>NW_027518692.1:51997500-52692000 GCF_043159265.1 Tasmannia lanceolata
CATAGTTGTTGTCTTGGATTGTAGGTTAGAAGGCTTGCATGCTTGATCAAAGAAAGACATCAGATTTTTAGTTTGTGACGAAATGGGCCCGAGTTGGCCAATGCTATTGTTATTCTCGGAGTCAGTTCCTCCTCTAAGAGCGAATGCTTTTACATGATTGGCTTCATTAGATATCCCTTCAAATCTTGCTTCTAGAATTGAAATATTATCAAGGATGATAGGTGTATGCTTTTTCTTTTTCTTTTGATATATTAATAAAGCAAGAGCCAGGATTAGAGATGGATAGATTCCTTTCACATTCTTCATGACATTTTTCTAAAGGATTCATTTAGCCGACCCCAACTAGTTTGGGACAAAGACTTTGTTGAGTTGAGTTGATATATTAATAAAGCACGACCAAGATGCTCAATTACAAGGGGAAGAGAAAGAAAGGCACATCATAGAATATAAAAGAAGACTAGACAAACAATAGAGAATCATGGGGGGAAGATTGTCGAAAAGGGCAAGAGCATCCTTAGAAATTCCTTCTCTAGCAAGCTAGTCAGCAATATCGTTAGCTGATCTGCGAACATGTCGTAAAACCACAGCGACATCTCCAATACGGTACTTGATTTCGTCCAAATAACGATCAAACCTCCAGGGATGGGAAGAAGTTCCCATCAACCATTGAATGACATTGTGGGAGTCCCCTTCCATCACTAGATTCCCGAGCGTCTCCTGGCCCAACAAAATCAATCCCTGATGAACCACCCGGACTTCCGCCACCGATGCATTCCCCACACCAATTGGCCCCACAAAGGCCCACACAACCTCACCGTTCTCATTACACAATACCCCTTCGATCCCATATGGACCAGGGTTTCCAAGGCTAGAACCGTCAAAGCCGAGCTTAAGGAAGCCCTCTGGTGGGGGCTTCCATTTCGTCATTGCTTCTTGTCTTCTTACTTCACTATAGCAAATTTCCTTCCAACCATGCCATAGGTCATATGATGAGATAAATCTGAAAGAGGGAAGGGTTTTTACCCAAGATATAGTTAAAGCCACTACATTGATGTAAAGGAAGTAATGGCTTTTAACAATCCAATCAAATACTCCAGTATTCCTTTCTTTCCATATAACCCATAGCGTAGCTAAGAGAGCCATAAACCACAATTTAATTCCTTTCTTTCTCCATGGAACCAGAGACCAACTTTGGAAGAGGTCCTCAAGTTTCTCAGGGAAGACCCATACAATACCAAATCTTCAAAGAAGATTACTCCAAATCGCACCCGCCGTTTTGCGATGAAT
The DNA here is from genome assembly GCF_043159265.1 of Tasmannia lanceolata. NCBI lineage: Eukaryota > Viridiplantae > Streptophyta > Magnoliopsida > Canellales > Winteraceae > Tasmannia > Tasmannia lanceolata. The sequence continues at coordinate 51,998,788 of NW_027518692.1, forward strand.
GAAGATATGGTTAATAGACTCACCAGCCTCGATACACAAAGAGCAATGATCAACAATCCACATCTTGTGTTTGCGAAAGAAGTCCACAGTTTGGATCCGGCCAAGAAGCGCCACCCAAGCAAAGGTACTTACCCTCAGTGGGGCATGGATTGACTTTATTCTAGCTACAATGGCGTGAATAGATAATGGAGGAGTGATTGCCAGTGTGGTCCAGATTGATGACGACCTTTGCAGAAGGGGTGGCCAACTGTGATAGAGTGCATTGCAATCTGGTAGTGGAGAAAATTTAAGGAAGTGCATTTGCTTTATCCGAGCACTGGTGGAACATTTTGGTGAAAACCACTCCATTTCATCGCCCCCAATGTCAGACAAGGGAGTGCATGGTATATATGTGTGTGTGGGTGCGTGCGCGCGCGCGTACGTGCCACAATGACAACTGTTGTTTCTATCTTATGGGGCAGTCCTTTCCATCATTGATGAAGGGGCTGTTGCTTTAGTGGGCTGCCACCAAGTCGTACAATGGGCCTTGGTCCCATGCTGGGCAGATAGACCATCTACTTCATCAAGACCTCAAAAGTTTGATGGTCAAGTTAGTTTGGAATAAACCTTAAAGTTCCCCTTTTCTTAAATCAAAGTCTGACCAAGGGGTTAGCAACTTAGCATCATACAATCACATTAGACTCGGAACAGTGAACTGGACTCATATCAACGAACCCAATCAGCACGCATTGTCATGCATCCTTTTTAACAAGGATGGTGGCTATCCTGAAAACATTTCTTCGTTATTTAATAATACCATCAATGTTATCATTCAACAAAAATAAAATAAAATACCATCAATGTTCTTTTCCTACCGTCCTTGTTGGCACCCATGGGGGGCTGGGGGCAGTTCCCTGTGCAACATCATGACTGTTTTTATTTGGAAATTCCAGGCCAATCTGTGCTATATTGTAGTGGGGGCTGTTAGTTGAACTACATATAATTCTTTTTCAGCATTCTCTAAGCAGTTTTTGTCTGTTGCTTCTAGCAAACCAATTACTAAGTTACAGTCTGGTATCTTTTTTCTTATTGGTAGAAAGTAAACCATGTTAATAAAAGAACTAAAAGTTCAGTACTTAAGCTGTGGATATGACCCCAACCCAGGACCCAAAATAGCTGGTATACAGACTAGGGCTGTTCAATCCGTTTTAACCGAACTGAATTTACGAAAATTAACCGAACCGAATTTTTTTTGGTTACCTAAATTTGCTAACCGAAACCGAACCGAATTATTTGCTAACCGAACCGAACCGAAACCGAAATATAATTTTGGTTGTTCGGTTAGAGCCGAATAATGAAAAGTATGTGTTCTATAAAAGAGCCCTATTTTGGACAAATTTATTAGTAAGTTTGATAAGAATCCATCAAGAGTCCTGCTACCTATCAGAAAAAAAGTCCATCAAGATGAGACCTTTTTCCAATTTCATTAAACAGAAATCGAAGAAAAATAAATTCCTCATTAACCCATTTGAAATCTGAAAAAGAAATTCCTTTTCTTTGTGGAGAATTAATTGATAAACAATACAAGAACTTTCAGCGGTCACCCAAACCAGAAAGAAGATTTAAAAAAAAAACCCCACTTGAAATCAATATTTATCTGTGGGAAAGGAATCAAAAGAATTGAAAAAGAAAAGAAATCTGAAATCATACCTTTTTTCTGCAATCGGAGAACAAGCAAGCGTGTGAAATGCTCTTCAAAATCAAAACCCACTTTTCTTAGGAGATCTGACAGATTTGGGAAGGGAGTTGTGAGTGATCTAACAAATTTCAGGGAGATGGATCTGCAATGGTGGTGAAAATGGGCGTAGGGGTGGTCAGATATGGAGGTTGAGGGTGATTGAGGTGGCTGATGAGGGAAATCAAAGGAAAAGATGGTGGTGGTGAAAATCCATGGAGAATATGGGTAGAGATGAAGTTAGGGATGATGGATCTGGTGGAGAAGGGCTTAGAGCTAAAAATAAAAAAAAGACTGGAGAGAAGAGGTGGCCGGAGTTAGGAGGCGAAGCCGCGGAGGCGAGAGAGAGAAATGGGAGAGACGCGAGAGAGAGAGACGGCAGAGACGAGAGAAGAAAACCCAAGCTCTCTTTTTTGTGAGATAAAGTGAACAGAAAAGAAAAAAACCGTAAGTTTTAGCTTTTAGGTTTTAATTTATTCACCTCCTTTTTATTACTCGGGACACCCCTTTCGTTTATTTTACACCCTCACAAGTAAAAAAAGGAGTGAATAAAATGGATGTATCATTTCCCTTTCAAAATTTAAGGGTTTTCACCCGTCGTTCGGTTATTCGGTTAACAGAAAAAAATTTCGATGGAAACCGAAACCGTTAACCGAAATTTGATAAGTTAGGAAACTGAAACCAAACCGATATACGTTTTAGCCGACCGAAATAACCGATCGAATTCGATTCGGTCGGTTATTTTGGTTTAAACCTATTAATGCACACCCCTAATACAGACTACTGTTTGCCAAGTATACTGTTGTTTACTGCTGATAAATATTGTTTTTATATTTTAGCGTGACATTTGACATGCAAACTTTAAAAGGATTTTGTTCGGAAATTATAGAATATACTTTGCTTTGTTGTATAAACTACCAAGAGAAGATTTGTTTCCTTACATATTGGCCTAATAAGCCCACTGTTGAATAGTTGTAATGCTTCAAAAATTTCTGTTCATGAGTCATATACAAATCTTTCCTCACAAAAATGTTGTTCCTCTTTTCAAGTGTTTGCATCAAATATAAAGTTCTCATGTATCAGTCACCTAATTTCATTTGGCTTATGATCTGTCTTTTTCTTACCAGAAAGTATGGTCTTGATGACAACACAGTGGACTTCATCGGCCATGCATTGGCACTTCATAGAGATGATCGTTATCTAAATGAACCTGCACTGGATACCGTGAAAAGAATGAAGGTAGGAGACCATTCATTTTGGGAGTTCTGTGCGCGAGCCGAGGCTGTCTTTTACATCTAGCCTTCGGATCTTGAATTCCTTTTTTTTTCTGCTCATACAAAGATGCTATATTTTGTTCCTTTGTTTTATTTTTTGCTTTTTCTCTCAACCTAGTTCTCTGTATTTTATACCGTACACATTCTGATCGAGTATTAGATTTCAATGACGGGCTGAGTCGACTCAATTATTTTCCATTCCAAATAGTAAAACGCTAGGGACTCAAAGGGTGCACCAAAATATCATCGATTCAGTTAATTTTGATACTAGGCCAAACATATATTGCCCATTCCTTGCATTTTTAAACCAACTTACATATGCTGTTTGGGTTTATAGAAGAGGGCAATTAAACTTCCATTTTTGTCGTGTTCGGATTTGAGTTACTTTTGTTCCTTTCCTTTTGTAATTGTACATGTTATGCTACTCAAAATTGAAATAAATATTTATGTAATTAATATGGGGATAACCCTACATTTCTTTTTAATATCCAATGCTTTCCCCTTTTTATTAATTTTATTTTTATATTTCTGGAATAGTAAAATCAAATTGCTGGGGTCATGCTGCTAGTTGACTTGTTTATATATATATATATATATATATATATATATATATATATATATATATATATATAGAGAGAGAGAGAGAGAGAGAGAGAGAGAGAGAGAGGAGAGTGTTCCTAAGCTATAGCTATAGCTTAGATAAGCTTATCTAAGCTATAGCTCACAAACACATGTGGCCCCACATTTTTTGGGGGATCCAAAGCATTCATTTGGAAGGCCCTTCCATGGATAGGGTGTGTACCAAAAATCAGCCCTATAGGATCATCCTAACCCAATCAAAGGTGGAGGGGAAAATGGATAGACACTGTTTCTGACCATTTTTTCCCTCCACAAATGGCAGGTTAGGATGATCCTAAAGGGCTCATTTTTGGTACACACTCTATCCATGGAAGGGCCTTCCAAATGAATGCTTTGGATCACCCCAAAAATGTGGGGCCACATGAGTTTTTGAAGCAGCTGCTCAGATAAGCTATTTGAGCAGCTGCGCAGGAACACTTTTCTCATATACAGCTGCTCAGATAGCTTATCTGAGCAGCTGCTTCAAAAACTCATGTGGCCCCATATTTTTGGGGTGATCCAGAGCATTCATTTGAAAGGCCCTTCTATGGATAGGGTGTGTACCAAAAATCATCCCTATAGGATCATCCTAACCCAATCAAAGGTGGAGGGGAAAATGGACAGACACTGTTTCTGACCATTTTTTCCCTTCACAAATGGCAGGTTTAAGATGATCCTAAAGGGCTCATTTTTGGTACACGCCCTATCCATGGAAGGGCCTTCCAAATAAATGCTTTGGATCACCCCAAAAATGTGGGGCCACATGAGTTTTTGAAGCAGCTGCTCAGATAAGCTATCTGAGGAGCTGCGCAGGAACACTTTTCTCATATACAACTATTCAGATAGCTTATTTGAGCAGCTGCTTCAAAAACTCATGTGGCCCCACATTTTTGGGGTGATCCAAAGCATTCATTTGAAAGGTCCTTCTATGTATAGGGTGTGTACCAAAAATCAGCCCTATAGGATCATCCTAACCCAATCAAAGGTGGAGGGGAAAATGGACATACACTGTTTCTGACCATTTTTTCCCTCCACAAATGGCAGGTTAGGATGATCCTAAAGGGCTCATTTTTGGTACACACTCTATCCATGGAAGGGCCTTCCAAATGAATGCTTTGGATCACCCCAAAAATGTGGGGCCACATGAGTTTTTGAAGCAGCTGCTCAGATAAGCTATCTGAGGAGCTGCGCAGGAACACTTTTCTCATTTACAGCTGCTCAGATAGCTTATCTGAGCAGCTGCTTCAAAAACTCATGTGGCCCCACATTTTTGGGGTGATCCAAAGCATTCATTTGAAAGGCCCTTCTATGGATAGGGTGTGTACCAAAAATCAGCCCTATAGGATCATCCTAACCCAATCAAAGGTGGAGGAGAAAATGGATAGACACTGTTTCTGACCATTTTTTCCCTCCACAAATGGCAGGGTTAGGATGATCCTAAAGGGCTCATTTTTGGTACACACCCTATCCATGGAAGGGCCTTCCAAATGAATGCTTTGGATCACCCCAAAAATGTGGGGCCACATGAGTTTTTGAAGCAGCTGCTCAGGAACACTTTTCTCATATATATATATATATATATATATATATATGAGAAAACTATTGGTGCGCTTAAGCTCACCAAGCTTTTGGTGCGCTTAAGCGCCCAATCACATGTGAGCCCACTTTGTTAGGATGATCCAAACCATTCATTTGAAAGGCCCTTACATAGATGGGGGGTGTACCAAAAATCAGCTCCATAGAATCATCCTAACCCATCCATTTTTGGAGAATCAGCCTAACCCATCCACAAATCTGCCCAGTTTTGTCCTCCACAAATGGAGGGGTTAGGATGATCCTATGGAGCTGATTTTTGGTACACCCCTATCTACGATAGGACCTTGCAAATGAATGGTTTGGATCACCACAGAAAATGTGGGACCCATTTGATTGGGCGCTTAAGCGCACCATAAGCTTGGTGAGCTTAAGCGCACCAACAGTTTCCTCTAGTGTGTAGAGAACTCTCTACACATATGTGTAGGAACCGTTCTCTCTCTCTCTCTCTCTCTCTCTCTCTATATATATATATATATATATATATATATATATATATATATATTTCTGTGTGATTCATTTGCTTCTCTCTTTTTATTATATATTATTTTTTGCTCGAACATTTCAATGTTGCCCAACAAAATTCAAAATTTGAAACTTTCTCGAGAAATTCCCCAGAACGATATCTGTCACTTTGATCAGTATCTAATATGAACCTTGGCAGGCTCCTCATGGCACACACATGACATTTAATGAAGCATTTTCCAAATAGCTGAATAGGCTAAGTGGTGGTTGTTCTTGAGATTATCATTCCTTTTGAAGCAGCTAGAGGGATAGATGTTTAGTATTGATATGCTATTGTCAAGATCTTGAAATGATTTCTATCGCTGATTTTGTTGGCCTTTATTTCCTTCTTGTAGCTTTATTCAGAGTCTGTTGCACGCTTTCAAGGTGGATCACCGTACATTTATCCATTATATGGCTTAGGAGAGCTCCCACAGGTCTGTTTTATTTTTTTCTTCAATTCTAAAGTCTGAAATATGTAAATGCTCATCACTTGGATTCATTTATTGAGAAAATTTTCAGGCATTTGCACGGCTCAGTGCTGTTTATGGTGGTACATACATGTTGAATAAACCTGAGTGCAAGGTAATAATTTTTTTTTTTTAGTGCTCAGGGTGTTCTTGTATTGTTTTCTCTGATTCATCTGGGAGGGTTGCAATTTAAGAAACTCATGTAAATTATCTACAATGTTTTGCAACCTATCAATTTTCAATTTTTCATTAGGGAGGTTATGCTCAAATGTCAGGTAGAATTCGATGAAGAAGGAAAAGCTTGTGGTGTGACATCGGAAGGAGAAACTGCTAGATGCAAGAAGGTTGTCTGTGATCCTTCCTACTTGCAAAACAAGGTAATGGTTTTCATTTCCTACCTATGACATAAATATCTCCACTATTTTCAAAATATAGTGATTTTATCGAGACATTTTGATAAAATGAGAAAATCTCGAAATAATTCCGAGATTTTTAAAATATAGCGATATTTTCATTTTAATCATTTGCTGCGATAATATTGCATTTTTTCTTAAATTATATAAATTTTTTTTATCGGTTTTTTCCCGATGTAAACCCGAATAAAAAAAAAAAATCTATCCTGCGATTTCCCCTTGCCGAGAAATTCCTCAGAACGATATTTGTCACGTAGTTTCCAACTACACATATCCTGGAAACTGAGATATTTTGGAATAAGAGGATTCTAAGATTTTGTCGTTTAAATCAATGTTCAAAATATTGGATTTGACTTGGAGCTTGATCAATTTCCAAGTTCGACTTGGCCAGCCACTGAATAAGTCCTGATTTTGTGAGATTTCTAGCATTGGTCTCAATACTCGGGCCTCGTTGGCCAACTTTTAAGCCAGTCAACTAGTTTTCATGTATATCGACGTAGAGCTTGACTCAAGCTTTAATTATGTAAATAAAAGTACTGAAGAGTTAAAATCAATCCTTGATTGTAGGCTTTCAATGTTTGGAACAGGTTAGAAAGGTCGGCAGAGTTGCAAGGGCGATTTGTATCATGAGCCATCCTATTCCAAATACCAGTGATTCTCACTCAGTGCAGGTTATTCTGCCGCAGAAACAACTAGGACGCAAGTCAGACATGTGAGTTTTCATAAATTCTCTGTTAAGGATTAAATTGTTTGAACCAAAGTCTACTGCACTAGTGATATTGACACCCATGAAAATTTGAGAGTTGAGGATACTGTTGATGAATGCTTGTGCTGCTGTTGTTGAGCAGGTATCTTTTCTGTTGTTCATATTCACATAACGTTGCTCCAAAAGGCAAATTCATCGCGTTTGTCTCTACGGAAGCTGAAACCAATCATCCCGAGACAGAGTTAAAGCCGGGAATCGATCTGTTGGGACCAGTTGATGAGATATTTTTTGATATTTACGACAGATATGAACCTGTCAACGAACCATCTCTGGATAATTGCTTTATATCAATGGTTAGTACCCCCTTTTCCCATTTTTTGCCTCTACAGTATACATCAAGATGATATCTAATGACAAAATATTGGCAATTTACAGAGTTATGATGCCACTACACACTTCGAGTCAACTGTCACGGATGTGCTTAACATGTATACAATGATCACTGGAAAGGTATTGCAAGGCTAGTCAGGCCAATTTAACCAACTTTGGGGAATAAAATTCGAAACTTTGGTTCTTCTTCTTCTTCACAAAAATAAATAAATAAATAAATAATAAAAATAAAAAATTGTAACTTTGGTTGCCTTTTATCATACATAGGTGTGCAACTTGGGTTGGATCGGGTTGAGCTTTTGCTAAAAAATGAATTTGAATCAACCCAAAACCGACCCAATTTTATGGTAAAAGTTCAACCCGAATTCCAAAAATCGACCGGAGTTGTACCCCTAATCACGTCTTGTTGGGTTTATGGAGTGCTGATGAGATTGTTAATGCGCAGGTGGTTGACCTTAGTGTGGATCTAAGCGCTGCCAGTGCTGCTGAAGAATGAGATGTTATATGGAGATGATGACATTTGAACTTTGCTTATTTATTATCTGATAAGTTGGTTATGTGGATGAAATGGTGCCACACTGGATTGGGGTGAGTCTTTGCATTGATAATTTCAGACTTATATGCTTTATGGAGTTTTTCTTTTTCTTTTCTTCTCTGTTGAATAAACTACTAGATAGTATACTTCATATTTTCAACTCAGGTCTTTATGAAACTCGTCTCATATGCCATTTTCAACTAGATAGTATGCTTTAGGTACCTAACCAATATGCCAAAGGCTTAAAGATGGAACGTGAAAGGCTGGAATGTGATAGGTTATGCCCTTTACACCTATCTCACATCAGGCTGGGTCCCACCTAGTCCCATATATAGGCAAGCCAAGCCCCACACCTATACGACGACCTTAACACATTTTAATTTTTAAAATTGGCACCACCTCTTCTGATCACTTCCTATGATGAAAATGCGTAGAGAAGATTAGTATGAATGCAATCAAAGAAAAGGAAGCATTTGGCATCACATATCTTGCTTTGCTTCCTCTGGCACCAGGGTTATGCTATGCTTCTTCCAAACTCTAGTTGCTAAGGGATCTGTGGCCTTGGAAAACCACCTACACTCTCTCGCCTTGGAAAAAAAGATTTTATTCAAGGAGAGGAGGCGCTTTGGGTTTGTTTTTATGGCATCCCTTTGCACGCCCGAGCTGTCTCTATGGTGGAGGCTTTAGGAGGGCTCTTTGGCAAGGTTGTAGAAACCAAGATGGAGGGTAACCATCAGAATTGTATGAGCTTCGTTTCAGCTAAGATTATAGCCCCTCGATGGCTCTTCCCTTATTCTGGTATAAGATTGAAAATCCTTGATCAGTTCTATCCCATTGGGGTTGAACTCAAAGGAATCCTCTGAATCTCCCATTCAGGATTCCGGTTCACCCTTAGCGGCGGACCGGCTAACGGCGTCCTCAAAACCATTGTCAGGTGATCCGTTGGGCCCTTTTGGGATTTCAAATTCAAATTCAAAATTCCTTGATGGGAGGCCTAAGGAGCCGTTGGCTATTCCAGAACAAAGTTTGATGCCTGTGCTAAAAAAGGAAGACTTTTTGGGATTGTTGGTAAGCCCCAAGAAACCTACCCCTTACACCAGACGGAAGCAGGCCTCATATGCTAGGAAGAGCGTTGTCAATCGTGCCCATGGCGGCGTTTACAAAGATTTGACCTTCCCAGTCAGGGGTATAAGGTCCCAAAATCATTTCATTATGAATAAGATAAGCACCATCTTGGGTTCCAAACCGGGGGCAAAAAAGAAACTTAGCAGATTGATCAGACTCTTAGCATCCAGGCCTCCTAGTTCTGGCCCCATCTATAACTAGACTTATAGCTAAGGTTCCCGGGGAAGGAAAAGACCGTGACAATTAAAATAGCCGGATGGCTTGTTTTTTGTATCTTCATAGATAGCTAGGAAGGCGTATTGTTAGAATCATAGCACTCCTTTCTAGGAAGGAAAGGTTCATGGCTCTACAACCCTTGGTTTTGCTATTAAAAGGCTCTCTCCATCTAAGTTTTAAGGCTGGATCCTTAACAAAGTAAGAATTGCCTCCCTTGAGGATCCGGGAAGACCAGCTTCCCCAAGATGGCAGCTCTCCCTCTCTATCTCATTCTGGGACTTCACCAGGAATTTGAGGACCGGATCTTGTTCTCTATGGAGACAAAAGCTATTTCACTTTTCAGACGGTGGGTTGTCAAATAGTGGAGGAAGCTTTGGCAATCAGCGACCCTCAGGAAGTCCCAATCCCGTTCTCTTGGGTTGTATATCTGCTAGAGTTCTTGACTCAGCGTGGAATGTTCAAGTCTCCTCCGATTTTGTTGGGTTACCTTGATCACCAAACTAAATGATTATCTATATGATGATGACAAATCTGTTTGGAGGAAAGTCTTGCATGAGAGGCCCCAAATATGACACTTTTTGTTGGATTCGACCTTGGGGGCCTCGGGATAGTGTTTTGGAGTTTGGGGGAGTAGTCAAGTCTATGATTCTAGATAGTAGGAAGATAAAATAGTTATCCGGCAGGCAGGTAGTGCCTGGTCGGGGGAAAGTCACTGAAGTGGATGAATTAGTAGATTTTCTTCGTTGCTTTCATCTGGTGTAGGAGTATGCTCCTGGCCATCCTTAATTGATTCTATGTATTGCAAGTTGGCACCTCTGGTCCCCAATGTATTTTCCATAGTTACCAATAAAATTTGTCATCTTTCAAAAAAAAAAAAAAACAAGTGTGCATCTTTCTGTTGTGGTTTTTCAGAGCTTTAATAAATTCAAATATTTCGAGGAGAAGAAGATGTGAAAGAGAATCACTTGGGTCGCCTAGGGCTGTGGAGATCTTTAAAATCTGGTAAAGCCCTAAAAACACTATGGAAAGTGAGTATTGCCATAATCAAAATATGGTAATCCGATACAAACTACCTTATTATGACATGGTAGTTGATTTTCAAATGCCATAAAGGAGAGAGAAAATCACTAAAACCTACTTATTTTTTAAAATAAAATATTTAATCCTACTTAAAACTACTTCACATTTAGAGCCTATTTAGTTTTGGGGATTTGCTTGGGTCCATTGCAAAAGTCTTTTCGCGGCTGGTTTGTGGCACGTCAGACCAGCCACCTCGTGAATGGAGACCAGCTGCAAGGTGGCTTGTCTGACGTGCAACAGACCAGCCGCGAAAAGCCTTTTGTGATGGACGCTAGCAATTCCCTTAGTTTTGTGTGTTTAAAAAACTTCTAGAGGAATGAAAGATGCAAGGGCGCCCTTGCATAAAGAGCCGGAAGAGGACTATAGATTGGACCAACGTCATTTTAAATAACCTTTTAAAATCGGTTGAGAAAGTAAATTTGGTTGCACTCAATGATGTGGATCCAATCACGGCCCCTTTTCTGGCTCTTTATCCAAGGCCGCCCTGACATGTATCATTCCTCAAACTTTTAGCATATTAACCTACAAGTGTAAATTTTGTAATTTTGTTATAAAAATCAAAACCTAAACTATTGTCTTCTTTTGTTTCTCTCCCCTCTACCTGCTACATGATGAACACGAAGAAGAAGAACAAGAAATAATAGTATAGGGTGAAAATTTAAAAAAGAAAAAAAGAGGTCTTGAGTGGATTAAAAAAACTAATTTATGCTTCTAGGTATTTTTTTTGGTTATTTTTTTCTTCCTCTTCCCTTAGTAGCCGTTTGGATATGTGGGTTTTAGAATATTGGATTTCCTCAAAATCCCGGATGGGAGACAAGAGAAGGAGACCGTCTGTTTCGCTTCTCTTTAGAATCATGGATTCTAAATAAGAAATCCAAGTTTTAGAAATCGCTCCCCAATCCTGAGATTTCTAAACCTTGGAAACATGGGATGATCTCCTACTCTCTTGCTGATGGAAAGAAGGGCGAGAAATCAGAAAATGACGTGGTCTCCTTCTTCTCGAGTCTCCATCTACAATTATGAGGAAATTCGAGATTCTAAAGTCCGTGTATCCGAACATTTCTCTTTGTGAATACTTCAATTACTATGCTTCAGAAAATATTCTTAAGAAGAACAGAAAGAAGAAAGAAAGAAAAAAAAATGGCAAGGTAACAGATCTTAAACAAGGAGAATGAAGGAGAAAAAGAACAAGAACATAAAAAAGGGAAACCCAAAACTAAAATTTCCTTTCGGGATGATACCGAAAACCCGATGCTGCACACAACAATTCTAAACATACACACCAGGAGTCGAGGAAGAACAAAAGGAAAACAAAATTTCCATAGTGACAAAATGAATATTTACCACAAAACTCTGCCGTAAATATTTTAAAACGCAAATTTAAATGGTAATTTCAGCAACTTTTCAAATTTAAGTGATAAATATTTTTCCCTCTTGATATTTGCACTACCATGTTTCAACAGTTGCAAGAAATCATCTTGTCTTTTTATTTAAACAGCTGTCTAAAGGTTATTAGTTATTACTGTTCTGAAAGAGCTCTCGGAAGCTAATTAAAAATAAGAAGGGGTTTTTGCAAAAAGAGTCTCCAACAATGACATTATTGCAAAGAGAGTCGGTCTGGTTTGCAAATCAGGTCATGTACTTTAACCATCTTTTGCAAATCAGGTCCTGTGGAGAAAAATCTTTGATTTCAAACATGAAGATCGAACGCTGAAGTGCTTTCTCTCTTTCTATGAGTCTCTCAGTCTCCCTCCCAAGAATGTGTATTTGGAATGAGTTTTTATATGGTATAAGCCCCTATAGTCCAGTATTTTTCAAAAAATACTATACGCCCCACATCATATGATGATCCAAATAGTCCATATGATGGACGACAATGTATACAGGTTGTGCCCCAAAAATCATTTGCATAGGATGACCCCTAACACTCTGATCAATAGAGGAACTGCATATTATGGAAACCTCTAGAGATCGGAGGGTTGGGATCATCCTGTGGAAATGATTTTGGGGGCACAACCAATTAATTTACGTTGTCGCCCATCAGATGGACGGTTTGGATCATCGTTTGGAAATAATTTTGGGGACACAACCAATTTACATTGTGGCGCATAAAATGGATGGCTTGGATCATCCTATGGAAATGATTTCGGGGCACAACCAATTTACGTTTTGGCCCATTTAATGGACGGTTTGGATCATCCTTTGGAAATGGTTTTTTAGTGCACAACCAATTTACGTTGTGGTCCATCTAATGGACGGTTTGGATCATCCTTTGGGGTGGGCCATACAGTGCTTTTTGAAAAATAATGGATGGTTTGGATCTTCCTTTGGAAATGGTTTTTTAGGGCACAACCAATTTACGTTGTGGTCCATCAAATGGACGGTTTGGATCATCCTATGGGGTGGGCCATACAGTGCTTTTTGAAAAATAATGGACTGTACGGGCTTATACTAAATAAAATAAGCAAGTGAGATTGTACCGGCTCACACTATATCCCCATAGTTGGAGGCTCTTTTTGCAAAAACACTAAAAAATAAAAGAAAGCCGAGTTTGTGCAATTATCAAAACATGGTAGTGCCGACATCACCAGAATCTACTATAATAAGCTGGGATGAAAAGAGGAGGGTTTTTTCGATTTTTTTGAAAATCACCTCAGAATTACACGTCACATTTTTTGACTTTTTTGAACAAATGCCCCCATTCAACTCATATAATTTCAATCCTACTCCCCCTCCTTTATGCTTTTAACAAAGGCACCCATTGAATCATATAATTTCAATCCTACCCCCCCTTTATGCTTTTAACAAAGGCACCCATTAAAGCCCTATAATTTCGATCTTACCCCCCTCCTTTATGGTTTTTTAATTAAAAAACTATAGGGTGATCTTGACCATCTGATTTAAGATAAGAGGAATTATGGAAACATCTATAGATTGGAGGGCTAGGATCAGCCTATGGAAATGATTTTTGGGGCACAACCTATTTATGTTGTGTTCCATCACATGGACGGTTTGGATCAACCTATCATGTGGTCCGTACCGTTCTTTGTTGGCCCGTGCATCGCACGGGTTTTTTACTAGTATTAAAAAAGAGAGAAACTATATAGTAGCTGGCCTTGTGTGCACGGGGAGCCCCTAAAAAACCGTGAGGCTCATCTTGTTTGGGCGATCCAAACCATTCATTTGTTAGAATCATCTCCGTAGGATGATCCTAACCCTCCAAACCATAGAGGTTTTTATTCTGTGCCGTCCCTTTTAAATCTCCATGGATCGGAGGGTTAGGATTATCCTATGGAGTAATTTGTTGGGCACACTCTATCTATATCAGGGCCCAACAAATGAATGGTTTGGATCACCCAAACAAGGCGGGCCCCACTGTTTTTTAAAGGGCTACGCGCCTACGCGTGCACGCCGGTCACCTTATAATTTCTCAAAAACAGAAGGGCAATGATAAATTCGCACCCGTATCAAGTGAAATAACGTTACAAAGCGTTCAAGTCTGCCACATACCCTCCTTTAAAAATGGTGCGAATTATCATCGCCCAAGCATTAGAATCTGCCACATACCATCCTTTACAGGGGTGCGAATTATCCAATAGCAGGTGCGAATTACCATCGCCCAAGTGAGTTCCTCTCCACAACCCTTTTCCATCCTTACTGGCATATTATTGCTCATTACAAACCCTAATCGTCTCTTCGAAACTCTTTCACCGAACAGAAGAAAGGGCACTCTCTTCCAAATCGTTATTGATATATTGCTCTTCAAAAAACCCTAATTTTCTATTTCTGAAAACTCTCTTCCATCTACAGAGAGGTTGTAGGAGCAGACATGAAGCTGAACGTGGACGTATTGAGATATCTATCCAAAGATGATTTTAGGGTTTTAACAGCCGTTGAGATGGGAATGAGAAACGTAAGTATTCTCCTCATCATCTCTTTCATAATTTTCTATTCGTATTCGTATTTCTGTTCTTTGATTAGTGTTTTTATTCGTCTCAGAGATTGCTACTCGTTTAGGTTTTCATTTTCGTTCCTTTTCTATTATTAGTTTTGATTTTTTTTTTAATCTTATTTGTAAAGGATCTGAATGACTATTTCTTGGATTTCAGCATGAAATTGTTCCTGCAGAGCTCGTCGACCGAATTGCTGGTCTCAGGTAAGTTCTTCTTCTTCCTCCTTTCTCAAATTTGGATTTCAAGTTTGCACATAAACTCTGTTAATTATTCTTTACTCCTATTTGTATTGGTTTCATGGATGGAATTTTTTTTCCTGGCCCTTTGAGTGATTTGTTGAATTTTTTATCGTTTACACTAACCAGCTTCATCACTGGACCCTTTGTAAGATTCAACTTAAATTGCATTGTCGGGTTCTGGGTTTTACTATGTTGATTGATTTTCTCTCCCTATCTCTATCAAGAACAAACAAAAAAACTGTAGTCTATGGGCATTATTCTAGTGGGATTTGAGAAATTATAACCTGGTTCCCTCTTTCTCTATCTCAAGAAGTGTAAATAAAAGAAACTTTTAAGGAAATTTACATTTGCTAACTTGTTTTTACTTTTAGTTTTATTGCTATAGTAGTGGGACTGCATGTGGGATGCATGGGGCGAAGAAAATGAAGAGGGGGACGATGTAAAAAAACCCAAAATACAAACAAAAACCAATTAAAATACAGAGTTAGAACAAACAAAATGAAAAGAGAGAAAATCTCTACTTTTAAAGCTTCAGTAAGAAAGTGAGTTATGTTGATCCTTGATATGTTTTACTTCACCAAACTCTTGATAGCTTTCAGAAAATATAACATGGATAGTGGCAAAAGTTAATAATAAACAACCTAGGGACCAAAAAATTCTTAGGGGGTTGCAGGCAATAATCAAACAAAACTTTATGAAAACACAGGATTATTAAAAATAAAAAATAAAAAAATAAAACAAATCTCTACTTATAAAACCTCAATAAGAAAGAGAGTTAGGTAAGGTCATTAGACTAATAATTGAGGTGGATATTTGCTTTGGGTAGCCAAGTAAGGTGGCGGAGGTAATTCTCAACGATTCTCACCGCCTCTCTGCAATGGTAAGGTTGCTCCATTATGACCCGGTGGTCACGGGTTCGAGTCACAGAAACAGCCTCTCTGCAAAGCAGGGGTAAGGCTGTGTACATCTAGTCCTCTCCAGACCCCGCAATGGCGGGAGCCTCGTGCACTGGGCCACCCTTTTTTTTCTCACAGCCTTATATTTTTGAGATGTAGAGGAGACTTAGAACAAATCAGCTGCATCTTGGCATCCTTTCTATAAATTTGGTAGAAATTTTTTAGAGTTTTCAAAGAGGAGGAAGTTGAAAGGGGGTGACTTAGGATAGAAATCATAAAAGGATAAAGCGACAGATTTCGAGTCTTTATCGAAGGTTTTGATAGATAGATTGATAGACTACAGTTAAGATGGTTATACCTTAGGGGCCACCAGCCTAGCAACTTGAAAACCTGAAAAATGAGTTTTGATACATTGCAATATAAGCCTTGCTGCTATGGCAGTAAATGAATCAGCTTGGCAAGTATAATTTGGTGTCTAATCTAAAACTACCCAAGAGGGTGATCATCCATCATAGACTTCGCAACCACATATTGGAAAACATTACAGGAAAACTACATAAATCCCATGGTAATTTGATAAGGAATTGTCACCCTAGAACATAATAACAAAGAAAAACAATCTTAATCATTGGATGGAAAGTTAAACACAATCAATAACCGACTAATCCATGGGTTTTCTTGCTTGGGTCAGTCCTTTAACTAGTTTCATTTTTCTACCAAACAATAAATAGACATCAAATACCGTATGTAAAGATATAAATATCGTCAGCAAACACAAAGACGAACATATACTAGAACAATTGAGGCGTTTTCAATCTCAAACCAACCCAATCCTAATTTTCGACAAAACTAAAATGACATAGTGACATACCAACCCTCCCACTCTGTTTATTTCCATCTTTTTATTCAAGCACTTCAATTTCTGTTGAGAAATTTATCTTCAGACTTTTGACAAGACCAATGCGGGTTATTCTACAACAACTTCAGTAAGGTGTGACCTCATTATAATACAATGAGAGGCACTCAATGTCGAATTATGGGTCTACCTTTGATTGATCCAAATTCCAAACCGTCACTTTGTCAGGCCTTGCTTTAGATCCCCCTTTAATCACGCAATCTATAAATTCAATAATATGTATTTTTTGTGGTTGAATGCAAACTGTTGCGTGCATGATTTTCTGACCGCAATCCACAAAAAAATACACACATTAGGTATTAGGAATGAATGATTGGCTTGATTTTTGGACCATATGATATCCAAATCAAGACCATGCTTTTATTAACTTATTATTTTTATAGGATAATGTATATTTTTATAGGATAATGTATCTATCACTATGACCACATAAATTGTTTGGAGTCCTCTCAGCTCCTCCTACTTTTGTGTCCAAGTTACATTTTTCTCATATCATTCTTAAAATTTTTTAACGTAATTGCTTCAGAGGGGAAAATTTTCACTTCATTCATGCTAGTGAGTTCTTTTGCAGTTTTCCCATATGGGACCGGATCCTACTGAAGTTTTTTTACAACATAGGTGCTGAAACTGCATTGCCGTTAACATTTAGTGACACAACTGTTGTTTCATATCAGGCTTTCAATTGTGACTTCCCTGGCATGCTTGTTCTTTGAAACATTTAAGTACATTGGTAGCTAACCAATGAGAAAATACAGAGAACATCAGCAATTATATTATTTTAGTTTTCATTTTCTTGCTGTGCTATAGTCTTATTGTCATATTTGAATCTTCATAAACCACTGTTTGATGCTTTCGTGAAAATAAAAGCAACTTTTTTGGGTGGAACAACTGATATCTTGTATCATCCAGTCTCAGGGTGCAACTTCCCCAAAGTGTCTTGTGTCGTTTGACTTAGAAGAATAGGGTTTAAAACCCATATTAGAACCAACAGTAACATTTATTTTCCAAATCTTTATTTATATCTTACGAGGCCTTTTATCCCCAAACTGTACCTTAACCATGCGGTCAAGACCCTAGAAATCCATCACGAGAAGCATAAGAACCTTACCATACCAATTTGATTCTGAGTCTTCTTCTTTGGAGGTGCAACATAAGTAAGTCTCTTCTCTGTAAGTGACGCTCTTCTTGCCTTTCAGATTCTTCTTGCATCTACGGATTTCTGGGGCTATGGAAAAGAACGAAGGATCAGGAGAGGCAGGAGGAGCTAGGGTTACAGGGGCCTTGGATTTTCAGAGATCTGATATTCGGTTTCAAAGATGCTCAAGATGTGTAGGAGATTTAGCTGATTCAAAAGGAATGGAACGTTTATAAAGTGTTAAAAGGAGGAGGAAACAAAAATGTTGCTGATTTTGTAAATGAGGGCTTCCTTTTAGCAGGTTTACGCCAAGAGAGAGAAGAGAGATGGAAACGACGAGACAGATTTAAGAAGTGGGGGAGAGATATACGTCCAGAGATAGAGAGAAGAGAGGCAGAAAAGGAAAATTGTATGCGCTTTCAAAACGTAGAGCGAGAGGCAGTGATTTACGCCAAGAGAGAAGAGAGATGGAAATAAAGAGAGAGGGGGGGGGGGCGCTCCAAATGCATTAAGAGAGGTTTTCTATTGGTTTTTTGTTGTTGTTGTTGTTGTGTGCTACGTAGGATGGTAGGCTAGATGGGAAGGCTGTCTGCATCAGCGTGAACAGTAAAACACCCATCTATCTATATAATAATAGATCCCTTGAACATTATATTGTATTTTTATCAAAGCCATGCTTATTACGACTTCTTGTAGTTGAGATAACTGTTTTATTTTTTGGTTGAGTTTTCTTTCTGGACCTCAACAATAAATCCATACCTTACAGGCATGGAGGCACTTACAAGGTGTTGAAGAATTTACTCAAGCATAAATTGGTGCATCACGACTCCTCAAAATGTGAGCCTGTGCTTTTGTTTGAAAACTTATTTGAGAGGGACATACACATCAATGAGCCCTCTTTAATTGTAGTTTGGTCTATGCAGATGATGGATTTCGGCTGACCTATCTTGGATACGATTTTCTTGCAATAAAAACTTTGGTTAACCGTGGTGTCTTTTCAGCAGTTGGTCGTCAAATAGGCGTTGGGAAAGAGTCAGGTAACTTTATGTCATTTAAGCTCCCGTTGTTTTGTTTAAGTTCTCGATCCTCTCGAGAGGGAGACGTTATTACTTGTACAATAATTGAGTTGGTTTCTGCTTGTTGCATTGGAACTTTTGGCTCTTATTAACACTAAGGGTGACCCTTTTCTTCTGTCAAGATATATTCGAGGTAGCTACGGAAGATGGCACAATTTTGGCGATGAAACTGCATAGGCTGGGGAGGATATCTTTCAGGGCTGTCAAAACTAAGCGTGATTATTTGATGCATCGGAATAGTTATAACTGGCTTTACCTGTCACGTCTTGCTGCACTGAAAGAGTTTGCTTTTATGAAGGTTTGTTTACTGAATTTTTTTTTTTTGTTTTTCTCTGAATATATAGAACCACATTATTTCTTCATACACTATGAATGTTTGAAGAGTTTGCTTTTATGAAGGTTTGTTTATTGACATTTTTGGGTTTTCTCTGAATATGTAAAACCGCATCATCTCTTCATATATTATGAATGTTCATTTAACACTTGTATTCAACTTATTCAGGCTTTGGGAGAACACAGATTTCCTGTTCCAAATGCCGTGGACTGCAATAGGCATTGTGTAGTTATGTCTCTAGTCCAAGGTTATCCACTGTAAGAATTCGTTTATTGTTTCTGAAATGATATGCTTTCAATATGGGATGTTTGTTTTACTCTGAGAGTGTTATATATAACATCGTTGCACATTCGTAGGAGATGTATTTCATACACACACACACATAGGCACATACACACATATCTTTGTTCTTTTTGTGATGTTATTTTGCTAGAAAGTGATGGCTAATCCCCCGAGCTGTATCAACTAGCGTTATGTGTTTTTTTCAGTGTGCAGGTGAAGGAACTACAAAACCCAGACACTGCTTTTGAAACGATTATTGGTCTTGTTGTGCGTTTGGCAGAACATGGGCTCATCCATTGTGACTTCAACGAATTTAACATTATGGTATGGATTTATCCCAGCCAGTGGGCTACTCTAAATGATTCCTTCAGGTTTTGCTATTTTGAAATGTTAAAAGTTCTTACTGTATAAATTTGTGGTGTTTATGCTGTCAGATCTAGGCCGTGATTTTTTTCTATATATCTGTTGGATAACCAGTTTGTAATTGACAGCATCACTTAATTTTCTTGTCGTGTTCAATGTGTTTGCGTATATCAATCTTGATCCCAATATGAACTGGGCATTATTTTATTTTATGTCTTTTCGTATCCTAATTTAATACATGTTTGAATTAGGCCGTGACTGTTTTTGCTATATTTGTTGGACCACTGTTACTAATGTCTGCTTCATTTAATTTTATCGTTATGTTCAGTGTCTTTCCATATGTCAATCTTCATCTCAATGTGAACTGATCATTTTTGTGTTCGATGCCTTTGCTTATATCAATCTTGATCTCAATATGAACTGGGCATTCTTTTATTTTTTTTCTATCCTAATGTAATCTAAAATTTTCTTTTTATTGTTAAACAATCAACTATGTATAGTGGCTTAGCACTCAGTGCAACAACTAGCAAATGTTTGACTTGGTGGATGGCAATTTAACGGAAGCAGGAAGCGAAATTATTTCCCTATTCCTTTATTACTTGTTATACTGTATTCATGCAAAATTGTTACTTAGTGGCTGCCAAATCTGCATAGTGCATAAATTATATTGTCACAATTGATAGAAAAGTGACATGGGCAATTCTTCTACATTGAAATTTTGTGAGATATTGAGTGTTTTCAAATACATGATAATGATCGTGTATAAATTATAGTTACAATTGCTAGATAAGTTATATGGGCAATTCTTCTACACTGACATCTTGAGATATTGAGTGTTTCCAGATACATGATAATGATATATGGATAAGCACATGTCAATGTCGTTGCAACTATTCTAAAATAGGCTACTGGAATTCCAAACTTGGAAGTCTATGTAATCTCTTTGCATGTTGGTATGTGTCTTGGGATCATATGAACCAAATACTATTAATGATATATTGATAAGCACATGTCAATGTCGTTGCAGCTATTCTAAAATAGGCTACTGGAATTCCAAAATTGGAAGTCTATGTAATCTCTTTGCATGTTGGTATGTGTCTTGGGATCATATGAAGTCAATACTATGTGTCTAACCAATTAGATGATCCCTGAAAATACTGTCCCTTCTATTTTATAGATTGGATGAACCTTTGTTATTTATTGGCGAGAAGGGAGGAAAAGAATGACTGAAAAGAAAGAATAAAAATAGTTAGTTATCATATCTTTCTTGCCCTGAGTGGGGTTTTTCTTTTTTGTTTTTATTATTCTCGATTCCTTGTATAGACCCTCTCGGTCTTTTATTGGAATGAAATTTATTATTACCATGAAAAAAATAGTTAGTTATCAAACTGTAGTGATTCAGCATAGCTTGATGAACATATATAATTCATGGCGAATAAAAATTCCTTCATTTGCATCAACTTTTCGAGGGGCTTGTTCTAGACTTGCACATGAACTATCACTTATCTGAAAAATGAGAGTTTTCATTTCTATTCATTACTATAGTTGCAACAGAAAGATATGTTTTTTTCCCGATCTTGAATCACTCAAACAAGTGCGATAGTTTGCCAGCAATGTGTATGCCATCGTTATAGAACTAATGGACAACCTGTGGTGGAGGCAGGTTGTATCGAATAGAAAGGGCTATATCAAATAGATAATAGAATTTTTATTTGCATGATTTCCATTGAGATTATCATGTAAGCAGATTTAAGGAATCTAAAATATTGTTAAAGTGGGGTATTACCTCAAAATATTGATTTAAAGTGGCAGAATAAGTCATATAGTTTTCTATTGACTAGCTTCTCAATTTCCTACTTCCCGTTTTTTAAATACATTTTCATAGGTATTGCTTAGAGATCATTTCAAATAGGAATTAGCTTAGAAATTACACCTTATCTTGAAGATTTTTGCATGCATCAGAAATCACTTTATTTGAGTCAACTAGCCTATTGTTGGGCAACTAGTTACTAAATTGTATCTATCTTTTTTGTTGCTGTTCTTCAATTCTCATTTTCTTTCATTAAATTGAGTTCTTGCTTATTGACTTGGTTCAGCTGCGAGTTTACTTTCACAGTAATTGACCTTGCATTTGAATAGAAAAAAGAAGAAAAAAATTGGATTCTTCCATGTGGATTGGAAACATAAATTATATTGTGTCTTAATACATTGAACCTATGATCGCTCGAGTAAAGTTTGTAGTAGACCAAGTTATTGGCTGTTTCTTAAACAATTTGAAGCTGTTGCAACTTGCTAGCAATACTATCAGACTTTATTGAATAATATGCATTATTAAAGCTATTTTTTATTATCTAACATTTCCAAAAATTGATAGTTTCGATTGCTCTCTTACAGATTGATGATGATGAGAAGGTTACGATGATTGACTTCCCTCAAATGGTATCTGTTTCTCATCGTAATGCGCAAATGTATGTAGTAATACGCAATTTGATTCTGTTTAAAACCGTTTCCTATTCATTTAATAATTTATGGCAATTTGTATTTTATTTTGTGTTTTTTTAGTTCCACTTTAATTTGTTCGCCACTAGTCGAGTTTCTTATTATGGACTATCCTTTTGACAATATTCTATTTCTAAACAAGCTTTCCTTGTTTCAGGTACTTTGATCGTGATGTTGAATGTATTTTCAAGTTCTTTCGTAAGAGGTTAGTATCTGAAAGTGATTTATTCATTTTAAAATTCCTATCTAGTAGTGCTTTATTGACCATCTTCTTTTTCCTTTACTTCTTATTCGTGATTTGTTTTCCTTCTTTCTTCAATAAGTTTTTCAACCATTAAAAAATGTTGAATCATACTTAACTACCTATTTCAAACCATAGACTTAAGTTGTATTAGCATGTTGAACTCTTTCAGAGTAGCAAAGAGGCCTCCTTTTCCATTTTTAGTTCCTTTTTTTTTACATTCTTAAGAACTCACATAATTTTCTTCTAAATTCTAATTGCTCCATGAAGAGACATTTACAAAGATACAAAGAACAAATTTCTGGTTTCAAAATTCCAAAATTAGGTGGCACAGTGCTAAATATTCGGAGATCAGAAACAAGGTTTATGCTTCGAGGTACACTAGATAATTGTAGCAAACCGTGAGTTCAAGAATGGGAATGCAAAAAATTCAGATTTGCTTTTAAAGAGATAACTAGACATTGAGTCCCATCATGGCTATGGTTGTGGAATGAGCCGAAGCTAGCATCCTACCTGTCCTTTCAGTTTCTACTAGTACTTAGCTTTGCTCAAATGTTGTTTAAGGGGGTGAGAAGAAGTGAGTAAACTGGAATTTTGGTTCTGTGAAACAAAGGAAGATTGCAACAAGAAAACAAATGCAAATTTATCTCCTAACCGCAAATACAACCTTTTTCAGAAGTCATATCTAGTACTACAAGTTAGATGGTCCTCCTTCCTTGGTTGTACCTGATCTTCAATCTTCCTTGGGATGGCTAGATCTTCCTTTAAAGATTTTTTTTTTGAAAATGATAGCCAATTTTTTTTTTAAACGCTATGATGGCCAATATTATTGAAAGAAAAGACCAAGGTGGTCAAGATAAAAAGCAAATTACATCGAAAAAAAGAATACAGAGAAAATGAGAATTAAGGAGGAAGATAGTAAAAAAAAGTCAGCTCATCCTTAGAGACTTCCTCTCTCGCTAGACGGTCAGCCACTTGGTTAGCTGAGAGGTGGATATAGAAAAGGGATCAAGGGAACCGTGCCATTCAATCAAACATTTTGTCAAAAAGGTGGTCAAAACCATGGTTTTAAATTTCGGTTTCGGTACCCAACTTGGTTGCTTCCGAAATCCGAAATTTCGGGTCAAAATCTGGTAAACATAAAAAACTATTATTTAATTACGTACTTAATTTTGGCCGAAATTTCCGGAAAACATTATTTAATTCATAAAAGCGAGATTTTCATATTTCCGGAGAAATTTTGGTTTTCCGAAATTTCGACCGAAATTTAGAAATTTGGGCTGAAAAATATACCATTTCAATTATATACGATTCCGCTTTCAGTCTCGACCGAAATTCGAAATTTTGGTCTGAAATTTCGGATTTCAAATTTCGGATTTCGGTTGAAATATAAAACCTTGGTCAAAAAGCCATCGAGGGTTTTGAGATTTCTTAAGCCACCTAATGACATTCAAAGAGTCACCTTCAACAACCACATTTGACATTCGATCTCTAGCCAACAACTTCAAACCATGATGTACCGCCTCCGTTGCATCAGAAATCCCAATAGGGCCAGTAAAGCCCACAAAACCTCTCGTACACTATTCCTTAGAACCCCACCAATGCCAGCTGGGCCTGGGTTTCTAAAGCTAGAGCCGTCAAAGTTGAGTTTAAAGATATCTGACGCCCATTGAGCCTGCTCTGAATAATCCCCCTTCGCCGGATTATTACCGATGTAATCAGAAAAAGCAATTTTTTCGGTCCGGTGTTTCCCTTACTAATAGGGCAGGATAATGGAATCTTTACTCGATTCCTTTAGTCATTTATTTGGTACCTCCCAAGGAGTGGGAACTGCCATTCTAACCCTTCTCCGAGGGGGCGAGGGGGTGTTGCTTTGAAACCGCCGAGCCACAAACCACTCTCCACCCTGTCCAAAGGTCAAAAGCAGAAACAAATCTAAAAGATGGAAGAACCCTCACCCAGAAAATCGTGAGTGCTAGAACTCTAATGAATATAGAATCCGGGGATCGAGAGACCCCTTTGAATATTCTTGCATTCCTTTCTTTCCATAGAACCCAAATGGTGGCTAGGAAGGACACATTCCATAACGTAATTCCTTTCTTCTTCCTAGGGACGAGAGACCAACACTCGAGAAGATCAATCAACTTTTCAAGGAAAACCCAAGTGATTCCAAATCTTTTGAGCAATTTGCCCCATACTTCTCTAGCAACTTTGCGATGAATGAGGAGTTGATCCGTTGTTTGACCCGCCTCAATACATAAGGCACCATGGTCAATAATTATCATCTTCCTTTTGCTTTGAAGTTAAGGCTAGAAGTGTAGAGAAAGTGTGTCCTTATCAACTAAAGAGATATTTGACTAGAGATTTTCTTAAGGGGGGTGTGAGAGTTGAGAAATGTTTAGAAAGTGAGTTTATGAGAGAACAAGTGAGTGCTTTGAATGTACAAATCTGGAGAAAACCACCCCTGTTCTATGGAGAATTAGCGAGTGCTTCTTAAGAGTTGAGTTGATGTGAGAATAAGTGACTTTATGGTCACTTTGTAAAACTAATGGGGGAGGCTCGATGAGATAAATATTGCTAGGCTGTAATAAAAATAATAATTTTAAGGAAATTCGTATCTTCGTGGTGTGCATTCCCTTAGACTTGGTCATCCAAATGTAGGTAACCTCCCAAGAAGGGAGGGAGGGGGAGGGAGGGAGGGGCTGATCTTAGCTAAGACAAGGAGAGATGATGGAAAGAAAGATTGAGAGCAAGAATGATCAAGATCAGAAAGAGAAAGGAAGATCAAGATCCAGAAAGGTTAAAGATCAAGAAAAGATCAAGATCAAGATGAAAAAAAAACGACAAGAAGATAAAGATCAAGAAAGGAGGAATGAAAACCATGTGTGAGAAAAGATTAGGGGAAAAGGGGGAATGGATTATAAACCCTACTTGGAAGGGGAGCAGAAAGGGGAGGAAATGATATAAGCATGATTTCTGGATATTTCTTTTTATTATCTATTCACAGTATTATAAAGAGGGCAAACCTTGGCGCAACAGTAAGGTTGCTCCATTGTGGCCTCGTGGTCACGGGTTCAAGTCACGGAAACAGCCTCTCTACAAAGCAGGGGTAAGGCTGCGTACATCTAGCCCTCCCCAGACCCCGCAATGGCGAGAGCCTCGTGCATTGGGCCACCCTTTTTTTTAATTCACAGTATTATAAACGGTGATATTAAGGTTTCAAGTAGTGGTGAAAGATCTCATCTACACTGTATACAACCATTCAAAAAAAAAGAAAAAAAAAGAAGAGAAAAACATAATCAGTATACCTTTTCTTATTTGGTTACTCTTGTTTACCATGAAGGAACTTCACTGGTTTTCTGGACTTTGTGTTACTATCTGTAACTGATCCTATTGCAATCCACAATTCTATATTTATCCCCTGTTTTTCAGGTTTAATCTTTGTTTTCGTGGGGATGTTGATGAGTGTGATGGGTCCGAGTCAGACTTCGATGAAAACGGAAGGCCCTGCTTTTCTTCAATAGCAAATTCTGCTGTTTTCCTAGACAAAGAACTTGCTGCCAGTGGGTTTACGAGAAAGGAGCAGGATGAGATTGAGAAGGTACTGGTGGAAACGCCATTTATTTTTCAGTCTGATTGGTAAGGTGGTTAGTTCTTCTGAAATTGTCGGTGTTAGTGTTGTCTTATAAATTTCTGAAGCTGTTGTGTTGGTAAATATGATTGTGACATTTTATAATTGATTGCCCATTGTTTTTTTCTAAAGTGGATATAACGGACTCATTTATCCATGTCTTCTTATTCTTTGTTCAGGGTGCTCTTCAATTTTGCTACTTGTTCTTTGATGGCACTTAAGTCATAAATACTGTGATTCATCTTGAAGTATACGCCATTATATTTAGGATTGAGCAAATGATAACTCTATATTTAAGGTTTTCCATGCTTCTCACATGATTTTTTTTTTCTTTTAAAAACTAAGCATATTGTAGAAACTAACTGGCAGAGAGCTAAGATTGAATGAACCAGTGCCTTCTTTTATGTTTTTGAGTAAAAACTTAATATTTATGAAAGGCATTGCTAGATTTCCACAATCACTAAGCCACTCCTTGAAAGGGGCAAACTGTCCCCAGAAGAAATCAAGCCCAGTGGGAGCCTGTGATGTTTCTGCTTGGAATGAAAATAATTACCTTTAAAAAAAAAAGATTTTCTTTACTTGAAGTAGTTTCTTGGGTGTTTTCCTCCTTTATTGCATTTTCTTGTACTTTTCTGATTTAGCTATTCTATGCAGTTCACTGATGTAGTGGTTGAGCAGAAGGATACTACAAGTTCTGACGAAGAAGATATTGTAGATAAAGGATGCCTCCCTGTTGAAGAAAAAGCCGCTGTCTTTAGTTGTCTGGATTCCTTGAATTTGGAAGAAGAGGTATATCACCAGCATGTCAGACATTTGGTTTTTTGGGATATTTATAAATCCTGTTTACTTCATTTAAATGATCAAATTACCAATTTAACTGCACTCACCCACTGTCTTCTTTTTTTCTCTCGTCTTCTGCACGGATTTACATTTTGGTTTCGGTGTTGGTGAAAATTTTGGCTGAAATCAATTAAAATTTGGTAAAAAAATTCGGTATTTTTTAAAATTTTCAGCCAAAATTTTGTGATTTCGACAATTTCGGTGCAAATCTTGTAAATTTTGGCGAAATTTCAGGATTTCAGTGAAGTTTCATCGAAATCCTGTAAAAGCCGATTCAATGTACTTTCGGCTGAAATTTTAGATTTCGCCGAAGTTTAAAACTATGGTCGGCAATGGACGGAACAGTCCAGACTCCAGATGACCTCTTTCCCTTTTACCTTCATGAAAATGAAAACTCCTTCAGTCTACGGCCACTTGTACAATCAGAGGGTAGACATTAGGTTGTAAAGAATTAAGTTCAACTGAAAGGCTTTCTTTCTTGGAAGTCATTTTCAAAATTTTGTATGGAGATCTATGGGGATTGTCAGATTCAACAGTCATCCTGTCATTACTTATTGCCACTCATGCACATGAACTGTGGCTAGATTTTTTACATTTCGTGAATTGTTTTTGCTGAAACCTACACTATCTGCACAACTAGTCGTGCCTGCATTTTCACTTCATTCTTGACACATCAAGAAAGGCCCTTCATTTATAATAATTTTATCTTGCAGGCTGAGCTCACTGTTAGTTGCAATACACGTGATGTATTAGAGGAAGATGCATGTTCTTCTAAATCTAGTGACAGCGATGAGCCTGAAAGTTTACAAAAAAGTGAAAAGGTATGCATTTTCAATTATTTTTATCAACACTTCAAACAACCCTTTTCCTCCCCCTATTTTCAATCTTTTGAGATGTTTGCTGGCTTAGTTGAAGTTCTAAGACTATCTTCTTGAAGGTTAGAACTTTTAACAGTGCAAGTAAACATATCAATTTTTTTTTTTCATTTGAATATTACTAGTAAACATCTCAATGGATCGAATCAAGTTCAACTGAAAAGGCTGTTCTTGTTCTTTAAGTCATTTTCAAAATTTTGTATAGTGATCTGTACATTGTTACAGTTGAGATCTCAATACAAAATGACTTCAAGAACAAGACATCTAGATTTTATATGGTATAAGCCGTTATAGTCCAGTTTATTTTTTTTGTTACGGGCCACATCATAGGATGATCCAAACCGTCCATGTGATGGAACACAGTGTCAATAGTTTGTGCCCCAAAAATCATTTCCATAGGATGATCCTAGCCCTCTGATCTATGTAGGTTTCCATAATATGCAGTTCCTCTATAGATTGGAGGGTTGGGATCATCCTATGGAAATGATTTTGGGGCACAACCTATTTATGTTGTGGCCCATCACATGGACGTTGGATCATCCTATAGTGTGGTCCGTACAGTACTTTTTGAAAATTACCAAGCTATAAGGGCTTACACCATAAGAAAACTCCAAGACATCAGCCTGTCATTACTTATTACCACTCATACACATGAACTGTAGCCAGATTTTTGTCTTTTTGTGGATTGTTTTTGTTGAAACCTGCAGTATTCTTTTTCTGCGTAAGTTATCGGGCCTGTATTTTTAACTTCATTTGTTGACACATCAGTATGGCCCATCATTTATAATAATTTTATCTTGCAGCATGAGAATGTTGTTAGTTGTGATGCATGTGATGTAATAGGAGAGAGCGAATGTTCTTCTAAAGCCGGTGAGAGCAATGAACTTAAAAGTTTACAAACAAGTGAAAAGGTATGCATTTTCAATTCTTTTCTCAACACCGCAAACAACCTTTTTTTCTGTTTTCAATCCAGTAGGATGTTTACTGGCTTTGTTGAAACTATATCCTTCAATGATATTTACAACAACCCCACCCCTACCGCCCAATTGGGGGACTCGGGTGCTAGTTGTTGGGGTACATACATATTTTATGATTTGTAAATATGATTTTTTCTTTTGGCTCCCTCCCCATATAGCCGGTCAGTTTCTACATTTCTGAAGCTGTTTGTGAATAGTGGTATTTAAACAATTATTGTGTGCATGCTCCCTTTTTTCCGGTAACTTTGCGAGCAATTAATCTATGAGGCAAGAAATTTTCGGTTATTAAAAAAATTAGAAAGTACAAGAGTGCCATTAAAAAAACATTAGAAAGTACAAGAAGAGAGAGAGTTAAGGGAATACATGTGAGGCAGGTTGTCAATACATTTGATTAAGAGAATTGTGCACCTTCAAAGAAACTTCCTTTGGAACGACAATGAGATTAATAGGAAGTACCATTTGACTTGATTGGATGAGGTGTGTATGCCAAGGAGGTGGGCCTTGGTTTTAGAAGTTTGAAATTAATGAAAAAGGCTCTGCATGGGAAATTATTGTGGAAATTTGGTAAGGAGAGGTAGTCTGTGGATAGCGGTTATCGAGTATGGGTCCAACTTTGAGGTCTGGTCTTCATCAGCTGATTTCAGAGCTCAATTTGGCATGATATCAAAGTGCAGGTTCCTGTTTCGGGTTGGCAGGGGATTCATCGTAGCGTTGGCAACGACGATAAGATTAGATTCTAGATGGATGGATGCTGCGGCTATAGTACTTGGAAAATGGATTATCCGGTGTTGTCTAATATGACCTTTGAAAAGACACTTAGCATAGCTGATTCCTTTTGTATACATAATGAGAAGGTGATTGGAATGTTAGATTTCAGAGCAATGTTTTCGAGTGAGAGTTAGACATGGAATGTTTTCGAGTGAGAGGTAGACATGGAATGTTTTCAAGTGAGAGGTAGACATGGCTGCTTCTATCATGCCTAGAAGTAACTTGGTCTACATTTGGAGTCAGGGAACTGATAGAAAAGTTAGGAGATGGGCTACGACAGAAGTTTTCTCTATCCACTCTTATAACCTAATTGGTTAGGCATTCCCTTCTCTTGCCAGGAAAGCTTGGAGCTCTCAGGCCCCTCTGAGAGTTGAGGCTTCCTACTTGATGATGAGAACAGGTACAGAAAGCATACAGCTCTGGTACCACTTAATGCAAACTTGCCTCTGATACCGTGATGATAGAAAAGTTGAACCTGAAGATTGAAGTGCTACCTCGCCCCTATGACATCGTGTGGATTAAAGGCAGAGTCAAGGTCATAGTTAAAGACCATTGAGGAGAAGGAAGCAATCAAGAATTTAATCATACAAACCATTTCAAACCTAAACTCTATGGAGCTTTCTTGGAGACCTAAGTTTGGAGGGGTGGGATTTTAACACATCAGTTAAGGCAAAAGAATATGGTTGGAAAGGAAATCTGAGGAGAGGAGGTAAGAAAGACAATATTAGTCTACAAAGCACCCAGACTCGATGGTTATCCAATGGCTCTCTATCAAAGATTTTGGGAGGATATCAAAGGTGATATAATAGCTCTTTTTAATGAATTTCATGAGAGAGGGAGACTAGGAAAGAAACACAACTAATTTCATAACCTTAATGCGTAAGGAGGAATTGAGTTGGAGGTAAGAAAGTCCATATTTAGTATAAAGAGAGACAAAGCACTTAGACTATAGATGATTTTCCAATAGCTTTCTATTAACGATTTTGGGAGGACATCAAAGTAGATATATCGGCTTTCTTTAATTAATTTCATGATGGGTAGATTAAAAAATAAACACTATTTTCACCACCTTAATACCTAAGGAGGAGCAATTGAGCTAAAAGAATTTAGACCCATTAGTTTGGTACATAACGCTTTCAAAATTTTGGCAAAGGTTTTAGCTAGAAGACTAAAGGAAGCTATGGAAGAGGTGATTTCCCAAAATACCAATGTCTATTTATGAAAGGTAAACTAATTGTAGATGGAGTTCTTATCACAAACGAATTCCTTGATTCGAGAAATGGGGGGAAGGAAACGTGGGTATAGTGTGCATATGACTTTCGTAGGATGGGATTTTGTAGAGTTTGTTCAAGAAAAAAGGGGTCCATTGAGAGGTGGGGAAGATGAGTGAAGACTAAAGATATGCTTGTCCTCGGTGTATTTCTCAATCGTCTTGAATGGTCTCATCATTGGGATTTTTTTGTTAGCACTAGGGCCCTGTTTGGATTGCGATAATTTTGTTGAAAAGTTTGGAAAGGAAAAATATTTCTAAAATGTCCTACTTTTTTAACACACAGAAAAAGATATTTGGAATGAAACTTATTCAATTTTCATTTAGAGGGACCTTCAATTTATGAAAATTAACCATGATCACATCATTTCCCTCTAAATCATGGAAATAAATTTCCATCAGAAATGTTTTTATTGCAATCCAAACCCATGTCCGGGGAATTCGCCAAGGGGATCCGCTATCAACATATCTGTTTGTAATGGCAGTGGTGGCACTTAGTCTTCTAATTACAAGAGCGGAGAAGAGAAGGTTAATTGGAGGGTTAGTAGGTTTGCTCCTACATTCACACCTCTGAAATCTAACATTCCAATCCACCTTCACACCTCGAAATTTCAAATTTCGTCCAGGACTGAAATTTAAACCCGAAACCGAAATTTCAAAATCTCGGCCGGAATTATGAGATTTTAACTGAAATCTCCACCGAAACCGAAATTGCCACTGAAATTTTGTTTCCGACTGAGGCCGAAAGCGAAACCGAAATTTCAATCCTTGCCAAGAATTTGATTAGAGAATTTGGACCCTAGATGCTCAAGAGATTTTCTTCGTCCTATTGTTCTTTCACATTTTATTGGAATCATAGAGGAGAAAATCTCCTCTTGCAAGAATTTGGAGGGCTATTGCTCCACTTCGAGTGGTAGCCTTCACATGGAAGGTTGCACCAAGGAAGAGTAACACTTGTGATAGACTCAAAAGAACATGATTATGCCTTTGCTAGTACGTGTTCTCTTTGTAAAAAAGAGGATACATTAGATTATTTAGGCCATGTTTGGCATAGTTTATCAAGTGGTGGGAGAGGGGTAGGGAAGGTGGGGGGAGAGATTTGATAGGACATGATTGAGGAGAGGGTGAGAAGTGGTAAAAAAAAAAAGGGAAAAAATAAATTTTATTTTGAGTGGAGTTTTTTCTCCTTGCTTTTCAACCTTTTCTTACCCTTTCACACATTCTCTCTCTGGTCTCCCTCTCTCGCTCCCTCACATTGGATAAGCTAATATTACATGGAAAATAAATTAATGGTGCCAAACATGGGCTTAATGATTCATTACTCCTTCACGCTGGAACTCTGGTGCTTCATTTCATGTTGTTTTGGAGTTTCATGGGCATTCCCAAATTTATTTGATGACATAATTTTTTTGATTGGGGTAGGAATCCTTTTGGGGAAGTGTGGGAAAAATACTTTAGGGTCATGGTTTGACAAATTTAGAAGGAGAGGACTAATAAAACTTTCAAGGAGAAGAGTAGGACACTAGGGAGATTGATAACGGAAATAAAAATTTGTCTTATACATCGGGCAAGCAATAGCAAGAAGAGGACATCCCACCAAACTCAAGAAATACTTAGGAATTGGAGAGAACATTTCTGAAAAAAACATCGAAAGCTATAGCCAAACCCAAATGGGTCAGGTCAGGTATAACGGAAATGAAGATTTATCTTATATTTTGGGCAAGCAATAGCAAGAAGATGACATCTCACCGAACTCAAGAGATACTTAGGAATTGGAGAGATCATTTCTGGAAAATGAAAAAAACATCAAAAGCTATAGCCAAACCCAAATGGATGCCCCTCACCTAAGTGGTTTGATCTTTCGCCGATTCCCTCCATAGGCCGTCGTCATCAGGGAAGAACTACACTGTTTCAAATATAGAGAATAGAATAGGAGACCCAAACAACGAGCCAACCATATCACCTGTTTGGAGAACTCAATTTTGATGGAAGCTTCAATGGGAAATCAAGCCGAGCCAATGTGTGTGTGTGTGTGTGTGTGTGTGTGCGCGCGCGTGCCTGTGGGGTGTTTTGCGTGGTGGTGGAGGGGAGGTCCGTCATTCAAATGGCCACATATTATTGGTTTTCTCCGGACCAGCTGGAGAATGAGCTTATAATGAAGCAGAAGTGTGGGAATTACTTAGTGGATTAAAGATTTTGCATCATCATTAAATTGACAACTTATAAAAGATGATTTAACAATCATGTTATCATGGGCGAACAGAAAATCAACGGGGCGGTTGTCTAGATTAGCTGGAATTGTTGCTGGGATTCTTTACCATTGCATCAAGACTAATCCGTTGATGCAGCACAAATTGAGATCCACAAATGAGATGGGGGATCAGCTAGCAGAGGGAGGCGTTCCCATTGTAGGGATGGTGCCTGCAGTTGGTCGGTGGACTGTAGGTTTTAAAGGTTTGAACAAATAGGGCCTTGGTCTGGGAGCTGTCGAGGTGGTCTGTATGGGGTGTAATACGGAGGGATTAGTGCATGGTAGGGCCTATGGTTGGTTGTAATTGGGACATCTCATCCCTTTTGCTCGTGTTTCTGCTGTAATCTGTTTTACTCTAATGAAAGTGACTTACTGTTAAAGAAAAGGGAAACAAAATGTTGATCAATGAAGATCAGTTCTTGGATTGTTAAAGAGGGTTGTGAAAGTCGGATTAAAAGAGGCTGGTGAGGAATTTGATGGACAGCTGCCAACCACAGGTGCTTATGAACTATGGTTCAGGAGTCAGGAGGTGATGTTGCTAAATAGTACATGATGGAACTAAGTATAAAATACTGATTCATTTATTGAGGGGAAGTTTCTAGGAGTAGTGCCGACAAAAAAGTTGGAATTGAATCGTTTTTATTCCTTGGAACTTTAAAACAATCAACACTTTTATCAAAACTTATGCCAACATGCATTCTATAAATTATTCAGCCCTGTTGATTATGCACATTTTTTTCTGAATTATGCTGACTACACATTTTATGCTCGTTCAGCAAATTTTTTTAAATATATACCTAACTGGGTTCCTTTATTTGAATGAAAATATGTTGAACTGCAATCCCAGTCTAAAGCAGTAAGCTTTCTTTGTTTTAGGAGGAGGATAACGATGGTCAAAATGAAGGGGATGCTGTACTGATGAAGCGGCTCAACAAGCAGAGGCGGAGGGCAGTAGCAGCTGCTCGGGGTGGACGTAGGTCTCTTGCTTCTAGAAATTCCTACAAGGACAAAGGTGGTAAGACGTCCCACAATTCCAAAATACAGAAGCAACTGGGGAATTGGTGATATCACAAGACCAAAATGGCAATCAAATGCTCAGGCTTCTTATGACAGATTTGAAGCCTTCTAACTGCGGAAATTATCTTTACCAAATCACCCAGATTGAAATGAGTTCCCCATCGTTTCGTTCTGAATTTTGGGGATCCCCCTAACAAGTTATAGTTGTCTTGTTTTCAAGTACTAGCAGATCTGCTTGCTTGAATGGTTCAGTCGCGGAAATGTCTTTTTTTGTTATCTTACAGTAAAATATGAAAATGAGTATAGACACAAAGGTGTTCTACAAACGGGCGGGGATGGGATGTTATTTTGGTTACTTAACTAGTAATTAAAAGGTTATTATGTGAATAATGAAAAATACCTACTGGTTCGACACCAGCATTACAATAACCCTTTGTGATACTTTGATTTGTGTGCTTGCATGAAATGTGCTAAGGATATCAAGCATCGACTCTGTCTGGCTTTATTCCCTAAAAAGGATTACCACATTTTGCCATCGTACCAAAAACATAAGGAGATATATCTATAATGTGTAGTAAATGTCTCTGTCTTTCCTTTGTCATTCGTTTTCTTTCCATGGAAATTTTTTAATGTGACTTTTCTATTGTGGTGGCCGATGTGAGGCCCATCATTTTACATCCATGCATAGCATGGGTTGGGCTTTACCATTTTTCACAATGTTTTCATATGATAGGTCCCATCATCTCTGCCCGAGCCCATGCATGCAGTGGGGTGCACCCTTTTAGACCCATTAGTGGGCTCATCATTTCCACACAAATTCATGAATAGGGTAGGGCCCACCATTTTGCACCTATTACACCCATTCATAGCATGGGTGTTCAAGTATATAAATGAATAAATGATACCAACTCAAACAGCTTAAGCTTTTGGAGTAATGGGTTGTTTCATATGGTATCAGAGCAATTGCCTCAAGACAGGTCTCCTTGATATTAAAAATCCACACATACAAACGATTATTAGATAGTACACTCCTCACAGCTTAAGCTAGGGCAGAGAGCGCAAACAATTATATATTGGTCCCAGTTTGTCTAGATGTTTGGGTTATCCTTCTATACTTGATTGTGTTGATTCCGTCTGGAAACAAAGAGCAGATATATGGCACTGGCATATCACGTGGGATTTTGCAATCGATTTCTCTTTGTGAGGCCATTCTAAATTGATGAAAACAAGGCCCTTTTGCTTCTTTTCCAGGAAATTCCCGTCAGTACCAAATTGATGAAAGTATGAATTTAACTTTTCCAAGTCATAGTAGCTCCCAAAATCCAAGATGTGGAATGTAGAATCCAAAGGGAGAGATGAACATACTTTCTTTTTTTGTCTCTTTTAGTTGTTTTTAACAATAAATCAATCCAAACTTTGACCCATTAGAGACTCGATTACAACTTTCTCATTGCTTAAACCCTAGTTGATCGACCTGATTATGTGTAAGATAGGCCTATGGCTGTCCAGAAAAAAAAAAGGGTTCCACATAATGACCATTTAGAATCACCACAGCCTACTTCAGTAATCTGAGAGCAACCAACCTTTTCCATTAGTATTGCGCATAAACTATGTTTATCTTAATAAAGATTTGTAATCAAATCCTCTCACTGATGAGATGACTGTGATGATATGTGCCTACTCTGAAATTTTTGTTTAAAATTGATCTATATAAATCAGAATATATAGACTAAAAATAAGGAGTTAGATGCACTTATCGATTTTGGAAGATAAAGCCCTTTTATGACTGACTCGTTAGGTGGAAGTACATGGATAGATTTCAATTTGGCAGTAGTTCAAGATATATACGAGAGCTTCAGACCTTAAGGGGCCGTTTGGATACAGAGACTTTAGAATTAGGTTTTTAGTTTGAAAACAGCGTAAAATATGGTTCATGATCAAGCTGCTGCATGAACTTCGAGAGGTCCCTAAAACCTGGTTTTCTTACATAAAATCCAAGAAACGCTGCCGGGACAGCATGCAGCAGCTTGATCATTAACCCTCTTTTACACTCTTTTGAAACTAAAAACCTGGATTCTAAAATCCGCGTATCCAAACGGCCGCTAACTGTCATTGTATTGATGACTTTTGGTGGTGGAGAGATTAGCATCTCAATAATTTGAGTACATTGAAGAAGGGACATGGTCGTGGTTCCCACCATGCTCGGAGATGATGATCCCAACCTAATGAATTATGATATGTAGAGGTTTCTATACGGTGTCAACCCTCTACAGATCGGAGGGTGAGATAGGGTCCGAAATATGAACTGTTCGGATGGTCCTAACCCTCCGACCTAGGAACAATTTTTTTTTGGGTAGGTAAGTTGGGTTCGAACTTCCGTCCTCAAGGTCGAAGAACAAAGCCTTGACCATTGAGCTAGAGGCTCAATCCCTAACCTTTGAGCTCATGTTACTAGCTAGGTTCATCTTTGAAATGATTAGGTAAACAAAGAAAGCTTAGAGGGCGTACCACTTTTGAAAGAATCTCACCCACCCAAGGCGGCTATTGACTGGTCAATAGAGGAAATGGTATACAACTACTTGTGAAAATGATTGATCTTCCAATTTCAAAACATCCCATCACATATAGAACAATGACCCCATTGATTTTCTAGAGAAGACAACGAAAATACTGTCAAGGAGAAATTCGTGAGATGAGTGGAGACACCTAAAGTTTGATGGAGACCACAAAGTGGGAGTGACTTTATCAGAGAGGGAGAGAGAGAGACCACAAGTGGAGACACCTGTTTGGATTGCAAGAAAAACATTTCTGAGGAAAAAAAAATTCTTGGGATTTTCTTTGCATGACTCAGAGGAAAACGATGTGATTATGGTCAATTAAAGGAATACCATCACTCATTGAAGGTCTCCTTAAGTAACAAGCTATCTTCTTTGTTTTTCTAAGTAAAATAAGTAGAACATTTCAGAAATATTTTTCCTTTCCAAGCTTTTCCAGAAATTACTGCAATCCAAACAAGGCCTTAAGAGAAAGATTACTGCATGCCACCATGTAATCCTCCCACAAATCCATATGATCCAAGTCATAAAAGGCATCAATCCACTATAGAATCTTAATCCAAATCCAACCAACTTTACTAATCAATACATAATATAATCAAACCCTATAGGGTTATTTCGGTAATTCTCTACGTCAACAATATCAATTGTCTTGCTATAGAGCTTCCTATAAGAAAACCCATCAGAATTTCTTCCACCCATATAAATGTTCTTCATTCTTCTCTCTCGTGCATACTACATGGAGGGTCTGATTCCCTTAATTTTCCGAGCAGTCAAGAAAACCAAAACTCGCCAGAAATACAGGTCTCTCTCACATGTTCACCGGGATTCAACGCCCTCGCCGCCGGAAAAGCTCGCCGGGTTCCATGAAGAACAAGTGGGTCACCGACGATACAGGTCCCTCGAGGACTTTTCCGGCGGGTTAGTCTCGCCGGAGAAAATGAGAGAAAGACCCCGTTTGTCTAAAGAGGATGTGGGTTTTAAGAGCCATCGTTTTTTCTCATGTGTGAATGTTGGTGCATAGGACGCACCTCTTGTTTGTGTGTGTGAAGGAATTTGGAAATAAAAATCTGAAAATTTTTGTTTATTTTTCCTTTCTTTTTTCCTGTGTTTTACTTTGGGTAGGCAAATCAATAAATTATGGGAAATGATATCACCACAACCATATTTTTGATATTTTCACTAACTATCTTTATTTAAGGAGCTGTTAATAGGTTATTTCATTTCCCAAAAAACCTCTAAAGGCCAATTAAAGAAGAAAAGACAGCTGAGTTTGTGCAAATATCAAAGTATAGTTTTGTTGATAACATGGCTCACTTTTCAGCAGATTTTGTCTTATTCATTGTTCTCTCGTGCAAAACTCGGGCTTTCTGCGAAACTGCCCAATAAATCCCTTAAAACAAACAATAAGGAAATGTTATCAGCACTGCTGTATTTTGATGATGGCACTCTTCACTTTATTAAAAATCGGTATGGCCCGCACCATAGGATGATCCAAACAGTCCATTAGATGGGCCACAGCCTAAATAGCTTGTGCCCCAAAAATTATTTTCATAGTCTGATCCTAACCCTCCGATCTATAGAGGGTTAGGATCAACCCTCTAACATTCAGATCGGAGGGTTATTAGGATCAGCCGAAATGATTTTTGAGGCATAACCTATTTAGGCTGTGGCCCATTTAATGGACGGTTTGGATCATCCTATGGTGCTGGCCATACCGTACTTTAAATAAAGTGAGGAGTGCCATCATCAAAATACAGTAGTGCTGATAAATATGGTGGTAAGCCGATTTCCCGTATCGCACCTCAGCTTTTCAGGACGAAGGATGACTTACTCAGGATGCTTTTCAATGTATCCAGCGAGTGGTTGTTTGTTTGCAGCTCTAAAAGAGTTGTTGATTGTATGACATTATTTTTAGGGAAATGTTATCGGCACAACCATGTTTTTATAATTGCACGAATTAATTCCGCATGTCTTTTCTTTTTAAAGTGGCTTGTCAGAGCTTTTTGGAACGGGAATGACCTTTGACAGCTCTTTAAATAATAGATGATAAGAAATGTTTGTGACAAAATCAGAACATGGTTGTGCTGATAGCATCTCCCTGTTTTTATATACCAAAATTAGGGCGCTGATATCCCCCCCCCTGTAGGCTATTCCCCCCCTTGACGGCTGGCTAACGTTAAACGTTAGGATTTAACGTATGTGTCACTTTCCCACCATTTGACATTTTGACCGCTCTCTCTCTCTCTCTTTCTACACACACACACACACCAGGAACAGTTGGTGGGCCCAACAGAAATCGTTGGTGGAATGGTGGGCCCATTTTGAACAACGTAGGCCCCGCCCATACCACACCATAGGATAATCCAAACCGTCCATTTGATGGGCCATAACGTAAATAGGTTGCGTCCCAAAATATCATTTCCATAGGCTGATCCTAGCCCTCCGATCTAAATAGAAACTACATCTTATGCAACCTCTATAGATTGTAGGGTTGTGATCATCCTATGGAAATGATTTTTGGGGCACAACCTATTTACATTGTGGCCCATCAAATGAATGCTTTGGATCATTCTATGGAGTTGGTCGTAAAGTAACATTAAGGCCCATTTACAACATAGGATCGTCCATGGTCTGGATAATCCTATGGAGTTGGTCGTACAGTAACATTATACAATCGTAGGCCCCACCGATATTTTTTCAAATTGAAGCGTACCGTCCACAACATAGGATGATCCAAGCCGTCCATGGTTTGGATCATCCTATGGTGTGATTCGTACAGTAACATTAAGGCCCAATTTAGGCCCCACCCATATTTTTGAAAATGAAGTGTACCGTCCAGACCATAGGATGATCCGAGCTGTTCATTTGATGGGCCATAACGTAAATGGGTTGTGCCCCCAAAAGGGTTGGCCCATCAAATGAATGGTTTGGATCATCCTGTGGTCGTACAGTAACATTAAGGCCCGTCCACAACATAGGATGATCCAAGCCGTCCATGGTTTGGATAATCCTATGGAGTTGGTCGTACACTAACATTAAGGCCCAATCGTAGGCCCCACTGATATTTTTCAAATTGAAGCGTACCGTCCACAACATAGGATGATCCAAGCCGTCCATGGTTTGGATAATCCTATTGTGTGGTTCGTACCAATTTAGGCCCCACCCATATTTTTGAAAATGAAGTGTACTGTCCAGACCATAGGATGATACGTGGTCCATTTGATGGGCCACAATGTAAATAGGTTGTGCCCCAAAAATTATTTCCGTAGGATGATCACAACCCTACAATCTTTTGATGGGCCACAATGTAAATAGGTTGTGCCCCAAAAATCATTTCCGTAGGATGATCACAACCCTACAATCTATAGAGGTTGCATAAGATGTAGTTTCTATTTAGATCGGAGGGCTAGGATCAGCCTATGGAAATAATATTTTGGGACGCAACCTATTTACGTTTATGGCCCATCAAATAGACGGTTTGGATTATCCTATGGTGTGGGATGGGCGGGGCCTACGTTATTCAAAGATGGGCCCACCATTCCAACAACGGTTTCTGTTGGGCCCACCAACTGTTCCTGTTGTGTGTGTGGAGAGAGAGAGAGAGAGAGGTAGAGGTGGGGGAGGAATATCAGCGCCCCAAAATTATGAAGCAAATAGTACGAGACATGAGAATTGGAATTGGGAAAATTATAAATTAACACATATATGAAAATTTTAAGAAGTTACATGGAAATTTCACGCGATTGAATCTTGCCAAGCTGTTTTAGTGACGATCATTGAGTTGCTGTATGATTAAAAAACAGCGAATACTAAGTAGGTTCCAAGAACCTGAAGGTTTTTGGGCCCACCTACCGAATACATGGTGGGATCCCACCATTTTATCGATCTTAACTTTTTGGGCAACACCCATCTTGATCAATCTAAACCGTTTACTCTAAAAAGAGGTGTTTGGATCTAGGGAAAGGACAATTAAGGAAATTAATATTTTTCCATGAAAAGTAAAATTCCAACTTGTTATAGATTTACAGTTTTCCTTGAAGACAAGGAAATTATTCGATTTTGGAAAAACAATTTCATGGAAAATGAGTTTATCAAACATTAGAAAGTTTTATTTTTCATGTAATGAATTTTAAAAAAAAATTCCTACATCCAAACAGCCCCCAAACAAGCCACATATGATGTGCATTTAATTAAAATAATGCTATTATTACAAATACAAAAAATTATGTGGTGTATGAATAAGCACAGTGGAGCCTACCTATTTGGA
This sequence comes from Tasmannia lanceolata, assembly GCF_043159265.1. Taxonomy (NCBI): domain Eukaryota; kingdom Viridiplantae; phylum Streptophyta; class Magnoliopsida; order Canellales; family Winteraceae; genus Tasmannia; species Tasmannia lanceolata. The sequence continues at coordinate 52,039,814 of NW_027518692.1, forward strand.
AGATCTAAACCATTCATTTGTCGGTCCCCACAAAAATCTTGTCCATAAGATGATCCTAAACCTTCAATTTGTGTAGGTTTCTATACCATCGTTTCATTAATCCCACCACCATCCTTAATTCCCATTCTTTTCAGCTAAGCTTTTATTACTATTTTGATTCCCTTGTAAATGGAATGAAAAATAAAATTAAATAAAAAAAATCAATAAAAATTTCATTCCAACTAAGGTGGAATCAGAATACCACCTCATTGGCAGGATGCACTATTTCCCCTGTGATTGTGCCCAATGTCCATTCTATCCCTTGATTCCGTTCATTTTTCTTAAACACCAAATGCCAGGATCAGGCTGAAATGGAATAGGATGCTGATTCCATCACCTGATTCTACGGCAATCCAAACACACAACTTGGAAATGTTACACTCCACATCTCAGATGACTGTACCCGAATTCTTAAGATAAGTTTCTACAAAACTTAGGAAGCCTGATGCTTTCCCTAATTCAAATAATATCATTCATTATACATCATAATCGTGTGTACATGTAATTATCCCTTTCTTTTGGTATTGGCACCTCAACCATCCCTCAACAATCGTCCCAATAGCAACCAACTTCGCCTTTGGCACCATAAACTCATCTCTTGCTTCCACTATTTCCGTCTTTCAGTTATTATAGGTAATATGCTCTTATAGTCAATCCGATCTTCGATTTGCCCCCCCCCCCCCCAAAAGGGGCCTTCTCTTGAAAACACATCAGCCCCTAAGAGCTGAACCTCAAAAAAAATTACATAAAAACAACTCCCTCTCTCTCCTATGTGAGTGCAGCTCTTTGACCCAGATGAGGCAACCCTGAGAAACAGATTAGTGAATCTAAAAAATTGATGGGTGACGAGGGGAGATGGGGTCAAGAGAGACGTAGGGCCATCTGTTGGAGAAGCAATCTGTTCTGAGCCGCGTTGATAACACCTTTGCACTGTGCATTTACTAAAACTTCCGTCATGATCGCGGCAGCATGCCCAGTGGGCTCCTCGGATGCCCTTCTTAGCATGAACACCTGCACCAATAACATTTTGGGTTATCGGATTGCCTACATACAATGCAATGTTTTAACCCATAATTAAGAAGAAGAAAAAACCATCAGAATTTCAACCAAGTAGATATGACAATGTTGGGAAATGCTAAAAACTTCATTTATCAACTTAGTCCAAACTCTTTCTATCAAAAAGATGACAATCAAGAGATCATGAGTTCAGGTTTTTGGAAATTGATCTATGTTTTGACCGGAACTACCATCCATGTTGCCATGACTTCTGGTAGGAAAAGACCAAGATACAGCTACACTGTCATGATCCTCATGATCTGGAATTCCTTTTATGCATGGTTTTCTCATGGTATCTTGAACGGGTTGTCTCCTAATTTAATTTCTCAAGCAGTAGTACAAGGGGTTTTACCATACACATTGCCAATTTACCCTGCTCAAAACCAATTGGTTGGACGCAGGGAAGTTCTAAGAAAAGAGGAAGGTCATTGACGTCAAAAGATAAAAAAAGATACCTCCCAATCTAACACGCTACATGGCACACATCTAAGTTAATAATAATAAACCAAAATCTCTTGTGAAATCATAATGAATATTTTTTTGAAATGGATCATAATGAATATTTGATGATACATTCTGTACATTGCTAAAGAACTGATCCTTGTTTACCAACAACACATTGTCTAACCAAATCAAATTCTCTCTCGATACCTTCCTCAAAAAATCCGATTATGAAAAAAATAATTATTGGCACATCCAAATATTTCTTTTTTTAGTAGGTATGCTGGGATCGAACCTGCATCCTCAAGGTTGAGAAACAAAGGCTCCTACAGGCCCAATCCCTATCCAAATATTTCAATAATGACAAACTACAACCACTATTTGACAAATAAATCCAACAACCAATATGTATGAATGTAAATGGTTGCACAAATGAAATCAAAGCGAATAGTACCTGCCCATGATGCGTTATTTCTAAACACCCTGGTTGTTGGATCCACGGTTCTCCATCAATTTGAACAGGGAAGGGAGCTTGCAAGTGGATTCTTATCATTCGTCCTTGGGCCAGCCTTCTGGCCTGTGAAAGTCCAACCTGAAGATATATAGCATATGACAACTATCAGACCCTCCACTTTGAGTAACCATATACGAGACCATGGATCTTCAAGAGAACTACAAAGATAAAGATATGGTCTAACCTCAGTAATGATGTAGTAGCAAAAAAATCAAATGGGTTTTTGGTGGCTGACATCAGCCATGGACTGTTTAGTTTTGAATCTTAACCCTTCACAAAACGTGAATGGCTGATATTTATGCAAACGAGCTCCACAGCACATCGGAGGCTAGACCACCTCAAAAATAAACAGAGTAAAAGAAATGAACTACAGAGATATAATGTTATGAGCAATACTTTTTTTTGGTAGGTAAGCTGGGATTTGAACCTGCAACCTCAAGGTTGAGATACATAGCCCTAACCCAATGAGCTATGAGCAATACTAATACCATTCGTGTGAAGAATATTCTTTAGTGTTCTCTGGACACAGTATATGTAGCGTGTGTAATTATGTGAATGGTGATCAGGGACGGCCGATATTGTGGACCAACAAAAGACCAAACAGGATGTTCAGTCCCATGCTGAACAGGAAATCCTAACCCTTCAAGTTATATTTTCATAATCCTAAAGATTTCAAATGTGGAAACTCCTCAGTTACTGTTTTTCTATGTTTCTCAACAGTCAAAATGCTTGATACGTAACAAAAAACAGGTAAAATCACCAAAGAGGAAGCGATGGATCTAAGAGAGAAAATCAATAGAAATAAAAAGAAAGAACTTTAAAAGGATATAATACTACTCCAAAAATAACAAATTATATTTCATCTAAGTATTTCAAAAAGTTTTCTTCAATATATACTTTTCCGTTCTCACGAACTATCTAATGTTTGCTATTCCCTTACTTTAAAGTATTTCAAAGAGTTTTCTTCAATTTGTGCTTCTCCGTTCTCACGAACTATCTAATGTTTGCCCTTCCCTAATACTTTTAAGGCTTGCATTTTCTATTTTTCATTAATTTTGGTGTTTTTTATGTCTCGATATTATATTTTAATATCTTTGTATGGACATCTCGGACTACCAGGGATCTTGAAGCAACAGTTTACAACACCCTGTGTCCCTGTGCCGAGAAAACATAAAACACAACAATAATATATGCATCCAAGCAGCCAAATCCCTCTTTGATAACATCCTCCAATTTTATCAGTTCAATTCTGATCTAGTTGCACAAACCCCTCCTGCTAAGGTCCTGCTTAGGAATCGTTTGATTTCTAGAAACTTAGCCTAATAAACTAGTGTATTCTGTACTTGTTACGGCTCCCACTACCTGCCGCTTCTGGTAATTGAGGTACAGAAATATGAGTTTAACAGTTTCGCTGAGGCTTACTTGTCCGTTTCTGATGGTGGTGGGTGTTGGTGACTTAACTTTCAACAACTCATCTAGTTGAAAAATTAGAGCCATTTATCCCCTTTTTTTCTCGACACATTATAAAATAAGATGAGGAATTCAAACCCTAAACCCTAGATTTTATCATAAACTCGGGTTGGGTTGGGGGTTTAGGGTTTGAGGTTTGAGGCTTAAAATATTCTCCAATTCATTTTTTATTCTATTCATTGGTAGAAGGTGATGCCTTGAATGTCATTCATTGGCTCAAAGGTCCTCAAAAAACCAACTTGGAGATTTAATAGATGGTTTGATGAAGTGAATGACTGGGTGAAGTCCTTGGAAGTTGTTTTCCATCATATCCGGCGCTATGCAAATCAGACGGGTTAGCTAGAGAGGGTGTATCTAAGCAATCTTTAGCTCTTTTCGACTCTCTACTGCCGTGATTTTTATGATTTATATTTTATTTTTATTTTTTACTTTGGAATGATGTTGTATCTCCTTGCTTTTCTTGTATCTTGACCATCTCGGCCTTTCTTTTTAATATATTTGGCTACCATTTTCAAAAAGAAAGAAAGAAAGAAAGGCTAATGATATTGGCAATGCCATGTTTAATAATTGCACTAACTTACCCTATATTTTATTATTTAGCTGGCTGCAGAAGGTTATTACAATTCCTAAAAAGCTATAAAAAAAAAAGACAATGTGAGTTAGTGTAATTATCAAAACAAGGAAGTGCCAACCATTTAAAAAAAAACAAGGAAGTGCCATTATCAGTAGCCAACAAACAAATGTACCCAAATTTAGAGATACACATTGGAATTCTATAGAAAATAGACAATAAGAATAGAAAAGGAAAATCTGGCCAAACCTGAAGCTTCCCAAGGTGCCATGTTCCGCAGATGCATACAACTTCTAGAACCTTATCATGCATTGATTGGAGCTCAAAGTCGTCATCATGCTCATAGTCATTTTGCCAAAGGTCTACTCCACCCATGTAACTGCCAATATTAAGCACAAGGACACCTTCGGCGTCCTAAAAAAGTAGCAACCAAGAAAAAACATGAGTGAAGACCCTGAATTAAAATTTTCACAACGTTTTATAAATAAAAGACTCTCAAGTTGAAAAGGATGGCAGAGATGGAACTTCAAGCCTACCTTCGGGATTTCAATGTCATTGCCATCTACCTCGAGGCGAACTTCCCATGGTAAGTCTGCACATGTTCTATCCATCATATCCTTGGCACCTTCTCTGGCATACAGCAATTTATTCAAGAACTACAAATTAAAAATTTAAAACATCAGTTAGCTACTAAATCATACAAACCATATCACAAACACACACACACAAGTGTGTGTGGACGGCAAAAACAAAAGAGAATCACAAGATCTTAAGAGGACAGACCGGAACAAACCATAAATCAGCATTTAAATAGCAAGACTTAAAACTTATTCATATATACTAGAAAAATTATAAATACTATAAAAATGGGAATAAAGGATAAGGCCAAATAAAGATAACAACAACTTCAAAATCATAATAATCAAGAAATTCTTTCTTTAATTTTTTTAGTGATTTAGGAGATTCGCTTAAGTATGACTCTTTTTTGTTCTCTGATGACAAGTCACTGGCAAAGAACAAATGAGAGTTTTTCTTGTGCAATAAAAATGTCATTTGAGAAAAATAAGAAGCAATTCTCACTTTTTATGTGTTTACTTAATTTCGAAGATTGCCAAAATCGTTTCTGCATGTAAATAAAAATTAAGCACATTGAGTCATGGAGAAAATCAGGCTTTGTAGCATTTAGTAAACATCGGCATAGAAATGGCCAATGCTCATATTTGAAGAACGTGATGACTGAAAAGTATTAGTACCTGGTTATAGAATTTCTCAGGTTTTTCCTCCCGCATCATGTGAAAGTCGTAAGCAACCTTTGCATCACACCCAATACCTACACAGAAATAAGTGTTTAAAAGGTTACACTGGCCTTAGCAATGGTCAGTAAGCAATGTTCTGAAAACCAAATCACATTGTATAATTGTAAGGGACGAAGATCGGGTTGTGTTGAACAAGGTTTTAAATTTCGGTTTCGTTACGAGTTTCGGACCCCACAAAAATCAAAATTTCGACCGAAATTTTGCTCGAAATCCGGCGGCCTAATAAAAATAATATTTTACTCGTTATTGAAATCCCTGAAATTTCGGTAATTTCGGTCTCGGGATAATTACAAAATAATTAAAAAAACGAGAAAAATGGTCAAAATCCCTAAAATTTCGCACGAAATTTCGGTCACATGTTTCGGGTAAGTGCCATTTCGGTTTCGGTCTCCACCGAAACCGAGATTTCGGACCGAAATTTCGGATTTCGGTCGAAATTTAAAACCATGGTGTTGAATCGTTTATTGGATTGAGATTAGTAAGAACGTAAGTTATTTTTTAGTATAAATATTATACCAAAAAACTTATTAGTATGCAAAAATAAGATACACACACACACACACAAACTAACTATAATCTAACACATTAAAAATTAGCTAATTTACAGCATTAACATATCATTTTTATAGAATAAATACTTGGAGTCTCAGCAGCAACTGCAGCATCCAGCATACCTAAATAGTTCATCATGAACTTCGCTTCCTCTTTGGTTTGACCCAGCTCTGGGCTTCGGTCTTTGATGCTAACTCTCCACCGATCAAGCATTGTCAGAGCTGCGTGGTCAATGTCATGGAGAAGCATGCCTAAGCCACCTTGCCCCTCAATGGAAGACAAACCTCCACCCCACTGCAAAACCCTAGACAAGTCATTCCCTGTACCCAGAGGAAGTATGGCCACAGGTGGAGGAGATTCGAAGTTTTGTCTTTCAATGGCATCAAGAACCCAGGCAACAGTACCATCTCCACCACAGACTAGAACTCTAAAATATTGAATGGTTCTAAACAACTTTAACCCCACCTCAGGCCCCTGAGTAGAACTGAGTTCAAAAACCTGCAATCGACAGCAGCAACAATAAGCTAAGAATTCGCATGTTTCAAATATTTGAACACAATCATGTAATATTAGGCCCAACCGAGATGGAAATATATGAGCCTTCTTACTGACCAAATAATGATATTCAACCTAAGAATTAAAGGCAGTTCGACAATCATATGAACTATGCTATATGGGCTCATCGAGAAAAACAGTTCGATAAATTAAATGTTATATATATATATATATATATATATATATATATATATATATAGAGAGAGAGAGAGAGAGAGAGAGAGACAGAGAAAACATTTCCTACACACTTGTGTAGGTAAGTTACCTACACACTAGCTTAAAATACAGTGGGGGCCCACATTGTTTAGGTGATCCAAACCATTCATTTGAATGGTCCTCACAGAGATAGGGTGTCCACAAAAAATCAGATCCATAGGATCATCTCAACCCTACGATTTGTGGAGGTAAAATGGACGTGTATAAACCTTCACAAATTAGTCCATTTTTTGCCTCCATAGTTTGAATGGTTGGGATCATCCTATGGATCTGATTTTTTGTGGACACCCTATCTATGTGAGGACCATTCAAATGAATGGTTTGGATCACCCAAACAATGTGGGCCCCCACTGTATTTTAAGCTAGTGTGTAGGTAACTTACCTACACAAGTGTGTAGGAAATGTTTTCTCAGATATGAGGAAAATGATTGTGAGCTTGAAGCTCATATAGCTTATATGAGCTTGAGGGTCCAAACACCTCACATTTTTTGTGATGATCCAAACCATTCATTTGCAAGGCCCCATCATAGATAGGGTGTGTACCAAAAATCAGATCCATTGGATCATCCTAACCCTTCCAAAAGCGGAGGGCAAAATGGGCAGATTTGTGGCAAACGGTGTCTGTCCATTTTGCCCTCCACATTTGAATGGGTTAGGATGATCCTATGAAGCTGATTTCTTGTACACATCCTATCTATGTAAGGGCCTTTCAAATGAATGCTTTGGATCATCCTAACAATGTGGGCCCACATGTGTTTGGGCCCTCAAGCTCATATAAGCTATATGAGCTTCAAGCTCACAATCATTTTCCTCTCTCTCTCTCTCTCTCTCTCTCTCTCTCTCTATATATATATATATATATATATATATATATATATATATATATATATTTGAGAAAACGGTTCCTACACATATGTGTAGATAAGCTATCTACACACTAGCTTAAAATACAGTGGGGGCCACATTATTTGGGTGATCCAAACCATTCATTTTTAAGGCCCTCACATAGATAGGGTGTCCACAAAAAATCAGATCCATAGGATCATCCTAACCATTAGAACTTTGGAGGCAAAAAATGAACTAATTTGTGAAGGTTTAAAGACATCCATTTTACCTCCACAAATCGTAGGGTTGGGATGATCCTATGGATCTGATTTTTTGTAGACACCCTATCTATGTGAGGGCCTTTAAAATGGATGGCTTGGATCACCCAAACAATGTGGGCCCCCACTGTATTTTAAGCTAGTGTGTAGAGAACTCTCTACACATATGTGTAGGAACCGTTCTCTCTCTCTCTCTCTCTCTCTCTCTCTCTCTATATATATATATATATATATATATATATATATATATATATATATATATATAGGTTGCGCTATCGAGTGAAGGCACTAGTTAAGCATCATTTGATTGCTATTGGGAATATGATTTTACACATACTTTTACACCCGTTTTGAGATTTTTTCCATCAAAGTATGTGTACATGATCCATAGGGTCATTAAATGATGCTTAACGAGTTCCTAAGGTGTGAGAATAGAGTTCCTAAGGTGTCACCTCATATAGCTTAAATGAGGTGGCGCTCACAAAACATAAGGGGCCCACATTTTTGGGGTGATCCAAACCACTCATTTGAAAGGCCCTTAGATGGATATGGTGCCTAAAAAAATCAGGTCCATAGGATCATTCTAACCCTTCCATTTATGGAGGTTAAAAATGGGCAGATTTATGGAGGTTTATACCCATCCATTTCAACCTCCACAAATGGAAGGGTTAGGATGATCCTATGAAGTTAATTTTTTGGGCACACCCTATCTATGTGAGGGCCTATCAAATGAATGCTTTGGATCATCCAAACAAAGTGGGCCCCTTATGTTTTTAAGCGCCACCTCATATAAGCTATATGAGGTGACACCTTAGGAACTCTATTCTCTATTTGGTTTTTTAAAAATTAAAATCCATAGACATTTATGCACAGAATAGAAGGCAGGTAAAAAAATGTGCAGTTTAATACAGCATGCTCCTGCACAACCCAAATCGCTATTTCCAAAGACTAATGTTAAACAAAATTTCAGGTCAGGGAGTGGCAGGTGGTAAATAAAGTGCATAATCATTATACTTATACGTAAGGAGATCCCTACTTATAGTGATGGGTATTGTATATAATCCCTAGATACTTCTTTTCTTTTCTTTTCTTTTTTTTTTTTCGTTTTTTTGAAAAGCATAATCCCTAGATACTTCTTAATGGGCAACGTAATTGCATTCTATGTTCCTGAGTTAATAAATGTAATATCCCAAACATGCTGTATCAGCCATGTGAACCGATTTCATAGTTGGGTATCACAGGGTATAGAAAGGTTTTGGTTGATTCTGGCTTTAGAGAGCCAGGAGAATCTACACTGGAGGGCAGCCGCCAACCGTAGAATTACCATGACTTGTTAGACATGGAGGGAGTGACTAATGAAAACAAGTTAAGCTAATCTGGATTTCCTGGATCATGCAGGTGGTTAGGCTAGAGCCCCTTCAAGATTTGTCCCCTTTCCAAAATGATTCAAGAATACTTCACATTAAAAGGCCTCTAAGCAAGAGAGGACAAAAAAGTTTTGGGAGGAATGAGCAAAAGAATGCAGGAGGTTCAGAAGTTGTTCTTTGTACTCTCAATTAGCCAATATCAAATCCAAAAGCATATGAAGTATAAACTATAAAGTATAGCCAATTAGCCAATATCAAATCCAAAAGTATGACTTGCATCGATAAAATAATGCAACATTCACCTGTACAGGATTCAATAGCATATTCAATCTCCTCCGCAGAGAAGTTCCACATTGAGCTCCACTCTTCTTATTGATGAAAACAAGGAGTGGTCTAGAATCCTGGGGCAAATCCACCAGTGTATACTTCCTCACTCCACCGAGCCCTGCATTACTTTCCTTTTTCAAGGGAAATCCAATTTGACTGCACTTATCACTAGGTACAATATCATGATTCGAAGAGTATCCATTGGTCTTTCCATTGAATGACTTTTCTAAACCAACAAGCCCGTCAAGAACATATCCAAAGGACATGTCCGCACTTGAATCATCCTTCAATTTACTGCTAGGAACCTCACAAAGAGCTGAACGATTGCTTCCATGCTTACTCCTTTGACGCCTTCTTCTCATCTGACCCCGAACAGATGAAGCAATAATTTCTTCCGTGATGGAACTCAGCATTCTACCAGGTCCTTCTCCTTCATCTGCTTTAACACAGAGCGGAGAAAGTACAAGCCTTCTAAGAGGACCCAGATCACAAACATTACCGGATTCTTTGGACATTTTGGCATGACAGTTAACATGTATAAGGCGTTGACACCACAAGCAACGCCATATAGGAGAAGCACCGGGAAAAGGAATACCACATGGTTCATCACAGTAATAACAGAAAGAAGACATCTCAGGGTTCTCATCCAACTCCATCCACCGTTCTGACCAATGGTGCATCAAGTGGGTTGAACCAGCTTGTGCGGCACACTTACAATCCTTTGCCGCGTATTGGGAACAATAGAAATGTGATGCTACACCACATACAGAGCAACGATGGAGAGGAAAAGTGGATGTCGATTTTGTACCCAGTGTTTGAAGGGACGCTAGGGATGTCACACACACACAACACGTGGATGCCTGTCCATCGTAGGCAAAATCTTCTATCCATGTATGATGCGATAAAGGAACATTTAACTTCTTCCAAATTTTCTTCTTTGCTTTTGCGGCAGCTTTAACCCAATTCAGTGATGTCCTTCTTTGCCATTTAAGGAATGCATATATGAGGGCGAGAAGTCCAATTGATCCTGTGACCAGCCATCCAAAAATGGAAGGAGCAGAACTATCCGGTTTGGTGACAATTCTAAAAAATAAAGAACCTAAGTCCATCATAGTATAACTTATTATCCGGTTTGGTGTTTATTACATTCAACACGGAAACAATACCCAGAACGGAGCAGACTTTGCAAAGGAAACCTGAAATTGCAGCAATAATTCGAAACATATTAACCTAGGTGCATTAGAAAACCAAAGAAAAATGACATTAACATTCTGGAAAACAAGAAAAATCAACACAAGTGGAACGGAACAGTAGAACGGATGAAACACCTGAAAGTTTCATCCCAGTGAGTGAAACGAAACAAGAATTAATAACTAAGGTTTACACATAAATCTGCAATGAGGTAGCTAACTTTTGAGTTGCATAAACAATATTCTGGCAACATGATACAATTTATGATATCATGCTGTCTAGAGGATTACATAATACATAAATTGAAATCCATGCAGTGTAGTTCTCATAAATAATCAAGGAGAACCTTGAGACCAGGGCATTCGCAGAGACAGAGCAGAAGGGTGGCACCCTGTTCAAAGTTGCAAAATTTGATATTTCTCATATAAGATAATTGGAAACATGGACTAGTAAGAAGCAGATTGTTGTATCTTAGTAATGTGCAAAGATGATTACTGTGCTATGGTGATCATTGAATGTCAGGCAACACATGCAAACCCACCAACGAGTGAGTTGTTCTGTTACACCAAGTAGCAGCAAAAAGCGTATTAATTTTCAACCATGAAAGGAGAACCATGAGGTCCATTATAATAGGAATACTTTCTTTCGATATTGTCATTTGCAACATTTGGGTTTTGTAGAAGATTATGAAGTAGACTTTCATATCTAGGTTGAGTAGAAAACTCAATATTTAGCTATACAATCCCTGATTGTCAGCAGAAATGGCTAAAGTTGATATTGAGGGAGACGTGGTTTTCCTTACAGATCACCGATCATAACGCATTGAGTCAACGTAAAAAAAAAACAGTGCAGCAAACTGTTCATAATTATGCATGCATTCGATGAGAGCCAAACACAACAAGGTGGGCAATCATTTTTTCGAAAGGGCCTCAAATTGGCAGGGAAATATATAATTGAGCAATGGTGACTATTGAATGTCGGCAAACCTGGATAAAGTTGATATGCAGAAAGAATGGTGGCCATTGAATTGCAGAAAACCTGGATATTGTTATCCAGTGAGATTTGTTTTCCAGAACGCTTATGTCAAGCATTCGATAATCAGAGTGCAATTCAAATTGTTGCTACTTTGGTCTTCCAAGAGATAATCAAACACGTTGAGGAAGATTATCACTTAGCGCATGACAATGAAACCAGGGAAGAGATGTTATACCATGAGTTGGCAAGGGAAAATAATTGGGACCTACGGGCTATGGCTATCATTGAACGATGGCCAACACAAACTATAATTATTGGTGAGATGATATTGTGCTGGGATCACATAAGGAAGCACATTGGATAATCAAAGTACAATTCAAATTGTTTCAACTTTGGTTTTCTTTGACAGAACCAAACGCATTAACGCACATTTTCACTCTGTGCAGGATAATGGAGAGATATTTAGTACGACGGGTAGGATAGGAAAAAGAAATGAACCTGTAAGGACAATAACTAATTGGATGAAAATGGTATCACATCTAATAACTGGAAAGCAAGGCTATGACAACCTTGTAGAAGTAAAACATAAGGTTTTAAATTTCAGTCTCGGTGTCGATTTTGGCCACCACCGTAATCAAAATATTTCAGTTTCGGTGGAATTCAGTCGAATTCATGTAAAATTAGGATAAAAAATTCGGTATGTTTAAAATTTCCACCGTAATGTCAAAAAATTCAGTGGACATTTTGTACACGAGGGTAAAACTGATTGAAATTTTGGCGACATTTCGGAATTTCGCCAGGAAATTTAGGTGAAATCTTGTAGAAAACTGGTTCATAGTGTATTCCGAAACCAAAATATTTAGGCCGAAATTTTAAACTATGATAAAACATAAAAAATAAAAAATAAACAATTTACAATAAAGCACATGAGACATGTCATTTACAAGAAATAACATTACAAAAACTTGCATAAAGAAACCTAATTTCAGCAAATTCTGATATAAAACCCTAAAGAAACAAGAAGAAATCACCAAATCAAATGAAACAAAGGAGAAAGAAAAGCAAATAGTGGCCATGATTTCCATGAACGCGAGCTAAAAGCCAACAGATGAACTCTGCCAGACAAAAATAAAGCAGAAAACGCAAAATTTCGAAGAAACAGATCTCAATTCAATAGAATATAAGAAGAAACCCTAAAAAACAGAAAAAAAGGAACAAATTCAGCATTAAAATTGAAAAATAAAGAGAACAAGAAACTGATTCCGCAATCCGGATTAGATCAAATCAAAGATTTGGCTAAATAAAGCTCGATCGCAGAGATTAAGGTGTTTCGAGATTCGTCATTGCAAAAAAAAAAAAAAAAAAAAAAAAAAACTGTCGAAAGAAAAACAAAATCAAAATCGCAAAAGGGAAAGGAGAAAAACCTGGAGAAAAACGGAGAAGGAGGTTGCAGAGAAACCCTAATTCTCCCTCCTTTGCTCTCCCTTTTGCTCTCTCTATCTTTTTCTAGTTTTCCGATTTGAGGGATTTTGCTTTATCCTTCGCCTTTCTGCGAAGGAAGGATTCTTTTCTTATATTAAGGGATGCTTTTTATATTTGCTTTGTGGAATTAAAAAGAAGGATCGTTTAAAGAGGAGGGGGCGGGATTTCACACACGGTACCGTTTTGGAAGGAATGGGCTTTCTTTTTCGTTGAGTTATGTGCGAAATCACGGAAAGTACCTTTAGTTTTGAGAAAATTACAGAAAATACCCTGAATTTGATGAATTGACAAAAATATCCTTTCACTTCATTAATCCCGACATAGTCAGGAGAAATACTAACTCAAATCCGCCGTAATAGAATGTGATTTTAGCTTCTGTATGAGCGAAATGACTAGAGTGCCCCTCAGTATCTCTCGTCGGCAGAATCTATACTGGATGGGGAATTATGCTATCTTGTAGGGATATTTATGGCATGAAAAAAAATCCTGATTTCTTTTTAACCTACATCTGTTGTGATTGCAAATGATTTCAATTTTGAAGAAGACAACCAATAAAATTTTATCACAGTAAAAATAGACCCCTGATATCGGCACCACCATGTTTTGATAATGGGACGATCTCACGTTGTCTTGTCTTTATTAGTTGGCTGCTAAGAGTTTTTATGTGAATTGTGATACGCTTTGACAGCTGGTTACATAATAAAAGACACATAAGTTAGTGCAATTATTAAAACATGGTAGGAGGAAGATCAATAACCTAAAAAGAAGATGAAATACCAAAAATGATTTCTAAGAGGTAAAATATCCATATTATTACCGAATTAGAAGAAGTGTTTTATTTAGGTAAAAGGTATCATCACGTGCCCTGCACGTGATATGATTTTTAGATATTTAAATTACTGGAAACGTGGCTTTAGATCTAAAAATATTATTAAAAAAGAAGGGAAGAAAACAGCAAAATATAATTACATTAACAGTTAAATTTTTTAACTATTTTACTGTGCAAAACAACCTTTTATTTAGAAAAGAAGGGATGTCCTTGTAATTATCGTGAATTTTGTATCATATAGAATTCAATTTCAATTCCAAAGAGGGATTTGGTAGGCAATCTCGCTGAAAGCCATTTCACGGATGTCTTTTACAGTGGGAACAGCCACCTCAGATGAATAAGACAAAATAAGTGCCGCTAAGATACCAATTAGGAGGGGAAGGACTTGGAATGACCCAAGTTAAGTATACGCAAGGAATAGCAATTTGAGAAGAAACTGGCACGTTACATTTTACAAGTATCGTTTGGACACGTGGCAGAGTATTACTTGCATACAAAAACAAACAAAATCTAAAGGGATGTTTGCCCATTAGTCCCTACTTAACAACATAATTGGTAAATAATCCCTAAGAATCACGTAATATCCAAAGAGTCTCATGTTTTTATAGTAGTTGCTAAACAAGTACCTAAAACAAATTGACATTAATTTACGAGAAATTTAAGGGTTGGGTGGGCATGTGCCACCTAGATGTGATAAGAACCGTTGATCATCTTGGCCGGCACAAGATGTTCTACAAGATCAACGGTATGGATTTCGTATACAAATCCTCCTTTGCGACCCAAAAATTAATTATTAGCATTGACCCCTCCCAATAGTCGTTCACTCTACATAAAAAATGAAATAGCGATGAGCATAGTCGAAGATTATTAATTAAAAAATGTGTGCTCTCCTAATTTAAATTTGTAAGGCTGGATGGTCCAAATTGTGCCTTGATCCTACCCTTTAGAATTATTATTATTTTGGGTAAACGCATGCTCTACTCGTAAACACATAGCTTAATCTAGAATATTGAAACAATTTGTCATCATAGTCAGAGTGCATGCCTCGTACCTAACAGGTGAGATCAATTCACACACAAAGAAACAAGGGAAATGATATTTGCACTCGCTTGTTTAGATAATAGCACTCAAAACATATTAATCATATGATAAAATTACCAGAAAACCCCTGAACTTGGTGGATTAACAAAAACATCCCTTGACTTCATAAATCCCCTAGAAGACTCAGTCGGAAGAAATCAGTCACAAATTGGTTGTCTGCACAAGATGAGGTTTGACAAAAGGGAGTGATAAACTGCCAACACTGTTCACCAGTAAAATGACGAGAGTGCCCCTATAAACCCAGTCGGCAGAAAATATATACCAAATAAAGGATTATGCTATCTTCTAGGGCCATTAAAGGTTTCTACTACTGAATTTAATGTGCTTGAAAATCATCTCAATTTTTAAGAAGAGAAACAAATAGAAATTCATCACAATAAGAGAGAAAATAACTTACCAAAAATGATTTCTAAGAATTTTTTATTATTAATATCTGTTAGAATATGTGAGATCTCACCAATAGGTTAGATTAGGCAACTATGGTTTGATTATGTAGAATAAAATCACATCTTTCAAGATTTGATTTGGATTAATTGGGGAAGATTGTGCAGGCAGGCTAGAGTAGGTATTGAGATTATCTTCTCATATGTTGTCAAATCTCTTTCCATAAATCTTGTGATACTAGTTTCTATGTTTATCCTCTTGAGTGTTCATTAGGCTTGATTGTAAGATAAGCAAAGATTAGTGGAAATCTTCAGTATTTTACAATATCCATATCTTTACAGTATACGAAGACGAGTTTATTTATGAATAATGATATTTTAGCTGAATGTGGAACCGAACAGATAGCCTCTTCACCCGTTAGCAATTTTAGTTCTATATTTTGTTGGCTTTTCTCCTTAAAATGATAACACCATTCCTCATATGCAAGGTGGCAGATAGGGATTTTTTCAATTCGATACTTATGCCCAGTTCGCTTGAGATTGTGTCAACCGATTGTGAGCCCCGCAACTGATTATGGGACTCAAAATTACATTATTTTCGAATCCAATAATCGGTTCGGAGGCTCACCGCTGTTGTCACAATCTAAAATGAACAAGGCCTTTGTTTTTGTAGCAGCACTCTCTTTATTTGTATAAAAGTATAATCACGTGTCATGAACGTGATATGTTTTTAGACAGGGAAATGATAAATTCGCCCCTTTTTTACTTGGGACAGCCATCTTTAGTGTAAAAGAGTAGTCATAAATTCACTAGATGTGCCTGTCCCAAGTAAAAAAAAAAAGTGGCTAATGTATCACTTCCCTTTTGGATATTTAAATTACTGGGATAGTAGGTTTAGATCTAAAAATATTATAAAGAAAAAAGAGGAAGAAAACGGCAGAATATAATTACTTTGCCTTGTGCAGTTGTGCATAACAAGAGAATGAAATGAAGGTTCTTCTTGTAATTATCGTGTATTTCTGTTTCTAGAAATAGAAGTAGGGCTATTATAAATTCGATCCCCCTTTGGGATAATTCGGACCACTATATTTGAAGGAGGGAATGCGGCAGCTTTTCAATGCCGATTCATGATAAAGAGGGGCGAATTATCCTACAGAGGGTGCGAATTTGTCATTACCCTATAAGAAACGCAATTTTAACGCACGCGGAGATGCCAATTTGGAGGGGGAACGGCTTCAACACGCCGAAGTTAAGAACATTTAAAGAACACGGTCACAGGTAGGCAAGGAATATGATACGGGATTTTATATAAAGTCCACTTGTCATGCAGTCAAGCATCACACGTTTCACATTTTGATTGGCTCGAGAACAAATATATTACTCCCATGTTTCAGCTTGGGTGTCTATTTTGGACACGTGGCAGTATATTACTTGTTTGAACAATTATAATAAGAATGTCATAAGAGATCTATCTCCCTCTTCCTTCATAAAACAAAAGAGATTATATGGTGCAAGGCCGTGTATGCACGTGCAGCCCAATAATACAGTGGGCCCACATTGTTTGTGTGATCTAAACCATTCATTTGTTGGGCCACGATGTAGAATAATAGTGTGTGCCCAGATTTGTGGAGGTATAAAATGGATGGCATCGGAGGGTTAAGATCAACCTATGGAGAAGATTTTCTGGGCACCTCCTATCTATGTCCGGCCCAACAGATCAACAACGTGGGGCCCACTGTATTTTGGGTCGGCACGTGCATGCGTCCACCATATAAAATCTCCATAAAACAATGGAAAGTATCTCCCTCTAACCTTTTCCTACACAAAACAATGGAAAGTATCTCCCTTGCTTTAGGAACAAGAGTAAGAATCTTTGCCCCCCGCCCCCACCCTTGCTCTCTCTCCCTCCTTTAAAAAGAATATTAACCGTTTGATATCATTTCCCAAGATTACAGCTGTACAAGATATTTTAGGATGTTGATAAGATTAGATATTCTAGGATTAGACATCCTCTAGATAAGCTCTTTGTAATTTAGCCCAATCATTTGTAGCTATATCCTCGCTCAGGTACACCCTACTCCTTGCATAAATTTCTTTCTTATCAAAAGCTCTCACAATCCCATAAGGCTTTTCTTGTAGCTCTCGAGTCCTCTGTTGAGAACCTACATCATTTTCTCAAGCTGTGAAAATCCCAGAGTGGAGAGAAGCCATGGCTACTGAAATTGCTACACTTGACCAAAATGGTACATGGACTCACTCAATTACCTCCAACCAAACATGCAGCGGGGTGTAAGTGGATTTATAAAATCAAGTACAAGTTCGACGGTTCTATTGAGCGATATAAGGCTCGACTAGTAGCCAAAGGATTTACACAAACTGAAGGGCTCGATTACCATGAAACCTTTGCTCCTGTCGCGAAATTGGTTACAGTTCGTTGCCTTCTTGCTATTGCTACTGTTCGACACTGGCCTATTCGCCAGTTGGACGTCCATAATGCCGTTTTGCATGGAGATTTAGATGAAGAAATGTACATGACAATCCCTCCGGGCCTTCCTAAACAGGGGGAGAATTCTGTTTATCGACTTAATAAGTCCTTGTATGGCCTCAAGCAAGCTGGTCGCCAATGGTTTGCCAAATTTTCAAATGCATTGTACGACGCCGGTTATACTCAGTCTAAGCAGACCACTCTCTTTTCTTTCGACGGACATCTTCAGGTTCTATTTTTGTGTTAGTTTATGTTGACGTCATAATCGTCATTGGGGATAATGTTGTCGCTATTGCTCACTTGAAGCGTTTTCTTGATTCCAAATTCCACATTAAGGATTTGGGAACCCTAAAATATTTTCTTGGCATTGAGGTCGCTCGTTCATTGAAAGGACTCTTTCTCTGCCAGCGTAAGCATACGCTCGATATTTAAGTGACATAGGCATGTTAGGATCTCGTCCTGTAACCTTTCCGATGGAACAAAATTTGAAGTTAAATGCATCAGATGGGGACCCCTATTAAAGACCCATCTCACTATCGACGGCTTGTGGGTCGCTTGATTTACCTCACCATCACTCTACCTGATATATTATATATGGTTCACATGCTTAGTCAATTCATGCAAGCACCACGCACTCTCTGTCTTGATGTGGCCACTCGCCTACTTAGATATCTTAAAGAAACTCCTGGTCAAGGCATATTTTTTCCTTCATCCAGTAGCCTTCATTTAAAGGCCTTCTGTGACTCTGAATATGCAAGTTGTCCTCTCACTCGGCGTTCTACCAGTGGCTTTTGTACAATGATCGGATCATGTACTATTTCATGGAGAACTAAGAAGCAAAACACTCTCACTCGGTCTTCCGCCGAGGCTGAATATCGTGCAATGGCTCAAGCTGCCTGTGAACTTCAATGGCTTAAATACCTTCTCAATGACTTAGGTATTCCACATCCTGAACCTGCAACGTTATATTGTGACAATCAAGCAGCATTACACATTGCTGCAAATCCCATCTTTCATGAGCGCACGAAGCATATAGAGATCGATTGTCACTTTGTTCGAGAAAAAATCCAGGTTGGTCTCCTCCAACCAGCATATCTTCAATCGTCATCCCAACTTACAGATGTCTTCCCCAAGGCTCTTGGGAGAGATCAGTTCCATCATCTCATTCGCAAGTTGGGCGTGATTGACATTCACGCGCCAACTTGAGGGGGAGTATTAACCTTGTGATATCATTTCCCAAGATTACAGCTGTACAAGATATTTTAGGAGGATGATGAGATTAGATATTCTAGGATGTTGACCTGTAGATAAGCTCTTTGTAATTTAGGCCAATCATTTGTAGCTATATCCCTTCAAAACAAGGATCTTTTGTAAATATACAGTGACGATGGATGAATGAAAGAGTGAACGCTTCCCAAAAATTATCAAAGAAAAGAATCTTTCGCACCGTTTGCGTGGAAGGAAAGTTGAGATAAAGCAACCGACCAGACGGGTAAATGTTAAGAGCTTTGCCCTTTGACCTCAAGGCTGTTATGGTCTACCCTAACAGTCACGTTTTGGGAGGGCATGTACCATGTGGATCTGATCAGATCCATTGATCAGACTGGAGACAACAAGGCCAACTAAATGGCATTTATAACATCTTGATCAGATGATTCAAAGCCCTTGATCTAAGAAAAAATGTGTGCTTTCATTATTAGGCTGGATTGTCCAAAATGTAGGTTGTTCTCACCTTTTATTTTATATTTTTTTGGGTACAACAATGCTCTACTCATAAACACAAAAGCTTAATGAAAACAAGGGAAGTGATATTCGCACTCGCTTCTTTAGATAATAGCACTCCATACGTACTAAAGTTCTCATATGATGAATGCCCATATTTTTAAAGATAAGAATGAATTGGCAAAACTACTTGTTCAATAATCCAAATCATTTATCTTACAGGCCTTATTTCTATGGATGGCCGTGCACCAAACTTCTAACCTGCATATTTGATAATACAAGGTAAAAGTAAGAAACTTTGGAAATTTTATTCTTTTCCAAACTTTTTCCAGAACAGTGCCTTGAGATATTTCGATGAGGAAGAATTTTGGTGTATGCGCCATAAGAATGCCTAGTAGATAAATGGTTTGGATCACTCAACAAGTGTGCCTCACTTTTACTTTTACTAATGCTCGCTCATATTTTACAACCTGTTTCCTTCTCTCCCTCTCCCCCAAACCATTTTAAAATCACATCAAGTTTATTTAATATCTAAAAACATTACTGGAGTTAACATATTCTTGGTGGTATCTAGAACTTCATATCAAAATGTTTAACTCATCTTTCTATCAACAAGATAGTCATTGAACCAAAAGAAATAAGTGTTGCTTTGATACTCAACAAGATGGTCATTGAACCAAAAAAAAAAAAAAAACAAGTGTTTGCTTTGATTCTCCACAAGATAAGTCATTGAACCAAAAGAAAACAAGTGTTGTACACCACTTCATTGGAGTGCAACTCAATTCAAATCCAGATTGGAGAGACACAAGCAAAGGGAATTATTTGATATAAGCACACAAAATCTCGAAAATTATGAGCAGATTTCAAGAAGAACTATGCGCATGAGGTACAATGAGGAAAGAAAACAAAATGAGAATAAGATAAGTGCAGTTGGGGCTCTCATAATTAATGCTCCGTAACTTTATAATCTCGTGTATCATATTGCTAGACCAGGAACCGACATTGTTCCTACAATGGTAATTTATAATCTCTTATTTCTATTACTTAATAAAGAAAAATAGAAAAATCTAGTACTATAAGATATAAGATAGTACCTTCTTAGAAAATGTTGTTCAAATACATATATTTTATTTTATTCATTTTCAAGGAAAAAAATACATATATTTTATAATACTAGGAGAAGGAAGATAAAAAAAAAAGAAAATAGAAAAGAAAACATACCATTAGCATTCTTACAAGATTGGAGGGTATGTATATACAGTATGTTTCTAATTAAAAGAGTGTAAGACTGTCAACTCATCTCTCCAACTCATCTCTCTCAAATGACAAGAATTGTAAGACCATTCATCTCTCTATTCCCACTGTCTCTTAGTATTAGATGCTTAAAAGAGAAATGAAATTTAAGGGGTGGTGAGATTGCAAGAAAATCCAAGTGATAGACTTATCTTCTAATATTTAAATATTTTATATAAAAATAAGCCACAGGGAATATAGAATATAGGAGCCCTGATTGATGAGATTATGCATCCAAATTGAAGATATGTGTTGTAGTTGCATTAGGAAAGAAATGCATACTAAATGATGCGGATCAATAAATGCACAGTGGAGGGGCGTAAAAGAAGAAGACAGACTTCATGAAGTGCATCATTGGAGGGCAACTCAATCGAAGTAGATTCGAGCAGAGAGGACAATTTGATCAATGCTCACAAAATATTGGAAAGCATTGCGAGATTCTTAAGAACTATGAGAAGAAGCAAAATGGACTAAAAGAAAATAAAGACAGAATAAAGCTTCTAAGGACAGGTTATGCATCCGAGCACAAATCTAGCTGATGAGGACATCAAATCAAAAGAAAGAAGTTTTGTGAACCACTTCATTGGAGTCCAACTCCATAAAACAATCAATTTGGAGTGACCTCGAGCATAGAGGATAGTTTTGCTATGCTCAAATATAAAATCTTGAAAATCATGGACAGATTCAAGAAGAACTTTGTGCAAAAGGAAAAAAGGAAGCCGCATTATAAGCGGACGCAAATTATTGAGGGTAAAAGCTATGAGAGAGATAGGGTTAGCTAATGAAGCTACATCAAATAAAAAGATGCATTTCATAATGGCAGGATAAATCTAGATATTAAACAATGTGACTCAATTAACGACAGAAAGTTTAGTACAATCACAGTCCGAAAAATTAAATAAAATTAACTTAAGAGGTGGTCATGCACTCGCAAATTTCATTTGTCCATGGTAATGGAAGGAATACTCAGAAAACACTTAATATGCATCTAAAATTGCCCTACAAATCTATGCGGTGACTCATGGGGGAGTATCAAAAAAGCAAGCCCAAGATACCATTCAACTCCACACACATGCGCGCACGCACACACACAAGAAACCTTAGCATAGACTAAACAAAGCTTGATCATGTTGGCACCAAGCATTGCACAAAATTTCAGATGCATGAAATTTGACATGCTGGATTCATACAACATAAATTTAAAACATGGAGATTTCGGTTCAACAAATTTGTAAAGGGTTCTTTTCACGAGCCCAAAAATTCTAGAAGTCCCTAAAATCCATCACTAAAAAGGTTTCCTACAATAGGCTTTCGCAGCTACAAGTAGTTCCAGTAATTATGCTATTAGCAACACGAACCACGTATGAAGAACTATGTATGACTAGTGTTATAATTCTTTTAGCTGACATCATTTTAAACGGCATCATTCATTTTATAAAATCAAGCACATAGCAAGGATAAGGCACAGGGGAATGCCAAATAACTAGCAAAATCAAAGAGATTATGTGTGTCAATAGGTAAGATATGCATAAAGTAATAAATGAAACCACTGGTTGACCTGGTTCATAAATCACCAATAATTGAACCAGGTAAAGTAGAAATGGATACAAATATATATCAGCTGCCAAAGAAGAATGCATCCTCCAAAAAAGAAATTTGGAAAATCCAAGCGGGCTACAACCACCACCTAATCTTTAAGATGCAATAATAGTTCCAATTCAAAGTAATAAATCAAACATTTGACAAAACTACAAGAATCTGACTTCCATGATTATTAGCGAAACAATGCCATCCTAAGATAGAGTTCGCACGAGAGGCAGGGTGCAGATTTTTGGTCTGAGTAGGATATTTTTACCGGCAGTTTTGAATGACCGCCGCTACAAAGACATAGGAAAAGTCGAGACAGCGGGTATATACTTTTGCCAGAAAAGGGAATTCGGGTTGGCTTTTGTCATTACTATACCAGCGGATATAGACCGCCAGTCTTTATCATCTTAACCGACAATCATGGCTGCCGGTAAGTACTTTCGCGGGAAAAAAATATTCTTAAAAGTCATTGTTCCCTGGCTTAGTGTTTTGCGGCAATATACCGGCAGCAGTCATGGCCTCCAGTAAATACTTTTTGCCTGAAAAAAAATATTGTTAGGACATTTTTCCCTGGATTCGCGTTTGGAGGTAATATACCGTGGTTTAAAAATGACCGCCCGTAATTGTTTATATTCAATAGCGGTTTTACGGACAGCTGCTAAAAGATCACCAGAGAAAACCGACTTTCTTGTAGTGTGGCCTAACCCGCTTGAGTAAGGAGCTTGGGTACAGAGCCGGACAGTGTTAGGCATCGACTCCGCATGATCTATTGATCGGCCGATCAGCCTTTACTTGAGAAACATGCCTGGATCTTTCAACATCGAGTCATTGTTATTTTGGTGAGAGTGACTGTCTGGGAAAAGAGAATGAGCGGGCTTACGATGGAGTGGTCGTACCCTAATCCTGAACGACTGCTCTCTAGGGGGAGGGCCGATCGGTTGGAAATTCGAGACATTGGAGTCGACAGGAGCCTCTTTAAATGGTTGCCTCTCAGGATAAGTTCGGTCAATCTCAGTCAAGGGCCAATCGGCCACTAATCCGAGGCAGTTCTTCAGAGAAGCGTCCTTTCAAAGCCCGCCTCCGTCACCAAAAATTGAAAAACTATATGCTCTTGAAATCTATTTGCAAAATACGGAGGGAACCAAGAGAGAAGAAACTACACCCTTTTAGGCTGAGGCCCACACTCTAATGGGGGCGAGGGAGGGGTACTCATGGCGTTACGGGTAGGTGGATTTAAGATCGTTGTACTGGTGAGAGGTAAGGTTGAGAATGACCGCCAGTCCAAAACTCTTATGAGGTCACAGCCGGAAGGGGGGTTAGCCGGGTCATGTAACTCTGCTGTGGGGCTATCTGATGATCAAGGTGCACCATGGCAGAGACATGGGCATGTGAACCCCAAGGATGAAAAAGGAGAAGCTTCCGAATGAGGTACCGGCACGTAAGCAAGCGATGGCAGGTAGAGCCACAAGATGCCATCACCTAGGAGACTGCACCGATGTTCGCAGAAGCAGCTGGTTTGTAGGAAGTTACGTGTCCCCATGAAAGGTCTATAAATATCAGAGCACTCTACTAGCTCCAGGCCCTTCGCCCAACTCCCGATCCGACCTTTATCTTTACCTTTTACTTTTACTTGTATCCCTTGGCAGCCCTGGGGATTTTACTTTCCTGTTGTTTATGTTTCCTGCACTTGTCATATACTTTCTGATGGTCGAGATGCCCCAAGTATCTTATTTGTCATTTACATTTCATGCACATTTACTTTTCCTCGCACATTGCTTTTCTAGCAATAGTTTGCAGCTCCGCCATGCACACCCATACCCAGTTATTGATAGAGTATGTCCATCATTATCACATTTCATTTATGCACTTTGTTAAAACGGTTGTCCTGCGAACGTACTCCAGAAGGGACACATAGGAGGGAAACCCAGACCTCCATAATTACTTGGTTTGGACAAGTGACCAAACTGGCAGCCGATGAACCTCAACTACGTACAATCATAGGGTTAGTTTTGTGCTTCGGGTTGAAATTGGTGAAACACGTTGAACCGTGATTGGCTATGGTATGCCCACGCACGCACATCCTTGGCCAAAGAAGTTGGACGACATACCCGCGTGCCAACACATACTAAGTGAAAGATTCATGTAGGCCTCTTTAACTTGGCATCTCCAAATATCAAGTAAAGGTACAAATCTTCCAATATTTTTCAAAGCAGTTGTTCATTAATAAAGAAAAAATGTAACATATGTGCAGGAGAGATGTATAAGGAGAATTGAAATCCAAGAGGTTATGTGCATTACATGTTAATAGATATTGATTATTAAACAAATCTTGCATAGGACTAAATGAGTGACCAAGTTTGAGTCAACTTTAAACTCAGTCACGTACACAATTAAGTTGAGGTGTAAAAGGAAAACCTGGTACCTACAGAAAAGGGGGACAAGGTTTATGGCGTAGTCTAATTTATAATTTTTCAAGCAGTCAATCGAGTTTTTCATGTACTCATTTTGGTTGAACTTTTTAAACACTTACCTATCCCAGTAGGTTAGTATATGAGTTTTTCCTCCTTTTTTATTTCGTTTTTTTTGGTGAGTAAGTAGGGCATCACTTCTAAAGACCTTTAACAGCACTACTGACGAAATAAAAATACAGAATGAATAAACCACAAATTTCAAATGTCTCTAAAATCTCTATTGCTGTCTCTTTTGTATATTACATAACTGAATTGTGAAAGATCTTTAAGGTCATCAATAAATGTTGCTATGAACCATCCTGTCTTTGTACTTGCTTTTAGATTAACCTCACAACTGCTATACTAGTGCTAATCCAGTTTTTATTATACAGGTAACTGATGATACTTCATCTCAAAACTACTATGCTCAAGGTCATTTGTTGGATTTACTACATGTTTGTCTGACATTGCATTTTGTGTTTTTGTTTAAATTCTCCAAAGCAAGATCTATGTGTTAGATTTTCTTAATTCCAAAGGAAAACGAAGACGAACAAGAAACTTACTTGAAATAACTTGAATTGCAGGACTATTGAACATCAGAACTAAGATTACACAAAGATTCTCAACTGGTGATCCCACCGTCCATCTGAGAATCAAATAATACAACAAGGGTTAGAATGAAACAAAGCATATTATCCTTCAAACAACTTGTTTTTATAACAGAGAGTCCAATCAGAATCGTCAGATGCCACCAGCCCACCACCCTCAGTACTTATTGATTCAGCACAGGAAATTGGTTCAAGTTGGGGAAGCTTTGCTTTGCTTTTCCTATCACCTCGCTCATCATATATAAATTCGGGGGACCCAAATCCTTCAATTAATTGCATATCATTTTCATCAGACAACGTTGAATTCCTTAAATTGAGATCAAATTCTAAACCAAAATCAGATTTACACTGATTATTTCCGCAACTATCAAAATTATCCTCTTCTTCTGACAGCCATTGACAGAAGTCTGGTTCATCCATATCAAAAATCCTACTGACTAGTCCTTCCCTCCATGAAATCCTCACCTGCGATGCTTTCTCAAAGTTTGAACCCGTCATGTATTCGCGTCTACAGTACTCTTCGCTCCCAAATGTCATATCATATAATGGCTTCTGAAATTGAGTTCCATCCATAGCATTTGAAGGTGTGGCCGGAAATGAGAACTGAAAATTCAGACCAGGCAGTGGCAAAACATCAGTTGACTCACATGCTATAAGTGGACTCTTTGGGGATAAACTTGTGGTTTGAAGAACCTCAGCCATTGAGTTTATTTCAAATCGGCAGTCTGATAGATCCTCCGTGTTCATCCAAGACAAACCCAACTGTTTGTTCGAGCTCAAATCAGATGATGGTGTCCCAATGATATTTAGGCTGCCCTGAGAGTCCCCAGAGAAAGGAGAATTATCTAGCATGAGATTGTAACGATATCCTTTCTCTTGCAGTGGCATAAGAACCTTACTTCCGTATGAAACTGCTGGCCCTTCTAACGCCAATGAACAAGGACTGCCACTAATAGTTGGAGAACTCGAAAGCCCAGAAGTAGATGGTGTAGCTTCTGAAAAAGACGTAGTAGGGTCCACCAACCCTTCAATTTCAGGGGACCCATTTTCAAGGACACCCTTGTTTGAATCCTCACAAGGTGATGAGAACCAATTTATAGAAGCCTCAGGAGGAGAAGGAACCATAGAAAGCCTAACAGTACTACAACCATCTGAAGACCTTAGAACACCTTTAACAGCCCCATCTTTCACGGGTCCCACTGAACCTTTCGAATTGGACACGAGCCAATGCATTGAAGCATCATAAGGTGTAGTGGCCAAAGAAGGCCTACTAGGATCATTATGAGAAAACCCTAGAACAAGCTCATCTCCTACAGTTAAAATCCCTCTAGGCTTACATTTTCTCTTGTCGGAGACCCCGGCAACCATATGACCAGCACCAAAACAGGCAGGGGTGGAAATTAAATCAGACCCACATGGGATTTCAGGAGATATGGAGGCCTGAACTGGTGGTGTGGTTGTGGAACACTCTTCTGAGTCCTTTTCAGGGCTAGAAACTAAGAAAGACCCAACTGAGACCTTATTTAGAGGTGTTTGATTTTCCTCTAAAACTCCCCTAAAACTCAGCGTAGGAGGCTTAACTGTATCAATATCTGGAGAAACCAAACAAGACCCAAATGGAGTTGCAGAACCAGATGCCAATTTATTTAAACAAATGCCATTGCTATCTAAATCTGCCCTAAAACTCAGATTAGGAGTCTTACCCTTATCAGTTTCAGCTGAAGCTTTTTGTGTCTGAGCTCTGTGTTGTGAGACTCTTTCGCGAAACTGGCCATCAGAACTTGGTTTTTTGCCATTTCTCAACTGAAGGAGAGAAGGGTTTCCAGGGTTTTGATGACATTTTGATCTGGTCTTTTTAGGGTTTTCGAAACTGGGTTTTGTGGGATTTATCTGAAGTCTGAATCTAGGGTTTGAAGAAGTTGGGGCAGACTTGTAGGGCAGAGCTCTTGAAGTAGGAGCTGAATGAGGGGTTTTAGGGAGGGATTTGGATTTGGATTTGGGAAATGTAGTTTTCGAAGAGGAATTTGAAAGAAGGAACCTGAAACAACCTTTTGGGGGTTCGACTGAGGTTGAAGAGCTACTGTTGAGCTCTTTCAAAGGGTTTCTATTAGGGTTTTGCTTCTTTTCTATTTCAACATTCGGTTTTAGGGTTTCTGCTGATCGGAGCTTTACTGCTTTGCTCATCTCTCTCTCTCTCTCTCTCTCTCTCTCTCTCAAACACACACACACACACACACACACACATCCGTTTGAAAACTGTATTTGAATTAAATAGAGGGGAATACCTTGATTAAAGTCACCCTTGCACTTTCCTGTATTTACGATGAATCGCCACTACGAATGTGCCCCGCGATTGAATCGAAGCCGTTGATCTGGTAGTCACTGATGGTCCTACCATCATCGGGGGCTTAAGAAGAAAGATGAAAAAACAGGTGGCCCGGGGAAGAAAAGTGGGCGAATATAGCACATCCCTAAAAACTAACAAGGGTAGGGAAATAGACCACATTCAATGGACAGATATGGCCGTTTAATTGGATTTGTTTGGGCCCACAATAACATAGGCTACTGATGTTGGCACTACCATGTTTTGATACTTGCAGTAAACTCATTTTGTCTTATTTATTATTTGAACAGCTGTCAAAGGTTATACAGTTCCCAAGAAGCTCTCAAAACCAAATTAAAGAAGAAAAGACAAGCTGAGTTTGTGCAATTATTAAAACATAGTAGTGTGAATATCAGTACCCTAAACATTTCTATGGTTTGAAAGTTTTGTAGGGGGGCCACTTAATGGACGGTAGTGATCATTCTCTGTTTACAAATGAATCCCTCAATTCGTTTTGTGCTTATATCCTCCTCATTTCGTATGTGCATTTCTACTTCGTTTTCCATTGCTGCCTCTGCTCTCCAACACGGTATGATTTTTCTTCCGCCACTTTCTCATCTCTTTCATCATAAAATCTTCTCTATTTCAGTTTTTTTCTTCCACTGTAATTTTTAGTTGCACAAGTGTTTCGTTGTTGAAAGAGTAGGTTGGGTTTTGCAAAGTTTCCAAAAGAAAGGTTTCTAGTTTTTTTTTTTTGTCAAACTTTCAGAACAGAAGAACAAAAAAAACCTTGTCTGGTGTTAAAAAAAAAAAAAAAAAACAAGTTCAGAAAAATCGACTAAAATGGTCCTTTAATGAAACCCTATCTCTTAAGGGCTGAGAATTGTTAAACATTTCTTACTATGACTCTGTATATATGTTCCATGGTTGAATTTACTAGCAAATAAGCCACTACTTGACTAATTTCTAGGAGTGGTTTAGTTCATTGAAGGTACAAATTTTTACTCTTTTATCCTGTTTTTATCATTTCCCCCTTTTGAATCTTACTATGAAAATAGTGTATTTCTTATGTCTTGTTGAAAAGTTGGCTCATTCATTATTTCGTTCTTTTCCCCAGTTAATTTGTAGAAGTAGAAGTTTATAAATGAAATAAATTCCCTTTTAAATTTTGATTTGGAGGTTCTTTTGTGGGTTTCGTCTCTTGCTAGGTGTGAAATGTTGGCAGATTATTGTTCTATTTGGAAATTTTTACCTGGCAATATAAGGGTAAAAGGAATCTAATAGATATTTTGGATTTTTTTTTAAGTTTTACCCGACAATACATGCATTTCCTCAAAGAAATTTTTGGTTTGTTATTGATAAGAAAAGTGTTAAAAAAATTGGTTTGTCACTGGTCTGTCATTGAACGCCTGTCTCCATGTTCTTGAAAATGAGATCACGTCTCAACTCAAGATGTCAGTTATTGATTGTTAGTCTTTTGGGGAAGAAAATATATGTTCCTTTGGAGGAAGAGTCTTTCAGAACTTACCCTTGTCACTTAGTTCTCCCTCGTAATGAAACAGATGAATTGGGGATGAACCTGATAAAATTTTCAAGAGCATTAAATGCACAATGGTGAGGTGTAGCCAATGGGGTGCCCTTGCAGCCCATTTTTGCAAGGGCAGTACAACATGGTCTTCTTCTTCTTCTTTTTGGTCGGCTGTTTAAAGTCTTTCTTTGTTTTCCATAGGGCTTAGATATGTAGTCATTTCTGTCTGCTATTTGGGTTTAAGATTTTCTTCTCAATCCAAGTGAAATTGGTGAATTGATGGTTTAGAGAAGGAAGAGAATATTAGATTCTAGGGTTTATCTTAACCCATCAGATGGTTATAAGAGGCTTTACATTCATTACACCAAATGTTAGGTTGAACGAGACTGAAAATATAGTGCGTACGAACGCTCATTTCTCTATCTTTTACTCTTCTCTATTCATTTATTATTATTATTATTGTTTGAATTGTTGGTTTGGAGTCGGGAAAGATGTGATTGAATTTTTAAGTCTAGTCAATCCTACTATGTGCCCATCATTCCTGCTATTCATGGATTAGAGGGTCCTTTATATAGCCCTTTTTTCGTGG
Organism: Tasmannia lanceolata; assembly: GCF_043159265.1. Lineage (NCBI taxonomy): Eukaryota > Viridiplantae > Streptophyta > Magnoliopsida > Canellales > Winteraceae > Tasmannia > Tasmannia lanceolata. Next base: position 52,069,887 of record NW_027518692.1, read on the forward strand.
ATAGCTGGGACCAAACATTTAACTTTAATGTTGTGATTCTTGGTTCATAAATTCAGATCATCTACGAGTGATGGGCGAATTCCATGTATGAATATTGATCCTTACACAGAGTCTAGAGCTTGTTTCCTAAGTTTATCAACTGAGTTTTACTTTCTGCTTAAATTTATTTGAAAGCGCCTACTCAATAAGTTGCGATGGTGTTCTTTTCCTGGCGCATTACCCGTGCAGGGTTCATAGCTTCTTTGTATTTTTTTGCTAGCTAGCCTACTTTTTTGGACTGCTTTATTATTTCTTTTATCCCCAATTAAGATGGTAAAATTTTAAGCCTTCTCTTACATATACGATTCCCATTGTGTTTTTGCAGATGGCCCGGTGGGATGAGATTTTATCACTCCCGGTGCAGAGCCCTCCAACCTTGGAATTTTCTTCTGCTGATCTTGTGTGGTCTAGGGTTGAAGGCTGGCACGACACAATCGATAGAGTTGCTCTCATCCCCTTCTCCAGGGTGGATGACTTTGTGAGGGGAGAGTCATCAAATAAGGATTGTCCCACTAGATTTCATGTTGAAGCAAGGAGAAAAAGATCTCCGGCGATGCCCTACAAGCCAAAGGTTGATGGTATTCTCGAATACATTCTGTAAGTGAAACATTTCTTACTATGACTCTGTATATATGTTCCATCATATGTGACCAAGTCGGATACATGACCCAACTCTGCAGTTATATGATACTATTTGAAAGGTATATTATTATATCAGTATCAATTTATATAGTTATGGTACAGAGAATACTATATGCATTTCAATAGAAGTATATTCAAGTTATATGCTGTATACTATGGAGAAACCGTCCAATTCAACTCCGACTGCATCATAGTATAATGCGACACTGTCAATCCAATGAGTGTGATCTGGATTGTCCTACTGGCATGCCCTAACTAACAATTTCGTTGATTGGACAATCCTAACCACCAAATTATTTTGGCTGCTGGATGTGGACGATTGCCTATATTTCTTGAAACTGTCTATTTATGGGCTCTTGAGATGTTGATTAGGGTTTCCCAAGTTTAGTCATGCTTGAGGTATGCATGATCCATCGTGCCTTCCCATCGCCCGTGGACAGTCCAGGATAATAAAGGTGGCCCCTACATGTTGACATGTATTATGATGTGTATGATTTATATTGAATTATTACTCTTATATTAATCATACCAAAGAAAGAAAAAAAATGGAAGATCATATGGTTTTGTTAGTGCAGGCATGTTAACTGCATGTCCAATGTGACAATTTTGTGAACTTGTACCATGGATTTAAATTTCGGTTTCGGACATAGCCGAAACCGAAATTTGCCGAAATACCGAAATTTCCACCTAAATTCTGTAAAAAATCAAAGTAAATTTCATTATTGTACCGAAAATTTGTAATTTTGGATGAAATTTTGTAAACAAACTTAAAACATCACATTTTTTCCGAAATTTTGGTACTCTGGCTGAAATTTCGGGTTTGGGTGTTTTCGATTTCAGTCCCAACTGAAATCCGAAATTTCGGCCGCAATTTAAAACCATGACTTGGACTTCCCATTTTACTTTGGTCCCATCATTAATTGCTTTGCCTGAATGTTCAGGTACTGGTGTTCATTTGGCCCGGATGATCACAGGAAGGGTGGAACTGTTCGGCCCAGCCGAGTTTATAATGTAAAGAAGAAGAATGCTGGCCGGCCAAATACAAAGAGAGGGTGTGTATGTCATTTCATCGTAAAGCGTTTAATAGCTGAGCCGACAGTTGCACTTATCATCTATAATCAAGAAAAACATGTAGACAAGAAAGGGTTACCATGCCATGGTCCATTAGATAAGAAGGCTGTTGGAACTCGTGCCATGTATGCCCCTTACATCTCAGATGAACTACGTCTCCGGGTTTTATCTTTGCTATATGTAGGCGTCCCTGTGGAAACCATAATGCAGAGGCACACTCAATCAGTGGAGAAGCAAGGAGGCCCTTGCAAGCGGGATGACCTTCTCACACACAGGTATGTCCGCAGATTGGAGAGGAGCATACGGCGTTCCACGTATGAAGCAGATGCAGATGATGCGCTTAGCATCAGCATTTGGGTTGAAAATCACCGGAATCATGTTTTCTTTTACGAGGACTTGTCTGATTCAGAACCTTTTGTTTTGGGAATTCAAACAGACTGGCAGTTACAACAGATGATTTGTTTTGGGAATCGTAGCCTTGTGGCATCTGATTCCAGATTTGGAACAAACAAATTGAAGGTCTGTTCTCAGTTTAAATTCCCGATAGCTGTCATTTGCCGAGTAGGATTTTTTATTCCTTTGAAACTAAAGCTGCTCATTTTTGCAATTTTGTCTAGTACCCCGTTCATAGTCTCCTCGTCTTTGACTCAAACAACAAAGCGATCCCTGTAGCCTGGATTATAACACCACGGTTTGCGAGTGGTGATGCTCACAAATGGATTAGGGCTCTTTATGATAGAATCCATTCGAAAGATCCGACATGGAAATTGGCGGGCTTTATAGTTGACGATCCTTCAGCCGATGTCATTACCATCAGGTTTGTTGTAGTCTCTTCTCTTGATGCTCTTTTATTCAGGTGTTTTAGATTGAAATTCACATTTGATTTTTGTTACTCAGGGAAGTGTTTCAGTGCTCTGTCTTGATTTGCTTTTGGCGTGTACGTCATGCCTGGCATAAAAATCTCATGAAGAAGTGTTTGGAAACTGAGATGTGTGTTGAGATATCAAGACGCCTTGGACAGGCAATATATAGCATCTGTAGAGAAAATTGCGATGTGGATTTGTTTGAGGATTTTATGGAGGATTTCGTCGACTGCTCGGACTTCTTGGACTACTTCAAGGCAATTTGGTTTCCAAGAATGGGTTGGCCATTATCTTAGTGCTCAAGCTATTTGGTTTCATTGAGATTTTAATTTGACTGTTTCCATGTGGCTAACCAGATGTCCTTCTTTTCTTTTCCTTAGAGATGTGGACTACAGCACTGAAGAGCCTTCCACTTGCAAGCCAAGAGACTTGTTCATCCATGGAGTTGTATCATCACCAGTTGAAGCTCAGGGTGTTGAATGAGAAAGACCCAAGTGTATATCAACGGGCAGACTGGCTGGTACATAAGTTGGGAACCAAGGTGCATTCTTACTACTGGCTTGATGAGTTCCCAGGAAAGGACGATTTTGCTCGATATCAGAAGGATGAGTGGAAGAGCGGTTTAACTTTGTGGCATCGAGCGTCATTGATTCCAGACTCTGATATTGTCTTGGAACATAAATATGCTAAAGTAATTAACCAGAACAATCGAGAAAAGGCACACATCGTAAGGAATCCAGGTTCGGAGTTTGCAATATGTGAATGCAATTGGTCTAGGATGGGAAACCTTTGTAAACATGTAATCAAGGTAAGTCGAGTTTTCCGTGAGAAGGGATTGGCATTACCATCTGTCAGTCTCTTTGATTATAACCAAATTTTGATGAATATGCTCCACTGCCCACCCCATGATTCTTTGATTCGTGATCATGCGGTTTCCCTAGCTGTTTGTGCCAAAATGCAATTAAAGGTGCTTTTTGATATGGAAAACTGCCGGAGCACGCAATTTGCACAAGTTCCCGTTGAGCAACCAACAGTCAATGAGGGTGTGCCATCAAATGACATCTTGGTTAATGGAGACAAAGATTTAGTGGATGAGAATCAATGTATGGCTGAAAATGTATCTTCTATTGGTAATGACTTTGAATCTAGAGATGGGGTTCAAGGTGACACTACATATGATATTGGTGGTAGTGACAGCACGACTGGCATCTTAGCAAATGAGGATGGTGCTTGTGGTGGTGTTGCAAAGGAAATAGTTACTGCCGAAAAGATGGATGTGGATTCACTATCCTTCAGCACCTCCCCTTCTGGGTCACTACCAATCGAACAAGAAAGAGTTGATGGGAGCCCACCTCCCAATGACATGTCACGAAAAGGAGGATGTCTAATATATAAGGGTCATGGCATGAGTATGAATCCATCCTCAAATGACAATGCCTTAAAAACTAGAGACGGAGTTCAAGATGATATTGCAGATGATGCTCATCGTACTGAAGCAATTGAGCCTGTAGACCACGAGAATGGTATTTGTGGTGACATTGCAAAGGGTAATATTACCGGTGACACGAGGGAGGGCTTTGAAGTTAGAAATGGGGTTCATGGGGTTCAAGGTGATAATGCAGATGATGTGGATGGTAGTGATAGGATGACTGGCATCGTAGCAAATGAAGAGGGCGGGTGTGGTGATGTTGCAGGGGAAATTAGTACTGTCAAAAAGGCAAATGTTGATTCGCTATCTGTTTGGAGTATCTCTTCTGGGTCAGCACCAGTTGAACAAGAAAGAGTCAATGGGAGCCCATCTTCCAATGACACCTCATTGAAAGTTGGTCTAACAAATAAGAGCCATGCCATTGGTAAGAATCCATCCTTTAATGACAATGCCTTGAAAAGTAGAGATTGTGTTCGAGATGATATTGCAGATGATGCTCGTCCTGATGAGGCAATTGGGGTCCTAGTATGTGAGAATGGTGTTTGTGGTGACACTGTAGATGATAATATTACTGGTGACACAATGGATGACCTTCAAACTAGAGTTGAGGTTCAAGGTGACACTGCAGATGATGCACATTGTAGCTACAGTATGACTGGCATCGTAGAAAATGTGGATGGTGCTTGTGGTGATGTTGGAGAGGAAATTGTTACTGTCGAAAAGATGGATGTTGATTCACTATCCGGGTCAGTACTAATCGAACTAGAAAGAGTCGATGGGGTTCAATCTCCCAATGATACCTCATGGAAAGGAGGAGAAATTCAAATAAATAAAAGCCATGACATGAGTATGAATCCATCCTCAAATGACAATGCCTTAAAAAGTAGAGATGGAGTTCGAGATGATATTTCAGATGATGCTCATCATAATGAAGCAATTGGGCTTCTAGACCATGAGAATGGTATTTGTGGTGATATTGCGGAGGGTAACATTACCGGTGACACGATGGACGGCTTTGAAGTTAGAAATGGGTTTCAAGGTGATACTGCAGATGATGTAGGTGGTAGTGACAGGACTGATGTTGTAGAAAATGTGGTAGTGACAGGACTGATGTCGTAGAAAATGTGGATGGAAAGGCTCTTAAGGGGCCGTTTGGATATCAATATTTTAAAATCTTGGATTTCCTCAAAATCCTGGATGGGAGATGAGATAAGGAGACCGTCCCGTGTTTTTTCTGATTGCTTGCCCCTCTTTTTACTCGAGAAAGACCCCGTGTTACCAGGTTTTAGAAATCTTAGGATGGGGGAGAGATTTCTAAAGCCTGGACTTACTTCAAATCCGGGATAATGGATTGTAAAATCCAGAATTTTACAATTTGTTTGTGATTATTTATGTCTGCTTTACTCTACAAGTGCCAATACTCTTGTAGTTTTTCATTCTATAGTTCAGAGGAATGTCTGTTAGTTACCATTTTCATTATTGTCCCTTTCTTTATCTTCATCTGAAATAATATTAATATATCACTCTTTTTTTTCATTTAGGGAAAGAGATTTTGATGTATTTGATTCCTTCTAATTGAAGAGGAAAGTCTTATGATTGATTGGATGATCTCCTCAATCCAAATTGAGTTGATAAAAAAACCCTTCCAGTGGATGGTTAGAATCGGCGTGATGAGTCTTTTGAATGTTAGACTGGTACTCATTTTAGTTCACCTCTCTTTAACTGTTCATTTTTAAGCAAGTGATCACGTACCTTTCAGGGTGTCAATGGGGCCGGATGGCTATGGTGGTTGCGAATATGATATCGGTATCCTTGTTTGGAAGGTAAAATCAAAGGTACCCTTTTGTATTCTTATGGAACTCCATGATTAGAGGATTGCTAGATAATAATGCCCCTAACAAGGCTATATTGTTCTATTGTCCAATAGTTGGGGGAAATCCCGGGCATAATAAGCTCACATTTTCCTCCTTGTATAAAGCATTTACTGCTAGAGCTATTGAATAAGGGATGCAATTGCATGCTCATGTTGTTAAAGATGGGTTTGGGGGAGATGTGTTTAAATCATCGCTCATATGCCGATCCTTGCTTTTTTCATCTGAGAAATGCGTCTTGCTTTGGACTGTTGATAACAGATTTGATCTTGGGACTATTTAATGCAATCATAAGACACTGTTTACAAATGTCTTGCTTTGGTTTTATGGATAGGTTGCCATAATTCTTGTATTAATCTAGTACTAGGTTGAGTCAATAGCCAGTTTTGGATTTGATGAATAATCTGTATTTTAGGCCCTGTTCATATTGGATTTTGAGTCGATAACCAGTTTCGGACACGAACTCAGCTTGTCTTATCTTGGGAAATGATGTTGACGAACGCCACTTTTATGGCAACCGATTGTTTTGATAATCAATGCTTGGCATAATCGGTTGCCATAATCAGCATATCACTTGCTGAATAATCTGAAACGAACAGGGCCTTAGGGTCTTCCCTAAAATGATCACTTTTTTTTTTAATCTTCGCGCTAGGTCTTCCCTAACAATCACCTTTTTAATCCCCTGTGTGAACATATGAGATCTATGGCAATGGTTAGCCAAAGGAAGAGAAGAGAGTGACTCAAAACTTGAGTGAGATGAATGACAAAATATTGACAATAGAAATAGTCTGAAAAAAATTCAGGATTTATTTTTACTAAAATGCCTCTCAAATAAAAAAACTCTTAATTTGAGTGATAAATCAACCCCCTAATATCTTAAATCGACCCCCATCTCTCTCTCTCTCTCTCTCTCTCTCTCTCTCTCTTGATAAAACAACCACAAACTGGGGCTACATATTTTATTAAGCAGCACCAAGATGAAGCTACATCAGCTGGAACCAAATTAGATGCTAATAAACCTTTCAGGTTACTCACTTGTTGTGCAACCTACTCCTAATTCAACTGTTTGCTCTTCTATTGCTCAGACTATAACTTTGCCGTTGGTTTTCTGTTGGTCTGAATAGGGTCTTGTATATCTGTTTCTTTCAGTATAATTCCATTTCATCTATTGAAATATGAATAACATGAGGAAGATATGTGGGTGGGTTACCCACCGGCTTAGTCGAACATATGAGGTAGGGGTCTCTGAGCCATGAATGCATCAACCATTCGAAAGAAATGAGAAAACAACAAGAATATAAGCAAAATGTTCACCAAAACACGATGATTACTGCTCTAATTATTCTCTAGAAATAAGTACGGTGTACTTAATTGGACCAATCGGTACATCTACCTGAACAACATCCAAAAAGGAAAAACATCTTAAGCACAGACAGTCCCACCAGACAAACACACACACACCAAAGTTCAGACTCTCAGCTAAAGGGTTTCTATAATCCTATCTACCAAGGAAGCTCCAATTTCTCAATAATTGCCATGGCATACATGTTAGACAGAATGCATCTATTAAGGATAAAATATTACTAATCATATTTCTTGTTCACCAATACTACTTGTCTGTCTTAAATTTTAATGCATTTGTGCACATCAATATGCACTTTTATGTGTTTGATATTCACATAACTAACATTTATGGCCATATTTGGTAGCCATGAAAATTGCTTGCATGGAATATTAGTTTATCCAAAGACGAGAAAGGGGCAAGGAGAGGGGGAGAGGGGGAGAATTGAAACTAACACGGAAGGGGAAGTACTGCTGTATAGTGAATCAAGTCAATCAACATCCATTCTTTTTACACAAACAGTTTCCTCTGCGACATCACCACAACCACCATCCTCATTTGATACGGCGCCAACCATCCTGTCACTACCGCCTGAACCATCTGCAGTGTCACCTTGAACCTCATCTCTAGCTTCTAAGTCATTACCAATTGAAGATACATTTTCAGCCATACATTGACTCTCATTCACTAAATCTTTGTCTCCATTAGCCGAGATGTCATTTGATGGCACACCCCCATCGACTGTTGGTTGCTCAACGGGAACTTGTGCAAACTGCGAGATCCGGCAGTTTTCCATATCAAATAGCACCTTTAATTGCATTTTTGGCACAAAGAGCTAGGGAAACCGCATGATCACAAATCAAAGAATCATGGGGTGGGCAGTGGAGCATATTCATCAAAATCTGGTTATAATCAAAGAGACTGATAGATGGTAATGCCAATGCCCTTTCACGGAAAACTCGACTTACCTTGATTACGTGTTTACAAAGGTATCCCATCCTAGACCAATTGCACTCACATATTGCAAACTCCGAACCTGGGTTCCTTACGATGTTAGCCTTTTCCCAATTGTTCTGGTTAATTACTTTAGCACATTTATGTTCTAAGGCAATATCAGAGCTTGGAATCAATGACGCCTGATGCCACAAAGTTAAACCGCTCTTCCACTCATCCTTCTGATATCGAACAAAATCATCCTTTCCTGGGAACTCATCAAGCCAATAGTAAGAATGCACTTTGGTTCCCAACTTATGAACCAGCCAATCTGCCCTTTGATATACACTTGGGTCTTTCTCATTCAAAACCCTAAGTTTCAACTGGTGATGATACAACTCCATGGCCGCACAAGTCTCTTGGCTTGCAAGTGAAAGACTCTTCAATGCAGTAGTCCACATCCCTAAGGAAAAGAAAAGAAGGAAATCTGGTTAGCCACATGGAAACACTCAAATTAAAATCTCAATGAAACCAAATAGCTTGAGCACTAAGATAATGGCCAACCCATTCTTGGAAACCAAACTGCCTTGCAGTAATCCAAGAAATCCGGGCAGTCGACGAAATCCTCCATAAAATCCTCAAACAAATCCACATCACAATTTTCTCTACAGATGCTATATATTGCCTGTCCAAGGCGTCTTGATATCTCAACACACATCTCAGTTTCCAAACACTTCTTCATGAGATTTTTATGCCAGGCATGACGTACACGCCAAAAGCAAATCAAGACGGAGCACTTAAACACCTCCCTGGGTAACAGAAATCAAATGTGAATTTCAATCTAAAACACCTTAATAAAAGAGCATCAAGAGAAGAGACAACAACAAACCTGATGGTAAGGACATCGGCTGAAGGATCGTCAACTATAAAACCCGCCAATTTCCAAGTCGGATCTTTCGAATGGATTCTATAATAAAGAACCCTAATCCATTTGTGAGCATCACCACTCGCAAACCGTGGTGTTATAATCCAGGCTACAGGGATTGCTTTGTTGTTTGAGTCAAAGACAAGGAGACTGTGAACAGGGTACTAGACAAAATTGCAAAAATGAGCAGCTTTAGTTTCAAAGGAATAAAAAAATGGATCAATTACTGTTGTATGCTGGAGAGTTGAAAAAATGACGAGAAAATGTTGAGTTTTGAAAAAACACTAACAAATGCTACTTTATTAAAAGAAATGTTGCTAGGGACGAAAATACCCCCCAACTTACTTTAATCTTTCTCTTCTCTTCTTGGTTTTACCATTTTACTCTTTTACTTGCCGGTTTTACACTCTTTCATTTTTAGGTTTTACTCCGACGCATTTTGTGTGAAACGACGAGATTTTCCGGCGATAGAAGCCTTCTTCTCCGGCGAAAAATCTCATTTCTCTGGCATCAGATGCTCCTTTGTCTTGAGGGATTCTGAGGATCAACAACTATGCCTTTCTTGAAAGCCAAGAGCACCGATCTATCAGTGTTTATATCGTCATGTGAGTAGAGGAATAAAATAGAATGGGAAGATGAGAAGGAGAAATTGGATTATTGCCATGTTGAGAAACCCCATTTGATAAAAAAAATTTGTGTTACTGTGGCTAATGGAAAACTCCACTACCTCTCTTAACTTCTAAACTTGTAAAAGAGATGCTATGGCAAAGTCATATGTTCATCATTTTCGTGCTATCCAATGGACATCAAATGATTAGTTATTTTCAGAGATCTCCCCCTCTTCTTCTCAACGCAAAAACAGGTACTCGAAGCCATAACAGGATATTCGAAGCCAAAATTTACTTGGTCGAAGCCAAAAATTACTTGGTCGAAGTGAAAAATGTGTTTCCTGTAACATTCGCCGTTGTGTTTTTCGCTTCGACTAAAGTTTTTTAGGCTTCGAATAACTGGTTTTTTTGCTTCGACTAACATGTTTTTGGCTGCGACTAAAACTTTTAAATTCCAGTAACATTTGGAACTTTTTTCGTCTTTAACTAATATATTTTAGCTTCGAGAAATATTTGTTGGCTTTGACTATCATTTTTTTTTTTGCTTTGACTATCATTTTTTGGATTCGACTATCATTTTTGGCTTGGAGTAACTTTTTGTTGGCTTCAACTAGCAGTTTTTGGGCTTCGACTATCATTTTTGCCAAACTTACATTTTGCTTCGAGTACCATTTTGGCTTCCACTACCCTCTTGCCTAATGAAAGCTCTTTGGGCAACTGATTTTGGCTACAGCCACTAAAAAAGAGAAAATACTTACAAAGATAATGAGATTTTAGATATTTTGAGGAAGAATAGGAAAATGAGAAAGGGGCGTCTCTAGAGAACTCCTTCTAACCTTTCAAGACAAATGAGCATATGCCGGGGAAATGAAGATGTTTCGCCGGAGAAGAAGGCTTTTATCGCTGGAGAAGAAGGCTTCTATCGCCGGAAAGATAAAGTAAGGTTAGGGGTATTTTCGTCTTAAAAAATTCTTTTTTAATAAAGTAGCATTTGTTAGTGTTTTTTCAAAACTCAACATTTTCTCGTCATTTTTTCAACTCTCCAGCATGCAACAGTAATTGATCCTAAAAAAATTTGCTTGGCAAATGACAGCTATCGGGAATATAAACTGAACAGACCTTCAATTTGTTTGTTCCAAATCTGGAATCAGATGCCACAAGGCTGCGATTCCCAAAACGAATCATCTGTTGTAACTGCCAGTCTGTTTGAATTCCCAAAACAAAAGGTTCTGAATCAGACAAGTCCTCATAAAAGAAAACATGATTCCGGTGATTTTCAACCCAAATGCTGATGCTAAGCTCATCATCTGCATCTGCTTCGTACGTGGAACGCCGTATGCTCCTCTCCAATCTGCGGACATACCTGTGTGTGAGAAGGTCATCTCGATTGCAAGGGCCTCCTTGCTTCTCCACTGATTTAGTGTGCCTCTGCATTATGGTTTCCACAGGGACACCTACATATAGCAAAGATAAAACCCGGAGACGGAGCTCATCCGAGATGTAAGGGGCATACATGGCACGAGTTCCAACAGCTTTCTTATCCAATGGACCATGGCATGGCAACCCTTTCTTGTCTACATGCTTGTCCTGATTATATTTGATAAGTGCAACTGTCGGATCAGCTATTAAACGCTTTACAAAGAAACGACAGACGCAACCTCTCTTTGTATTTGGCCGGCCAGCATTCTTCTTCTTTATATTATAAACTCTGCTGGGACGCACAGCTCCACCCTTCCTGTGATCATCCGGGCCAAATGAACACTGGTACCTGATAATTCAACCAAAGCAATTAATGATGGAACCAAAGTAACATGTGTAGTTCACTTTCACAAAATTGTCACATTGGACATGCGGAAAGTGCATATATTAACATGCCTACACTTACAAAACCATCAAATTCCATGGTAGGGTCTACTAGTAGGACAATCCAGATCACTCGTTGAACTGACACTGTCTCCTTATACAATGATGTAGTAAGAGTAGTATTGGACGATTTCTCTGTATCATAGTTGCCAGGGTGGGAAACAGATTCCCGAAGCGAAATGGGAAATGCAAGAAAAAATTAAAGGGGAAACGAGAAATAGGAAAACCATAGAAATCGTACTAGAAACGACCTAGGAAACACATTAGAAAAGTTTCAGAAACGACAGAGAAACGTTAATGAAAACACCTGTGAAACACAAGGAAAACATGAAATATATGGTTTTGTAGATTTAAATTTTGTTAAGTTCAAATTTCTACTTGGATATTTCTTACTTTTAGTTTTTATTACGGTATATGCTGTTGTTTTCCTTTTTAATATCTATTCCATAATTTTTTGTGTTTTTTTTTTAAATGATTTTCGTAAGTTTCACACATTTCCCACACGTTTCACATACATTTTCTATACGTTTCTCATGTGTTTCATATAAGTTTCTTATATGTTTCTATGCATTTGGAAAACAAGTTTCCCACCTTTTAGGGGAAATGAGTTTCCCATCTTTCCGAAATGCGTTTTAGGGGAAACGAGTTTCCCACCTGCCCAAGGAGTTTCCGGCTACTATGCTCCATAGACTATATAAATTGATTGTTATTCTCCATTTATTTTCCATACATATTGGATTCTCCATTTATTCATTCATTGCAAAGTGGCTAGATCGGTATGAAGTGGCATATTATCCAGGTTTGGTATAGCGTGGGTATTTCCATCCAAGCGAACTAATTTGTTGGAAGGGTGGGCGGCATCTCTTTGGAGAAAAAAAGAGGAAAGGTGCTTTAGAATACCATGCCTTCTTGCTACCATGTGGGTACTATAGAAAGAAAGGAATGCGATAGTGTTTGATGGTGTGGCAAAATCTCCTCACTTCTTGTTTGTTAAAACAATAGCAATGGTTATCGTGTGGGTTAGAACCCTCCTCCTGTTCCGACTTACTTCAGCTTAAGATTTATGGGAGGGTTGGATGGAGGTGTGCTCTAGTGTAGAGAGGCGGGCTTCAATTATCCAAGAATGGGAGGCTCCATTGGAGGGTATGTTCAAGCTAGATTTTGACGGTTCCAGCATGGGAAACCTCGGCCCGGCCGGAATTGGGGGATTTTTGAGGGAATCTAGAGGTGACATTATTTGGGCATTCTCAAGCCCGGTGGGTCGTAGATGCTAGTGAGGCTAAAGTAAAGGCTGGCCACCAAGGCATAAAGTGTCTAAGTTTAGATTCCATGGGCAAGACGATTGTGGAAGGCGACTCCATAAATGTCATCAGGTAGTTAAGAGGATCGGTTATCCCTCATTGGAGATTTGCTCTTTTTTTTTTATGAAATTCAAGATAGGGTGCGTGAATCTTCTATCTTTTTGAAGCACATTAGGAGATCTACAAATAGCGTGGCTGATAGCCTTGCCTGTCAAAGTGTGGGGAAGCCGGGTTTAGAGATCTTTGTCTCCCTTCCCCGTTCTTGTTTTATTTTTATTTTTATTCTCTTTCCCCGTATTCTCCTCTTGTATCTTGGAATCGACCATCTCGGTCCTCTCCTTTTTTCATTCAATGAAATTGCAAGCATTCCAAAAAAAAAACTGTATAAACTGATACTTATATAATAATATACCTTTCAAAAAATATCATACAACTGCACAGTCGGGTCATCTATCCGACCCACTCAGATAGGATGAAACTCAATATACAGAGCCACAGTATGAAATCTTTCACTTACAGAATGTATTCAAGAACGCCATCAACCTTTGGATTGTAGGGCATCTCCCGATATTTTTTTCTCCTTGCTTCAACATGAAATCTAGTGGGACAATCCTTATTTGATGACTCTCCCCTTACAAAGTCATCTACCCGGGAAAAGGGGATGCGAGCAACTCTATCGATTGTGTCGTGCCAGCCTTCAACCCTAGACCACACAAGATCAGCAGAAGAAAATTCCAAGGTTGGCGGGTTCTGCACCAGGAGTGATAAAATCTCATCCCATCGAGCCATCTGCAAAAACACAATGGGGATCTTATATATGTAAGAAAAGGCTTATAAATTTACCATCTTAACATGGGGTAAAGGAAATAATAAAGCAATCCAAAAGCAGGATAACTTGCCAAAAAAAATTCCAAAAAAGCTATGGGCTAATGCGTCAGGGAAAGAACACCATCACAGCTTATTGAGTAGGTGCTTTCAGATAAAATTAAGCAGAAAGTAAAACTCAGTTGAGAAACTTAGGAAACAAGCTCTAGATTCTGTATAAAGATCAATATTCAAACATGGGATCCGCCCAAGCATTCGTAGAAGATCTGAATAAATGAACCACGAATTACACCATTAAAGTTAAATGTTTGGCCCAGGCTCCCAGCTATCCGCCAAAAAGGGCTTTTTGAAAGACCCTCTAATCCATAAATAGCCACACTGATGAGCACATAGTAGGATTAACTAGACTTAAAAGTGCAAACGCATCATTCCTTACCCCAAACAAACAAGTCAAATAATAATAGGGGAGTGATAAATCGCCCCCAGATATCTTAATTGACTCCGAGTCGATTTAAGATATTTGGGGGTCGATTTATCACTGCCCAAACAATGATGATGATAACAACAATAATAATAAGGGGAATAATAGACTTTAGGGCACCCTTGCAAACAAACAGTTACAAGGGCACCCCTATTGGTCATTGTCAATCAAGTGCATTTATTGTTCACTTAATTTTGTATTTCTCAAAGCCTTTTCCATATTTTTTTGCTACTTTCTTGAGATGGACCAATGGGGGCGCCCTTTTTTCTTTTTTTTTTTGTATGATCACCAATTTTATTCAAAAAGAGACTGGGATGGTCAAAATACAAAAAGAGGAAAAAACATTGGAAAAGCAAGGTACAATGAAGCTACAATGTGAAGTCACGTAGGAAGAGAGTCAAATTGAGCCGAGGACTCTTTCGACACCCCTAATCTAGCCAAACTATCAACCACCTCATTTGCTGATTGAAGCAAATGCTTGAATACTAATGATGTAGCTCGCTTGCACTCGCCAATATCGTCAAAGAATCTGTCAAACCAACAAGGGGGCTTTGGGACCCCTCGAAGCCACTTGTTGACATTTAAGGAATCCCCTTCAACCACCACATTCTCCACACTAGTTGATGCCAAAAGTTTTATGCCCTGATGAGCCGCACGAACCTCGGCCTCCGTTGCATCCGCCAGCTCAATAGGCCCCGCAAAACCCCATATTAATTCCCCTTGATAATCTCTTACCACTCCCCCCACCCAATTCCGACAGGGCCGGGTTACCCATGCTTGAACCATCAAAATTTAACTTTAGAAAACCGATAGGTGGGAAGTCTCAATTTTGTACTATTTTTTGCTTCTTTTCCACACTGTTACCAATGAGGGCGCCCTTGTAACTGGTTTTTGCAAGGTGCCCTTCGGTCTATCATTCCTCTAATAATAATAATAGGGGAGTGAAAGACACATAGGGGTCGATTTAAGATATTTGGGGTCGATTTATCACTATCCTAATTATTATTATTATTATTATTATAGGGATTTGCTAGCGTCCATCGCAAAAGGCATTTCGCGGATGGGCTGTTGCATGTGAGAGCAGCCACACAGGCTCACTTTTCAGAAGAGTTTTTCTTCATTCACGAGATGGGTAACATGTGAGAATACCTTATGTCTAGATGACCATTTTTAAAAAAAATGTTAAAGTTCTATATTTGTCGTAATGGTATGGAAGACACTTTCAAAACGGGAGACCGTCCCAGATATAGAGACAATCATGGACAATGACTAGAATACCCTTGGATACCCACAAGATTTAGATTTGGATTTCTCACCATTTGCAGTTGAGATTTGGAACTGGATCGGATCCTTCGATTTCCAAATCCAGTGAAAAAAATTCTGATTTTCAAATCTTTTCTCTGAGACACATTGTTTGGAAATCCATGTCTGTGGCAATTACCTTCACCCTCGCTGCTCCTCCACCTTGCTGATGCAGCGGCAGCAAGACGTCCCTCCCTCCCTCCCCCCTCTCTCTCTCGCCTACAACATGAGAATGAGGATGATTGATGTATTTTGTATCCAAAACTCGAATCCAAATCCAAATCCAAAAACATGAGGTATCCAAACGCCGCCTAAATTCTCATAAACAGAAATCGAAGAATCAGAAATGAACAGCAGAAACATCAGGAGATTGGGTCTTGTAAACAGCATCGATGGAATAAGGAGAGGAAAGGAGATGGAAATATATATACCTTGAGAAGATGTTTGAAAGGTCTGAGGAAATCTGCAATGGCGTTATTTCGTTAATCCATTCTAGGGTTTGCGGTTATCGTATTAGCCTATTTAGGGTTTCTTTGAGAGAGAGAGCGGGAAAGGAAAGAGAGAAGAATAGGAAATGGGGTTTAATTTTTCTTATTTACTGCTAGGCAATTTCGCGAAAATCATTTCGCAGCTGGCTTTTGCATGTGAGAACAGCCACATAGGTTGCTTGTTTCCGCCCAATTATTCAAGCAAGAATGAAACCTTGCCGAACACAGGAAATCTCTTTAATATAAGAGGAATGATAAAATGAAGGACGCCCTTGCAAAATTCAGCTTCAAGGGCACCCCTATTGGTTGATTTCAGCAAAGTCATGGTAATTTAGAGGGGAAACTGATCTCAGCAGTACCATATTTTGATAATGGCACTACTGACATTGTTTTACTCATCTTAATTAGCCTTTGACGACTGTTACTGTGCTCATGACGTGTTAGAAGTGTAAAATAAAGTTAGCAAGGAAATAGGGCAATGATTTTTTCACCCCACTGTAGGATTATGCGCCCCCACTTTAACGCTTTTTGACATCAAATCACGCTTAAAAAGGGGGCGAACAGCACAATCCTACAAGGAGGGGCGAAAAAATCATCGCAGAGGAAATAATATGATTATGGTTAATTTAAAGGGAATATAGTCATAAATTGAAGGTCCTCTACATAAAATTTAAATAGAGTTGGTTTAAGTTATCTTCTTTGGGTGGTAAAAACAAAGGTAGGTAATTCTAGAAATATTTTTCCTTTCCAGACTTTTCCAGAAAATTCCTGCAATCCAACCAGGGCCTTAGGTTTCTTTACTAATAATCACATTTTATAAGATTTAGTGACCCTATCCGGGACCTCAAATTGGCCCAACTGCCTTCAATCCCACCTCAATCTGATGATCCTAGCCCTTAGATTTTGTTGTATTTTATTGAAGAAACTGTTAAGACAAAAATGGGGAAATAATTGTGAAGACTTCCAGACAGATTCCCAAGAAACGCATGTTCAAGCACGGAAGGTCCCCGTGTTTACATACTTAATAGATTAGTATGTGGGTTCAGTTTTCACTGCAATGTCTTATTCAATACTTTTTAAGGAGAATTTGGCAAATTCAGGCTTGCTTTCGAAATTTCAAATTAAGAACGTATTCAATTAAAATTTGGGGAGATGATTTTTTCACCCCCTGTAGGATTATGTGCCCCCCCTCCCCCCATCACAAGGCTTTCTAAATTATACGGAGAATTTTGTAACTGGTTGGGTTTGATCCAACAGAAACCGTCCGCCCAATCGTACTCTTGGATCAAACCCTGTGCCAAATTGAACACCCCAACGAGCCCAAATTGTAAAGAGAAAGCACAAAGACAGAACCAGTCAAACAGCAAAATTCATACCCCTAATGCAAATCTCGCACCACCACAGTTGATCAGTGATTCACTGTGAGGCCCACTAGATGAACAGTTGAGATTTCGAGCTACTTCTAATTCTTCCAACCTACACAAATTTTACTTTCAGACAGGGAGATCTACGGTCCAGATCAAAATGTAGAGGCTATATAATTAACTTCAATGTATCACAAAAACGGGATTATTCCCTAATAAAACAACCACAAACTGGACCCAACAAGAAGATACATCTGCTGGAACCAAATTAGATGCAAATAAACCTTTTTTCAGGTTCTCTAAATAGGAAGATGAATGGATTTGAAGGTGGCCAGAGCCATAACATAGAATCCTAGCCACATATGCTTGGTGTATAATTTCGACTCTTTGACGGCATTTGCCTTTGGTTTTTCTGTTGGCTTGAATAGGGTCTCGTATGTCTGTTCACCTGTTGAAAAACGAATAAATTAACAAAGATATACTCAACTCAACTCAACTCAACTAAGCCTTTGTGCCAAACTAGTTGGGGTTGGCTAATGAATCCTTTAGAAAATTTCAAGAGCAACTTAACAAAGATATACCATTCAAAAAAAAAAACACCCTTAACAAATTTATGTGCATTACCCATGAACTCAGTTAAAAAATGAATAGCTTACGAAGATATGTGCATTACCCACCAGCTTAGTCAAACATATGAGGTAGGGGTCTCCGAGCCATGAATACATCCACCATCTGAAAGAAATGAGAAAAGAACAAGAATATAAGCAAAAAGTTCACCAAAACACGATGATTTGGCGCAATCACCTCCACTGAGTTCCAATATAAGCAACTCTGCTGGATGGTTCTCACATGTGGGAACTTATAGGTGAAGAGGTCAACAGACTAGAAGGAGGCGGTCCCACATGTGATGACTATCCAGTCCAAAGATAGGGATGAAGTTACCGAGTGCTGAAATTCAGTGAATGCTGTTATCCTGGATTACTGTTCCAATTATTCTCTAGAAATAAGTACAACAGGAACTTGCATGAATGAGATTATCCAAGATGTTAATTAAAAAATCATAGCTTTCCACATTTATGCATGCATGGATATTGTGACTGGTCATGCAAGCGTAACGTGTGCTGCTCTGATAAAAATGTCTTTGTTTAGGCCCTGTTTGTTTTGGATTTTGTAAACCGATTTTGAGCCCAAAACTTCACAATCGATTCTCAAAATCCAAAACAGGGCCTAACTGCCTAAGTGTTCTCTTTTGGTGCTACAATTTCAACGTGACTCAGGTTTATGGCATGTGAAGTTTCTAATCCGAACGTAGTGAACCATGGGATGTTTACTGTTTCAAACAAGAATGCCATAAATCATTATATAGTACACAATATTTGAAATGATGCCTCCTGAGAAAGGTATTGAACTGGAAAATAGTTGCGGAGGCAGCAAGCAGAAATCCCAATCTAAGGTTTAGAGTTCTACAGAGAGAGAGAGTACTGACAGCAAAGCAATACTATGATTTTCGAGAATGGTCAAAGATCCAATGATCCAAAGTGACTCAAGTCATACCAGTTTCCATGGCAGAAGAGATAAAAATCCCATAGGTAAACAAAATAATAAATATTCTAGGAATTTTGCACTACGGCATGAAGAAAGGGTGTCATGGTCGAGCCATTTAGTCATGGTCAAACTCCAAGGAGAGTATTTCTTATTTAAAGGACACTAGAGGTTTTCTATTTGTACACTAATGCAGAACACAAGCCCTTCTTGGAAAACAAGGGTAAATAAAAACTATCTTTAAGTTTAATATTCATAAGAGAAGCATACATACACTCCCACCAAATCTTAGGTCGAGATATATGGACCAGATGGCTCTTTTTCTTTCTTGACCATCATAGAGATACTTTATTTTATTTTATTTTATTTTCTTGATCATCAAAGGGAAGTAATTGTGGTTGTTTTTTAACAAGATAATTTTGGAGTAGGAAGGTGACTGTAATCCTACTCGAATTAAATACCACGGAATGTTGAAAATTGGTTAAAATCTGATGTAAACCGTTAGCACATGATTGATTTGACTTCATCTTTTTTTCTTATATTTCTATTGTTTCTTACATTTCTTTAGTTGTCTAGAAAATCATAAATTATAATCCCATTCTATGATTGTTCTTTTCAAAAAAATTATGATAATAATAATAATAATAATCCCATTCTATGACCCTTCACAACGATAATGCAATACTCCTATAATTTTACAATTTGATTTGCTTTTTAGAACATAACATAAAACTGTCTAGAAGCATCGGCATCAACTATATAGGTTATGTTGTTATATACCTTGAAAAGAATTAAGCAGGAAGTTGCTTACCTCATCTGTGACTGCATCTCGGGCCTTACGATGCCTCTCCACTAAGGCTGATAGAACCTCAATAAGACGCTTTTTAACCTCTCCTGTCAGCATCCGCCCCGCGCCATATTCCTAGGAAAGGCTCATGAAAAAATGCTATAAGAATATATCCATCTTGGCAGTCTTTATGGAATATTTTATAAGAATCTCTCCTACAATTTACACTTCACAAAATAAGAAAATGTGAAAATACGAGAGAGAGAGAGAGAGAGAGAGAGAGAGAGAGAGATAAGTACCACCCACTAGATATAAAATTACAATAAACCAGTGAGAGGATCTTACCTTCCTTGTATGTTCAAGCTCAACATCATCTTCTAGGAAAAAACCAAGGTACTTAATTGGTATATCTACCTGAACAACATCCAAAAAGGAAAAACATTAAGCACAGACAGTCCCACCAGACACACACCAAAGTTCAGACTCTCAGCTAAAGGTTTCCTATAACCCCATCTAACAAGGACAATCCAATTTGTCAATAATAGCTAGGACAGACATGTTAGACAAGACAGAACTCAACTAATAAGAATAAAATATTACTCATCATATTCTTGTTTACCAATACTAGTTGTCTCGGTTTTAAATTTTAATGCATCTGTGCACATCTGTATGCATTTTTCCGTGTTTGAATTCACATAACTAATATTTATGGCCATGTTTGGCGGCCATGAAAATTGTTTCCATGGAATATTAGTTTATTCAATGACGAGACAGGGGCAAGGAGGGTGGCAGAGGGGAAGAATTGGGAGGGATGAGTTAGGAGATGGTGAGAAGTGGCAGAAACATAGGGAAAAGAAAAACTCTACTCAAAATAGAGTTCTATTTTTCCTATTTTTCACCCACTTAAGCACCATCTCCTCCCGTCTGCCCACTCAATTCTCTCCCTCTCTACCCCTTTCTAGTCCTCTCTCACCACTTGGAAAACTAATATTCCCTAAAAAAAATTCATGGTTCCCAAGCATAGCCTGTATGACTGCTTTTCATGAGTCTCTCAGCATTGTCAGTGTTTGATATTCACATAAACTTTCATGACTACTGTTGAATAACATGTGAGGGTAGCTTGCATTACATGTAGTGTAAAGGGCATTGTAGTCTTTGTACACTGTTGCCCTATTTGGGGCCTATATATACACCGTATACATGAGGAGCTCCCAAATGGAAACTCTCCATATCTTTACTCCTCTTCTTCTTCCTCTCTTCTAACCCTAACTCCATTTCTAAAAAAGGGAGGAAGAAGGAAAGAAGAAGAGCTCTCTCTCTCTCTCTCTCTCTCTCTCTGACCTCACACGCTCCCCTGTTTTCTTGCCGCATCTCCAAAACCCTTAGATTTTCTCTCCCTTGATTCTCTCCCCTCAAATGTCTCTCGTATTTCACTCTTCTCTCTCGCATGACGACCCCCCCGCTCTCTCGGTATTCTCTCTACATCTCCTTTTTTGCATGCGGCTTGCACAAAACCTTTTTTGTCGTAAATAAAAAAAAAGACAAATACGGCTATGCCGTAAGTCCCCACAACCCTTTTTTGGGTGCCGTAATCTCCCAAAATCCATTTTGGGCATCTATTCCTCCATTTCTTTCTCATTTGAATCCCCAAATTTCCACTCTATCTCTTATTTTCTCTTTTCTATGTTTTATTTGTCTTATTTGCCCTTTTTTACAAATCATGTCCTTGCTGAGTAGCAGTTATGTTAAAGTCATAAAGTTACTGACCCATACTAAGACTCTATAATAGCATAACAGTTTGCATACAGGTCAAAGACAAAGTGTGCTTCATGCCACTCAAACAGCAGTCAAAGAAAATATAGGGTTATTCAGGTTGCATCTTATGACAGATGTGGAAATTAATACATGCTAAATGTTTATTCAGCCATAGAAGGTTGAAATGCCACAAGCATCCTCTCAAAAGCATTAGTATTTCCCTTTCAAAATCTTAGTAGTCTTTCAATGGTAACTTAATTCAATAAAAGAGAAAAAACACCATCAATATTTACTTTCTAGTTGTCATAAACTTAATGTGGACTGTACTTTCTTGCCAGCACAACATTTATTTTCAAGTCCATGCAACGTTAGCAATTAAAAAGACAAGAAAACAGTACCTCTAGATCTGCTCCATATTTCCTATGGAGCTCTATAGTATCTCGGCCACCAGAAAAGGCATACTTATTCACCTACAAATTATAAAACACGTAAGGATTAGTATAAATATCAGGATTCTGGCTTTATGGCTAAAATGACCAAACTGAGCTGAATATGGCATGGGTTTATTACAAGGACAACTTATTTTGTAGGCATAGTTTATCTCATCAAATACATCATTCAACTCATGTCATTATCCAAAGGTATGAAGGGACAATTGAAGCTATGGAAAATGATGGGTACATGAAAAAGTCAATAGAAAATAATATATTCCAGTGTTAAAGTCTCATATTCCCCCTATGATTCAATGCTTTGAGTGGGAAATTGTTCATCAAAAGATCGATACTCTTAAAGAAAAATATGTGCCAATTTGTCCATTGCATTATTTGAAAGAAGGCCAAAGCATCTTGCAACCACCTCCATATTCATTGTGCATTGGTTAGAGACACATGAAAATATATTCTTGGATGGTTTGAAATTGATTGGGTCTGTCCATGCTCATTCCATCATCTTGAAAAATGAAAATTCCATTTTCTAAGTGCCAAAAGGTGGTGTGTGACCATTATGACTAGAAATCACACAGAGAAAGTATGAAATGAAAACATGCACCCCTTAACTCTTTTTTCGAACAAATAAACTTAACATTGAAAGGGGAACAAATAAGAAACAACTAAAAATCCCACGAAAATAAAAAAGAAGAAGAAATGCAATCCCTACAAATTGGGCATTCCTAAACATTTTACTCACGACAATTTACCCTTTAGTTAGCCAAAATATTCACTCTAGTTTTTCTAAATATGGGTGATATGGGTAAAAGAATACTCGTGTATCTCCACGGAGAGAGGGTGGGTGCGTGGGGGGGGGGGGGGGGTGGGTCGTTGCTCTGCCCTCTTTTATTTTTATCAAAGAAAGTGCATTTAGGGAATCTCCCTCGATCCATACTTTGATATTGTTGAATTTACAAAGATATTTAATCTTGTCCAAACTGCCTTAATTCCAGCCATTATCGCTCGACTATTACCACATGTTGCTGCGAAATCCAACAAAATAATATCATTAGAATCAATAATTATACCCCCATATCTTGCCATGCACGACACGGCATTATTCATTGATGTGACCTTGCATCTCCTGTCAAAATTTAAATGCATGGGAGCAAACCAAGAATCATAGTCTCTCTAATGGCAAGAATAGTCAAAACAAACTAAAACTGCTCTCCAGTCACTATTAATGGCAATCATAGAATAGCCCACAAAGAGTGATTTTGGAGGCTCGTTCAGAGAACTAAACCATAGTTTTTTTTAATGGCAATTATAAATATATAAAAAGAGGGCGAAATCCAAGAGACCAAGATCGTCAAAATACAAGTTAAAAACAAATGGAAGAGAGAAAAGCAAAAGCTAAAACAACCTCAAGGAGCAAGAAAATAAAATAGTTCTAAATTGAGCCTTTTGACTTTATAATGGGTTAGACGACCAGCCTCACTGTTGGCCGATCTCTTAAGAAGCAAGAAAATCATGGGATGACCCTCTATCCGATCCAAGAACTCTTCAATTGCACTAGTGAATCTCCATGGTAAGAGGCTTCCTTTGAGTGTCCAAGAAACATATCTCCAACATGGGCAACAAGTTAGAATATAGTCAATATACTATGATTTAGGTGACACATGTCAACACTCCTTTCAACACTTGAAAATGTATTGTTAAGAGTGTCAAACTTCAAGTGGGAGTGTTGGCACATATTTTACCATGTCAAGTGTGAAATACTTTTTTATTATTATATACTGTTTTAACTTCTCTTTTATAACTAACTCTTATTTTATTAGTAACTTTTCTTTAATTAATGTTTTTGTCAGCGCACCACCCCCCCCCCCCCCCCCCCAACCACACTCCATACCTAAAAAGCCAAACAAATCTTCTTCTAAAATTATATTCATTGTATCCTATTGTTCTCTCATCCCTGTCACATATTGAAGACTAAAGAGACCTGGATTAGATTGATTTTTATTTTTTTTTGAAATGGCTACCTGGATTAGATTGATTAATACACTTTAATTGATTACCTCCTCATTGCTTTAGTTGTGTAGTTGCTTAGTCCTAAGACTTCTTAGTTTATTAAATGAATATGACATTTATCTTGCCACAAACCATGGTTTTAAATTTCGGTTTCGGCTAAAATTTCGGACTTATACGAAACCGAAAGTTCAGCCGAAATCCCAAAATTTCAGTCGAAATTTGGTACACGCGCTCGAAATACCGTTTTTTTGGGTCGAAAATTCGACTGAAATTACCGAAATTTCGATGATTTTGATCGAAACTTTGTAAAAGAATAAAAAATTAATATTTTTTAACAAATTTCGCCGAAATTAACGACATTTCCGAAATTTCGACGACCATTTCGGTTTCGGAACATTTGGGTTTCGGTCTTGACCGAAACCCGAAATTTCGGTTGAGATTTAAAACCATGCCACAAACTATGATTAGTAATCAGTCATATTATATGTATATGTGTGTATGGCGTCCCCCCATTTCTGATTTTTAGGAGTAACAAAGTGAGACACATCTTATCCATGTCAACACTCTGACATGCAAATCCATGTCCACAGATCATAGTGAATAAACATTTTGTAGCAGGAGTGACAAAAATATGTAAAAAAAGAAAAATGAGTTACTTTATGATGCAAACCTTCAATGGAGCACTTGGATATAAGGAAAATTTTTGGAAAAAATTTCCATTGAAAAAATATTCATTTATAGAAAAGTCCAGGGTCCAATAGGGTTGAAACTTATGTAGAAAACAGGAAATTATTCTATGGAAAATGATTTAGCCAAACATTGGAAAACTCACTTTCCAGTGAAAATATTTCCCAACTAAAATTCTCCCTAAATTCAAACAGCCCCTAAAGATCACGAGATAAAAAAGTACGAGCAGCACCAACGGTAGAGAGTCCTAAATCTATATGAAAGACAGATGCCAACTGGACAAGGGAATCAGGGTCAACCTTCTGTACATGATTACATATAGAAAGGAAATCATATATACAATCAAAGTCAAAACCCATAAATTAGAGCCCATTCCATTTATGCACTACATAAACAAAATTATAGGAATATTGATACTAACCTTATTCTTGATTTCTTTAGCAGAATCTGTCACATATATTGCAGAAGTTGGATCACTAGCATTCATTTTTCCTGTCTCTCCCTGTGAATGTTCAGATATGGAAAAAAACATTTCTAAGATAATGGTGAAATGAAGCTAATGGAAACGCTGAAATTTTGAAGGTGTAGCCTCAAAATAATTTAATAAAACCGTTTCAAACAATCCTTTTCTATCGTGTGCAATCTTGAGTTCTTGACATTTCATTTTGTAAGAGAAACTGAGTATATTGACACAATTTATTATGATACCTTATTTACAAACAACTGGGGAGTACGGAAGCCAAACACTTGTTTTTATTGAATTGCTAGCAATTCTCTCTCTCTCTCTCTCTCTCTCTCTCTCTCTCTCTCTCTCTCTCTCTCTCTCTCTATATATATATATATATATATATATATATATATATATATATATATAGAGGGAGAGAGAGAGAGAGAGAATTGCTAGCGTCCATCGCAAAAAGCATTTCACGGCTGGTCTGTCGCACCTCAGACCAGCCACCTCGTGAATGAAGACAACAGCTTTTGTCTCCGTTCACGAGGTGGCTGGTCTGACGTGCGACAGACCAGCCGCGAAAAGCCTTTGGCAATGGACCTTAGCAAATCCCATATATATATAAACAAAGTAAATACAACACATCGAATTTAACGTGCATTAACGCAACAGTTACATTTAGCTCCTAGAAATATAAGCTCAGCAATATTTTTATTATTCATTGACATTGCAACACAAGAGGGCGAGCCTTGGCGCAACGGTAAGGTTGCTCCATTGTGACTGGTGGTCACGGGTTCGAGTCACGGAAACAGCCTCTCTGCAAAGCAGGGGTAAGGCTGCGTACATCTAGCCCTCCCCAGACAACCCTGCAATGGCGGGAGCCTCGTGCACTGGGCCGCCCTTATTGACATTACAACACAACCACCATAAGTTAGAAATAAGTTGAGGTTCAATGTTTTATGCTACACTAACAATATGTGATTAATCAAGATCAACTTTAGACTCGTTTGCCATGTGGAAACCAATCACCATCCACATAAGTTCAAATAAAAAAAAATACCTGAAGGGCAGGGAAGAACGATGACTCAATCAATGCGGGCTTTTGATACCCTATCCTGGGAGCAACATCGCGTGTCATTCTGAAATAAGGATCCTGAAGAAATAAGATAGAGAGTATGAAATAGAGGGAGGTTAGACGCAATTGTCATCTTGCTATTGTATATTGTATTATAAGAAAAATCAAACTAAGAAAAAAATGAAAGTGGTAAAAGATTGAAGAGAACAATGTCTCGAAAGAAATACTTCAGAACTAGCAAGTTTAGTGGTTAGTGGAATCTGTAGCCACAGTAAGTTACGGGCAAGACAAAGTGCACAATGTATGCAATTATGCATGACACAATTATGTGATCAGAGAGACTTACATGTCCAATAAATGTTTATTGCGTGACACAAATATGTGATAAATGTTTATTGAATACTTGCATTCAAATAGTTCAATAACTTCTGAAAGGTTTTCAAAGACTTAAGTTATTCATATAAATGTTAGCCACTCCACAGAACATGTGAAGATTGTCTTACAGGAAATTATAGATAAAATAGTGCATTCGAAAGAATTAGAGAATGGCTAAAACTTTTTACATTGAGAAAAGAGCACCTGGTCAATTGCACATGGAATCAAGCAACGGAGATTATCTTTGCCAGAAAAGAGATGTGGAAAAGAAGTAGGGAAAGATGGGACAGCCTGCAGTCAAACTCACATTAGTATGCCAAGAAGCTAAAGTGAGTGCTTTAATAAGAACTGTTGAGCATAGAGTTCATACCAAGACACGCTTCAATGTATGCATGTCACATGACCATGGTTTTAAATTTCGGCCGAAATGCCGAAATTTCAAATTTCGGCAGAAATTTCAGATTTTTGGCTTGGACCGACACCGAAAGTACCCTGATTCGGTGTTGGATCCAGATTTCAGCTGAAATTTCGGCTAAAATTTTGATTTTTTTTTTTTTGAAATTTTTTTTAAACGAATTTCGGCTGAAATTTCAGTATTCAGCTGAGGCCGAAACCGATACTGAAACCAAAATTTTAAACGTTGTGCATGACACGACTTATGTGATCAGAGAGACATAGTAATTGACCATACCTGCACAGGTGGAAAACTAATTTTTCCAATATGATCTTCATTAGTGAAGCCAAATATGCCCACTACCTGCATTGCAGAGGTCCAATAGCTTTAGCTCTGAAAGAGAACAATGAAGATTATTCCATTGAAGATCGATTACTTGTGAAAATCACCTTATTGAAAGTGACACATTTTGCGACTCTCACCATGTTTTTGTAGAATTCACTGCAAAAAAAATGCCCGTGTGAGCAATGGAACGTTCATTGCGGTAAGGTCATAATGATTGATTAAACACTTGCACTCAGAAAAGAACTAGAGGGCGAGCCTTGGCACGATGGTAAGGTTGCTCCATTGTGACCTGGTGGTCACGGGTTCGAGTCACGGAAACAGCCTCTTTGCAAAGCAGGGGTAAGGCTGCGTACATCCAGCCCTCCCCAGACCCCACAATGGCGGAAGGCTCGTGCACTGGGCCGCCCATTTTACTCAGACTAGAACTCTCTTCCAAAGGCACTTTGAGTAGACTTGCCCTAGTCAATGATTACTCCCTCCTTACCATGTCAATAATTAAACTTGGCCCAGCTCCAGCTAATGGTTTCGGCTCAAAGTGCAAGGTAATTTTTTAATTAATCGACAAAAAACTTAAACAAAGAAAAAACTCCTCTGGAGCAAGATTTCCAAAATTGTACGATGCACCTCACAAATTTGGCCTAGTATGAGCAAACTGAGTCAAAAGTCAGTTTGACTCGGTTCATGAATTCTAATGATCCGATACAAAGTCAGAAGCTTATTTCAGACTTGGTTCATCTACCTGATTCTACCCAAAGGTGTGCTTTGCCATTATGGTCTCACAGTTGAAGTTACATTTGCTTCATTCTGAGTTTACTAGGCTCTCCAGAGTTTCTAACATAAGTTAAAACAGGGTCGCCTCAGGTCCAAAAATTCATTTAGTAAACACAATGTTAACAGCTTAGAATAAATATAGATATTTATTTCTCTATACTAACTGTTATCAGTCTGAGAAGTTACAAGATAATCTGGGTTATGATTAAGATTATTAAAGTTAAGTAAAGAAGAAAGTTGGATTTTTTTTGTTTTTACAAACTTAAAATCCTACATCACAAATACAATTAATGTTTTCTAAAAAACAATCTGTCCTGCTAAACATTTGTGTTTTTTTATTGCATTCCACTTGGAAGAAAGATATGTTATCATTCGGTGGCAGAATCGCTTTGATTAAACTAGCCTGGCTAATTTTTCGATCACTATCGGTCATTGTTGCATTGCCCTGCTAGTGTCATTGATAAAATTGACAAGCTTCAATTTGTGGAATGATAGGAGATATTTAGGAAGTGTCATCTCATGAAATGGGAGTGAGTGTATGCAAATCCAAGGAGGAACGCCTTGTTGCCTTGGAATTACCAAAATTAGAGAGATGAATAAAACCTTATTGGGATAATGGATATGGCGGTTTGGGTATGAAGATAATTTATGACTCGTATTTATTGCCAGTAAGTATGGGTGGAAATGAGAAGACAGGAAAATGATTGCAACTACCTGTGATCTGAGACCCAATGCCGGGAGAGATATAGCCTCCATAGCAGAAAACTTCATGAAGAATATAGATTCCAGGATCGAATGGGAGATAGTTAAGACGTGTCATCATCTATGAGGGTGTCCATACACAGATTCTAGGGCCATATCTTATTCCTATCTTTTGGATGATGCCTGTGAGTGAGAAATGTGATGCATTGTTGCTCTATTTGAGACTATCTCGATCTTTTGGTGTTGTAGCTCGTGTTTTTCGCTTTTTAATAAATTTTATTATCATTCAACAAAGAAAATTTGCTATTTTATCTAAATTGAGCAGTTATATTTAATTACTTAGTAAATGCAGGGTTTAAGATTGTTTGTGGCAGGAACCTATTGTCTTCAACCAGAAATGACTTGTATTTTTTCACTTGCAATGTTGCATCACTTTAGAGTTTTGAAGCACGTGTGCAGTACAAAATATTTGTTTAAGTCTTTAAGAACAATGAATACACAATCTCAAATAAGAGGCTAAGCAGGGCAAATATTCCAACTGAACAAACAAGTTTCCAACCTATCAAAATTTAAAATAGCGCAACCAACAACAACCCTAGAAACACTATCCTCAAGAGCTAATCAGATAACACGCTATAAACTATGATGGGAACTCGAACTATAGAGAAATGTGAAATGTGAACTCGGCAACTATGCAATAATGTAAGTAAGGAGGGAACCTGAACTAAAGAGAAATGTGAACTCAGCAACTGTGTAATAACAATGTACTTTGAAAGTATTACCTCAAAACTCAAAATTAACAATCCATATCTTCCCAAGAGGAAGTCTTAGAATCAGAATAATAGTTGCATACAATCGAAAGATGAGGCATCTGGCATAGGCATAACTTACCCACCAACAAAATCAAAATCTGAAAAAATAAAGGTTCTAGTTATGTCAAAACCGCAAGCAATGATGTCTTTCGCATTTTCACGAGCTAGCCTTTGGCTCTCTTCCACAGAGAGGTTCTTCCACATGCATTTCTCATCATCAGTGAGTTGAATTACAAGAGGAACCTTAAAAGCATCCTGCAAATATCTGCAAGCAATGTTGAGCAATGCTTATTGAAGTCAATAAAGTAAAGATATTATCCACATGGTTTATTATCCATCTAAATGAGTTTCCTCAAATTATGTATTATCCATCTAAAACTAAAATATACAAAGGAACTTCCTCAAATTGCTTTAGTTTATCGGCAAACATTTCAAATCAGAACCAATTTCAAACTTAGAACAACATTCTCGCATCCTAGATTAGAAAAGCTGGGATCCAGTGAAGTTGCAATTTCCTGTAAATTTTCTAACGATTTCAAAAATAAAGTGAAAAAATGGAAAAGAGAAAAAATGAAAAACAATTTGAACAACATGAAGAATATACATACATACATCCATATCTACATGCATATATATATATATATATATATATATATATATATATGGGTAGATTCCAGTCATCTGTTAACTACAATGAGCCTTCCACTAGCAGATGTAAAGGCAAAGGAAGGGGAAGAGGGGATAGGCTAAGGGATCAGCAGAGGAGTTCGCTCGCTGTTGGTTCATCATGAAGATCCTCAATTAGAATATGTGGGGCTTGGGTTGTCAGGAAAAAAAAAAGTTGCATGCCAAACAGATGATTCTAAAGCGCATACAGGTGGTGTGCATCTAGGAAATGAAACCGGAAGAGATGAATAGGTCTGCGATAAGGAAGATGTGATGCTGAGTCAGTTGGGACTTCGCAACTCTTGATGCTGTAGGGATTTCAGGAGGCATTTTGATCATTTGGGCGATATGATCGATGTCTCCAAGGGCAGATTCTCTCTATCGGTGGTGTTAAGAAGTATCGCAGATGGATCAAGCTGGACATATACAGGAGTATATTTCCAGACTATGGATAGAATTTCTCTATAAGAAAAGCTGGATACAATTCGAAGATTGTGGGCGAACCCTTGGTGCATCGGTGGAGATTTTAGTGTGACTGGATTTATTGAGGACAGAGCAGGTAGCAATAGAAGCACTCCCTGCATGTTGGATTTTTCAGAATTTATATCCATATGTGAATTAATCGATATACCTCTAAGCAGAACCCAGTATACTTGATCCAGAGGCCAGAGCAGTAGGAACGATCAGTTCTTAATATGTCCTAGATGACTAGCCCTAATGATTTTCTGATAGCCCCGCCTAAAACTACGTCGGATCATTGCCCCATATTATTGGATCCCTGTTTGGAGTCTTGGGGACCTCCCCCCTTTAGATTTGAGATTGCATGGGTGGAAATCCCAAAAATGGAAGAGAAGTTAGTTGAATGGTGGAATGAGGCTTCCCCCTCTAGTTCTGCAGACGTGGTTAATATCCAAAAGTTGCACTTTATTAAAAATAAACTAGAGTGGAAAAAAGAAAATTCCTGTAGGGCTGGAGAAAGAAAATTGGGTATATTCTAAAATTTAGAAAATTTATCAAGTCGAAGAGATTGGTGGAGCAAGTCAAGAGGACATATCCAAGGTTTTAAATTTCGGTTTCGGTATCGATTTCGGTTGGTACTGGAAAGGAAACATTTCGGTTTCGGTGGAAATCTTGTAAAATCATGGAAACGTATGGAAACACATTCAAATGATGAAAGCTTTTGATCTTTTAAAATCATATGCAAATGATGAAATTTTAAGATGAAACATTGGGAAATGCTAGAATAAACACAAATGCATACTTGTATAGTTTTAATTACTCATGAGCTAAACAATTTGCAAAAGTAAACCAAAAACTACAACAAATAAGGGCTAATAGTATTGGCACTACCGTGTTTTGATAATTGCACGAACTCGTCTCGTCTTTTACAATTTAAGTAGCTGTCAAACTCTCAAAAGCCGATTAATAGAGAAAAGACAAGCTGAGTTGGTGCAGTTATTAAAACATGGTAGTTCCAATATCATAAGCCAAAATAAAATAGTATGTTTTAGGGATTTTACTTGGTAAACATGAAAGGAATCAAATGCCCCAGATGCAAGGCTTCTGAAGACGGTCCTCTCCCCGTATATAAATAGAATTTCTCTCCTCTCTCGTACACATCCAGAATCTCATTAAAATCCCTAAACAGAAACAAAAACACGGAGGAATTTTTCTGTTAACCAATCGATCAAACAATAGAGAGAGAGCATGCTAATTCAAAATCAATCGATCAATTAATAGAGAGAGAAAAGAGTACCTGTGAGCAAAGAAGACCCCGCGACGGAGAAAGACGTGGGCGGGGAGCGATGTGAGGCGTTCGACGCGGCGGACTAGGGTTTCGTCCAGGCGTTGGCAGCCAAACTTGTCGATGAGTTTGTCATAATCGATTTTCCCTCCCTCCTTGGCAGCAACCTCCCATGGCGTTATTACTTGATCTTCTTCTGAACCTTGTCTTTGATTCTCTATCTCTGCCATTGGGATTATCGATTCTATTATCTCTCTTTTTTACTTTCTTTT
Source organism: Tasmannia lanceolata (assembly GCF_043159265.1). Taxonomy (NCBI): domain Eukaryota; kingdom Viridiplantae; phylum Streptophyta; class Magnoliopsida; order Canellales; family Winteraceae; genus Tasmannia; species Tasmannia lanceolata. Next base: position 52,102,065 of record NW_027518692.1, read on the forward strand.
CTTCTTTTCTTCTTTTCTTCTCTCGCCGTAGAAAGAAGAAGAAAGAGAGGAAAAGCGTTTTGGGTAACGTTACAACTGGTCTAGCAATAAGAACTGCTTAACTGCAGGTGGTCTTTTAAGTCAGGGCCGAAAAACCCTCTCCCAACGCCGAAAAACCCTCTCCCAACGCCGAAAAACCCTCTCCCAACCCTCTCCCAACCCTGGATCCCATTATCTTGGCCCTGACCTACCCTGACCCTAAGTCAGGGCTCAGTCCTGGCCCTGGCCCGCCCTGATTGGGCAGGGCCGGATGGGGCCGGCCCTAATTGACCCTAGTGCAAATACCTGTTAAGAGTGCCAAAAATAAAGCAACCACTTATCATATAGAACAAAATGATCAATAAACATGGAAAGGGAACAAAATAAGACAATATGAATTCAACAACATGACGGGCAACAGAGACAATTAGTAATAATAATCTAAAGAAACATCAATCCAAGATAACAGAAAACATTAGCAAAAGAAACATGCACAGATGGTTCAATTCTATAATAAAAAACTTAGGGTCGGGCCGGGTCGGGGTACCCGAGGCATTAACCCATAACCCGACCCAACCTTAGTCATAATCTAAAACAAATGAACCCTGACTCGCCTTCAGGGTTGGAAAATCTAGCCTTGACCCTGTTCGGGCTCAAGGCGTGTCAGAGCTGACAGGGCCAAACTTGCACCCCTAGTTCTATTCATACTTCCAAAAGTAGGGCTGCAACAGGGTCGGGTTGAGTCTAGTTTTGCAAAACCCTAACCCAACCCTAGCTGCCATTATCTTAGCCCTGACCCGCCCTGACCCTGAGTCAGGGCCGAAAATCCTCAACCCAATGCCCGCCCTACAGGTTCAGCCCAACCCTTGCCCGCCCTGATTGGCCTTGATTGGGCAGGGCCGGGCCGGGCCGACCCTGATTTGGGCCGGGCTGGCCCTGCTTGGGTCGGACCAAGCCGGGCAATTTTACATGTTTTTGGTCTTTTTTATTGTCAAAAATGCAAATACTTCCACACAATCTATTATTTTAATTGATATATGATTTTTTGTGATAAATACATAACCAAAACCCAATAGACGGAGAAATGAAAAATAGAAAGGCTCAAGGGTGGGCCGCGGGTAAAGTGTAAACAGGGTCAAGTTGGTCAGGGTGGGCCGGGGTAAAGTGTAAAGGGGGTCGGGTCGGGTTGGGTCGGCTCAGGGTATCAACCCTGAACCCGACCCGACCCTGAGTTAGGGCCAAAAAAATGTACCCAAACCCGCCCTCGGGGTCAGATTTTCCAACCCTGACCCTGTTCATTCTCAGGGCGGGTCAGGCTCATAGGCCAAACTCGCACCCCTATCCAAAAGTATGAATGGAAACGTTTTTCCAGGAAACTTCTTTCTATTGAAAATGAATTTTCTAGCATTTGCTACCTGTTTGGATTGCAAGAAAAACATTTCTTACGAGGAATCTTTTTCTTTCCACAATTTAGAGGGGAATTATATGATTTGGTTAATTTGTAAGTGGAGAAATTATATGGTGGCCGTGTGGGGGTGCACTTCGGTCGAGTTGGCTCAAGTTAAGGCCAACCCTAGCCCAACCCTTATAGGAGTGCAACTTGGGTCGGGTTCAACCCAAAGCCATTGGGTTCAACCCGGAAAAAATAAAATCAGGTCAGGTTGGGTTGAGGGCTCCAGGCTTTAGCAAACCAACCCGAGTGGAACCCTAAATTTTTTATAAATTTTTTCTGTTGTAAGCTTAAAAACTCGGGCTGGGTCAGGTTGAACTCGGGTCGAGTTGGGTTCAAGTAGGACAAAGGGTTCCTCGGGCCGGTTGGGTTGAACCTCGTCAGGTTGGAAATTGGGTCGGGTCAGGTTCGAGTTGAGTAAATGGTTCCTCGGGTCGGGTCGGGTAGACCTCAACTCGACCCGAGTTGCACCCCTAATTCCCTCAACCCTAACTTGACACAAACTGAGCCTCGGGTATGGATGGTCAACCCCAACCCAACCCGAAATTAAATCAGGTTGGCTTTTCCCAACCCTAACCCAAGCCAAAACCTAGTTGAACCTCTCGGTTTCGGGTTGAGCCCAACCCAAGTTGCACCCCTATGTTCGTGCAGTTAAGGGTGGCAAAATTGGCCGAACCGAACTGAAACCGAACCGAAAATTCGGTTTCGGTTTGGTTAAACCAAACCAATTCAAATTTCGGTTCAATTTCGGTTTGGTTCGGTCTGGGATTATAAATGCAACCCTTTTCATCGGTTCGGTTCGGGGGTTTGGATCGGTTTCGGTTCGGTTAGATTCGGTTTGGACATACATATGTTTAGTTCGGATCGGTTTCAGTTTGGAGTGTAAGCATGTTCGGTTCGGTTTGGGGGTCAAGCCGAACCGTTGCCACCTCTACATGCAGCAGGGACGATCTAAACAATTCGTCTGCCGGTCCCGGCCATTTATGAGACATGTCATAAAACTCTTCTATCTAGGATGATTCTATTCTCTCGATATATTTGGTGTGAATGGACGGCTCAAAAAGTTCAAAAGCTGCACAAATCGAACCGTTAAAATCATTTAATGAAGGAAATTTTTTATACACAGCCTATTTACAGTGGGGCCAACAACTGAATAATTTAGTGGATATTATATATCCGTCTGCTTTTCTCCCTCCCACCCCCTGTAGTGTAAAAAGGGTAGGCATATATAAACTAGAGGTGGGTGTCAAGTGAAGAAAAGGGGGCGAATATATAACTTCCCTAATTTAGGTCATCCACTGTACCTTTATCTCCTTAAGTAGAACTTCCATAAGGCCTTGGATACCCACAAGATTTAGACTAACAGTTGAGATTTGGAAATAGATCGGATTCTTAGATTTCCAATCAGCTACAACAGCGAGAAAAAATCCGATTTTCAGATCTGTCCTCAACTCAACCCAACTAAGCCTTTGTCCCGAACTAGTTGGGGTCGGCTATTATGAATCCTTAAAAATTTTATGAAGTTAATTTTTTCATTCCATAGAAGAGTGGCAAAGTTTACGGCCGGCTGCCAACTCGATGCCAACCCTCCTCCTTTTATCCTAGCTTGGGACAGGCTGTGAAAAATACAGGCGGAGTTATTTGGAAATCCGTCGTGAAAGACATTAGCTGGAAATTAATATTTGTGGCAATTACCTTCACCCTCTCTGCTCATTGACCTTACTGCTACAACAGCCAGATGTCCCTCTCTCTCTCTCCCTCCTTCCTCTGGTACAACATCACGAGGATGATTGATGTATTTTGTATCCAAAACTCAAATCTAAATCTAAATCCAAATCCAAATAAAAACATGAGGTATCCAAATGTGGCCTAAAGTTACTTGCGACTTCGTTTTGGATTTTGCGAACTGTTATTTGAATGCAATAATCATTTCTTGACTCAAAAATCAATTCTCTTAAGATTGAAAACGAACAGCACGGAGTTTGCTTAGGGTGCACAAAGGCTAGGATAGTAAATGGGTTTTGCTCTGCATTTGTGTGCCCTCTCAGCAAAATCACTCATTTGGTTGCCAATGTAGGCATTGAAATCCCTAAAGACTAAGTAGACAATCTTATTGCATCCATGTCCCCTCGTACCTTCAAAGTCAGGTAAAACTAATAAACTATATCTCTCTCTCTCTCTCCTCTTTATGTGTTGGTAATGGCACCCCCTCCCACTACTCTACTAGGTTGAGAACTTGAGACCAAACGCTACTGTCACTATTCACCACTAGGTAAATTCTAGGCAAATCAAATGTCTGTCCCCTCTCTATTGCCCATATTACACCACTAATCTACAGAGGTAAAACTACTTGCAGCCAAAAAGAGCGAGCGCGGGGCTTGGGTGTTCATCTTCTCGGGGCTCTGAAATTTAGAAACCGTATATTTATACACATCAATGGCTGCCGTAGGAGGAGTATTGCTAGATGAGTCAATCCTATTCGCCCAAGACGGTGAAGGAAATACTCATTTTGTACCCGGATCAGAGGCTTTGCTTCGCAGGCTTCACTATTCAAAGATTCATACGGTACAAACCCTATACGTCTCGTTTCTTTCTTTCTCTCTCTCTCTCTCTTTATTTTTATTTTCTTCTTAAAATCGATGATTGAATAACTTGATATTTCTGGTAATGGTTAGGGCATTTGCATGCATTGAAGAAATGGGTCTTTTTAGAACAATCTTGTTATGTTAGAAAGCCTAAATTTCTTAGATTTCTTCATCGAATTTCTCCAGACTGTTCGATGATAGGGTTTGTAGTTTTTTGATATTTTTTGTTAGGGTTATAAGCGTATACATGCATTTGAGGAAATGAGTCTGTTTTTCCCCAATCTTCATTGTTATTCTTTTCTCAGAAAATTAGGTCACTCCCTGATCAAACACTAGCTGGATGACCTATTATTATTGTTTATTACTAATAGTGTTTTATTGTAGTTGAAGCTCATTATATTGAGCTATTTTACTGATTTGCTGATAGAAAATCCTATTCATATAATCATAAAGCAGTGGTAAGGATGTATGGTTTTCAGCAGAAAATTACTCTTTCTTCGATTTATGTTGATTTTCTATCGTCATAATATGCCATTGTAGATAACAAGAAATCAGATTGTTTCTATAATCAGATTGTTTCTATCAGATTGTTGCTGATATTGACTTGGAAACTGGCATCAATATCCGAGTTTCGCTTGGCCGAGGCAGTAAAAAACTCATCAATTTAATAGGTAGTCCATAATTTAAAAAAAAATAAAAATTAATAGATGGAGTTTGGATTGCCTGGCCAATCTGGATTTTATTTAAAATCCAAATTTGTCAAGCACTGGTTTTGAGCATTAAGCATGTAATCTGGTTTTTAAAAGGTAATTGAAAGTAAGGTATGGAACTTAAGATTGTAGTCAAATTCATGTGTTCTTTTCAACTTTTCTATTGTTGCCTCAAACTATTCAAAGTATTATTTGCTTCACTAACTTGTTTTTTCTTGTTTGACCTTGGCCACGTTTAAACCCAATATTTGAAAGCTATTTCTTACTCAAAACTTGCTAGTTGTTGAACCTATTGACTTGGCTAAGTCAAAAAGTTTAATATTGACCTGGTTTGACTTGCCCAAGTTTCGAGTCGGCAGCCGATTTTAGCTTACAACTTACATAATAACAATGTTTTTTTCCCCGTTCAATATCCAAGTTTTTTCCATTATGATTTGCAAGATTTTTGCTATTGTGTCGACTTGACTGTTTTGACCTGTGTAACCTATTTTTTTGCAGGGAATTTCCTATGGGGATGGTGTTTCATCTCAAAAGGTGCATTTTTTTATTATTCATGTTGCATTTCGCCCTTTGTCTTTATATTCAGCATCCGGTATTTTATTTCATTCTTTTTGTTGGATCATTCAATTGAGAAATATGATGCGCATGTACATCTGTGATTCTATTATTTCCAACTATATTTTTATGATTTGAAACCTTATTGTCAATGTTTCCACTTGTAGTGAAATTTGCTGGTGAGCTCTTTCCTTTGACCTTCAAGTTCCTTTTTCCCATTTTTTTTAAAGAACCCGTGACCTTTTATTCCCACAAGAAAGGACGTGTAATTGACCTATTATTATAGACGAGCTAATAGAAGCGTCTATGAAATTTGGACTGCCGCATCTAGATCACCATGTCAATTCATATATATGTCCTTTAGAAGATGATGATGGTGGGATAAAAACCCATCTAGGGGCTTTCCTTGAACTCCCTCTCGAATACTAGGGCACTAGCTGTTTTTTTACCTAAGAGGTTCACAGTAATTGCAAGCCACAGGGCCTGGGCTGTGCTTGACTTTGAAGTTTGAAGTTAATTCTGCTCTCTCAGTTGTCAAAAGCGACACGAAGCAAGGTTACGACCAAAGGAAAAGTCAGCTTGTTGTGATTAACGTTGTCTATGTATTTCAAGAATCATAAGTGGTAGTGGTGCGCCAAAAGTAAGATGTGTTGCTCTAAAAGAAAGATGTATGCACCTTTACACAACCCACCTACTACCACCATATCTACTATGTAAATCCAATTTGGGTCACCTCTCATCACATTCTTTTGAGTAAATTAAATCATATCAAGCTAGAATAGTACTCCATAGAAGAAATTATAAAGATGGGGAGCTACCTTCTAACAAACATGATTGAAGTATCACCCATACTAAGACTCATAGTCTAATATGTTTCAATTTTCATTTGAGCGATAGAAAAACAAAAACATTTGTTTGGTACATATACTATTCATATGAAGATTTACCATACTGCTTACAATGTTTTTCTTGTGCTACATGGTACGATATGTATATGAAATTTGGTATCTTGAACATGATAAGGGATAATCAATTGCCTTTACAAAACCATTATAAATTTTATCCTCCCTTTTCAATTATTCCAAAATAAAGTGGCTCGTTCGTACCACCGAAGAGAAAAAGATGTGGTTTATGATCAAACAAATATTGAGGTCTAGAGTCTAGACATCAAGTATCCAGCCATGTCATCCACTTGTAGTGAAGTCATTTGCTATGTCCCTCCACCTCCACCCCCACCCCCACCCTCTCCCCTCCTTTTACCTTGGAATTGGAGTTCATCTTTGTGTTATCTCCAGTCATATGCTTTATGAGTAAGAACATATTTTTTAGCATAAAAGGTTTATGAGTAAGTAAGGAGGATCAGGGAATGATGGTGATGGTAGCAAGGAGTAGGGGAATGGTTGGGGAAAGAGGAGGTCAAGAAGTAGAGGGGAAAGGCGAACTAACGAGGAAAAGAGAAAGGGAAAGGGGGAGAGAGAAAAGGAATAGTGATGGAAAATAGAAGATAAGAAGGGGTGACGGCTAACAGCCGTGGGTAGGAGAGAGTAAGATAGGGGAGACATAAGAAAGAATGGGTTTCAGAGAGAGAGAGAGAGAGAGAGGGAGGGAGGGAGGGACTTTATATGAAATTTTATAGAGATCCTATCGAGAGACTAAGGGTGGGATTCTGTAGTGGGATCTCTATATGACATTCTATAGCAATCCTGTTTTCGATAGCTGCCAATTATGAGGAAGACCAGTTTCTTTTTATTTTTTAGAAACTATCTTCAAAAAAGAGGAACAACATCATATGAAAGTAGAAATTGTAAAAGATGAATTTACAAATCTAATACAACAAATTAGTGGGATCTTTATATGAAATTCTATAGAGATCCTGTTTTTGATATTTGCCAATTATGAGGAAGACCAATTTCTTTTTATTTTTTAGAAACTATCTTCCGAAAGAGGAACAACATCATTTGAAAGTGGAAATTGTAAAAGATTATTTTACAAATCTAATACGAGTGGTTTGGTTACTGGGATACCATTCTTAACAATCATATAAACCCCAATCGCATTAAGTATCGTGACCACGGTATGAGAAAATTTCTAAACAGAAATTACTTAATATTTTTGATAGGAAGCAAAAAAAGTCAAGATGGATCTCTATTATTATCCTCAGTATTCTCTTCAAACTCCAGCTCTCTGACAAGTAGGGACTTAGAGTCAAGCCTGAAGGAGTGTATATTAAAAAACGGGAAAAGATGGCTGGATTATTGGAGAGAAGAGTTATCTTCTTTATCTATGAATATTTATGAAGGTCTAATGTTCTTTGCTAGATTTTATATGGGGATTTGGTTGATTTAAAATTGCAGAAGAAATTCTTAAGAAAATATCTGTGGCAAGTTTGGAAGTCTTATTTACTTTCTATTTTCAGTTATATGTGTCTTTCAGTCTTTCAGATAGGTTTAATTGGCTCTAATTTAAGGTTTAAGTTGGCTTGGATCGATGCCTGAGATTGAAAGAAAGGTTTTAGGGTTGCTTTTGAGGAGGCACATATGTCTGTTTATTTGGCTTGTCAATGAATATTGTATGTTCTGTGATGTTTATGCCTAATTAATAGCTTCTCTTCCATGGTTGATCATACAGATCACCTTTTGATGATTTCTCATCATTTTCACTTGTTTTTCATCCTAAAGGCATCTTAATTTCTGAAATTCTCATTTGTTCATAACTGGGATTATGGATTTCATGCTGTATGAAAATCTTCTGCCCCTCCTTTGACCTTTTTGCCCCTTTTATAATTAGTATCATAGTTGCTTTGGTATTTGCTTCATGAACCTCAGCATTAGTAAATGTCTCAATTACAATTAGTCAATGACAACCATATGTGCTTGTTTCAGGTAACCTTTATAAAGAAGATGTCAACGTTATACTCATTGGATTGCATAGCGTTGGATGCATCTTGTATAGATGCTTTTAATGGAACGTTACTAGCTTGGAGTGGTGCTGGAGAGAGTTATTTTTATGTAACTTCAAAAATCGATAAAGATTTAATTCTTAAATTAAGCAACCAGGGATGGACGATTGTTGTTAAAAGTGAGTACCAAATTCTACCTACTTTTCGTTTTTGTTAAAAATTTAGTACCACGTTCTCTGTTCTTTTAGGGAATGGAATCCTCGTCTTTTTAGTTTTGCCTCTGTTTTATGTTTCGGCACCCACTTTTAGGATTGTGATTGAGCAGAAACTTTTATTTACTTTTTTTTTCTAAGTTGGCCAAGGACACACAGCTTTGCGGATTGCTAAATCAAAGTTCTCGTTCCTCTCTAGGTTCTAAAGACAGTCCATTGGAGAATACGAGAGTGCAGTTTATTAACAAGCTGGAAGAGCTTCCCATCAATCTTTGCCGTTGCACTAAACTGGTCATAAATCAAAGAGATTGTGCTTCCTTTCCACTTTTTCGTTTATTTGTTTGTGTCCACTTTCACTGCACACCAGATTTTGTTGTGATATTACCTCCCATATTCTGATTTCAGGCACTCCATGATACAAAAGTTGTGACCATTGGTTATATTATGAAATCTTCTCGTGAAGAAGATTTTGCCAAGGTAAGGCTTCTTTAAAATCTTCTTCAAAGTAATAAAACCTGTCAGCCAAATTTTAGTTTGTCTTTGACAAAGACATCTCTTTCATGGTTGCTTGCTAAATTTAACAGAGAGGCGCATTCCCCATGTATCCTACGCAAAATGGGTTGATATTTGTTCCACTCACATTTGATCTTCCTTTAGCACCGCAACTACAAGAAGTAGATGCTGTTCTTCATAAAGCAACTGATGAAATTGTCCGCATTGACCCAGCCAATTTTTTGGATTGTTCTGAAGGAGTTTCTTTCTCCAAAGGGATTCAAGAATTGGAAAGGTAATTATTGAAGCCTATATACTTGTCACATTGTGTCCAAATAATGCGCGAAAAAATGGGTACTTAACAATTTGATTATTTCTTGCTTTTATTTGTAATTGATTGAGGACAAACAATATCATAGCCTGATTTTGTAGTGGGAGCTCTCAATAATATTCCCTGCATATATGTTTTGCGTATCGGCTAAATGTAGATGAAGCGATGTAATGCTTTGTCTTGTAGACTTGAAACAGTCATAAGTGATCTATAGTGAATAAGACAAAATCTGAGCCTGTGTGGTTGCTCTCACATGCAACAGCCCATCCGCGAAATGCCTTCTGCGATGGTCCCTAGCAAATCCCATAAAAGGATATGTTATTATAAATTTGTTGTTCAATTATAGATTATCAACAAAACATATCCTGTTAAACATTAACACGGAAGAGCTATATAACTAGTATACAAATGATATCTTAAAGCAAATGGCCATCTCAGAAAGTGTTTGTACCCAGCTTCTTATTTTGAAAAATGGAGAATCCTTGCTATACAGATTAATGAGTTTATTATACATATTTTACGTAGCCTTGTTCTTCTACATTATTTAGGTCCTTGAAAATATACTACACGTGGAAGGGAATTGGAAACTGGTTGGATGGAATTTGGAGAATGGGTACAACAAAGGAAACGGGTGATGAGGATTACTTTCATTCTTAGGAGTTCAATTGTCACACTTAGTCGAGTGGGTCCTTTCAAGTTGTTTCTTTTATTGTCATTGATTGAGATGCTACTGCCCTTTGTGCGCACGCGTGTGTGTGTTGGTGGGGGGGGGTTATATTTATTTAGTTTTGATGTATTTGTATTTATTTAGACATTGGATATAGTTTCTATCTTTGTACCAGTTATGTCATAAAACTGTCCATATATGGCGGTTTATTAGGTATTTTGGGATCTACTTGTTGGACACCTCGTATTGTGTCTAACACTGAAGCCTACTATGTCCAAATTACGTTTTGAACATCTAACCCATTCAAATCATTTACATGCATCTTTAGTAGACCTATTTTGCACATCAGAGTGCTTGCAGTAACTCGATGTGCTGGTGATTTTGAACCTTTGCCATATTTTATATTTTATTTTTGAAGGCATTATTTATGTTTCTAAGCAATTTATCATGAAAACTTACTTTACATAAGGAATCAAAGTTCCCCACTCATAAGGATTGGTTCTTGTACAGGTATATCCAGGATCACCCAGACTATTGCATAATTGACCCACTAAATAACATATACCCTTTATTGGATCGGCTTAGCATCCAGCAAATTCTACTAAAATTGGAGGATATCAACACAGAGAGTCGCTGTAAAATTCGGGCGCCACATTTTCTAAAGGTCTTTTATTCAGAATTGTATCCATTCTGTTTAGATTGCACTCTCCATATATTAAAATCGTTCCTGATGATTGACATGCTAGTGCATTTATAATCTTCATGCACCAACCATGGATTTAAATTTCAGTCTCAACCAAAGCCCGTTTTTTTTTCTTTCTTTTAAATTTCGGTCATTTCAGCCGAATTTTTTGCAATCTCAGCTAAAATGATCAAATTTCGGCCGAAATCCAAACCGAAATCCGAAATTTTCAGATTTCAGACCCAACCGAAATCCGAAATTTCGGAAATTTCGTATTTCCAACGAAATTTATAACAATGGCACCAACAGATTTGCTTCATTTTATCATACACTGTCGAACATACATTTCACTCAATTGTGTGTTCAATACTCATCTGTGTTGAGAAGACTCCATTTCCTTTAAAAGTGCTGTGTTGAAGACACAGTTCACACGTCTTGACACAACTCTTAGAGGAAGAACAGTTTTACTCTCTTTTTATATTCAAATATATGACTTTAGTCTTTATTATATTTCTATTTATCTGTATACATTTTTACATCTTATGCTTTTATTACCTACTGGTATGGAACAATGTTTTTCAATGCGTTCATTTAACTGTATGGAGGTGTAATCATGTCAGATCACCATGTGTAGTATGCAAAATTACTGATATATCCTCAACTCGTTGCTCATTATGTGCAGGTTGATAATTTTCACATGCCTAATATGGCAGAAAGACTATCAGAAGCGAAGCTAATTTTTCCTAATATAGTAAAGCCGCAAGTTGCTTGTGGGGTAGCTGATGCTCATAATATGGTATCAGTTCATATACATAGTTTCTCTGTGTTTACTTGATCTAAAGCTTAAAGGAAGTCTTATTGTTTATATTTAGAATATATAACCATTTCCATTGATCCATAATGAAGATTTTTACAAAGAGAATTGTGATTTACCAAATTATTCTTGAAAGAAAAAGAATTCATTTTGGTTCTTGAAAACTGTTGAAGGTATAAAAGATTAAATAATGCCATCCCCATCCGCTTAAGCTTTTGGAGTTACTGGTAGTTTCACATGGTAGTAGTTTCACAAAAAAAAAAAAATGTCCACAATCACTTTAATCAACTTGCAACTTCGCCAAGTTGACTACATTTGGCTGTATTTTGAATATCGAGTCTAAACACTAACCAGACAGAGTTCAACCTAGCATTTTACTAACCCAGTTGAGTTGAACATGGAGATCCTAATACTGGTTTTCATGGCGAGTTGACGTAGTCTGAAATTGCAATAGAAAAACCAATCACTATGTCATAAGGATTAGCATTGGTTACTTTTGCCGTTCTCAACATTCATAATTTAGATGAAATAATCATAGTTCCGAAGTTACAGTTGACTGAATAATAGTATATTTCGGCCATGTTGCTCTAACCATCCTTTTCCTTGTATCACAGGCTATAGTCTTTCGAACTGAAGATTTTAGGGACCTGAGTGTCCCTCTTCCAGCTATTGTTCAGGTATGCAAAGAACCATTTTTGTGACTGCATTTCGCTACTTGTTTTGGATCTTGGAGTTATCATTGTTTCCTTGTCTTATCTTTCTTCCTGTGTTGACATCATACTTTCTAGCATGATTCAAGAACTTTCAATACCATGTCTGACTTTGACTGAAGTGAACTATCTGCAAAAGTAGCCAATTTAATACATATACTGGAGTTAGGATTTGGTACTTGGAGCCCAGCCAAACCAAGTTCATCCGCCAAGATGTGACTTGATCATCGAGTTTTTCAATATGGATCCTCTACACAGTACAGGTTTTGTCTGGCAAAAGGAACATTCCTGCGGGGGTTGGGGTGTGGGTTGCTATCATTGTGATTTGGAAAGAATCGAAGTTCCAGCTAGAGAGAGAGAGAAAAAAGGGGGATATAAGATATTGTTGGAGTTAACTAATCTGGATATCAATCTGAAGTGGATGCTCACGGCATTTTATGAGTCGTTGGTTGCGAGCTTAGTTATCAATTCCGTTTCGTTCGCCGTTTCATTTTGGTGTCCGGAAGGGAATGTTTCGGTGTTTCTTCCGTTTCTTTTGAAACTTTTCGTTCCGCTATGACGGGGGAAATTTTTTTTAGAAGTTAAAAATATGAAAAATATCATATTTTTTTAAAAAATATATAAGAAACAATTAAATGAACTAAATATGTAAAAAATCATCTTTATTACTTAAAAAAAATAAATTCATTGCAGTTAATAAGTAAAAAATATAGTAAAATACAAAAATAAAATAAAATAAAATCTCTAAATCACATCACATAGCCCAATCAGTCAAGTATGTCATCTCCTCAAGGGTTTGGGACTTGAGGATCATTATACTCAATCGAGTGGTAGGAGCCATCTTTTTCACCGTCGTCACCACCAGCTCCAGAAAACAAAATAACTCTTTAAATCACATCACATAGCCCAATCGGTCAAGTATGTCATCTCCTCAATCATCTTAAAGGGTTTGGGACTTGAGGATCATCATACTCAGTCGAGTGGTAGGAGCCCTCTTTGTCACCGTCGTCACCACCAGCTCTAGAAAACAAAATAACTCTCTAAATCACATCACATAGCCCAATCAGTCAAGTATGTCATCTCCTCAATCATCTTAAAGGGTTTGGGACTTGAGGATCATCATACTCAATCGAGTGGTAGGAGCCCTCTTTGTCACCGTCGTCATCACCAGCTCCGGCATCTTTAGAAGGAGAATCTTTGAAGTTCGTGTCGTCGTCGGCGACCGCAACAACTCTAACAGACGCTTCAATATTTTCCCAACCAATACCACAACCCAATCCATCGTAACATTCATGTGATCTATACTTAGTGGGTCACTAGTGGTAGGAGATTTTCTCGATAAGTCCTTGAAAATATTGTCCAACACATAGTTGTAAATTCCGTTTCGGTCGCCATTTCGTTTTTGCCACCGAAACGGAATTTCGGTGGGATTTCGGTCATTTCGGTGCATTTCGGTCGAAACTTTTTCGTTCACACAAAAAATATATTAAAAAATATGAGAAAAATCCAAAAAAATAAAAAATCAATAGAAAAAGATGAAAAACTAATAAATAGTCCAAAATATGTGTCCCAAAAGGCATATTCATTACTTAAACACATAAAGTCTTGCACAAGTGCAACTGATAGTCTGATACATAGAAAAACATTAAAAAAAAAAGGATACATGAAAATGAAACATAGACAATAGCTAGTAGCAACAACTCTCAGTCATCATAACCCGGATGATCATACTCAATGTCTTCTTCGTCGTCGTCGTCGTCGCCGCCGTCATCACCACCTGGACCACCAGTATGGACATCTTCTTCAAGAGGCATGAGAAAGTCGTCGTTGTCGTCCCCGGCCCCAACCACAACAGTAGATGCTTCAAGATTTTCCCACCCAATGTCTTCCGGCGTGAATATGACATCTTCTTCTTCTGCAACCCAATCCATCATGACATCCAGATGGTCTATGCTCAAAGGGTCACTAGTGGTAGATGATTTCCTCAACAAGTCCCTGAAAAGGAAAACATTAAGTTTAATCAATGTCAAAGGTTAAACTTAAAAGCTTAAAGTGACGAGGTGAGAGTTGAAAACATTATATTACGTTGTATACCTTTCTCGAAACTTAAGATTGTAATGGACAAACACCAAGTCATCTAATCTCTGGTGCTCCAACCTATTTCTCTTTGCAGAGTGAATGTGTTCGAAGGTGCTCCAATTCCTTTCACACCCAGTCGCACTGCAGGTCTGACTGAGAATTCTGATCGCAAATGTCTGTAATTCTTCCACGTCACCTCCGAATTGATTCCACCATGCAACTGTAAAGTAACAAATAGTAAATCATTATTTGTTGAGAAACTGAAAGTTAAAATGAATTATACTTAATTAAACAAAAAACTCAAATATACCTGGTCCCAACTTCGTTCGGTTGCGGATTGCAAGCTTCATTCCAAACATACCCTTAGCCTCTCGATAATCCTCAATCTGATTGGTGATGAGGTCTTGTGTACCTTCATCAGGTACCAGTCGAGTGATGCATGCCAACAAGCCTCTGGTTACTTCACTGTGCCTAGAGAAGGTAGGAGTGAAAAAGAGAGCAGGGTTAAGAAAATATCCTGCTGCATGGAGGGGACTGTGGAGTTGCCTATCCCATCTTTGGTCGATGATCCTCCAGATGGGATTGTAATCTGATTTTCTCTTCAACCTCTCCTTGATGTTCTCTTTGGCCTTATCCATAGCCTCATATAGGTAACCCATCGCCGGTTTGTCCTGCCGATCTACCAAGCGCAGCACTCTCACTAAAGGCTCGCTGATGTTTAGAATGTACTTGCATTGGTCCCAAAAAGATTTATCCAACACAGTACTAACTACCCCTTCACTCAGTGGGTGTTGGACAAACCTACTAGTACTATACTCATCAGACACAAACATCTGCTGAAGTGCTTTCCGATTCAACACCAGACTTTGTATGCTAATGAAATTTGTAGCAAATCGGGTTGCAGCAGGGCGGCACAACTCCTTCCCTCCTGTGAACTTCTTCCTCATCAAATTCAAGAGGCTTCCATGGTTGTAGATGAACTTTGTAATCGTTCGAGCCCTCTCAATTGTGGTTGCTATGTGAGGAAATACAGTCGGTTTGCACAGATGCTCCAAGATGAGATCTAAGCAATGAGCTGCGCACGGAGTCCAGCGCGCGGAGTCCAGAAGAATGTACCAAACGCGGCTTCTAGTCTTTTCCCAGCAGCTTTGTAACTTGGCTCACTGTCAGTTACAAATTGCACCACATATTCCGGATTCACCTCTCCAACAATCTTTGCAAAGATATTGTATAATTCATCGGCATTCTTCACTATGCCAGATGCATCAACGGATTTGAGGAATATGACTCCTTTAGGGCAGTACACCAAAAAGTTGATTAGGGAACGTTGTTTGGTGTCTGTCCATCCATCTGCCATAATGCTACAACCAGTGTATCTCCACGACATCTTAATTTCCTCCAAGTAGTTGTTTACCTCATCCACTGTATTCTTCAAAATGGGACCCCTTAAAGCATGATAAGTAGGTGCCTTATAACCCGAACCCACGGCATTCACAGCGTCAAACATAGGTTGCCAGAAAGGTGAATTGGCAACGTTGAAAGGGAGATTGGCATCGTAGCAAAGCATGCCAACCGCCATGTCTGCTCTATCCATTGTTTCTTTAGTAGCCAAAGCACTTTTAATGCTTGGCTGGGCTCCAGGGGTTGTTCGTGCTGCAAAGAAATTCCTGATCCCTCCTGTGATTCCCTTCTTCTTCTTTTTTGTACCACTCGGTTCTACAAGAACTTCCTTATCTCTTCGTTGAGGGACTTGAGGCAATTGTGTGCCAAGGTCTTCTTCATCCTGCTCTTCTTCTTCGTCTGGTGTGCCATAAAAACCTCCAACCTCTGCTCTGGATATGCTCATCCTAGCCCTTTCTTTTCTCTTTGCATCTAAAAGGTACTTCATTCGATATTTTACATCTTCAGTCACTTTTTTGCATGATGCTACTTCACCAGGAACAGCCGCTAAATGTTCTTTCAAGCGGGTTATACCTCCACCCGATATGACTTTGCCACAGAATATGCAAGTTATTTTATTTCTTTGACCCGGAACCAATGTACCGTAAGACCATGCCGGGTCATCCGATCTAGCGGGTGCCGAACCAATAGAGGATGCTCCTGCAGAAGGTCCCGAACCCGACCCACTCATTCTGAAATGAAGTAGAAGAAGGGGAAAAATGAATTAGAAGAAAGAAAATTAAAACAAATTACAAAAAAATGAAGTAGAAGGGGACAAATGAAGTAAGAAATAAAAGAAAGGAAATGGAAAGAAATAAAGAGAACCTTGGGGTTGAACTTGAGTTGAAGAGAAGAAGAAAAAATTAGCCTTCACTCACTTGAAATAAGCCTTTGGAAATAGTTCTTGACTTCTTGTAGTGGTAAGTTGAATGTATGCCTTCCCTTTGCTCCAAAATAGACTTGGATTGAGTTGAAGAAGAGGGTAGACTTGTAGGAAATTTAGTAGAATAGATAGTGTAAGTGAAAGTAGAGAAGAGAAGGAGAATCACTTATGTGAAAGTGGAGGAAAAGAAGGTAGGGAAAATGCTATTTATAAAGTTTTTTATTGATTGTGCATTTAAAAATGACTAAAATACCCTTCCCAACAGCTATAAACAGTCACATTTTGAGGTTAAAATGGTCAAAAACCAAAAAGAGCCGTTGCAGGGGCATTGTCGTAAATTCTGCAAGTCAAACTAGCCGTTATGGCGATTTCGGCCGGAATGGAGAATTTCGTCCATTCCGGACGAAATTCCGGATTTCGGAAAATTTCATCCGGAATGGACGAAATCGAACGAAATTTCGTCCGAAACGAAATTTTGTCAATTTCATTCCGGAATTTGAACGAAACCGGTTCGTTTCGTCCATTCCGGACGAAACGAAACGGTATTTACAACTATGGTCCAACACAAATGAGTTTAAGTTTAAAATTTAAAGTTTAAAGTTAAGAGCTGTAAACATTAATTTCAATTAAGTAGTATACCTTTTTTGAAACTTGAGGTTGTAATGGACAAACATGTCATTTAATCTCTAGTGCTCCAACCTGTTTATCTTTGGTGAATGTATGTATTCGAAAATGCTCCATTTCCATTCACATCCACCTGTACTATAGGTTTGATTGAGAATTCTTACATCGAAGCTTTGTAAATTTGGGACGTCATTTCCAAACTGATTCCACCATGCAACTCTAAAGTAACCAATAGTTAGGCATTAATTTGTTGAAAGTTTAAATGAAAAAGCTTAATTAAATGAATAAATCAATATACATAGTCCCAATTTGTCTCGGTTTTGGATTTCCATCTTCATTCCAAACATACCAGAAGACTCCCGATAGTTCTCAATTTGACTGGCGATGGTGTCCTGTGTACTTTCATCAGCTACTAATCGATTAACGCATTCCATCTGGTGACGTCATTATTCTTGGACAAGGTAGGACTGAAAGAGAGAGCAACGTTAAGAAAGTTTTCCGGTGCATGTAGGGGACTATGAAGTTTTTATCCCATCTTTGGTTAATAATCCTTCATATGGGCATATAATCGGATGTTTTCTTTAACCTAGACTTTATGTTTTCTTTGGCCCTATCCATGGCGTTATATATGTAACCCTTCGCCGGTTTGTCTTACCAGAATGTGCCATATTTGGTTTCTAATTTTCTCCCAGCAACTTTATAACTTGGCTCACTATTTGTTATAAACTGTACCATATTTTCCGGACCTACTTGTATAACAACCTCATCAGAAATTTTGAATAACGCATCGGCATTCTTCACTGTGCCAAATGCATCAATAGTTTTAGGAAAGCTACTCCTTTAGGACAATACGCCAAAAAGTTACAGACTTGAAGGCATCACCACTCGTAGTGTCTCAACTTCTGCTCCAACATATCAAATACTTTCCTAAACTCTGCAGATGAAGTGTGACTGGAAAAATTGTGTGCTGTTTATTTCTGTTTTTTCTACTTAATGCAAAACGTATCTGTAATGACACCAAAATATTTGGAATAGAATAACTCCATAAAACTTGATAAATCAAGCTCATTTGAGTGGTAAGCATCTTGGTTGAAGAATTTTGTTTTGATAGGTAAGGATGAAGTTTGAAACCCTGACAACAATGGTTGACTTGAAGGCCTTACCACTAGAGCAAAGTCTCAACTTTGGGTCCAAGATGATCACATAATGCAGAACATGTATAGACTTTAAGCTATGTACATAGTAAATAAATGATACGGGCTAAAAGGCAAAATATATTACTTTTACCCTAATTGCCATGTAGAAATGTGTCTAAAATGGCAATCTTATTAAATATTTTGAGTATTTTTGTTACCAAAGATACATCATATTTTACTTTACGCCGTGATATTTTATCCAATTGCATTTTCAAAATAAAGATTCGGAAATTATTTTGAATTGTAGGAATACATTGACCATTCATCGCATATCTTCAAATTCTACGTCTTGGGTGAGAAAGTTTTTCATGCTGTTAGGAAGTCGACACCCAATACTGATGTTTTGTTGTCATCCTCTGAGAAAAATGGATCCAGACCAATCATCTTTGATAGGTAAACAAAGGTATTTTTTGTTTTGGCCATCTTTCATTGTTTCTAATGAATTTAACAACATATCTATCGAAGAAGGAAATTAAGAAGAGTATATATTTGTCAATGGATAACCATATAGTCTCATTCCGCAGCTTAAAATCCCTCCCTACTGCTAAGGATGAGCAGCATTCAGGAGCTGGATTCTGCTCCAAGGCAGATAAGCATTCACTTGATCTGGCTTTAGTCACTGACGCTGCACATTGGCTAAGGAAAACCCTTGATCTTACCATTTTTGGTTTCGATGTTGTGGTAAGAAACCTTGTTTCATTTCATTTGCGTCATTAAAGCCATTTTGGATTGCAGGAATTTTCTGAAAAAGTTGAAAGGAAAAGTATTTCTAAAATTTCATACCTCTTTAGACCAAAAAATATAACTTGAACCAACCCTATTCAATTTTTAGTTAAGCGTTACCTTCGATGTAGGACAATATCCCTCTAAACTAACCATAATCATGTCATTTCCCTCTAAATCATGGAAAGAAACAGTTTTCCCAAGAATTTTTTTCCTTCACAGATGTTTTCCTTGCAATCCAAACAGGGCCTAAGGCTTGATTTTTTCTTCATATGCTAATGCTAATTTCAGAAGACATCTCTTTCTATGTTTCTGTTCAAATTTTGTTCTAAAACATAAGCTGCTGAGGAAACATCTCAGTCTCCGAGTGTTTTATTTTCTTCTATGGAAAATTTCAGATTCAAGAAGGCAGTGGAGACCATGTTATTGTTGATGTAAATTATCTTCCTTCTTTTAAGGAAATCCCAGACACTGTTGCTATACCTGCCTTTTGGGATGCTATCAAGAGTTCGTATGAGTCAAGGAAAGCCAAATGAGTAATGGCCTCCCTTACAGTATTCTCCTCCTACCAGCCTTTCTTAGTTGCAGATGGCTAACACTCTTGTGCTTTTGTTGTATATGCCTCTAGATATGAAGGGCACAAGTTCAGTTGTGCATGGCTGAGGAAAATCTATGATTTGTACTTGTTGAACTTAGTATAATTAGATTCAATAAATGCAGAATTCAGAAAATGGGGAAGTTTACAATGTGGAACATTTCTTTTCTTCTCCCTACAGGTGATTATTCCAGTAGATGTTACTAAACATTTATGAGAGCAGTTCATCCGATGCGCTCGTTTCGATGGCCCATTGCTTGAAATCCACAACAATTTGGTCACACTTTGATGTGATTTTGATTAATAGGGGTGCAACTCGGGTCGAATTTTGGGAATTCAGGATGAACTTTTAGCATAAAAAATGGCCAATTTGCACCCCTAATTTTGAAGGATGTTTGTAACATTTGTGCCAGATTAGCCATGAGAGTGAGGAGAGACAACCATGTGAAGTGTGAACTTACAATCCAAAAGTTATCTTGTAATCAGTGTGAACCAGAGTTAGACCAATTAGTTTTATTTGAGTCCAACTCACTTGCACCCCTAATGGATTGCATCTACGGTTTTAAAATAATAAAATAAAAATTACCATTTTGAAAATTATATGATTGGAAAAACCTAAGCAATATCCTTCTAAATCATAAATTAGGGATTTGCTAGGGACCATCGCGGAAGGCATTTTGAGCGCCGGCTGTTGAATGAGAGAGCAGCCACTGGCAGTGATAAATTCACTCCCTTCTATTACAATATTCACCCCCTATTTTTCAAAATGGACGGTACAACCCACACCATAGGATGATCCAAACTATCCATTTGATGGGCCATAGGTTGTGCCCCAAAAATCATTTCAACAGGATGATCCTAGCCCTCATCTATAGTGAAACTCCATATAATCAAACCTCTATAGATCAGACGGCTCGGATCATCCTATGGAAATGATTTTTGGGGCATCCTATGGAAATGATTTTTGGGGCACAACCTATTTACATTGTGGCCCATCAAATGAACGGTTTGGATCATCCTATGGTGTGGGCCGTACAATCCATTTTTGAAAAACAGGGGGTGAATATTGTAATAGAATGGGGTGAATTTATCAGTCCACACATAATTGTATCATCAGACCATCACTCGTTAACAAACTAACTTGTTTATTTGATTCCATATTCAGAGCACTGCCTACCTCTTCAAATTCCACTGGATTGGGTGACGTGGCATCTGTTTATTTGAGTCCATATTCAGAGCCCTTAATCCTTATGGCAGGGTTTTTGCAATACATATTACACCCTGTAGTTGGGTGACGTGGCATATGTGGCTGAGTGTTTTTACTTTTGCAAAGGTACTTTTTAGTTTACCATTATCTCTCTCTCTCTCTCTCTCCAAATATTGCAATAAAAAATGCCCAACATCTTCTCATGTATGCATCACCTAAGTTTCCTGAAAAATATTAAAAAGAATAGTTGTTAGGCTCTTTCAGCCAATTTTAGGACCCCACACGTGAGGCATGTATGAGGTATTTCAAAATGTGGTCGAAGAAAATCCTAGTCGACTCGGCACGACACGGTCGAGTACTCAGTTGACGCGGTCATAACTCGGAGGTTCACAGGAGTTTTTAACTGATTATGTAGGGCTAAATGTGGAACGTGACGGCTAAATCGTTGCTTTTTTTAGAGCCTTACCTTTAATCTTATGTACGGATGTGGCCTCATGATGGTCTAGAAGATCAACGGTGTACATCATAGATAGGGACCCAAAATTGATTATTAGAATCAAGCCCAGCAATGTCAGTTAATTGGAATACTCTAGAGAAGGGTCGGGAAATAGATTCCGGCATTATTACTCCTCTAATTACGTCCTGATCGGAATAAGATTCCCACAATCCTAACGAAACCAAAAGGAGGTCGATGGTGGGGTATGAAATCTGAGGTGAAGTTATTGAATACTGAATGATTTAATGAGTGTAGGTGGGAAAGATTAAGTGGGGTCACCTTTTTTTTTTTTTTTTTTTTTTTGGAGGGAGGGAGACAAAAGGCATGTATTTAAGGAAGAGAGAGGGAGGGAGACAGAGGCATGTTCTTTTTGCTCTCCTCCTCACAAATTATACATACAAAAATGTAAGGAGTGTGTAGGAAAGCGTGATGTTTGGCAAAGTCCGAGAAGGAATAGTCAAAAGGGATTTAAAGAGTGTTTCATAGTGTTGGCACTGTCCATTAAATGCTCACCAATTCAATGACACAACACTCTCTTTTTCATACTTACTATTCCATTCATTTCATTCTGTTTCCATTGTCAGTGACTCTCTGTGCTAAAAAACAAAGGAGATAAAAGGAAACTCCAAAAACAAATATACTTAGAGGTAGAGAGATTGATTTTGATTTTTAATGTCTCGTTTTCCCATGCTCGTGCTCCTGTCGGGATTTCTCCCAACTCCAAAAACCGTTCCTTTCACGTCACTAATTAATACTCCTCTTCTAACTTCTAACTATTGGGCTCAATGGATCCACTTCCGATCGGACCCACTTAAGTCCGATCAAGATCCCTCCTACCTTGTTTGTTTGAGATTATGCCAACCGATTGTGAGTCCAAAACTAATTATCGGCTCCAATAATTAGGCCCTGTTCATTTAAGATTATGCTAACCGACTGTGAGTGCCAAGCTGATTTTGAGTCCAATAATTGCTTTGGCACTCACAATCGGTTGTCATAATCTCAAACCGAACAGGGCCTTAGTTTTGGACTCACAATCAGTTTGCATAATCTCAAACGAACAGGTTCCTTCTGAATTCTACCTGTATTTCGAATCGAACTGCCCATCGGAGCGTCCTAAGTCTACACAATCAGGGCTTGTGGTTGTAAAACTCAAAATTCAAATGTTGCCCTCATAGTTTTCCCCTATGCCTTAGGCATTTCAGGATTCTTTCTTATCTTGCCTATTTTGGACCTTAAGAGTGATTATCTTTAATTTTCCTTTCAAGCCCATGTTTGGATGCAGTAGCTAGGGCTCACCGAAATCTATCTACCATGCACATACATGCATGCATGGTTACATTTACATATGTGGATGGGAGGAATGACCTCATTTGTACGACATGCATGGATGACATTGGCATGCATGCATTTAAGGATGGCGCTATCATTGCCCAGATACGGCATCATTGCCACGGGTTTTGACTACGTTTGAATGAGAACACCACAAATCTTTTCTCCTTTTCCCTCCATCCCCCCTCTCTGCATTGGGATATTTGATCGTGCATGTCTCTTAAATGCTGCCATCATAACTTTTCTGCAACAGCTACTACATGCCTTTGCTTTCTAAACATATATCTGGTAGGAGATTTGGGGAAGTCCTTTGCCTTCCCTCACTTACCTTTTGTCTTCTTCTCATGTCCTCTCTTTTCTCATGCAAATCTCTTTCCTTTCCATAGCGTATACATGTGATATAATTGGAGATATAAATATAGTAATATATGTGTGTGCAAGCTCGTGTGTGCATGTAGGGATTTGCTAGGGACCACCAGATAAGGCATTTTCCGGAATGCCTGTTGCATGAGAGAGCAGCCACAGACTCACTTTTCAACAGCTTTTGTCATTATTCGTCAGTTGGCTGCTCTTTCATGCAACAGGTGTTCCGTGAAATGCCTTATGCGATGGTTCTTAGCAAATCCCATGTCTGTGCTTTGTTCCGGTCCCTTTTTGTTTGCCTTTTTTAAACATGATCTTATTCCTAATTAGTGTGTATGATATTGGCACTGCCATGTATTGATAATTGCACTAACACAAAAACACAGACTGAATGATTGGAACCGATCAAACGACTGTTGGACGATGAGTGATCCAAAAGGATAGCCACAATGAGAGATATACAAGCAAGCACATTGGATCAAACTTTAAAAGCTTTAAAATTATTCATGTTTCAGTTCTAATTTTCCAAACCTCTATCATCAAAGAAGAAACTATGAAGGGCATGACAAGCATCAATGGACCCATTCACCGCACACCTAGAAGGAGCAAATACTCTATAGCAAGGGCCAATCCTATAGCGTGCACCATAGAAACCAAAACCTCTTACTTCGGCTGTATGAACATGAACATAAACATGATGATAAAGGCAGCACAAAAAATAAATTCTATCTTCTCTTTGAACAATAACAGATTTAAATAAAATGGAGCTTTCTCTTTCTCTATCCCCTCCGAAAATCTCCATCCTCATATGCCTGCTGAAACCCAAAATAAAATAAAAATGAATTGAATAATTTATCTAATTAGTGTTAAGTAAAATGAGTCAACTGCTATTCAAAACAAATAAAAATAAAAAATAAATAAAATGAGTCAAAATTATCAAACCTACCCTTGAACTGTTCATGGTGATGCATGTTATGTACGTTTTCAGGAGAGGCATTTTGGGAAACTTCTGAAGTAAGATGAGAAGATTAGGTGGTTTGAATGTTCTCCTATCCATGATTTTAAATTTCGACTGAAATCCGAAATTTCGGATATCAGTGGAGACCGACACCGAAATGCATCAAAACCGAAATGGTCATTTATTTCGGCCGAAATTTAATATTGAATAAAATATTAGTTTAGGGTCAAGTACCAGATTTCGACCGAAATTTTGAAATTTCACGGTCCAAAACCGGTACCGAAACCGAAATTTTAAACCTTCCTCCTATCTTGTGGTAGGTCATTTGCTGCAGTGTAGGAATTGGTAAAGCACCATATATTTTTCTTGCGAAATGCAGAAAGAAAAACCGATCATATGCACAGCTTCTTTCTTACCCATTGTACATGATAGACCAAAATTGAAACCCTAATTTCACTTCTCTTTCTTACCAATCACGTCTGTTTTCCACTTCTCCTTTTTTATCAAGATTTTTAAACCCTAGAACTAAAATTTCAATGTAATCATCATCTCTAAAGGACCCATCAAATTTAAAAGAGATATATATCTCATCATCAAAAAATGAATGAATATGTTACGAACCCAAATTGGTTTGCAACATGATTGATCTTCTCAGAGGGAAGATCAGCCTAGTGGCCTACTTCGAGGGAAGGGTCAGTCCTCTTGACCCACTACGAGGGAAAGGTCGGTCCTCCGTTGCACTTGGAACCCAATTTATTGGATAAAATTCTTATTCATTCAATAATCCTATTCCAATTACCGTCATGCAATATATAGTGGACTCTCTAGCTACCAATAAAACACAAAACAATCATAACAAATAGGAAATACTTCTTAAATAAGAGCACCACTAATTAATAACAAGAATTAATCCTAATGATAACCTACAACTTTATTCTCCTACTTAATAACAGCAACTTACTAACTTTATTTTCCTAATTAACAGCAGCAATCAACCGAAGCAGCTATACTTATCATGCCTAACGTAACTTTTCCATCTTGCGCCTTAGGTGACATCTTTCCATACACGTAACCGAATAAACCGAAATCTGGAATGATTATAGCAAAAGCCATGAAGAAGAGAAACAAATGCATGATATATTTATTGAATTTTTTCCAACTAAAAGATATAAAATTGGGGTTTATTCAAACTCTAAATAGGTATGTTTTCAGTCAGTTTTACTTATTTAGTATAGTTTCAACATTTTATTTCTACATAATTTCACTCTACACCTTACATTTCAGTTCTTTCTTTGTTTATGATAATGTTTTCAATTTTATCCGAAAGTTTAAATAAGTATATGTTCGAGCCAAAACATAATATTCCAATTCATTTTTGTCATGTTGATATCTTCCCGCATTATCTCAATCTACGATATTTAAAGTGTAATTTTTCCTATTTTTTGTACAAAAATGCACCAGAAGGATTGAAAAATAAGAATTAAAATTCAGTATATTTTACTTATTTTGTATGTTTCAACATATAATTTTATCGTAGTTGATGCTATGAACCTTTTCCATCCAAAAAAGTAGTTTTTCAGTTTACACCCTACATTTCAGTTCTCTTTTTGGTTTTTGATAATATTTTCAGTTTTATTGAAAGTTTAAAGGGGTTTGCTAGGGACCATCGTAGAAGGCATTTTGTGGCCGGCTGTTGCATGAGAGAGCAACCACGTAGGCTAACTTTTCAAAAGATTTTGTCTTATTCATTTAATTCATCTGAGGTGGCTGCTCTCGCATGCAACAGCTTGCCCGCGAAATGACTTGTGCAATGGTCCCTAGCAAATCCCAAGTTTAAATAGGTGTGTGTTCGAGCCAAAAAAATAATATTCCTGTACATATTTGTTCTGTTGATAATGATTTCGATATTCTTCCTGCACCATCTCATTCTATGACATTTAAGGTCTAACTTTGCATGTTACCGTACAAAAATTCCAGAGAAGAATCCAATAATAAGCATTACATTTCAGTCTATAACATGTCATTTTATGATATATAGATCAAAGTTTTCATATTTTTATCCAAAAGAAACAAATTAAAACTGAAAATTTGAAAATATACCTGGGATAAAGTTAAACTGCCTAAACCACGTATTTGAAGATAGTCTTAAGAAGGGCCAATGCCGCGACGATCATCTCCCCCAGCCCGCGGGTGCGGGAACTGACCCAACTGCCCAATATTCGCTGAAACATTCATCGCCAATAGGCCTGCATCATAAGCACCATTCACGCCCAATCTAGCCATCTCAGCATCATAGTTCCTCATCATTATCTGCTGCTCTCGGGCAAAAAACTGGTCCCGTCCGAGCCCGATCCCAATCGGAGCATTTCCAATCAGGCCGATGTTTTGGTACCTTGAGAGCTCAGTTTTCATGAAGGTGAGATCCATTTGGACCTGCCTAAGCTGATGTTGAAGAAGGGAAATCACACCAACACAGCCATAGACAGGGTCACGAAGGCGCATGTCGGCCTCGTAGGCGAGGGAGTTCACGGCGTCTTCGCGCTGGTGGGGGTGGAGGTCTCTGAGGAGCTTGGTCACATTGCTTGCGCCAAAGACCTTGTGGACATTGGCGAATTTCTGGGGCTGGTCTGGTGGGAAGTAGGGGGCAAAGTCGCAGTCCGGCTGGCATTTTCGCCGGAGGAACTTGCAAGCCGCACAAGGGGAGTTGGTAGCTGCCATTTGAGGGTGGGTATGAAGTAGTTCTTAGACAAAGATGGGGATTTTGTCGGGTTTTGCCTGTTTTGAGCAGCTGGAAAGAGAATTATATATGGTGCAATTGTAGCTGAAACAAGGACATAAAATAAATAAATGAAACCCTGTAGTGATATAGTGGTAAATTTGACTGAAATAGTTAGTAGTTTGTTGGGTTTGAGGGTAAATTGATTAACTAGCAAGTAGCAAGAGACATGCAATTACAGCTAAAATGAGGAACATTTGAAAGTTGGATTATTTTTTTCTTTTCCTCCCCAAAAATAGAAAAGAAAATGCAAAAAAAATACCGGATTCGGAAGTGCGAAAGCGTAATCTTACGGTAAATCACCTCTGTTGGTTTGATCTGAAACTATTTTATCGCAAGATGGAAATGGGGAGCAATTCCAGCTGAGGAGAAGAAAGGAATGAAATTCCCAAATATGTTGTTTTAAATTTAAATGACTGAAAATTTAATAATAACCTCTGTGGTTGAGGAATAAGCTCAATAGCGAGCACAGACACCAAAAAATAGTGGCAAAAGTGTAATTTTAATAACAGTCGATGTCTTCTTAAAATTTAATGATTTATAGGTATTTGTGTTAATTAAATCACTAGGAGGTCCAATTCAGAAATGCAATTAGACATGCAATTTGCTTCTCTTTTACTCACGGAGAAAATTGAAATAAATATTCTAATTTTTCATTAGAAGAAAAAAAGGAAATTGTTCTTAGTAATATAATAATTCATATAAATAAAAAAAACTAGCAACCCAAAATTGACCCCAAATAGCCAAGAAAATTAGTAAAATAGCAAATTTATAGAAAGAGAATTTAGCGGCACCAAGAAGGTCTGTAAGAGAGAGAAATTATGTGCATACTAAGCCTTTGTCCCAGACTAGTTGGGTCGGCTAATGAATCCTTTAGAAAATTTTCATGAAGAAAGTGAATGGATTTCTTCATGGATCTACACGGTTCAAACTGACCATTTTTATCCGCACCAAGAACTAAATTTGTCAAAAAAAAAAAAAAAAAGAACTTCCCGAGAAGAAATATCAGAGAATAAAGAGGAAAATGCATAGAAAATTTTACCTCCGACTACTGGCGAGACAATGTCAAACTTGTAATTTCGGCTGAATCGACGGGGTATTTGCTTCCCTTGACCTAATTTTTAAAATGTAAAAATAAGATTTTTTTTTCCAGGAGGAATGAGGACGAACTGTAATTTAGAGAGAGAGAGAGAGAGAGAGAGAGATGAAATGTTAAATAGTAGTGTTTTGGAATGAAAAAGATTAGATGATATGAGAAAGATTAGATGATATGAAGAAAGTCGAAAGATCCGTACCTTTTCTTTAGCGTGCGTTTTCAGATCCAGTGATGAAATTCGATTCGAATAAAATCCTTTTGCTTCAATGCTTTAATTTGTTTCACAAGTGTCTGATTTCGCCAGATCTGCTACGAATCAACCCAGATCTTTTCTACCTTTTCTTCCTCTTTCTTCTCTTCTTATTATCCTCTTTGTATTTGTTTTTTTTTTTTGAACGAAATTAATTAAGAGCTTGAGCTGTAAACAGAAGATACTAAACAGTAAATAAACAGAGATCCGTAACTATTTATATAAGAATCAAAAGGATTGGATTTCAAATCCGTTAGAAAGATATGGAAAAGATTTCCACCGTTGGAGATTCAACCATGTGTCAAAATATAGATGATTTTACCGCTGGTTTTGGATTGGATCTCGTTAAAATCTTAACTCTCTAAAGAAAAGAGAGACTGGATTATGGGGATCTGAATAGAGTAATCGCCTAAAAAGGAGAAGAGTTGGTGATCCGAGAGACTGGATTTTTTCTTTTATTTTTTAATCTCTGGATTGCTTATCCTCGATTTCTACATTCGCTTTTTCTCTTCCAAGTCTACGAACGTTTAAATCGGTTTTTCTAATCCTTACAACTCCAACTCCGACGATTTTTGCCTTTTTTCTCTTCACCTTTCTAAAAACCTTCAATCTTCTCTGTTTTCTCCAGAAAAAGTGATGGATTTCCCCGGAAAACACAAAGAAAGGTGTTATGTCAGCACGGAAAGATGGTGTGGGGAGAGAGATTTTATAGAGTGGTTAGAATAAGTGGAAAATGCTTCCCTAATCTTGTGGTCACGTCAGCATGTCGTGGCATCACTACCTCTTCCTAGGGTGTGATTTTGTGGGATATTATGGTAACTTTTTTTTTTCTAAAAATAGAAAATAGTGAGATGAGATTGTGGAGAAAATTATATGGTGACCGCCCGTGCTCGCACGTGCAGCCCAAAAATATAGTGGGCTCACATTGTTGGGTCATCCAAACCTTATATTCTCCATAGGAGGATCCTAACCCTCCGATTTCAGGATATTTAACAGTATATAGGATCATCCTATAGAAAAGATTTTTTGGGGTACACACTATCTACGTCCACGCCCAACAGATGAACGGTTAGGATCGGCCAAATAATGTGGGGCCCATTGTATTTTTGGGCTTCATGTGCTTCCACAAGGGTGATCCGTACAGTCCATTTGATGAGCCACAACGTAAATTGGTTGTGCTCCTACCTCTCCAATCTATGGAGGCCGGGACTCCATATATTATGGAAAGCTCTATAGATTGGAGGTCTTGGATCATCCTATGGACATGAGTTTTGGGGCACAATCTATTTACGGTGTGGCTCGTCAAATGGACGGTATGGATCATCCTAGGGTATAAGCCGTACAGTACCTTTTAAAAAGATACTGGACTGTATGGGCTCACACCATATTAAAAAATTGAAATGACCTGTAATACAATTAATAGGAGCATCTTTTTCTTGGTTGAATGAGATTCATTCATTGCCAGCAAAGAAAAATGGTTAAAGATTTTATTCTTAACTTGGATATGATTGTCCCATATACTATATTATTCATTTTATTACATGTAATCCATGATCAAGGAATGAACGATCGTTTTTGTAATCCATATAAGCGTTGATCTACCAGATTCAGAACCAATGTATCCGCATCGGATGAAATAAACCAGTTTGCTAAATGCTAGGTTCCTAGTCTTCAAATCAGTGAGGCATCCGAGTTCAGCTTTGCCTCATCAGGGTCAGCTGGTTTGTGCCAATAGCAAGGTTTGGGCTCAATTGAGGAGGGCCTGAATTTGTACCCAAAGTTTATGGTGGTGAGCACATTTTGGGGGCTGGACGAATCAGTAAGATTCATTTCATTAAGCTTAGATTTGATATCTAGGAGAATGTCTCTGAGAATTTGCTGTTTATGGGGGAAATAATTTCAAATGCTCTCTCTCTCTCTCTCTCTCTCTCTCTCTCTCAAGATAAAGATATGTACCCAAGCAGGATAGAAAAAAGGGCGGCCCAGTGCATGAGGCTCCCGCCATTGTAGGGTCTAGGCAAGGCTAGATGTACGCAGCCTTACCCCTGCTTTGTAGAGAGGTTGTTTCCGTAACTCGAACCTATGACCACCACCAGGCCACAATGGAGCAATCTTATCATTGCGCCAAGGCTCGCCCTCACCTAAGCAGGATAGCTAATCCCCAAAAGATTCTTTCTTCCAAGGGTTTCAATCTATTCTAAATAGCTCCAATAATTACAAATAACCATATTTTTCACAACAACAACTACTACTCCTACACTATATAACCATTACAAGTATGAAAGCAACCAAAACGTAGAGTTTTCTATCACCCTACAAAATGTTTGGGACCCAATAAACAAAATTGCCAAGGATCAACATAACCCCCATCTATTCTTGCCTCCTCCCTTTGTAATGAAATTTCTATTTTCCAACTTTTTCACGCTTTCAAAGTTTCCAACTTCCTGCTCTTGGGTTGCTCGAGGACTGAAGTTTAAACTTCCGTTATTCTTCAGAGTCGTAGAATTCCTTGTGGAAGGAGTGTCGTAGTGATTAAAATTACTTGATTTCCTTTGTATCTCCTGAAAAAACACAAATACATTATAAGGCCAAAGTTATAACAAAATGAAACAAAGGGTTTTGCCAACGCGTGCACTTAGGGCACCAGTTAAGGTGCATTGGAAAAGATATTTTACACAATATTTTGATAAGAAATTTTAAAACGGGAGTAAAATTTGAGTTTAATACGACATTGGTTCCAAAATAACTTAGTAAAACAACGGAAACACAAAAAATGCATTTAAAATTTTGTCATTTCCAAAAAATAGCTAGGTAAAGTTGGAAAGTTGGCCGACAGATTAAATAACACCTTCTCCAACAGCTTAAGCTTCGGGAGTAACCGGTAGTTTCACAAATGGAAAACCAATTAAATGTGTTTTTTTTCCAAGAAAAGAGAACAAATTTTCCACGAATTTTTTTTTTCATGGCTACCAAGTATGCCTCAAAACATCATAGCAGTTCAAATATCAAAACAAGGGGTGCTAATGACAAATGAATCTTACCATGTGTTTAAGAGCCATGTCCAACGAACTCTTCGACATCATTCTCCCGAATCCCGAACTCTCATTCCCCAACCCCCCGAATTTCCCATTCGTTTCCTTTTCTTCTCCCCCACCAAATTTCCTCGCATTCATCACCTTCTCCACCATCCGACTCCCAGTAAACATATTCCCATTCCCATTCCCATTCCCACCTTCAACTTTCCCCTTCCCCGCCTCTTGACGGAATTCCGGTCTCCTCCCCCTCGTCATGCTCGGCGAGCACGACTGCCTCCTCGGCTTCCCAGATTCCGGCTTCACGTCCGTCGTTATTGTCAGATTCCCCGGCCGACCCCTCGTAACCGATGAAGGCCGGTCCGAAGCCGAGGTTCGCAAATTCTGTGGAGTTTCATCGGAGAATCCTGGCATTGTGGCCGGAATTCTCGATCTCACTAGTGGCGATACACCCCGGCTTTTCGGTTTCGAGTCCGAAACATTTGGTTTGTTGGTCTTTTTCGGATTGTGATCGGTTATCTTTGTGGTGGGTTCTTTTGGACTTGTGGTGGTTGCTGGGAAATTTGATCTCTTGATGGAATTTGAGGTGGGTCGGTTCGTTCCTTGGTTGGGGGATGAGATTGCTTTAAGGTTTGGTGATTTTGGTGCCGAAATGATGGGTTTCGTAGTGGGTGTTACGGGTCTTGATGATTCGGAGGGTTTCGGGTTCGGAGTTTTGGATTGGTTGTTACCGTTTGATGCCTGCGAATTGCCTGAAAACTGGTGGGACCCATTTGTTTCCTTGGTCAGAATGGTTCAAACAATATGCATAGGGCGCACCATAACTTTCCAAGACATGAATTTTGTCCGAAAGTGGGCCATAGGAGTTATGGCCCACTTTGCCGAATTATGTTAATTGCTGAGATTAGTCAATGGGAGCAACTCGGGTTGATATTTAGTTAAAGCTCAACCCGACCCCACCTAAGTTGCACCCATAGATAAATCTTAATGAAAAAAAAAAAGGCGGCCCAGTACACAAGGCTCCCACCATTTTGGGGTCTAGAGTCTTAGCTTTTCATTCATAGATCTTAATGAAAAAATGTTTTTTTTTTTTTTTTTTTCAGAATTTTACAAAAAAGAGTGGATGGCTGATTTTTGGGTGCACTTAGGCCATGTCCGCAGCTAGGAATTCTTTTCATGATAAATTAGTGTCTCCCATTGGTGTGAGAGGGGTAGGGCAGGTAGGAGAAGGAGAGATTTGAGAAGGCACGAATGAGTTGTGGGTGAGAAGTGGCTAAAAAATCAGGAAAAAGTTGTTCACATTTGGAGTGGAGATTTCTGTTTCCTGATTTTTCAGGCTTTTCTTGCCCTCTCCCTACTGAGTCCCTCTCGTGTTCCGAAAAACAAATCCATCTCCCAGCCTTCCTCACCACTTGAAGAAGCTAATTTATCATGAAAATAAATTCATGTTAGCCAAATGTGCCCTTAGTCGGACAGAGGTGAAACAATATTGAAAAACATACCCGAGAATATGTAATAGGTTGGAGGATAGGGATCTGTTTTGGAACAACTAAGCTAGGGTTTGCTTCCATTTCAAGCGATGGGAATAGAGGCGTTGCCGGTGGTGTTTTTAGCCTACATGAATTGAATATAATTAAATTAAGGAAAAAAAAAACTTGGATGGATAAAAAATTCAAATCTACAATAAAATATAATTAATTACAACAAAGACGGATAAAGACAGTAATTCATTATTTTACCAGTCATAGTCATTTTTATCGCCTTCTAAATCGAAAAACTCATGCCTGCCGCCCTTCTTTGCTGATGGAATTCTGTACAGAGGATAGTTACCTGTTGTGGAGCAACATATTAGAAACGGAAAACAATTTATCTAAAACTTATTAACTATTTACATTTGTTAGAAATTTTAAATTTAAAAACTTAATTTTAAATTTAAAAACTTTTTGAAACCAAAGTTTGGAGGGAAGATTAAAAATTGGAATCTCCCTATTATTTTTAAAAGCTATTGTCTTTAGTGCTATCTTGAGATTTGAACCCAAGACCTAGAGGTATGTAAAGAGGATTTCAACTCAATGCAAGAATTCTAGTCCCACATTGGAACTTTCAAGAAACTCGCCTCCTAATAAGAAGTATAGTGGAGGAAAGGCTTGGGCCTTTCAGGAGGCATTAGAATTTATTGGGTGACTCAATTTTATATGACCGTGAGTTTATATAAACACGCGCGCGTTGGGCTAGGACCTTCTAGTTTGGGGTAAATAAAAATAACTTTTTGTCCAAATTTTTTTTGGAATTTTCCATTAACTCCTATAATTTTACCGTTTTCCAATAGTTTTTTTTTCTACAAAAGAGAGAGAATGAAACCTCTATGATTTGTAGATTTTGCACACAACAGAAACATATTCTTCTACCCAATAATATATAGATTTCTCTCTTTCGTTTCAGCTCCTTCCTTCCTTTGTTCTGTGTCTGAGCACAGTTCTGAAGTGATTCGAAGTGGCCCACCCAACTAGTGCACGTGGACTAGAGCTTGTTAGGTTGTTTCATCTTGGAGCATCGATTTGCAGATCACGGTTGCACTGTAGGGGTAGATACCATTTTTAAGGAGAGTGACATGTGGCATGGCTCAGCCAATCTGATTTTTGACAAGAGTTTTCATAAAAAAATGATACGTGCAATCTGGTTTTACAGTTTTAATTTCATTTTGCAAGTTTCAATAGTACATAAAATTTGGGTTCGACTAACTCTAAACTCTTGTTCGACTATTGAGATTTGGGTTCAAGTTGCACCAATTTGAATTCGACCAATTCTGGGTTCGAGTTGCACCAATTTGGGTTCAAGTAAGCCCCTATTTGATCTATATTTGTCCAACAATCTTAAGAAACGTAGGATCTGATCACAATTTTTATAACAACATTTTCATTTGCTTAAGCTTAAGCATTATTTGGTGTTGAGAAATCTTGGATTAATCTCAATGATTCGTGGCCTTATCTAAATAATCCCCGGTAAAAAAGTTATGCCGATCTGGGTAATTTTTGCTACCATTAATGGGTTTTTATGCCTTTCTAATATAGAATATGAAAATTTTAAATTATTTTATTATTTTATCTTTTTGGTAGGTAAGCTTGTATTGAACCTACCTCTAGGTTGAAGAACAAAGCCTTGACCATTGAGTCCTTAATTTATTTCTAAACATGTATTTGAGATCGGACAACTAGATCATCTAAGGTCCTGTTGGTTTTTTATTTGAGAATTGATTTTGACCTAAAAATAATTATTAGACTCAAAATTGAATTAAATTGAATCTAATAATAATCAGTTTTGGATCCAAATCAACTCCAATAACAAGTATTGGACACAAAATAATTCTATAATCCAAAAGCCCAATTCATTTTGGATTATCAGCTGATTGATTTTGAGTCCAAAATTGATTATTGAACTCAAAATCCAGTTCCATTTAGTACTGGGGCTCTTGGTACCGATTGTAGAGCCAGAAGTGTAGGATGGTGATGATCAATGAACACATGTGGGTTGATTGCAATTGATCCCAATTAGTGAAAGTCTACATCTTTGTGGTTTTGGCTAGCTTGCTATGAACTGACCTGGATTTGGGTCAAACTCATCAGAAACTGGCTGAAGAAGATTAACAGTGCGTTCCTTTTCCCGTCTTCGTAGCTCATGAAAGAGATGCAAATCCTCATCTCGTTCCTTTCGAGGGTTCGTTGGTGGGCCCGAACTTTTCCATCGACTGCCTTTCATATTCTCCGGCAAGATCAACTCAAATGCAGAGAGAGAGAGAGAGAGAGAGAGAGAGAGAGAGAGAGAGAATGGTGAATGGGGAGAGGAATAAGGAAAGTTTGAATATATGCGTGAAGACAAGAGGAGGGTGCCATGTGGATGTGCTTGCCGGCAAATCCAATGTCTATTGTACAATATCATTCGAGTTTAACAAAGGGTTAATTTCTTTGGAGACTAGTATATCTTTTAGCTACTCTCTATACATATGGCATCTTTTGGGGGATTTTGTGTCTTTCTAATGTCATGTTTAGAGTATTGTAATTAGATTCTAATGTCTAATGTCATGGCTGTAGGGGATTTTGTATCTTTCTAATGTCATGTTTAGAGTATTATAATTAGATTCTAATGTCTAATGTCTAATGTCATGGCTGTAGTCCCAAATAGTATTGACTCTCTCTTTCTCTCTAGTAGGGCTGCAACTCGGGTCGGGCGGGTCGGGTTTTGAAGAACCCAACCCTACCCGAGAAATATCTCTGGTCGGGTCGGGTCAAGTCAAGTTTTTTTACTTTGACGCAATTTTTTAAGGAAAACTCTTGTTTGGCAAGGCAACTCAACTCATAGAAGTAGAAAAACTCAGGCATGGCAAACTCTTTAGTGCATTAACTAATAACTAGTCCAAAGAGAATAAATTGATGCATTACCAAATGAAAATGATTATACTCATATGAGATAAACAACAAACTATTTAGTGCATTAACTATTTAGCTGAAACTTGAAACCCTAGAGCTAAAGGGGGGAAACGAACATAAGATGGAAAGAGTCCCTGTGATTGTGTGCATGCGTGAGTTTTACTTTTAAAGTAACAAAGTTTTAGAAAAAAAAAATGCATACTATAGCTTAAGTAACTCGGGTCGGGCCCCTTCAAACCCGTCTCGACCCGAGATTCATGCAGGCTTTTGGATCGTAGACCCGGCTCAACCCGAAACCCGAGAAACATGAACCCAACCCAAGCTATTTTCGGGTTGGGTAAAACCCGACCCAAGTTGCAGCCCTACTCTCTAGGTTGTGTTAGAGAATTTTCAAAATGCAAAGTAGTATTTGGAAATTAAAATGTAATTACAAGTTTTTAATTTTAAATATAAAAAGAATTTTAAGACAGGGCCGGTCGACCGGGGTCTCCGGGGCGACCGCAGATTGGTTACTGGAAACTAAATTGATTTCTAGGGAGGTGTCGGAGGTCGGCCGCGGTTGTTTGGATCGTAAAAAATAAAAAGGACAGGCGCATGCCGGCAGCGACCGCGGTAGCCCAGTCGACCGCGACGGTTCGAAAAACTATCCGTTGGGAGAAAACAGACATGGCTTTTCACTTCAATTTTTCATCCTTTCTTCATGTCTTTTCTTTCCCAAGAGTCATGGATGTTTTTCATACATAAATGACACTTTGTGGGTGATCCAAGACACTTAAATCACAAAGAGTTATGATCGAATGGTCATTAATCAAACCAATCAAAGGGATGTTTTTAAGAGATGTTTCTCTTAGTGAATAGACATCAAGGATTCTATAAAAGGAACAAAAACCTATCTTTTAATAATGAGAAAAACAGTTATTGTTGTAGTTTTCTTCTCTCTCTATCAATCTCTCTCGCTTGTATTTTTGAGATAGTTTTGATCATAAAACATAGAACTAAAATCTGTTTTCTGCAGAAATAGTTTTAGTGATTTTCTTTAAGGCTTGAAGTTCTTGAAATGTGTTTTGGGTTTGATTCCGCCTGTGCAAAGCGTCATCAATTGTAGAATTGTTCTACAAGGCTTCATTGTATCTTGGAGGCAATTCGTGGATTCCCACACAACTGGTGGGGGCGAATATTGTCTTAAGGAAAGCGATTACACACCTTGAAGCTTCTCGTCTTCTTTCTTACATCCTTGACTGAAGGATATTCCCACAAACAGGTTGATGATCATGACCATTGATATTTTGAAACGTCACCAATCAATAATAAAGTTGGTCTCGGTTGCACGTTGAATTGAAATCTTATGGGTTAGATTAAGGCCTGTAACTCAACTCAACTAAGCCTTTATCCGAAACTAATTGGAGTCAGCTAATGAATCCTTGAGCTACATGCCCAACTACCTGAATCTGAACTTTGTAATGATGATCAAGGGTGATAAAAAAAAAGGGTTTTTTTGGTTCAAAGCAACATTGATTTTTTTTTTAACAGATTGAGGCCTGTAAAGATAAAAAAATCAAGGTTGCCTTGAACAGGAAAAACACTTTTTGTTTTTATCACCCTTGATCATCATTACAGAGTTCAGATTCGGGTGGTTGGGCATGTAACTCAATGGTTGAGGCTTTCGTTCTCAACCTTGAGGTCACAGGTTGAAAACCATGGAAGGGTGGTTAAGTGCATGCGTTTTCTAAATTAAGTTGAGTTTCTTTTTGGGAAAACTACTAAAACCACCCTAGATAAAAACGTATCTACCAGAATCCCCTCAAAATTTTCTTAATTACCAATAGCACCTCGATGCCTTTTAAATTTTTTTCTTTTATCCATTTTATGCCAGTTCTAGATACTTCGAAATCTTCTCTCATTTCACAGCCTACAAATCTCTCTTAAGAAGGCAACATCTCTTTTAAGATTTTATATGGTGTAAGCCCGTATAGTCCATTATTTTTCAAAAGGTATTTTACGTGTCACACCGTGGGATGATGCGAACCGTCCATTTGATGGGCCACCGTAGTATGATCCAACCATTCATTTGATGGGCACACCGTTCTATGATCCAACCATCCATTTGATGGGCCACGATGTAAATAGGATGTGGCCCAAAAATCATTTCCATAAGATAATCCCAATCCTCTGATCTATTGAGAAACTGCATATTATGGAAACTGCTATAGATCTTATGGTTGGGATCATCCTATGGAAGTGATTTTTGGGCCACAATCTATTTACGTTGTGGCTCATCAAATAGATGGTTTGGATCATACAACGGTGTGCCCATCAAATGGACGGTTAGATCATACTATGGTGTGCCCATCAAATGGTCGGTTTGGATCATTCAACTGTAGTGGTACGTACTTCTTCTTTTTTTCAATTATAATGGTCTGTTCGAGCTTACACCATCTTGCCTTTACGAGAGAGAGAGAGAGAGAGAGAGAGAGAGAGAGAGAGAGAGAGAGAGAGAGAGAGATTTTCAAAGGATTTAACTTTGCTTTAGTGATGGAGAGATTTTAGGGATTTCTAAGGGTAATATAATGAAGGGTATAATAGGTAAAAGAAAAAATAAAAAGCTATTTTAGGCTGAAAATTGTATCACTGGTGATTATGAAAATTTTGAGGGGATTCTGGTAGATATGTTTTAATCTAAGGGGTTTTTAGTAGTTTTCCTTACCGCACTACAAGAAAAAGCTTCACCGGCGACGGCCGGCGATTTCGGCCTACAAGGCGATGGAATAGCAACAATTACATAGCCATCTTAATTTATATGGGGATATTAACCGTTTCGGCCTAAAAGCTACTTCTCACCCCCATCTCAGTCGTGGCCTCTCAAATCTCTCTCCTCCTATCTGCCCTACGCTCTCTCGTCACTTTGAGGCACTAATTTATTATGGAAAAAAAAAAAAAAAAAAGTTCTTGGCTGCCAAGACATGGCCTTAGCAACAAAAAGATGTGTCCGTTTTTAGACAATTGATGATTTGTGTGATTTTTGGACCATAACAAGGGACCATCATGTGAACAATTTAGATCAATCAAAGGTGAGATCCACCATGTCATAGTGGGCCTACCACATTGTATTACAATAAGGTCCCGTCCTACTTAAGCATTTATTGTAACTCCTTGGAGACTTGAAATCACTGTAGCAAGTATCAACCCTCTTTAACTAATCTTTGCCTTCCTGACTCACCGAGTTGACTCAGTCAATTGTCCAACATAACCATGAGGTCTACTTTTTGGAGCTACGTCTCAATCTAGCAAAATGACAAAGGTTTATTTTTGTCCGAGTCTTTTGAATTTGGAAATTAGCTTCACATTTCCATGTACAAGTTTGTGGATAACCATCGGATGATTGGCATGATTTATTAATGGATCATATCAATTAATTAGGCCCGTTTGGATACCTCATGCATTTGTATTTTGACTTAGATTTGAGTTTTGGATACAAAACACATCAACCATCTTCATGATCATGTTTTAAGAGGGAGTGAGGGAGGGAGGGAGGGATGTCTCGTTGCTGCCGGTGCAACGTCGAGGAGCAGTGACGGTGATGGAACTTGTTAGAAATATTGATTTCCAAATGATGTCTCGCAGAAAAGATTTGAAAATCGAAAATTTTTGCACTGTTGTAGCTGATTTGGAAATCTAAGGATCTGATCCAATTCAAAATATCAACTAAATCCAAATCTAAATCTTGCCAGTATCCAAACGTGGCCTTACAGGTTGCGATCCATAATGTCAGAATAGGCATAAGGATTTTATCATCTAGGGTTGTAAAATCCTGAATTTTACGAGCTATAATATGGATTTTATAAGCTATAATCTGGATCGCACAATCCTGAAAATGTAAATTCCAAAAATTTATTTTATATTTTTTACATTTTTCTATTAAATAAGAAAACGTGAGGCCTATTAGCTCAGTTGGTTGGCTAGAGCGTCGTGCTAATAACAGGCCAAATAGAGTTTTTGTTAATCCCTTGTAAGTGAATTTATTAACGTTTTTGACGTCAAATCAGGTAACAGTAGGGCGCATTATCCTAAAGTGGGGTGAAAAAATCATCTCCCTCTAAATATTCCTTATTTTATTAATTAGAGAAAATTTACGCTTCCGCCTTTTCGCAAATCTATACTGAGATTTTATACCCTTATAGTCCATTATTTTTCAAAAAGTTAAGGTTTAAGCCTTTATAGCCCCTTATTTTTCAAAAGGTACAGTAAGGATCACACTATAGGATGATCCAAACCGTCCATGTGATGGGCTATAACGTAAATAGGTTGTGCCTAAAAATCATTTCTATAGGATGATCCCAACCCTCCTATAGAGGTTTCCATAATATGCACCGTTGGGATCATCCTATAAAAATGACTTTTTGGGCACAACTTTATAGCCCATCACATGGACGGTTTGGATCATCCTGTAGTGTGACTGCTCTCACATGCAACCGCCCCACGCCGAATTGGGACTCAATAGACAGGAAAGTTACTATGTGATTAAAATATCCTTTTCTAAGGGTTAAATTTTTGGTAATATTCCTAGAATCATTCAGCTGTGGCATAATTTAGAAATGGGATCCTGTACATCGTACCTTTTTCATCACAGGCAACCCTCGTAAAATATGTCAAGATAAATTTAGAAGTTCACAGAGACGTTAAAAGGTAAATTTTCTAACTTACTATATATCACTGTTCCAATTATTAACTTACTAAAAGCCCCATATAAACATATAAAGCCCAAAATAAATTCTTCTCCAAGAAAAGAAATAAAGCTAATTTTAACTTTAGAAATAGTTATATAAACCCAACTACTAGGCTTCAACCTCTCTCTCTCTCTCTCTCTCTCTCTCTGTCTTCACTTAAAACTTCATCATCGTCAGCATAGAGCAGAACCATGGAAGAAAAGAACAACAGAATAATTTTGGCTATCGGATGTCTCATATGCTTGGGGATAGTGGCAACGTGTATTTACATGTACAAACGATTATCGCACTAGTACGGAGTACCTGACTTTTCTTTTCAACATGAGGGGTTAAATTAATATGAACTATATACTAGAGTTCGTTGCAGCATCAAAGTTCCAATTGATTCTTCTTTTAGTAGGACCAGATGCAAGGTTAAGTTAAAACTTTGATCTCGCATGCATAGAAATTGAGCCTTTTTAGAAACTATGCTTTAAGGATTAGGCCAATATGTCTAATGTTTTTATGGTTATTTTTTTGAATGGCTAGATGGGAGAAATTGAGCCCTTTGAGAAACTATGTTCTAAAGAGTAAAGATTAGGCCAATAATGTTTTTATTTATATATTTTTTGAATGGCTGCATGGGACTATAACTATGTCTGTGTTCTTTCTTAATATTACTATTTTTTGGAGTATAACTTGTTCAGGTTCCAATTACTGTGAGCAGTAAAGGTTCTATTTGTTGATTTTCATGACAGTGCAAAATCCATGGAATTTTTCTTTCATTGGAGAACTTTTAGGGCCCGTTTGGATACCTCCCATTTGTATTTGGATTTGGAATTGAGTTTTGAATACAAATTGAATAGATCCGGCAGCTCATGTAGAGGGACACACAGAGGCAAGGGGGTACTTTCTAGTGGAGGGGAGAGGTTGAGGAGCAAAGAGGGTGAAGGAAACTGCCACATCTGTGGATTTCCAATTTCTTATTTCCACAGCATATTTAGAAATCGGATTTTTTTCACTGTCAGCTGCTGAATTAGAAATTCAAGAATTTGATCCGATCCAAATTACAATGCAAAAAGTGCTGCAAATGTGAGAAATCCAAATCCAAATCTTCTTGGCATCCAAACGGGCCCTTAGTTTATTCTTATTAGAGTGAGGAGAGAAAAATGTTACGATACATAAAGAAGAAAAATTCAGGAAATAATTTTCTTTTTTGTTTCTGGGTAAGCTAGGATTGGGCTTAAGACCTCAATGTTCCGCGCAAAGAGCCTCCTTGAAGGAGTTAGAGCTCAGAAAGAAAGAAAATTGATTAATCTGTTAGGTTTTAAAATCTGCTTTGTGATGAGAAGTGTTCAATCCCAGTTCACCTACCAAAAATGAAGTAATGTGAAGTGCACCCAAAATAAATAAAAGGGAAATGATATTTCCACCTCTTTCCAACATTTTCCCGGGCCAACCGGCCAACCCCTCATGTTTATTTATGACTACTCACTACATTACAAGGGGGTGGCACAGGGAAGAAAAGGAGGCGAACATTCCATTTCCCTTTTCAAATTTGGTTAGGACGCGAAAGAGGAAAATTATAGCACTCTCTTGCGTTGGGATTTCTGATAACACACATTTCCGGATTTGTAAGTCTTTAACATCGAATAGAAAAGTGTAACGTGCAATTTGGGTATGGTCGGTTGAGCTTTTGCTGAAAAATGAATTGGAATCAACCTGAACCCAACTCATTTTTATGGTAAAAGCTCAACAGAATTCCCAAAAATCAGCTGAGTTGCATTGCACCCAGGGGCGGAGCTAGGAATTTGCTCGATGGGGGGCAGAGCATTGGGTGAGGCCCACTACTCTTTTATACTAGAGGGTTGGTTTGTCTCAAGTAAAAGAGGGGGTGAATATATCTTCTCCCCTTATATTTTTATGTAGTGGGGCCCATTACCTTACACGTCATGTTTTGTTAGTGGGGCCTGGTACTTAACACCCCTATCATGGCATGGGTATTTTGTTTTTGGGAAATGACTTCAGCACAACGATATTTTGATACAGGCGCTCATGTATCTTGTCTTTTAATTGTCTCTTAGGTGCTTTTTGGGAACCTTAATAAACATTTTACATCTCTTTAAATACTAAAAGACAAGATACATGAGAGCATGTTATCAAAACATGTTTGTGCTGAAATAGTTTCCCTTTGTTTTTTTTTTTTTCTATAAAATATTTTGTGTGAAAATCAATTTTTTCCTATAAATTTTTTGGTTTTGGTGGATCCCAACGAGTTATATATTTTGGAGTTTTCAGATGATGAAAGCTTGTTTATTCTAGTAGTTTTCAACATGTAATGTACGACTTACATCATATGATGATCCAAACCGTTCGTTTGATATGCTAAAATGTAAATAGGCTGTGCCCAAAATATTCATTTCAGTAGGATGATCGTAGTTCTAGGATATGTAGTGAAACTGCATATTATGGAGACCTCTATAGATCATAAGATCAGAGGGTTAGGATAATCTCATGATTGGTTGAGAGCCTACTTATGTTGTGGGTTGTGGCCCAACAAATGAATGATTTGGACCATCCTGCGGAATGGGCTGCATGGCTGCCCACCAAATTTAATCACAATAGTATCCTCTTATCTTGATGAGGAAAACACCAAAGAAGGCCAGTTTATTGTCTGAACTTCCATAGGAGGCAAGTTTTCAACTTTACGCCCTGATACGCTCACAGGTTCTAGGTACAAGTCAGTCATGCTTTCTTTTAGCAACCCATTTATAATATTTTATGATTTTAGAAGGTTTCTTTCGGCTTGCATTTAATAATTATCGTGCAGACCATAAACGCAGTTCTACGATCGAGACACTCCCAAACCCACACACTATACATTTTAGCTGTAGCAGATAAAGAATTTATGGTATTAATGTCCCCGTTAAAGAAATTAGTGTATTAAAGTATCCTTAAATGAATTAGTGTACGTCTTAATCAGGAGTTGGCAATTGTGAGAATAATGAAAATAGGACATTTTCACCCCTTTTTAATTGTAAACAATTTATTATGTAAACAGTTTATTATTCTAGAACATTGAAAAAAATAATTACTTTCCTGCCAAAGGTAAGTAGATTTGTGTTAAGGTAATTAGACCTTGTAACTGTAATGGTTAGCATTAACTGATCTCGTAACCTCGAAGTTAATGTCGACGTTAACATCGAAGTTAATGTCGAAGTTAACGTCGAAGTTGACAATTGTACGAGGATTGTAAAATGTCTTAATTTGGTCTGACACATGTACTTTGAGCTTGTCAGGGTGTAAAGTTGAAAACTCGCCACCTATGAAAGTTCAGACAATAAACTTGCCTTATTTGGTGTTTTCCTCCTATTTTGATCAGCAGACGAACCTAAAAGTACTTTTCAGATCTGACGACACGAAGATGTCTGCTTGAGACAGTCCTACAACATGATCCTAATCCCTATCATTTTCCATGGAATTTTTTTACAATTCTTTTCCAAATAACTTCAATCTTTGTTTGTACCTAACGGTATTGGATGACCCTAATACCTTGATCCAACAACATCTTTTTGATGTTTCACGTGTAAGAGCTTTTTTTTGTTGATTTTTGTAACCCTTTATCTAATGTACAAGTCAATGATACCATTGTCTGCTCAATGACTTGCAAAGTGATAGTAACAAAGAAATTAGTAGCACTTAACGTTTAAGATCAACTATCAAATGGGTATATTGTACAAAGCTACAATTATCAAATGGGTATAGTGTACAAAGCTACTTATTTTAGGTCATTTCATCTACAATGTTCAAGTCACACTTTTATTGGCTGTGTATATGATAGTCCACTGCATGATGCATTCAACAAATTAGGGGATGGAACAACAATTGCATGCAGTCCAATTTAGTGTGATGGAATAAACTCTGACAGTGTGATGGATAAAAAATGAGAATAATTTGTCTTTGTTGTCCATTCATGCCATTGGAGCCAAAATAGAGTTGAGTAGATATAAGAATGCCATTGAAACTTCCTATTTTCTACTCAAGGAGGAGAAACTCTAATTTATTTTCTCTTCTCGGATTTTGCAAGTATAAGAGGAAGAGGTATATCTTCAACATCTTAAAAAGAGTAAATTATCATTCAATGAGCAATTTTTTACGGTATTGCTTTCTAATCTTCTATTTTACTTATTTTCAAAGGAATTTTACATGCTAAGAGTTCTTTAAAGACTTCAGATATTGGAGGAAATTGAAAAAAATCCAAAGGCCTAAACTTGCATTCGCATATGTAAGTATATGGGTATTATGAGTTTATCTGCAAAAATACAATTTAATAATCTCATAGATGATTGATTCTAATAATTCACTTCATTATTTGGCATGTCATTGGTTGTTAATAAATGATAAAAGAACATTTAAAAATTATAGAAAAGAGAAAATAAAGGAAGAAAATTGTTAATTAAACACTTTTTTTTATTTAAGTGAGAGGTCGAAGATTTTTTTTGCAACGAAG
This sequence comes from Tasmannia lanceolata, assembly GCF_043159265.1. Lineage (NCBI taxonomy): Eukaryota > Viridiplantae > Streptophyta > Magnoliopsida > Canellales > Winteraceae > Tasmannia > Tasmannia lanceolata. Next base: position 52,146,874 of record NW_027518692.1, read on the forward strand.
ATCTTTTATATTAGAGTAATTGTTGGATTTTTATAATTAATTTTGAAAATAATATGTTTACACGAGTATATGCTTTTATATTAAAAAAATTATATATAACTCATTATTATACATGTGGGGTCCATTGATATTAGTCGATGTTTTCATATATCTTTTCCAAATAGCATGCATCTAAACAAGATGAATACCTTTCTAGGAAAAAGCTTTCTATTTCATCTTTGTTACCTAAATAGTTTTGGAATAACTAGTGGAGAGCCAAACAACAACCTTGTCTTGATAGACGGAAACGACTCGGTGGCACATTTTGTGGGAGATCTGAACCTTTAATCTGATGGGACATCGTAGGGAACTCATGGGGAACATGTGGGTCTAGATCCAACTCTGAATGGAGATATCTTTCCTAGAGCTGGCAATTTCACCCGAAAAAGAGGGGATCCGCCCCGCTTGGGGCGGGGATTCCCCGATTTGATAGGGGAAGGGGAAGGGGAATTTAAAAATTCCCCGGTGCGGGGAGGGGAAGGGGATGTAGTTGTCCCCGCCCCGCCCCGCCCCGCCCCGCTCTCCCTGTTAATCAATGCAATTTTTTTGTATATTTTTAAGTGTTTTTTTTTTTTTTAGGAAAACTACTAGAAACTCTGTGGATCGGCTACTAGATTCCCCCAAACATAAACTTAGCTTGTCTTTTCCTTTTAATTAGCTTCTGAGAGCATTTTGGGAACTATAATAACATTTTGACAGATGTTGAAATAATAAAGACAAGCTGAGTGTATGCCATTATCAAAAAATCGTAGTGCCAACATCGGTGGCCGAAAATAAAATAATAAATTGCATTTTTATTTTGGTTAGGGACTTAGGGTTTCCTTAATTCCTTCCCACGAAAGAAACATTGCTCAGGTAGGGACACAGTTCACTTTTTGCATTTTAGTGATTCCCAAGCCTCTAAACATTGCTCTGGCATCTATTTGGGTTTATAACGCCTATTGGTGCAACTGCTGCGAGGGCACTCAAGAGTCAAGTCAGTACTTCAAGGGATTTTGCTATCTTCTGAAGAGTAAGAAATATATCTCCTTCGTCTACAAGTATGTTAGTTTATAATATTTTTATATATTGAAATTGCATCAAGTTGATTAGGGACACCCATCATCAGTGTATCAATGACTAAAGAGGGGGTGATGTTGGAGTGGGGCGGGGCGGGGCGGGGATTTTGTCCCCGAAGGATGCGGGGAGGGGAAGGGGATTAGATATTCCCCGCGGGGAGGGGGATTCCCCACCATCCCCGCAGATGGGAGGGGAAGGGGAGGGGGGAAATTCCCCGCAAAGGGGAAGTGGTAGGGGACCCCAACATCCGGCCCCGACCCGCCCCGTTGCCAGCCATTCTTTCCCAATTTTTATCAAAAGGTCTAAACTAATCTGATGAGAGTAGGGTTAGGAGCGGCTTTACAAGGGCCAAGAATATTTATGAACCCGAATACCCGATCACCTTACAAGAGGCGAGGCACGGGTCCACGTCATACACGATCATTTTCCCTAACAAATGCAATTAGTCTGACCGTTTTTCTTAATGAAACCGATGTTAGTCTTCAAATATATGTTTTTAACTAGTAGTTATTTTGAGCTGAGTAGCAAGTATAGATTCCATCTTGATGAACAAAAATGGCCATCACTATTCATGGGCGGAACATTGATCTGATGGGCCAACACAAGGCAACAAGATAGGCCAAGGTCCCATGTCCAACGGAGATCTCATTCGAAATATTGAGAATTACAAAACTAAACGGCTTGAAGACATCTCGAAGAGCATTTCTTCATGATACTTCACCAAAGGTCTAAATTTATAAAATGAGAATAGGACCAGGGACAATCACCCTAAAATTAGTAGTTGGTCCATGCCCTACATATCATTTTGGATTTAACCAAGGTATATAGAACCTTAACCTTGTACTTGAAACTGGCACATTACCATGTGATCCTAAGGCTAAGCTTTCTCTTGGGCTTGAAACTTGAAGTCACTTTACCAAAAATGAATAGGAGAGACGAACCTGAATGTGAGAATTTTTTACAACAAAATAAACAAAAAAAATTGGGAAGAAAAAACCCAGTACCAATTAGCGTGTAGGGCCCTGAATCTGTAGGGATAATGTCTATGAAGCAGATGAACCACACTGAGGAAGAAAAGAAGTGAAACAAATAACATCAATAGAGAAGTTCAACCAGTCAACATATTTTCAAAAAATAGAAAATTGATCTGAAAAGAGAGGTAAGGTAAAGAACTTGATAATAATAAAGGACTCCAAACTGCTTATGCCCATGGGAGTGTAAGACAATTCAAAATAACAGATCAAAGGTCATAAATCTTGGGCAAGTAAATATATTGATAAAGAACTTGATAATAATAAAACAACTACTCAGTAAAATGGAGTAAAAAGGAATAAATCTCCATATGCAGGAAGATGTAGGGCAATAAAAATGAACGATGAAAATGGTATTCGTACCAAATGAAACGAAACGAAAAGGGGCAGATACTTGGCTTCTCTCTATATTGCTTCACTCGGAAAAAGAGATAGGTGAGAGGGGTAAGCTTTTCTTCTATTTACTGCTTCACACAGTCCAGAGCACGGTCGGAAATAGGAAAAAAATCAGAAATCCCAGGTTTTCTTCAATAACACGGGAGCGAAACATAAAAAATATACACACTCTCCATTACATATTCATAGAAGTCCAATAGACATTGCTGTCCATAAATATATCGTGTATCTAATCTGTACACACAACTTCTATGTATCGTCTCTTTTAAGAGAGAGAAAAATATACATGCCAGTTCTGTGTATAGACCCTTAATTTTAAGCGATATTTTCATTCCTTGATTTTAGCCTTTTTTTCAATCCAAAATAAGAAACGTATTTTACTATTTTAGGAGATTTAATCTGTGGAGATATATTATTTTAATCAATCCTTCATTTTTGGCGATTTTTCCATTCCTTGATTTTAGGCGTTTTAAATTCCGGGTGCCACATCCCCTTAAAACGTTTTTAAATTTCGTTACTAAGGTTACGTGTGATAGAGGAATACGTGTGAAATGGTGTGCCAATCCCCCTTGGGTGCGTTTGGATTGTCGGAATCAGGAATGGGTATCGATATCACATTCCAATCTCATTCCAATTCCCTCTGTAAATGGAATAGCAATTCCGATTCTAATGTTTTGGTAACTGTTGGAATTCAACAAGGGAATTAGCTGTGATTCCGATTCAAACGTTTGATACCGTCTAGATGAATGTTGGAATGGAAAAAAAAATTTGGTTGCTAGAGGTGGAAATATCAAATCTCAGCCCCCTAACACCTCCCCTCTCTCACCACTTGCAAAGACTATGTAGGCCAAACATGGCCTAAATAGCACCCCACACACACAGAGAGAGAGAGAGAGAGAGAGAGAGAGAGAGAGAGAGAGAGAGAGAGAGAGAGAGAGAGAGAGAGAGAGAGAGAGAGAGAGAGAGAGAGAGAGAGAGAGAGAGAGAGAGAGAGAGAGAGAGAGAGAGAGAGAGAGAGAGAGAGAGAGAGAGAGAGAGAGAGAGAGAGATTACAACCCCTACCCTAACTGAGCTATCTCATCACTTGCAACAACTAATTTACCATGAAAAAAAATTCAGAGTGAGAGCCTTATACCATGAGATGCAGAGAGAATGACATTCAGATGGTTTTGTGCTACCAGAGTAAGAGGGATTTTTTAGGTCTCGGGCAAAATAAAAAAAGGAAAGTCGAGTTTTTTTTGGAAACATAACTTGCGCGTGGGAAAGCGCATGGTTTATTTGATTCTGGAATTAGAATACCACCTATTTAGTAGGGAAACAATAACCCATGTGTATTCCCACGATATTTCCGTCTCCCCTTTCCTTTTCTACAAGCACTACCGAACCAAACATCTGATTTGGCCACATGAGAATCGGACTCCGATTCTTTCTTTCTATTCCCGCAATCCAAACGCTCCCTTAATGCGTTATTAAATTTTAGAATGCAGTGGGGGTGACACGTGGCGCAGCCTCAGCTTCCCACATTCAACTTTACTTGTATAGATAGATAGATAATAATAATAATAATTAGATAGAAACCTTACAATCATACACCCATGGCGTATGTACAAGGCGTAGTATGACCCGCCAAATCATTTTGAACTTACACATGACCGTTCAATTCAATTAAAAAATACAAATGACCTTCCAAAATTATTTTGGACGGTATCTTTCAAAAAGATCCAAAGCTGCATCATTTTCCTTTTCTTCATCCCCAGCTTACCCATCAAAAAAAGAAAAGAAAAGGAAATCCCTCTCTCTCTCTCTCTCTCTCGCCAGCCATGGTAGAATCCTTACCCCCAGACTCAAACCCAGACCCAAACCCAAACCCAAACCCAAACCCTAACCCTAATTCTGTGGATCAATCAACGGTACCATCTCTTCCTCATTCAAGCCCTAACCCTAATTTCTCTCTCCCACTCCCTGCAATTAGACTCACATCCGAATTTGACAGCGAAAGCTCCATCTTATCCCATAGAATCTCCTGTAAGTTTTTCGATCGCCTCGCCAAATTCAAACTCTCCTTCCAAAACAACCAATCTGGCGACATTTCAAATCCCCAGCTAGGGTTTATCTCTAAATACCTCTCTGTCCTCTACGATCTCGAAGGCCAGAATGCCATCGTCAAGGGATCTTTCGATATCGGGAGCAAATTGCAGTTCAGAGCAGCTCAAGACGTCAAGGTTCAAATCATTTGTTTTGTTATTTTCTTGATCTTTTTGTTTTCTGGTTGTGGAGAGGATAATTCATACAGTAGCCCATATCTTATATATTTTTCTGTCTGTTTATACCCGTGGATTTCGAGTGGGAAATGCATCAGCTTTCTTTGTCTGTTTAATTCTGAATTTATTGGTTGGGCAAATACTATGAATTTGTGGGCTTCTTTTACCAGATTATTTTCTTTACAAAAATATTTCTTATCATTTTCTGATTTAATGATATTTAGCTCTGGCTAAGTGGGCGTGATCATAGCTGTCAACCCGTGACTCTATTTCTTAATTTTATGACTCGTAACTCGTAAGGGTTTTTGACAAGAACACAGATTTAGTTGAAAAAAATAATAATTATATATCAAAAGATGAAGCATGTTTAAAATATAACCCAACAGCACATAGATAAAGCACTAAGCGGAAAATATAAATAACTATATGCTTGTAACTTGCATGCACAAAAATAATTAAGTTCTAAGTTCCTTCCATGTTTTCAACCATCAAAGCAAGAAAGTACAGGCCCAACGACTCGACTTGTAAGAGTCTTATTTTATCGAGTCGGCTCCCAACGACTCGTTCGAGTCACCAGACGACTTGGATGAGTCTTCAACAGAGGCAAGTCACCCATGTGAGTTGCCTCGACTCGGGAATTGACTCGTAAGAGTTTGACAACTATGGGTGTGATTGAAATCTACTATTTCTTACAGAGCTTTCCAATGGTGTTTAATAGCTGGGATATCTTCATTATATAGATCTCTTGCACCTAACGTAATGATCAATCTTGGAATGGCTAATTATTTTTCATACTTCTTTGAGCTGCTTGTTTAATTTGTTTAGCCAACATGACCTTATCATTGAGACTTCAATTTTTCTTCCTTTTTTTTTGAATGGCGAGACTTCAAATTTTCTTTGGAGATGTTTTATTTCTTGTCTTCTTCTGTTAAGATTTATGTGAAATCATTTACATTTGTCCACTTTATTGAGTCTTATGTCTTAAATGAGAAGTAGACTCCCACCAACTCTAGGCATAGACATTAGCAGCTACACACTCCGGTTGATGACAGAATTAACGTTATTGTGCATCTCACCTATTTACTTGAAGGTTACACAGTGCATATCCTATCTTATTTATAGAAACATGCAAATCTTTTCCTCTTAGTATTCACACATCCTTGTATTTTCTTCTCCTGTGCTGAGATCATTCCCATGTTTATATTTTGCTTTTATTTTGAGGAAATCGCTTATTACAACAATCATAGTTCAGCTCCCTGTATTTTTTTTTTCTAATATACCAAATGTTTGGGATTAGTACTGATGAGTAAAGTCAACATATGTGGTTGTTCTTCTAAGACACCTCGTGTTTTGGTCAGACTGGAGAATCAAATTATTTTGATATAGGATGTTCAACGAAGTGTTTTTCTATGTCATGTTCTTCCAATGATAACAAGTCTATTATCTCCAGTATTAACTTCGGTAGTGTATTCGTAGTCAAGTATCACCACAAAAAGGTGCGTGTTCTTGTTTTATTCAATTTTTTCCGCTTACCTAGTTTTCAATTTTATTCAATTGTAATCTTTATCTTGAAATTATCTTCTATTGTTGTGTTGGATGAACATGCCTGTAATTATATTGTTCTTTTCAGTGAAACTTAATTTAATTTTTAGGCATTGATTGACTTCCAGTGATAATTAATCAGACTTTTGTTGATATGTCTAGCTATTTACATGTTGGACCTGCACCTCTCGATGGGTGATCCATTACCTAAAACATTCACCGATTAGTGAGGCATGACGTCAAATATCCGACCAAGGGTGTTGAATCGTTTACTGAAGCCTCTCGGAGTGATCATTGGCTCGCCGGAGTTGACTCAATTTTGACCCAATTGGGTCAAGCAAAACACTCCTTTGGCTTACTGGAGTTAATGATAAACTGGCCATGTCAATCATTATCTTACCCCGATTCAAATCGTTTTACCTAGGCTTCTTACAAATTTCCAAACATTGAATTAAATATCAACTGGTTGACAATCGTTAGCTATTGATCAGATAGTCAGGATCTCACCTATCTCTGTATTTAGATCGCGAGACATTCATGTTGAGGTCCATCTATATGTGGGTCATGCACGCACAACAATGGGCCAAGTGTCTGGAATAAACATCCTCGCTGTGTATGCCCCATTACTATTGCATCTTGACCCTATACATTTATATATTCTAGCAGAGTTGTGTGACGTTGTTTTACTGTTGAATTGAATAACTCGTATGCTGCTTCTAGATTATTGTTTTTTATTTTTTCCTCTAGACTAGATAATTTTAGTGATGTGCCGTTCATCTTACCTAATAACATAGAATAATCACATTTGTTGAGACCTCTTTTTTTAAAATTGTGGATGGGAGAAACTTGTAGGAGGGAGGAACAGAGAGCATCCTCATATAGTGTATAATTAAATGTTCCATGCACAACATGATCGATAATATGAAAGTGGTCATATTGTAGGATTTTGAGGTCAAGGACCCCATTGCTGGAATGTGTTTCCTCATAATTCATGCAAGGGTTTCATTGGTTCAATTTAAGCCCTATAGTGATCTTAGGGTCTGTTATTATTTTTGATGAGTAGCTTCCAGGTGTAGAAGTCAGATGTTGGATGATTGAAATGATTTCAGTTTGAAAAATGATACATAGAGTGTTAGATCTGAACCAGTGGAATGGAAAATCAACTGAACCTCGCACCAACTACTAGAAAGTGCTGATTGGTCTGATTACCCAATGGTCTACGATCACCATCATTATACGTTAATAATTTATGGTTAATTACCCTACACTTCAATGAAAATTTCAAAAGCAAGCATAGTGAGATCCATATATATATATATACTGGTTCTCTAATGCCTCTAATCTAGACATGGATTTGACAAACCGAAAATAAAGTTGGTGACATTGGACTTGCAGAAGCCAATTGCTTTAAGTTGCATACAAGCTACTTTACATAATTGGTTGTGCAAAGGATTGGAGAAGAATTACTTAGTGTGAGGATGTACCGTGTTAAGAGTAAAAGACTCGACAATTATGGACTAAAGATAGGTCTTACTATCCAAATGTACTTGTTGTATGTTCCGAAGTTGAGGCACTGACGAAAGGAGCTCCTATAGGAATGTCATGGAACACTATGGGCGACAATTTAAAAACCTAAAAACTTGATTTGACTTGACCCGAACATGAGCTGGGTAAAAATATGGGAACAATCAATTTTATCTCACAATTTAAGATAAATGCATTTTATTACTTCTTCAAGTTCAACAACTTAAGGAAATTTGAGGAAAAATAGTAATTCAAACCTTCCAAGTTCCATAATGTAGAAAAAAGGAAAAAAATAGTCGGCCACATGATTTACCACCAATAAAGACGATGATGGTTGAAGAAGAGGAATAGAAACAGAGGAAAAATTGTAATTCAAACCTTCCAAGTTCCATAATGTAGGAAAAAGGAGCAAAATAGTCGTCCACATGATTTACCACCAACAAAGACGATGATGGTTGAAAAAGAGGAATAGAAAGAGGGAAGTTCACTAGTTCAAGTTGCATATCAATGATGTAATTTATAACATTTGACATGGAGCTTCTATGCTTGAGAGAATTTTCTAATGATGTCATTAGGGGGGATAAATAGGGCGCTGTTTTCTCATGGACGCTAGTGGATCTCATTGATGTTTACTTTTTTCATTTTCATCACAAGGCCAATTTGGAGGTGGATTCCTTGGCCAAAAAAGATAGTTGATGGATATTTTTATTGGTTGGGCATTGGTTTCCTTTGTAGTTTCTTTCATATACTACTTTTTTATTTATTTCACGACCATCTTGGTTATTTGCATATGTTTCATTTCCATTTCCTATTGTTCAAAAATGTATTTTTTTTCTTGTAGTGACTTCATTCAATGCTGTATACCTCACTACATCATCTCAAAAATTCAATTGAACCTTCTTTTGGGTTGTGAGATCGTTCTTAATGTTTTAAAACTATTTTAAATGAGTTTTAGAATGTTTCAAATGTCCTTGCTCTTAAAGAGCCCTATACGTATCGCAAAATTTACGTTAAATGCCCTTTTCTAACTGTACAACACAAACTTGTAGATTGGAATGACCCTTCAATCTTTTTCTTTGTAAGCCTCAAAGGAAAAAGAAAAAGAAATAAAGAATTCCTAGTTATGTGGTGGAATATTTTTATCCTTAACACTTAGGAAATTCAACCAAATTTATATTATCTAGGGTTTTGATAGGTGGAGTGTGGAAAAGGAGGGGTTTGGCATGGCATTACTTGAGCTCGTTGTCGGTTGTCCACTGCTATAACATTTAAAAAACTGCAAAAAACCAAAGTCCAATCTGAAAATCGACTTTGATTTTTTCCTCAAGCTTCATTTAAAAGCTCAATCAAGGCAAAAGAGACAAAAATGTTTGCTAAAAAATTGTGTTGGTATAGTCCTTGCCATAGTCCCATCTGAGAACTTGTCAAAAATTTCAAGTGCTGGTCCAAGTTTTCAACGATTACAATGAAGGATGACTAGCATTCGTACATGTGCAATCCATTATAGGTAGTATGGTAACTGTAGTAGTTTGACTAATGATAAATAAGCATGCCCACATATGCGGGAACATGCAACAAGTGCGAGTTAGCATGGGAAGATTCATCAGATAATCTCCCAAGCTGCTGATCACTGATGTTGTCTCTTATACAATCTGATGTATGTTATGTTGGTCATGGTTCACAGTAGTAGCTTGAGCATCATATTTTTCATCTAACCATTGTCACTCGGAGTTAAACAAAAGTCTAAGTTGATGCAAGTGCATCTAACCATTTTTCATATTTTTCATGGAATTGATGATGGGTTTCTCATTGACTTTTTGGTTTTTACAAAGATACGCTTCACTTTGTCTATTGGGATTCCATTTTACGTGCTCAACATTCCTCTATGTAATTCTCTGTATTAGTTTTTTCTTTCCCAAATAATGAATTCCTCTAAGTTTGTCATTTGAGAATGGGTTTTGACATGCATTAGAACTTGATTTTTGTTCCCTTTTTACTCTCAAATTTTGTTGTTACCTTTTTTCATTTTAAGATTTTGCCTCTTTCTGAGATTATTTTCTATTATCCTTTTAGGCACAAGAAGGGGAGGTGGGAGTGGTTGCAAGTCTTGTTGATCCTTCTTATAAGCTAGAACTGTCATCTGCCGTTCCATCAATTGGGTTGGTTCGTGAAATTCCAAATATGCTTGCAATTAACACTAATATCATGTGGCAACATTCTTCGATTTAGTGGTTTTTGTGTTGTACTTGATTTGCATCTTCTTTTTATTCTCCCTTTTGTAAAAAAAAAGTACATATGCAGAATAAAGAAATATAAATGAATAATTTTAATCTTGATTCCTTGTTGGTGTTTTAGCCTAGAGCAACCTTCAAATTCCCCCTTGGTGAAGCTTCATTGGAGGAGGAAGTTGACGAAGAAGAGAAGAGAGTTTTATCGATGAGTGGAATTTTGAAAGGTCAAGTTATGAATGGGATATGCACTGCACAGTACAAGCATAATGACTTAAACCTAAGATATTCATACAAGGTGGTCTATTGCAGGCTGATTTTTATCAACTCTATTATGTTTATCTTCTATTTTCATTTTCTCATAGTTCCCTTTTGTTATGTTTGTATAATAATCTCTTCTGATATAACTCAAGAGTTGGTTTAAATGGCAGGATGAGCAATTGTCATTCATTCCAAGCATCTCTTTGCCATCTAATGTGCTGTCCTTTGCATTCAAGCGGCGGTTCAGTCCTTCAGACAAGTTAAGGTGGGCAACCTATAATGTCATTAAAGGCACTAGGCGTGGTCTATGTGATAGTCCTTGGGATGCTTGAGACTTAGATGCTCGCCTAGGGATGCTTAGTCTTTCTATTCATTTTTCTTCTTATGGGATAAACACTTTTGTATATCTGTCTATAAATATCTCTTTGAAAAATCATTTTGCTTCCTTTCAAAAAAAAAAGAAAAAAAATCATTTTGCTTCACTAACTTGTTTTACCGTTCCACACACCATCTAACTGTTCAAAAATTTGATAACCTGTCTTCGCATAATCGATGTCTTCACATTATCGATGTACCGAGAGATCTATAACATGGTTGTCGTTGTGGAATTTACCAAAAGTTAATCAATGCCCTCCCTTGCCTATCCATCTATCCTTCTGGCTTAATAGTACAATATTCTTTTGTCCATCCTTCTTTGTAAGGCCTAAAAAATCTTGTATATATTTAACCTCGTTTTTCATTAAAGGTCTGGGTAACTCATTATAAAATTGGGGGCTTCATTCCTGGTCCAAACTGTACTAGGGCTTCAACCATTTGTTTGAGTCTTTCAAACGGGCCATGCTTTTCTTGAACGATTGTAAAAATTTGTACTAAAAGAACTGTCTAAAAAGAGAGAAAAATCACTGAGCTGGTCATGGAGAGATGCAAGGAGCATAGTAAGAAAAGGAAAGAGCCAATTTCTTCTTTTATCCCATAATTGTTTTGGTGAGTTTTGGGGTTCTATTTACTTCTTGCTATTACCACCCATTAGTTGTGGTAAAATACTCTCCTTATGCTGACCTTGAAGGGCACCTCACCGTATTTACTCCAGTTCCGCGCAGGCGAATGCTTGGTAATTCTTGCCTATGACACAATACTAAGCAAGCGCCTAGTTTCCTTTTTTTTTAATTTCCGAGTATCTATGCGCCTAGGCAAGGCCTTCCCAAACGTGAAAGTCATTTTATTTCATTATTAGTTTGTCTGAAAGTCATTTTAGTTGTTGTGATATTAAGCACTAGATTGAAGTTTTCAGGTTTTAGTTTCAGCATGTGCTTCGAACGTGAAGGAAATCATGGTTTCAAATTTCCCTGAAACAACCGAAATATTTTCATTTCCATGCCCACCAAAACGAAATCTACACGATCTCCTTCCGTGTCATTATTTCCCTGAAATTTTGATCGAAATTCTCGAATTTCAACCGAAGTTCCTGAAATGCGACCGTAATTCCTTGATTTCAACCGAAATGGTCGTAACGACAAAAAAAATGGAAAGTTGTTATGATTTGCATTTCATTTCATTAATGTAGAAAATGATATTTGGTAGGCAACAACATTCAACTGCACAACAAAGTAACCATATTGTATGCATGGGATTTCGGATAGGCACGGGACCAATAATTCGTAACTCTATGTGGTATTGACATAGAGTTGGGGTCATTAGAGGGAGACTGTTCATTCGACTTTCTTATACCTTATTACATTGTACTTCTTTATTGACTTTACTATTTCAAACATGTGCGGCACCGCTGTCACTAGTTGTTTGATGTGAATAGGCCATTATGTATGGCGTTCTTGTTTATGTGATGGTTTCTAAGTATGTATTTTGTGCTTATTCTATCATTTCCTAATGTTTAATTTTAGAATTTCATCATGTGCATATGTTTCCATACGTTTCCATGATTTTACCAGATTTCCACCGAAACCAAAATGTTTCTATTTTCGTGTTGACCGAAGATGAAATTTAAAACCATAATGGATATGGCAACTTGGTTTCAGATGTAAATTTCAGTTAAAATCCTTTAAGATCATGGAAACATATGGAAACATATGCAAATGATTGACGTTTAAGATGAAACTTTAGGAAATGTTTATTCATAAACAGGTCAAAACTATCACATAACATAAGAAAACCACCTATAATGATTTAGCAACATCTAATACCTAGTTACATGCGTTGTCGAGCATGTCTCATAATGAAGTACATACCACATTTCACGTGCAATTCCTTTAAATATAATTATGTAACACAATTGGTATATTATACCATGACTACACTAAATAACGAAGAAAGATATTTTTATCTTTTAAAATAAATTTTTAATATTTTATAAGAATAGTAAGAAAAAACAACATATATTTTGTGTATGATAGGCCTGTCTCTTTAAAAATAAATTTTTATAAGAATTGTAAGAAAATACAACATAAATTTTATGTATGACAGGGCATTTCTAAGTTTGCACATGCCTTGATTTTGTTATATTTTTATGAAAGTTAATTTTTTTATTTTTAAAAAAAAATTTCAGTAAAAATAAAAATAGTTATATTATTATAAAATCTTGTATATAACACTACAATGGTATGAGGTGTATTATTTATATAATGTCCTTATCCTATCTGTTTTTTCATATTTTTTAAAATTTTATTTATTATTTTCCAATATTTTTAACATAAGGAATTTATTGTTTTCCCTATTTTTAAGCGCAATAATTATTTTCAATATCTCTTGAAGTTTTCATTTTAAGTACAGAGGGCAAGCCTTGGTGCAACGGTAAGGATGCTCCATTGTGACCTGGTGGTCACGGGGTCGAGTCACGGAAACTGCCTCTCTGCAAAGCAGGGCTAAGTCTGCGTACATCTAGCCTCCCCAGACCCCGCAATGGCGGGAGCCTGGTGCATTGGGCCGCCCCTATCTGTTGTGTATGTTTTCATACATTTTCGTAATTCTAGTTGCATATGTTTCCATACATTTTCGTAATTTTATGAGATTTCACGGGAACTTGCAGCCGAAAATTACATTTTACCAAGTTCTGATCGAATTATTGTAATGTATATTGATATACCCTTACAGTTGCAGTTTTGGTACATATATTGATGGGGATGGAAATGAAACATTTCGGTCATTTCTTTCCGTTTCGACTAGAATTTAAAACGAAGATTAGATTTCAATTTATGAATACAAGAAACTCTTAGTAATGGAATCATATATTTACCTGGATGACATTCTTTTCTTCTATATGCTATGTGACTGATATGGACTAGTCTGTTAGTGTCAGACAATGGATTCTAGAAAACCCATGACATAAGGATGTCCATACAAGTATATTATAGTATGGGTATATATTATTGCATGGAAATTCTATCCATACTAATAAGATGTAAAAAATCATCTATTTAAGAAGAAACTATATTAAAACTTTATTATAAGTTTTGGTTCTGCCTACCTGTCACCTCACTTGTAGCCTTGAGTTGTTGTAGCAAAATGCTTTTGCATTGCTCCATTGACTAAGTGACATATTGTATTAAAAGTTCCCATACATAGTCCATAAGTAACACCAGAGAAAATTAAAGAATAAAAAATGCTTCAATATTTGGTCCCAACTATTGTATCGTCGTGTGGTTTATGCCTATGTTTTCCCCAAGTCGTGGCTATTTGTTTAGACCAAGCCACTTCTATTTGATCCGATTTTACAATTCTAATGATCTTAATTTAGTTTGAATGATTTTATGAGCAGCTACTGGTATAACTTAGACTCCAATTATTGGAATACTGTGTACAAGCACACGATCGGCAAGGACCTCAAATTTAAAGCTGGTTATGACTCAGAGGTTCGGCTTGGATGGGCTTCACTATGGGTAAATTCTATATTCATTGTATTTTCAATGCATCATTAACACTAGTTTATGTTGATTAAAATATACTCAATTCAACTCAACTCAACTCAACAAAGCCTTTGTCCCAAACTAGTTGGGGTCGGCTAAATGAATCCTTTAGAAAAATTTCATGAAGAAGGTGATATGTTGATTAAAATATAAAAAAACAAATATTGAAATTGAAATATATATATGAGGAAAAGGATTGTGAGCTTGAAGCTCATATAGCTTATATGAGCTTGAGGGCCCAAACACATGTGGGCCCACATTGTTAGGATGATCCAAAGCATTCATTTGAAAGGCCCTTACAAAGATAGGGTGTGTACAAAAAATCAGCTCCATAGGATCCTCCTAACCCATCCAAAAGTAGAGGGCAAAATGGACAGACCGTTTGCCACAAATCTGCCCATTTTTGCCCTCCGCTTTTGGAGGGGTTAGGATGATCCAATGGAGCTGATTTTTGGTACACACCCTATCTATGATGGGGCCTTGCAAATGAATGGTTTGGATCACCACAAAAAATGTGGGACCCATGTGTTTGGGCCCTCAAGCTCATATAAGCTATATGAGCTTCAAGCTCACAATCCTTTTCCTATATATATATATATATATATATATATATATATATATATATATATATATATATATGAGGAAAAGGATTGTACGCTCGACCGTACCTAAAGTTAGGTACGGTAGAGTGCCAAATCACATGGGTCCTCCATTTTTGGTGAGCATCTAAACTATTCATTTGCAAGGCCCCATCATAGATAGGGTGCATACCAAAAATCAGCACCATTGAATCATCCTAACCCCTCCAAAACTGGAGGGCAAAATGGGCAGATTTGTGGACAAACACTGTCTGTCCATTTTGGCCTCCACAAATGGATGGGTTAGGATGATCCTATGGAGCTGATTTTTGGTATGCACCCTATCTATGATGGGGCCTTGCAAATGAATGGTTTAGATGCTCACCAAAAATGTGGGACCCATGTGATTTGGCACTCTACCGTACCTAACTTTAGGTACGGTCGAGCGTACAATCCTTTTCCCCTCTCTCTCTCTCTCTCTCTCTATATATATATATATATATATATATAGAGAATAGAGTTCCTAAGGTGTCACCTCATATAGCTTATATGAGGTGGCGCTCACAAAACATAAGGGGCCCACATTTTTGGGGTGATCAAAACCATTCATTTGAAAGGCCCTTAGATGGATATGGTGCCTACAAAAAATCAGGTCCATAGGATCATCTTAACCCTTCCATTTATAGAGGTTAAAAATGGGCAGATTTATGGAGGTTTATACCCATCCATTTCAACCTCACAAATGGAAGGGTTAGGATGATCCTATGAAGTTGATTTTTTGGGCACACCCTATCTATGTGAGGGCCTATCATATGAATGCTTTGGATCATCCAAACAAAGTGGGCCCCTTATGTTTTTAAGCACCACCTCATATAAGCTATATGAGGTGACACCTTAGGAACTCTATTCTCATATATATATATATATATATATATGCGAGGTCCTTTCAAATGAATGCTCTGGACCACCCCAAAAGTGTGGGCCCACATGCTTCTTTAAGTGTGATTGCAAACATCCTATTCAAAAGGTGTCACATGTGTGCTGAACTGACGAAGTTGGGCATGATACTATAATGCAAGCATGGCACGGATGTATGTTCTCCATGGTGTTTGATTTTGTGTGCAACTTTTCCCCAGAACACCCATCCTATTTATACCTCATCTCGTTGTGCTCTTAGGTTTTAGGAACTAGATGAGCCTACCTTGCTTCTTTCTTAGGGATTGACTTGGCTTTCCACTATAGTCTTAACTAGCTAAAATCCTATGCGTTCTCAATTGCTAAATTTCATTGTAGATGCATATATATTTCTCCCAAGCTGATGGTGTAATCATTTCTTGTTGGTAATCTTTTTTGTTTATTTGCTGCTTATGTGCTTCTCCAGTCGATTTCTTATATTATTTGATTCTTTATATTAGCGAAGAACCCCTCACCAATTTTGCACATTGTTTGAAAACACGAAACTCATCTTGAATTGAAAGTGAGACATGTTTGGTCGACTCGATCGAGTTGGTCATTAGTTAAGAAGACTCGAGAACATGTTCTTTGTGTTTTCAATTAAAATACCCTAGTTACAGAAAATATAGCAGGGTATCTAATAACCTATGATTTAGTTGACACTTTGAATTTATGTCTGACATGCGTGTCAGCATCTTTCGAGATATGTTTTACATATTGCTAGAAGTGTTTGACTGAATTTACGTCGGACATGTGTGTTGGAGCAAAAGAAGTAAAGAGAACGAAGGAAAAACTCTACACACAGATCCTCCCAAGGAGGAATGCGATAAAAGATAGTAAAGCTGTCTCTATCTACACTGGAATCACAAAAGGGTGACCACGGAGAATGTCACAGAAGGATGACCACTTAGAAGTGCGTTCACCTCCACTTCGCCGGAATCTCTCTCCAATAGGACCAAAGATAGCCCAATTGACCCCTCTCTGACTTCCAAAGAAGGCCCCCTAGGACCTGGGTTCCCTAGGCTTGACCCATCAAAGAGATACAAACAAACATTAAATACTGTTTTAAGTATTTTATTATGACATAGGGGCCCACCCCTTTTTAGGGTGGGGCTAATCCCTATGAATGCGATCAATCACCCGTAAACCACGCTCATTGGGTTTACTCCAGGGGGATTCAAATTCATCACTGTGGAGCATACCCATGACTTCAACTCTTCATTTATCTATTCTTTACTTAATAAACCTAAAACCCTAAACAACCCTTTCTTCTAATATTATATTCATTGTATCCCATTGGCCTCTCTTTGCCACTGCATATTGAAGATTGAAGAGAACTAGCTTGGACTGATGAATATGTTGTTATTTGGTTATCTCATGTTTGTTTTATAACTTATGGTTGCTTAGCCCTAAAATTTCTTGGTACCACATTTATCTTGTTAAGAATTATGATTATCATTCAAATTTTTTTATATATGTGCATGGGCATGTCCCCATGTTTGAATTTTTAGCTGTCCGTGATAGACACCTCTTATCCGCGTCGATACTTGACACATGAAACCATGTCCACAGTTCACTATTTCCTAGCGGGTGCTATCTCGCAAGTTTCTAGAATATGATTTATTACTTTTGGCTATTATTTTCTGCTGAGTTTCGACTAAAATGCATGATGTTTTTGAACTATGCTGTGCAGCATAATTTTCATAATTTTGACTGTATACTCTGGAGTAAAGCTGACATTTCCATTGTTAATTGAAACTAGATTGTTTACCATACCATCCAGTCAATGATTAATAAATTGCTTTTGTCTTGTCTGATAAGGTTTAAGAGCTCAAAACTCGACTGTGACTCAATGAGTTTTGGTCTCAGTCTAATTGAAACTCGGTTGAGTAAAAATTTGAGTCTTTTGTGCTTGTGAACCTTACGCTTTTTTTCTTTTTTCTTTTTTTTTTCTGATTTTTTGAGAGTTTCAACTGCTAAGATCAGATACCATCATAAAAGCCTAGTTATTCTCCCTGACCCTGAGTGAACTAGACTCAACTTGACTCGGTGAGTTTTGTAGTACCAGATTGTATGTCTGACACTTGGGGCATGTTTGACAACCATGCAAAACTATTCCATGGAATATTAGTGGAGCCAGTTCTGAGCCATGGGCGGGAGCTTCAAAAGCCCATTAAAAACAGAGAAAAAACCCAATTTGAAGTAGTGTACTTGTTTTCTCTGTTTTTAGGAATTGCTCATGCTCTCTCCACCCCTCAAAGTCTCACTCTCCTCCTTCAGCTCCGCTTTTCATTGTTGGGTTCATGAATATTTCATGAAATAATTTTCGTAGTTGCCAAACATGCCCTATGGAACCATAAAAAAGTGTGAAGGAAGAAATGGTCACATATGACTGCTTGGATTTACAGGTTGGAGAGGAGGAAGGCAAAGCTAAAACAGCTCCGATGAAGATGAAAGTTCAATTCATGCTCCAAGTCCCTCAAGATGATATTTCATCCCCAGTCATCATGTTCCGTGTGAAGAAAAGGTGGGATCTTTTGAGCTGATTTTCTGTTGTCTTGTTCTAACTTCAAATCAAAGTTGAAAATAGCAGTACATTGCTGTGGGATTACATTATTGTATTTAAATTTGTTTCAGAATTGTTTTTCTGTGAAGTGTAAATGTTAATCCCTTTCTTCTTTGAAAGTTTCGTCATCAAAGCAATAGAAATTTCTGTCTTCCTCAGTGTAGAAATTTCTTTCTAACCCAAGTAAAATTTCTTCCTCATTATATAGGCTGTGCTTGTTTTTTTGTTTTTTTTTTTTGAATGATTAAAAGATCAATATCAGTTGACAATGCATGCCGGAAAAGGATTGTGATTGTTATCATTAAAAGAAAAATCAAAGGCTTTGATCTAGAATTTAGAAACTATCTTAAACACAATAACAGAGCCCGCGGTTGCGCCTTGTTTGCATCGTGTACTTCGAAAAAAAAAGTTGAAGTTGAAGTTCACCGATCAAGGAGGATGACTTCGCTCTGGAGATATCTTGATCTTCACAACCTTTTCCATAGCAATCATGCACTAATCTCCTAGAATTTCATTCACAGTATGTGGTTTTAAGCATGTCTCTTCTGCCCATAAATATTAATTCATTCTTCTCTGGGAGAATTCCCCACTAATCTCGCCCTTGTTCCTACAGTTTGGTCCCTTTTGCCAAATGAGTCTAGGTGTCAATTAAATAATAGGGAAAAATACACTTAGACCCCTGTGGTTTCTGAGACATTCAGCTTAACCCCTAATGTTTAAAAAGTTACAAGTAGACCCCAAGTAGACCTCCTGTGGTTTCAATTTGTATAAGGTAGACCCCCTCATTCAACGGTTCGTTCACAGATTGAAGGGTTAGGATGATCCTATGGAGCTGATTTTTTGGGCACACCGTATCTATGTCAGGGCCCATCAAATGAACGCTTTGGATCATCCAAACAATGTGGGCCCACTGTGTTTTTGGTAGTGTTTGGATTTGGGTATGGGTTTGGGCCCACTACCAAAAACACAGTGGGCCCACATTGCTTGGATGATCCAAAGCGTTCATTTGATGGACCCCGACATAGATAGGGTGTGCCCAAAACTTCAGCTCCATATGATCATCCTAACCCTTCAATCTGCGGACGAACCGTCGAATGAGGGGGTCTAAAACCACAGGAGTCTACTTGTAACTTTTTAAACATTAGGGGTTAAGTCGAATGTGTCAGAAATCACAGGGGGTCTAATTGTATTTTTCTCTAAATAATATCTTCTTGATGATGAAACCCAGAAGCACGCAAGATAGGCCGAATGGCTGTAATTGGCATTTTGTATGCTCAATTTTCTCATATTATTTGTAGGAACAAGGTGTTTTCACCATGTAAATGCTCAAATATTATTTTTTGTATATGTGCAGTGAAGCTTTTGAACGAAAATAACTTTTGGACCTTGAGGGGCCGTTTGGATACGCGGATTTTAGAATCCAGGTTTTCAGTTTGAAAACAGTGTAAAAGAGGGTTCATGATCGCTTACCGTATGCTGTCCTGACAACGTTTCTTGGATTTTAAGTGAGAAATTCAGGTTTTAAAAATCTCTCCTGCATCATGAGATTTCTAAAACCTGGAAATATGGGATAATCTGCTACTCTCTTGCTGACGGAAAGAAGGGCGAGAAGTAAAAAACGACGGCTGGTCCACTTCTTCTCTTGTGTCTTAGCTACAATTTTGAAGAAATCCCGAATTCTAAAATCTACGTATCCAAGCGGCCCCTAAATAAATTTGAAGATTATCCTCTAAACTCAGTTACCTTCTATCCAATGACAATACGATTTGTAAGGCCCTATTTGTTTCGGATTTTGAGAACCAATTGTGAGTCCAAAACTGATTATTGAAATCAAAATTAAATGTCGCTCACCATCAGTTGCCGAAACGAACAGGGCCTTATGTTTAATTTTGATTTCAATAATCAGTTTTGGACTCAACGGGTTCTTAAAATCCAAAACAAATAGGGCCTAAGCATGAAAGATTTCGTGGTGGGAGAGATAATCAATTAAATAACTTCAGGTTAAAGAGAAAGATAAAGGTCGGTCCTCTAAACTCAGTTACCTTCTATCCAAATCCCTTCATTTTGGATGGATGGTGAGGATCGAGGAAAGGTTGGTCCTCATAATCAAATCCCTTCATTTTGCAAATGTAGAAATGATATTTTCTTCCCCTTAAATGGATAAAATCCCCCGCTTTAACGGTTACTGTGAGAATGGTTCACTGCTTGAGGATAAATTCACCCCCCTGTAACGTTTTTCTTTTCCTAACGGATAACGACGTTAAAAGGGAGGGATTTAATCCGTCCCGTCAGAGGGGGCAATTCTCGTATCTTGTGGGCCCAAATTAATTGATCTTCACCGTCCACATGGCGGCCTCATATTAGCCATGACAGAAGACACTCTCTCAGGGTATTTTCGTCATTTGAAGATGTAAATATGTAATAGTAGTTTCGTTAGTTTCAGTATCGTCGTTTCAAATTCAGATTCCACTCAACAAGCGTTCGTTCCCTCCTGAAACTAAAAAAATCTTTCTTCTCCCGCTAAACTCTGTCCCGTTTCTTATACTTTTCCCGGCGAAAAACTCCCCGCCGAAATGAGAATTTCCGAAATATCGCTGGAGATCCGTTCTAGTGAGTCCGAATCACAATCTCTGTTACTCAAAGAAATCGAAGATTCAATCAAAGAAGCTGAGCGCCTCACTCCCGAAGATCTCTCACCTGGAAAACTCTCCGGCAAGCTACAAAAGAGCCTTTCTCGACTAAATTCCTTCCTTCCATTGCCGGAATCAGGCAATCTACAGATTTGGAAGCTCAGCTACCGCCTCTGGAACGCATGTGTGGATCTCTCGAATAACATCGAGATTAGTTTCAGAAACGAAGAGAAGGCTAACCTCCGATCAAAGATCGACGAAGAACAGGCAAATCTCCGTCAGATCTCAGCCGATCTACTCTTTTTAGCTGGAAATGTCACCGGAATTCCATCCCCGGCCTTTAAATCGGCCTCGTTCTTCTACAGGACTGGTTTGATGTGGCACGATCTGAAGAAATTCGATCTCGCCTCGAATTGTTACGAACGAGCAACAGATCTGCTTTCAAAGATCGAGATCGATGATATTTCGGACTGCGAAGAGAGAAAGCTTCTTTTAGATCTGAATCTCTCGAGATCTCGAACGGCATGGGAGGTTTCCGAGAGAAATTTGGCTCTCACCGTGCTCAATCGATCCAAGAACTTACTATTTGGTAATCCAGAGAATTACAGAGCCCTAGCGGAACAGTATCTTGAGTTCGGCAAGTTTGTCCTATCGAGAGATGACAAATCTGCCATTAACGAAGCTCTGAAGCTGATAAACGAAGCCCTAGATCAGTGCGAGAAGGGATTAGGATTAGCTTCTGAGGGAGGATACAATGAAACCCTAACTCTGAAGAATCTGAGAGCGAAATCTCTTCGTTTCCTTGCAGCCGCTCATCTTCAGATGGAGGAATTCGAGAGAGTTTTGAAATGCGTTAGGGTTTTGAGAGACACGTGTGGGGCGGATCACACAAGCGTGCCATTTTTGGCGATGAAAGCGTGGCTAGGGTTGGGGAGAGTGGTGGAGGCTGAGAAGGAGCTGAGGAGCATGGTGGTAAATAAAGGAGTTCCTGAGGGCATTTGTGTTTCTGCTTTGGAAGCTTTTTTTCAAGGGGCTGGGGTGGCAGGGGCAGATGCGACAAAAGGGATTTTTTTGGGGATGCTTGGTAGGTGCCACGTCAGCGCCGGAACGGCGGTGAGGGTGGTGCAGAAGATATTGGCCGGCGGTAATGTTTCGGTGGTGGCGGAGATTGTTTCCGACGAGAAAGTGGTGGCGCTCTTCGCCGGCGGTGGGGCCAAGGAGAGGAGCGCAATGCACGCCCTCTTATGGAATAGGTCGGATTCTAACTTGCGCCTGTATGATCTGATCAATGTAGTTAGCCTACGGCCCTACGCATCCAAGAACTTCCTACCGCTTCTGTCTGTAAATTTTTCCTTGATATAAGAAAATGATATGAGCACAACCATACCTTAATAATTGCACAAAAGCAGCTTGTCGTTTTCTTTTCTTGGGAACTGTAATAACCCTTCACAATCACATCTCTTTAAATAATAAAAGACAAAGATGGGTCAGTGTAATTATCAAGATAGGGATTTGTGCAATTATTAAAAGATGGTAGTGCCGATATCAATAGTCTACTTTAAATAGTATTGTTAAGCAGCTTTATACTTTTATTCAGTGTCTATGTTATCAAACAGTGGAGCTGAGCATTTCCGATCAAAAGACTACGAGACGAGTGCAGAGGTGTTTGAGAAATCGATGCTTTATGTTCCTCATGACGTTGAAAATCGGATTCTCCGAGCAAAATGTTTCAGAGTCCTGTGTCTCTGCCACCTTGGACTCTCTCAGCTCGATCGAGCGGAGGAATACATCAACGAAGCCGAAAAGGTTATTCCGAAAAATTAGAAGCTTCCTAGAGAGTGAGATTTCCTTTAAAATATCATTTCTTTCTGACCTCTATGGCGTGTTTTCTCCCTGCAGCTCGAGCCAAACGTAGCCTGCGCTTTTCTGAAGGTATTAAATATATCTAGTGAATGATATTTCCACCGCTTGCTTTCTAGCATTTGCATCCCATATTCGGAAATGATATAAACACAACCATGTTTTAATAATTGCGGAGCTGTAATAAATTTTGACGGCTCTTTAAATATTAAAAGACAAGAAGGGTTAGTGCAAATATCAAAACAGGGTTGTGCTGATATCATTTCCCTTTAAGAATAGACATGATATCAGCACAACCGTGCTTTAATAATTTCACTAAACCATCTTGTCTTTTATTATTTAAAGTGCTGTCAAGATTTTTACTGTTCCTAAAAACTCTTACAAGCTAATTACATAGGAAAAGGCAAGCTGAATTTGTGCAAGTATAAAAACATGGTTGTGCTGATATCATTTTCGCTAGATATAATATAAAATGCAAAAGACACACCCTTTCCAGCCATTTCCTTCCGTTTTGTTTGCCTTTTCTGGAAATAAACTTCATTTTTAGGAAGAGAAATTATATTGGCACAACCATGTTTTAATATTTGCACAAACCCAGCTTGCTTTTTCATTTTTAAAGGCTTTGCAGAGCTTTTTGGGAACTGTAATAATTTTTTACAGCTCTTTAAATAATAAAGAGGAATGATAGATGCAAGGGCCGGAGAATAGATCCACGTTGTTTTTAAAGTCGTTTGAAAACCTGAATTGGGTTGCACTTAATGATGTGGATCTATTCAAGGGTCCTTCTCCATCTTTGCATCTATCATTTCTCAATAATAAAAGACAAGATGAGTTGGTGCAGATATCAAAACATTGTGGTGCTTATATAATTTCCCTACGCATTATCTAATCATCAGTTTACCAACCCGGAGGTTTCTGCTGACTGCAGTTCAAGATCTACCTGCAAAAGAAAGACGAAAAGGGAGCAATTAATCAGATGCAAACCATGGTAAGCTGCATAGACTTCAACCCTGAATTCATCATCCTCTCTGCTCACGAAGCCATGGCTTGCCGAGCTCTCCCCGTAGCTATCGCTTCCATATCCAATCTCCTCAACCTCTACTCCCCCGGAAAATTAATGCCAATGCCGGAAGTCGCCCTTCTCCGCAACCTCATCGCCCTTCTCTTCCAAAACCCAAACAACGAATCCGAGATCCTTAAACAAATGAAACGAGCTAAGACTCGGATGTCTGAGCTTGGAACTGAGCAATTCTTTGGAAAAGGAGCAGTCGGTAGCCGGGAACTGAGTTGGTTTGCGGGGGATTCGTGGAATATGGGGATAAAAACTGCAAGAGAGAATAAGTATGAATTTTGTGCTGAGTTTTGGGAGATGGCATCGGATTTTTATGGAGTGATGGAGGAAACAGATGCAAACCGCGCCATGGTTTGTAAATCGCTGGTTATTTGCGTTGCGGCCATGATCAATGGTGAGAAGCAGATGGGTGTCTCGTTGACGGATTCTGATGTGAGGAGAGGTCTCGAGTTGGTTGATAGAGCAGGAAAGGTGAGGTTAATTCTAGTGTAATAAAAACCTACGTAAGTTGCTTGCACTGAATTCTCTCGGTGCAAGAGAAAACTACGGGGATTACGGGAAAATCTCTCACGCCCATATTCGCCCTTTCTTACTTGGATTGTAGTGATAAATACACTAGAGGTGGCTGTCCCAAGTAAAAAAGGGGAGGGTACATATAACAGTTCCCAACCACTAGGAGTGTGGTCCCCGAATTTGGGAACATTTTTCTGACTTTGCCAAGATCTTTGATATTTTGTGATTTTTTTTATTAAATTAGAAATCCTAAATTTTTCTCATGATTTTAAAAGTTTATCAAATAATTATATTTTATTTTTTTATGATGAAAATATTATAAATTCATGTTATTATTTTTTGTTCTAATTTTGTTTTAAATTTTTATATGTTTTAATAAATATACAATTTTAAATAATTTTTTACAATATTTTGTTCTAATTTAAAATTGGAAATAACGGAAATGATTTAAAATATCCGAGATACACCCTTTTTAAGAAATCCCCAAGACATTTTTTTTTAGACATAGGAGATCCAAAGCAAAACCATTAAACCAATAAGGAAAATGTGAATGGTTCATATTATCAAATGTGGGGTCCACTATGCCGTAGTTGTCCCATCAATTACCTGCTTAGGCCATGTTTTAGAGATGGTTGGATCAAATAGGGCCCACATTCATGTTAGATTACCATTCTTCTAACCT
Source organism: Tasmannia lanceolata (assembly GCF_043159265.1). NCBI lineage: Eukaryota > Viridiplantae > Streptophyta > Magnoliopsida > Canellales > Winteraceae > Tasmannia > Tasmannia lanceolata. The sequence continues at coordinate 52,171,987 of NW_027518692.1, forward strand.
GAATGTCCTAGTTGGGCCCACCATACCTGACCCGAACTATTATCAGCTTCTCTCAAAGTGGTGCCCCCAATCACTGTCCATGGTAGCAAAAACAGAGGCTACCATCTAACATGTTCCATGTTCTACTAGAAGATTGAAACACACTCCCCTTGCCTGCATGCAGATACTATCTTCGTTCTCGACCGCGGCTCAACTTGTTGAGAATCAACCAGCAATCCAACCCAGCTTCTACTTCTTGCACACCTTCAGTGCCTACGATCTACACGGGCGACTTGACGAAGCCCGCTCCCAACAGCTTCTCCTCATAAAAAACTTCGCCTCCTCAAGAACATGCACCCCACAAAACCTCCTCCACATGGGCCTCACAGCCTCTCGAGCCCCCCGCCCCAACCCCGAAGCCGCCCACTTCGCCCTCAACGCCTGCCTAACTGCCCTCCTCGCTGCCCCGTCACCCAACTACCAGACTGTCGCCCTTGCCATTCGGAAACTGATCACACTCGCCGGATTCCGGCAAGGCGATTCTGATGATGAGGCTTATAGTGTATACAGGCAGGCTTATCGGATCATGGTGGGGTTGAAGGAAGGGGAGTATCCGGTGGAGGAGGGGAAGTGGCTGGCCACTACCTGTTGGAACCGTTCGGTGTTGCCGGGCCGGCTTGGGCAGACGGAGGTTGCTATTAAATGGATGAAGATGGGGTTGGAGTTGGCCCGGCACTTGCCGGGCATGGATGGGTGTAGGGATTGCATGGAGAAGTGTCTTGCTAGTGTTGAAAAGGTTGGTGAAGAGATGAGTGAGAGTAGACATCACCAACTTGTCTCATGATGTAGAAGATATTTCGAATTTTTCTCTGTTTCTTTTTTCTTCAGTACATGTAGATTACGAAATTACTTAATAATAGTAATGGTGGTGCGGTTAAAACCTTACTGCATAATCTCAAATATGGCTGATACTGTTTATGAGTTATATTGCTATTGTAAAGAGAGGGCTTCTAATGCCAGAGGACGAGGTTTCTCTTGAAAAGGCATAGTTCAATCCCCGAATTTTCTTCCTCTGTGGGTTCTAAAGCAACCTTGTATCATTTGCAAGTTTGTAAAAGAAGAGAGGCCTGCAAGCTTGGATAGAATTGTCATTCTATGGGATATATTTCGATGTACTTACAGATCCAGCACATCCCGTTTCAAAGATAATTTGTCTTAATGGCTGTCGCAAAACAACAAAATGAAACCGGAAAAATACTACACTGCAACGGCTATAAACAAAATAAGTAAACAAATACCTAACCTTCTGGAAATCAGCACCTGAACAGATGAAAAAAGAAGAGAACATCTAACAACAGTCCATAACATAGAACAACGAAAAAGAGATTATGCGTAGGGATATATCAGTAACAATATAAGCTGTTCGTTAGAGAAGATGAGCACAGTTTGCTTCCCCGCTCGCAAACAAACACTTAAAATACATGAAAGAAAAGCTTCCCAACTATGCAGTACTCAGTCTGTCCATAATGGGTTAAAACTAAAAAGTTACCAAAAAGATCACAATCAGCTTTAGCTACTTTACTAGTGTAGATAAGGAGTTGGATACTGATACCCATTTCCATAGTAGCTTCCATGGCCGGGAGAGATATTATAGGTGGCTGTACCCAAATGCGAGGAGCCATAGTTGTCGGTTGGATACGCATAAGGCCTATCATACATATATGGGTATCTTTCTGGCCCTCTGTAGAAGCTGTTCTCATGGATGTTTGTGATGCGGGGCGCATAGTTGCCTCCATTGGCACGAGGCCTCTTTGATTGTGATTTTGCGGCTTCTGCTGCCCTTTTCTTGTCGGCCTTTGCTTTCTCAAGCTGGAGAAGCCGTTTCTGAAGGGGGTCGAGGGGGTACTGCTCCTCGAGTTTATGCTCTTCGATGCACTTGATGACAGCCTTGAGGGAAAATAATTCTCGTTCATTCGCTTCATTCTGAAGCACGAAGCACTACAGATTAGAACAGATTTGTTTTATAGACAAGTTATTCAGACAATCCAACACACATCATCATGAGGTGATAGCCCCATATCCTTTGATCCAAAGCTTTTACATTCTTACAAAAAATAAAAGCATAAAATACATGGAACCGTTACCATCTCCTCTACTGAAATTTCTTTCGATGTTTTTTTTTATGGAAAATTTCTTTCAAAGGTTAAGCGATATGATGCAGGTGCATTCCCGCTACAATGTTGCTGTCTGATTTTCAAGATGATTTTTTGACCATTAGATAGAAGATTCTGGAAAAATGGTAAACTAGGAAGTTGTAGCCTTTCTAAGATGTTTCCAATGAATATTTACACTCTTAATTTGGATAAGTGGTTAGTGAGTTATAGCTGTTTTAGTGGACTGTGTATGTTAGTTCCTAAGCTAGTCAATTCGATGGTTTTTTTTTATGGAAACTTTTTTTCAAAGGATAAGATATATGATGCAGGTGCATTCCCGCTACAATGCTGCTGCCTGGTTTTCAAGATGATTTTTTGACCATTAGATAGAAGACTCTGGAAAAATGGTAAACTAGGAAGTTGTAGCCCTTTCTAGGATGTTTCCAACGAATAAATACACTCTTAATTTGGACAAGTGGTTAGTGAGTTATAGCTGTTTTAGTGGACTGTGTATGTTAGTTCCTAGGCTAGTCAAAGTGTTGTGAGTTCCTAAGCTTTTCATCTTGTATTCCTCTATAAAAAGGATAGCAAACATCTGTAATGGCCATTATCGTTGAAGAAGAAAAGCTTTTCTAATATTTTGGCAAGAATTCTACTTCTTGTTCTTCCTCCAGAACCCTAAGGATTGCGTTTGTCGATCCAAACAGTATCAAGATACATCTGCTTGTTGGGGTTGTAACAACCATTTAAAAGATGTTATAAAGAGAAGTTTATGGTTGTCTGTCAAAAGAATGTCCATCTAAAAGAGTTTATAAAGAGAAGTTTATGGTTGTGCCTGTCAAAAGAATGGGGCAAGTATCAGTCTATAAAATGTAGAACATTCAATGCCAATTCTACTCAGCACCTATTAAGTGCATTACAAAAATTCCAAAGTATGGCTATAACCATAGGTCAGACTTGAATTAGTTTTTTTGCTGCTTAATTAACATCAGCCAAAACCAAGAAAAAGTTACTGATTTATTTAGAAAGATGGACTACAGAAAGAGTATTAGGCGCCAACCCAGACCATGTCAACTTGGCCGGGCCGGGTTATAAGTTGATGAGTGAGTTTCACACTGGTTTTATCAATCAAAAAGAAAAAGATAATGATGCATAGAACCATGCCTCCCATGGTTCTCCGAGTAAAACCTCAGCTGTAGCCATTTCTGTTTATCAGCTCTCGTAGTTAAAGGAATGCAATATCAGGGGGAACCATTACTAAATTTTGGCTATAGGAAATCACACCTGAGCAGATGGAGATGTGTTTCCTTGTTTGACTTGTGAGGCTTTCCTCGCCTCCTTGATGTAAGCTTTTAGTAATGGTACGGGATCAAATTGCTCTGTAAGTTGAAATGCAAATGCCAGGTTAACAGCCTCGATTTGCCTCCCGCCATTCACCAGCACTTCAATCACACCTGCAGAATCATGGGTAAAAAATATTCAACAAAAGGCTGAAGATAAATAAAAAGTAACAAAAAGTAAATTAACTCATAAATACAGAATAATCACCAGCAAAAGCATATTGTCACTTCTATATTTTCCCAAATCCCTTGAAAGTTCGAGAATATCCAGAAGAGAAAGGTGCAATAATGGAATCAATAATAACAGGATTACTGAAAAAACCCTGGATTCTAGAGCAGACATATCTCCCACATTTAGTTAACCATTGCAAATCTAAGCCATTATAAAAAAATAACAATGTATCATTGATTCATTAAATATTAAAGCACTCTGGAAATGATACTGAGGTCTTCAGCATCCCAACCAATTGCCGAACACAAGGCGCAGTTGAGTGTTGGTTATTTCTTCTAGCTGGTGATAATTAGCATTCCGGAATAAATGTATGCAAGGGTGTGGCAGGGTGATGTGTTAACCAAGGGGCTCGCCTCAAGGCGAGCACTGGGCATTGATGCACAAGCCTCAATTTTTATTTTTATTTTGTCATTTTCTGAAGAAATGAATTATAAAGAAAATCAGGTGATCACGAAAAGATAGAGTTTGGAATAGGAAACAAGATCCTTAATCATACAGCCATTACAAGCCAACAATAGAATAAAAGATCACATTAACTAGATATTTTGAGTCCTTGACTCAAGCAGTAGACTCACCGGTTTTTTAAATTTGTGTCTAAAGGTGACAGCAACTCATGCCAATAGAAGCACTTACCAGCTTGTCACTTGACTTTCAACAATTGATTGACAAGGACTTACAAAAATATGACGGTGAGCTTCCTTTGGGCCCTTCCACTTCAATAATCTATTCGAACATGAAAATCCAACACTCCTTTCTGGGTATTCCACGGGCTGCAGATGCAAATATATAGAGGAAAATAGTAGGTTTGGGCCCGACAGATCCAGTCGAATCCGGAGAAACTTGGTCTAGTTACATCTCACTGCCCAACGGGTTGACCATTACAGGATCCAGATCCAGAATCCACTTAGATATTTCGGCCAGGTCTGGACCAATGAGGCCCGACCAGTTAAATACAAATAGAATGTAATGACCAATAATGACCAAGAAGTTAAATACACACATAAGACAATTTAAATACAACTAATACAGTTCAATAATCTAGAATGTAAGGATATGGGACTTCATCTGTGATTTTATTGTCACAGATGACTGAGTTCTAAAAGCATTTCATCAATAGGAGTCCTCTCAAAGCATCAAGGGCCTTCAGTAACTAGCACTTCTCAGTGTTTCACAAATGAATCTTGAGGAAGTGATCCCCCAGTCATGAAAAATGACTTACTATAAGAATAGCCTATAAGCACATTTTCGATACCTAAATCAACCAATTCTGACATTACCAAAGCTTCAGCTTTGCAAAACACATTAGCAATGACTGTAACAACATTACTGTCATAACCACAGGTTCTGTGAGAAATAAAAAGTCACTCCCTTGAAACTTCTTAAAAGAACACTCGTTTTGGAGATTTTACTGAAAACAAGGAATTTTCAAATAGTGTACCACTTCTAGACAATTCCAATAGAATAAGTCTGTATCATATTCACATTCTTAAACAAGGAATATTTCCTGCATTGTTGAAATCTCAAAAAGAACAACTGGATACTACAACCCTCTACCGTTCTTATTTGATTTTTTGGGAAGACGGTGAGATAGGGAGTAAGAAAATAGAATTAAAGTACAGACATCTGTCAAGAAACAAAAGTAATGCAAAATAATATCTTGGACAAACAAAAATAAGATGCAGAAAATTTGAATCTGAGAAGCTAAACTAGATAATATCTGCAAAGGCTCAATGGGAAAATAAAAAACTAACCTGGCAATTTCTCAGACAGCCCAAGTGAGCGGCACAGATCAGCAATTTGACGGCGACGCGAAACGGTCGGAATGAGTTTGCATATCTCATCTTGATCAAATTCAGAAGCGATACCAAATGAGGCCACAAGCTGCAGAAACGCATGTGCTTCTAAGGAATTTCCACTGCTGGCATCAACATCAAGAACATCCAACGTTGGCTTCCATCGATCCGCAATTACTTTGGCTTGCTCTTTAATATCCGACGAGATCACTTGATTATCAGAATCGGAATTTGGATTGATGCTAGTTATCAATTGGCCCAAAGACTCCATCAACATGAGACAAGTTCTACGCAGGCCCAAAAGGTTTGAGTCTCTCTTCCCATCCAATGATGGAATTTCTACACGGTAAAAATCCTCCAAAGAATCCAAAACTAATTGGGCTGGGTCAGTTGCACTATTTAATGCAAATGGGATCTCCTCCCGAATGGCACCAAGATTTTTGCGGTTGTCTGAAATAAATTGATGGAGACCTTTTGCATCCATTTCTTCACATAGTTTTATCAGCTGAGGACGGGGTTTAACATCCATGCTCTCATTTTTTGTGAGCTTCATCACTTCTTCTGGCTTCATCACTTCTTCTGAGTAGACATCGGCTGCCTTAATATCTGATTTCTCTTCTACACTAGCATCAGAATTGTCATTGCTCATATCGTTAATTAGGGTTTCAGAAGATTCCTTCTTATATTTCTCGAGTGCATCCCCAATAGCAGAAAGGGCAGCGTCTCTTTTCTCTTGTAACCGTTCCAATGAAGCCTCCTCTTTGGCCACAACTACAGCCTTGCGTTTCTCTAACATTTCCCGAGCCTCTGATGCCTTGGATTCATACTCTTTTTGCTGATTTTCCAACTCATCAAATCTGTTCTTTAGCGACCTCTCAAGCCCGTGAAAATGTTCTTCAAGCTCTTTCCATTTCAAGTTCAGAGACACGGCTCTATGGCTTTCAAGTTCAGCAAATGCTTGTTGGAGCTGTTGTATCTTAGTGGTTGTGGAATCAATGAGCGTAGCGACTGACTGTGTATCGTCCATGTCTTAGGAGCCCTAGAAAAACAGAAAATGTATTCCATCAAATGTTATATGCCATGCAAATGCAACAGGAAAAGAAATTCCACAAATAAATTCATTCAGTGATGTTATGTCAGTGCGTAGGATGTGGCCAGCAGAGAGAATTAACTAAAAATTGTACTCAATCAAGGACCCACCCAAGGCAAAACTCAGTTGACACATATTAGACAATGATTAACCTATTGAGCTTTTGATTGTCTTGGCTGAGTTGGTTGAATTTTTTAAGGACTCAGCTATGTCACAAATATCTCTCTCGGGAATTTCTCGGAAAGGGAAAATCTTGGGATATATTAATCCTTTTTTTTTTTGGGTTTATATCGGGAAAACCGATAACATAAAATTACTTAAAAAAATATTAATTAAGAAAAATAAAAAATAAAATTATCATGTCAATCATCTATTTCTCATCCACACCCATGACAATCATACTAATCATCTATTTCTCATCCACACCTATGCATATTTGGATAATAATCTTAAAAATAAAAAAAATAGACACAAGATCATATCAATTCTCAAAGTCTAAAACATCAAATGACAAATATCAATCATAAAAGACTAGAGTCGTTGGTGTTGTCCTCGTTATAGTTGTCTCCCGCCTCAATGTAAGTAATGCCCTCAAGCACATGCACTGTGCTTGACTGGTTCCCTTTGTTTGATCTCCTACTCCTCCTCTGTCTTCTTCTTTTGAATGAGAGGGATTTCGAAGGCTTCTTGTAACGTACAAAGGAAATGAGGTCTTTCGAAAGAAAGTCCTATTTTCTTTTATACACAACTTAATTTGGATAAATCGCATGAATTGTATGAATCGTACGCTTTGCAATCGAATTGTAAGATTCAATAAAAAATCATAAGATTCATACAAATTAAGATTCAATCATGGGATTCAAATCGTTCTGCATAAAATTTGATTTGAATCGAAAAATCAAATCGTAAATCGTAAATTGTAAGATTTTCAAAACAATGACTATAATATTTATTATTTTTATGATATTTTTATGTTTTGGTTTTTCTTTCCCTTTTGGAGTATGACTAGGGATGCAACTCGGGTCGGGTTGGGTCGCCAACCCGAACCTAACCCGAAGAAGAATCTCGTCAACCCTAACCTGACCCAACCTCAACCCGAACCCGAACCCTAACCAAATAGTATAACCTGACCCGACCCGAGGAGAGAAGAAAGACAAATTAGAACAAGACAAATCTAGAAAAAAATATAAAAACCAAAGAGCTTGTCGCTCAGTTGGATCCGAAAACCCTTTGAAACCGGTAAAGCCCTTTTCTTCCCTGCAGAAAAATGTAATCCCAAATTAAATTAGGTCTAAAAGAAGAAAAACTGAAAAAAGGAAGAAAAAACCCTAGAAAAGAGGGAAAGCCAAGTTTTATTCGTGGTATCCCGTCAAAGGTATCTTCTTCATCTTCTTTCTCCAACGTAAGGACACATAGATTTTTTCCGTGCAGTATTGTATTTGGTCTCGCACAGATTTAGGAAGCTTCAAGAAGTTACAACACTGTGAGGAAAATAATGGCGGTTTTTCTTTTACACGTTTTGTTTTTTATAAACCCTAATAAATAGGATGCCAGCTGGATACATTACATAGCTGTACTCTATGCCTTCCCCCCTATACCCTTATTAAATATTTAATTTTGAAAAGGGCAATAGCCTTTCCTCACTGCAGCCGGTATTAAATATTTATTTTAGAAAGGAGAGCTCAATGAAACCATTATTAAATATTTAACTTGGGAAGGACAACAGCGCGGGATGCCTTTACTTTAAGGTCGCATGCTTTAACTTTAATTAGGCGGTCGGGTTGGTCGGGTTGCCTATGGCTCAACCCTAACCCGACCCGATTTATCTTTGGGTTAGAATTTCCCAACCCTAACCCAACCCGAGGTTCGCAAACTACAACCCAACCCGGGAAAATTTTCGGGTTGAACCCGTCGGGTTCGGGTTAGGCCCACCCGAGTTGCAGCCCTAAGTATGACTAACTGACAATCTCATGATCACCAAAACATCAAACCATGTTAAAAGGAATAATCTTCACATGTACTCAACATTAACATCAAAGTATCAAACCATATTAATGACTTTCTTTCCGGTTTTTTACTTAAAATAGTAACTCCCAATGTTTTGACTTTTGACCCACGACAAGTCATAATAAAAAACAAAAGTTTTAAAACTGGAATTGGAGGCACCTGTGAGCACTTGCCAGATGGGTCGGGGGCCTTTAAAGGTTACTCTTTGTGAAGAGACACTTGAATGTCACCTTCTCTTTGGCCCATTTAAGAGATGTGGCGGTGATCCTCCTGCCACTTGCAATCCTACTACAGTGTTACAATATCAGCCCCAAGGCCCTGAACTATCTGAGGCTTCTTCATCAAATTTTTTTTATCTCCCTCCCACCTTTTATTGTTGCCAAAATAGGTGACTTGGGCATCATGACAGATGTCTATGATGAACATGACTACATGGATCGCAATGCTAGAATGATGAAATGGGAAAACATGTTGATTCATGGAAACAATAGAACAAGCGCAAAATCAAGTCATTCCACACTTGAATGAATCTAAGTGATTAACAAAATGCAAGACAAGTTATTAAAATCACTGCAATAAAAAAATTGGACTGCAAAAGCACCAACGAATAAAACACACACGAAATTTTCACAATTCCAGTAAAATCAAGATTAAATGCCTATAAAACCCATTGCCACTAATTTACTCCCGGCCGTTAATCCGCCATCCTCAAAAGTCCCAAACCACGCAATGGATTCGTCATAATTCAAAAAAAAGAAGAAGTTTCAAACAACACAAAAAAGAATAACCCCAACCCCCCTACGCAGGGCAACAGAAATAGAATAATAATTGTGAGTTTCAAACTTAAATTTAGCCCAAAATAATAAATAATAAGCACATACGTCAATAAATGACATGGAGAAACACCGATAAGAAAAATGACACGGAGAGATAGGGTATTATCTGAAAAAGAGAATAAAGAAAATGTAAAAGCAAAGTTCCCAGAAACACTTAGTTCGGGGTGGGAAACACATTTTGAAAACAGAAGCAAAAGGTTAAAAAAAACATTAAGGGAATCATATGTGAACCGTGTGCGAAATGCGTGGGAAACACACTTAAAATGTGTGAGAAATGTATGAAAATCATTTTGCAGAAATAACACCAAAAAATGGAATGCATATTACAAAGGAAAACAAAAGAATATATAGCAACAAAAAATAAGTAAAAAACTATTAGAAAAATAAAATATGTAAAGAACATACATAGATTTCTATGTATAACTCTAATTTAAATAAAATACATATGAAAATTATAAATGCATGTATTTATGTATAAAAGGGTGTAGAACTTGAAATTAATAAATTTCAAATCTACAAACACATACAAAAATGTATGCAAATAGAAATTAAAAAAATATAGGATAATGAGATAATAGAAATAACTAAAATAAAAAAAAGCATACCTCCTTGTGCATTTCACTCACGTTTCGGAGCAATTTCCTACATATATTAGAAGCGCTTCTCACACACTTCATGTGCATTTCTTTCATGTTTCCCTTACATTTCACATGCATTTCTATGCTTCTCTATCTTTTCACAAGCATCTCTAATGTGTTTGAGATGTGTTGTCTAATATGTTTCTCATAGATTTCCTAAACATGCTAGGGTGATTTGATAATAAAATTAGAAATATTTCAAAAGAAAAGTAGAAAACTAACTTAAATATCTTCCAAAATATAACTTTCTGTCCTTAACCATTTCAAATTATAAATAAGTCCTAATTTAACCATTCTACTTCAACTTAAACTTCTTCAATACAAAATAGAAACTCTAGGAGCTTCAATAAACTTCATTTTCTCCAAAAATACGGGTGTTCTAAATTCATCCTAGACAAAATTATTCTCCAATTTTTGGCTCGAAGAACCTATGGATCTGTGTTGCATCACTACAGTTGGGACTGTAATAATTAATGCTCTATAAATTTATAATCTCTTATATCTTATTGCTCAAACCAAGAACCAGCATAACAATTTTTTTTTTTTGAACAGTGCCAACATAAAAAGACTAATAATTTATACTCTCTTATTTCTAAAATTTAATATAAAAATCCAGTGATATAAGATATAAGAGAGTACCTTAGGAAGCGTTGTTCAATGTACATAAAAGTGAACAATAATGCTATTCAAAGTAGATACTATATGTGAGCACATAGTAAGCATTCTTCAGCCTTTTCAGTGGAATTCATTGTGGTAGCCACAACAGCTACCACAATCTAGCGTGGCAGTGGCAATCACTCCAATGACAGACATAAGTAGAGCAGCAACGCCAAACTTCCCTGGCAATGGAAGTAGGAGGGTGACAGGTTTTTTCTTGCCAAGCAGACAAGTATAAAACCTTGTGCACTAGAAGTGTGTGCAGAGCAAGGACAAAGAATTAGATCAAACCTTGTGCACTAGAAGTGTGTGCAGAGCAAGGACAAAGAATTAGATCAGGGAAGGGCCACTTGGCTAGGGGTAAGCAGGTGGTGATGGACAACACCTATCACATGATTAATTCTTTCTAATACCATACATAAAATGTGGCCATCAACAATATTAATTAATAGAGCCCCAACATGTACCTTTCTAACAATTTGGAAAACTCAATTTGCACTTGTTTTTGGTTGTACAAACCCAACCCAGAAAGAACCCACTAGAAACCCTAAAAACGGACCTCCTAAACTCCCAAAACATGAAAAAATGAGACCCCATAGTTCCAACTTGAATAAGCAGGGGCCACTAAATAGAAAATAATGAGTCCCTAGGATGACATCATGATTATGTCACTTATTAGGTTATTTTTCGACCTTTTTTCCACAATAGAACTATTGGCTTTTGGTCGACCCCAGCTTATTTACCAAAAAAAAATAGAACTATTGCCTTTTCCTTCTTTGCATTGGGAACAATTTTGGAGTCTGCGTTGCATCAATTTCCCTCCTACAAGGAAGAATTTGATTGCAACGATTTTATTCACGCATAGTCTTAGAGATATTTATTCAGTCATTGTAATTCCTTCATGGGAACCCATGATGTTTTGGTCATTAGCTTGTCTCCCCACTTTGCAAGGGATTGATTATCAGTGCTGCCTGACATGTAAAATAGTTTTTCCACATAAAAAAAATGAATTCAACGTCTTCAAAGGTTTTCTTCAAGAGTTAATTACCCAGACCTTTACTTCATCTTCAGCTTTGTTGGCTAATTGGTATCTTGTTAAATATTCATCAAGGTTGGCCACATGAAAGATTGGACTAGTATTGAGATCATGCTAACTGGTCACTTTTATTTTTCATTGTTATCTTCAACCATTTTATGCCCATGCATTCGATATTTTCTGCATAGCATCTTGGCTTGTGCTTGGTGGATTATTACCAAACAAATGAGTCAAGTCGAGCACATCATTAGTTGTGTTACCGTAGGCCACCTCAAATAGTGTAGGTCCATTAGCTTGATTCACCAGATTGCTATACAGATACTCAACAAGAGATCATATGGTCATAGGAAGAGATGAAAACGCCTGCTAAGCTTCTCATTGACTTTACCAAGCTTCAGTTAATCACTTTGGTGTGTCCATTAGAATATAATAAATGCAAGAATACTGGAGCCTGGTATCTAGCTTCTTCCATTATGAGCCCCAAATAGCTCACAAACTTCACATCTCTGTCCGAAAAAACAGATTTTGGCAAATTATGCAAACACATCGAGAAAAACAAATAGCAATATAGGCTGTGTCTATGGGTCTCTTGCATGCGATAAAAAGGGCCATTTTTTAACCATTCCTCAACAATCAGAATCAAATTGCTACCTAATGGAGTCAACGTTATACTAAACCCAAAATCCTGGGTAAAAAAATTGCAAGTTGATTAAGGAACTAGAAAAGGAATATGTGGTCCATCATTCTAAGCGTTCCTTTGAAAATTCGGCATATCAAGCACAATTTCACAATTCCCTCCAGCTCATGGGACGTAGTCGAGGCCAGCGAGCACTGCCTTGGTTCCTTCCCACTGTTGTGATAGTCTTGTCACGACCAATATATCCACCAAGGAACGTCTCAAAAAATATATATATATCCACCAAGGAAGACTGCCCCCATGCAACACTAATAATTTGTTTTCTTGAGGAAATCTTTAGAATGGGCAGTGAACCAAGAGAAAACCATACTTCAATATAAAGCGATGATTTTGATCACCTGACACTCGTAACCATAGTTGCCGGAAACTCCTTGCGCGGGTGGGGAACCCGTTTCCCTTAAAACGCGTTTCTCGCGGGTGGGAAACTCGTTTCCCCTAAAAGGTGGGAAACACGTTTCGGAAACGTTTCCGAAACATGATACAAAATTGGAGAAATGTTTCCGAAACGCATGGGAAAGGCATTTCAGAAACGTTTCCGAAACATGATACAAAATTGGAGAAATGTTTTTGAAACGCTTGGGAAACATATGAGAAACTTATGTAAATAATGTGTAAACACGTGATAAACTTACGCAACACTCGTAGAAAAAGCATGTGAAACATGTGTGGAACTTACGAAAATCATTTTGGAAAAAACACATAAAAAATTGTGGAATAGATAGTAAAATGGAAAACAATCGCATATATTGTTATAAAAATAAAAAATTAGAAAAATGAAATAGAAATTTGAAATTAACAAAATTTGAATCTACAAAACCACATATTTTGTGATTTCCTTGTGCTTCATTTGTGTTTTTTCTATCGTTTCTGAAACACTTCTAATGCGTTTCCTAAGACATCTATCATACGATTTTCTATTGTTTTCTCGTTTCTCGTTTCCCATTTATTTTTTTCTTTCATGCGTTTCCCGTTTCCATTTTACGTTTCGTTTCCCACCCTGGTAACTATGCTCGTAACACTTCCTAAGAATAAGCCTTTTTGAACTTCAAACCGAGTGATGCACCCAAAAAGGGTCACCCTCCGATTCAAAGCATCGACCACATGGTCCTATACTCTGATTTATGTCTGACCACTATTATGAAGAAATGAACACTATGTATGGAAAAAGTTCAATTCCAAATGAGAGTTAAGATACCAAATTGCCCCGTGATCTGAGTACAGGAAAGAACTGCCTGGGCGAAATGGTTCATCACATTCCATCTCCAATGCATTGATGGATTATGGAAATGCTAGTAGAAGTGATTCTATAATTTGTCGTTTCAGAAGCTGAAAATCTTAGATTATTAGTCTAGACGAAATGGTTCATTCGCCAAGCATTGTATAATCATCGCAATAAGGTTCATGAAGTTGCGGATGAACCTACTATAGAAAGGTCACATCACAACTACAAGTCCATGAAAACTCCACACTTCACTGATATTTTTCGGGATTCAGCCACTCTACAATTTCCCTTATCTTCTCCCAGTCCACCTTGACCCGTTCAATAGATAGAAAACCAACAACATGACAAGGTTTTGCAAAAGGTAGAAACCATCGAATCTTAGAAACCATGACAAAACATCAAATTTTCTGGACCAATATCATTAAAAGAAGGCAGTACAATTGTTCTGACATTTGTTGTTTTCAATGAGCTAGCAAAAAATCCCCCAATTATGGGTACCTAAACACACACAAAAATCCTCAAATCAGCATAAGGCAAAAGCCCTATTCACCTAGAAGTTAAGAACCACTACAAAAACATCCTACCACAATTACCATGCCCAGAAAACCCAGAACCAAATTAGCAATCTTCCCAAATTCCCCCAATTATAGATACCTAAACACACACAAGAAAAAAAAAATCTTCAAATCAGCACAAGGCACAAGCCCTATTCGCCTAGAAGTTAAGAACCACTACAAAAACATCCTACCACAACTATCACGCCCTAAAAACCCAGAACCAAATTATCAATCTTCCCAAACCCATACCTGAAAATATACAAGACGCACTTTCCAAACAAAACCAAAGAAAACCCTGATCCCTAAAGAGTTCAGAATCAGAAACCAAAAGAACAACCCACAACCATCAAACCCCTCAAACCCGTAACCAAATGATCAATCTGTCCAAACCCAAATCATATAGAGCCTGTTGCTTCATCAAACCTAATATTAATTTATCAGTTTTTTCTGTCACAAACTGACTTCTAAGATGCCCTAGGCTGCATTTACAGCCCTAATTCACCACAAAACATGATCCAATTACAGATAACAAAATAAAAAACAAAAGAATACATCGCACCACCACAATACACGACGTAAACCAACAAACCCTACTCAGTTAAAAATGATTTTGAATAAGTGCGAAAAATTAATCCAGCAAGCAAACCCTATTCAGCAAAAATGATTTAGAATAAGTGCAAAAACACATCACCCATGACCACCAAAACCCTAAAATGCGAGAACCAAACAATCAAATTTTAAAAAACCCAAGTCATAAAAACCCTAATCGCCTACGAAAAACACAAAAATACCCAAACCACAGGTCTACAACTACCAAAGACTGAACCTTTACAAAACCTTGACTAAGTTATCAACCTTTTAAAACCCAAATCATAAAAGAGAAAAAAATTAAACAATTAACCCATTTGATATGGTCACAAACTAATACGAATTGGCCAAAAGCTCCTCCAATTACAGGTACCCTAATGCGTAGGAAAAGGAAAAGAAAGCTGAAGATGAAAGGTAACTTACAGTTGTTAAAGGAATCTGAAGGTGGTCAGTGAAATGGCGACGAGAGATTGAGTGTGTAAAACGATCCGACAACATCAGAAAAAAGGAAAACACTGGTTTTTGGTTCGAGACTGTTTTTATAAGCGAGGGCAAGATAAAGTCCTCTCTCTAACTCTAAAATATCAGGTATAATGAGACTCTCAAACCAGTGTTTTGGGTAGGAAAAGACTAAAATGGCCCAATTTCTTTTACATTTTATGTGTAATGATCTAATGAGATAGATGGGGCCTGCTTTGGTTTCCATCAGATTCAGGCCCAATGGCGATCTTATCTTAAGCAAACGTACTGTTTTATCTTCGTATGCAGACCATTGATTTTTCATGCTCTTAATTGGATGATTAGGACATGTCTAGGCAAAGGGAGCTGATATATTGGCCCCTTTTTCTAATTTTCTTATTTGTGATTCAACCTGAACAAAAGAGGTTGGGTCGGGTGAAGTTCGGGTCTGATTTCAACCCGACCCGAGGGTAACCCAACTTTTTTTATTTTTTTTAAGCTTAAAAACTCGGGCAGGGTCGCATTGCAGTCGGGCCGGGCCATGCCTAGTTCAGGTTGGGAACAAGGGTTCCTCGGGTCAGGTCAAGTTGGCCTCAACCGGACCCGAGTTGCACCCCTCTCTAGCACACTAGAGGGGGCTGTACTAAGAAAAAGGGTGAATAAGGGAGCTGTCCTAAGTAAGAAAAAGGGGTGAATATATCATTTCCCCTTTACTATCATTACAAAAATTAATCAATGTATGTTACAGCCTAGTTCAATGAGTCAATATTAACATATTTGTTCTAAAAATTAATAAAATACAAATTAATAAAATACCCACATAAATGATTATAAATTATATCATATAATTAGTAAAAGGGAGATGATATTTCACTCCCTCTGCATTACGCATGCGCTCCCCTTATAACGTGATTTGATGTGAAAAATGGGCAACTTTAATGCTTTTTGACGTCAAATCGCGTCATAAGGGGAGAGCATAGGTAATACAGGGGGTGAAAATATCACCGCCCTTAGTAAAATAAGCTTACAATTTACATTAATACCTTAAGGAAGAAAAGACACGCATAGCCGAGTTCCACCTTCAAACACAAGTATTCATGCGGCACATAACCAAGGTTCACCTTCTAACATAAGTATTGAATTTTATATGAGTAGATAAACCCTAGAAGCCTCACAAAATCATGCCCTAAGCATACAATAATAGTGTTCAAATAGCTAGAAAAATAAGCTGTGTTTTCTTGGAGTAAGGTATAAATAAGCCGGCCATAGAAAGGAGGAGGAATGAGCATCAACTGTTGTGAACAGCTTGATTATTGGATGATCCTAGCCCTTGATCCATCAAACTTCTTTTAGGTTTCCTACATAAAGATCTAAAACATTGCATTTTCTTCATCCTTTATCTTAAACATGAGATGTATGTTCAACAAGGAACTATGACTATATGACCTGCCTCATGGTGATCTATAAGAACAACGGTCTCCATTGCACATGTGCTTCCCAATGTAGGACCTACAAATTACGTCTTAATCACTATCCCTTTATTTATATGTTTTCTTATAATTCAAATTTAAGCTTTTATATGAAGATCCAAGCCATTCATTTGCCGGGCCCTTACTTAAGTAGGCTACGCTAGCTCCAAAAATCATCTCCATAGGTTGCTCCTAACCCTCGATCTGAAGATATTTCTGTAATGTTACATCCCCCAATAGATCATAGGATTATTCTATGGGAAGAAAGATTATCTGAACACGGCATAAGTTGGGGCCAACAAATGAATGGCTTGGATCATCAAACCATGTGGACCCCACATTACTTGTAAAAATTAACTGTTCAAGTGCATGGGTATTTTTAAATTAAATACCACAGCCTAGCATAATTTAGTCAGTATGTCAATCCCTTCCAAAATGACGCGGATTCTTACGTTGGAAGTTTACCGCCAGAATTAATGAACAACATACGTTAACGGCTGAATTTTGAATACCAATGAACTTAGACACGACTTGCTTTGAGTTTTGGCTACCTAAGACTAAGGTTTCCTTGCTATAAAAAGACCCTAGCTACTATATATTAACTCCCAATATCCAATCATTCAAATCAAAGCCCTCCCACTAAAGCTCCAAATTCTTCTCTACAATGGCAAAAGGACTCATCAATTGGGTTATCTCTCTTCTCTTCCTCTCATTTTCTTTCCTCCAACTCCAAGCGAATGGCGACCTCAATGTCGAAGACTTCGGAGCTAAGGGAGATGGGCAGACCGACGCAGGCCAAGCATTCCTCAAAGCCTGGGCTTTAGCTTGTGAATCAACCACGCCGATGACAATCTATGTTCCGCGTAAGAGATATCTGTTGCGCCCTGTCGTTTTCCAAGGCCCTTGTAACAATACTAGAATAATCTTCAACATGGAGGGGATTTTGATGGCTCCTGATTACAATGCAATGGGCACCATTGATACTTGGCTCATGTTTGATGATGTCGAGGGAGTATCCATTATCGGTGGTTACCTTGATGGCCAGGGATCAAGCTTGTGGGCTTGCAAGGCTTCTGGCAAAGTGTGTCCCTCCGGATCAACGGTAGAAATTGGCACTATTGTGTCTTCTAATTCATACAACCAGATAACACAAGTATACTTAGATTTTCTTTCAAAAATGACAAATATGTTCAACAAGTTTGTGATTTGGAGAACTAAAGATTAAATTTAGAGATCGTTTTTTAGTATTAATCTCGGTCCCTCGCAACAAAGAAAGGGTGATTTCTGGGTAACACTAGCCAGCCTTTCACTTTTTTTGTGAAGGGTTAAGATTAAAAAAAACATGTTTTTTCTTTGTAAGATTAATCTCATCCCTCCACATAAAATTGAGAGGCTGATTTCTTGGCGATGCACTTATTCACGACTGTGGTGAAACAACCTCTTAAGTTTATTTTATGATTACAAAAGAAGAAGAAGAAGAAATTCAATCTAATCACATTGTAAGAGTTCTTTCAAATGCAGTCACTTGCTTTCAACAACGGGAAAGATATAGAGGTCAATAACTTGGTGTCGATAAACAGCGAACTCTACCACATTGTGGTCATCTCGAGCCAGAATGTAACTTTGCAGGGTGTTGTGATCCATGCGCCGGGTGACAGCCCAAACACGGATGGAATACACATAGAGCAATCCACGGATGTGCGTATTCTTAACACTGGTATAAGAACAGGAGATGACTGTATCTCAATAGGACCAGGAGCACGAAACCTCTGGATTCAAAAGATTGCTTGTGGCCCAGGCCATGGAATAAGGTGAGAGAGTCTACCTTAATTACCTTCACAATGCATGCATTTTCTTATGGGTTTGGTTGCAAGTGGGTTTTTGACCGACCCTCATTTGGGTAATGACACTCTGCAATAGGAAACTGCTTTAGTTGACAACTAAACACTACTTACCGCTACTCCACAAGGAGACTACTTCTCTCCTATTACAGTTGTATTACTTCAGTTCTAATTCACCACTACTCTACGAGACGACTATGTATAGAAATGTCTGTATTATATAACTCGAAGTGTGTAACTGCAGTAACTTGATGTATGTTGGCTAATGTCACAGTATTGGTAGCCTGGCAAAATCATTGGATGAGAAAGGGGTGGAGAACATCACAGTGAAAAATGTGGTGTTTAATGGAACACAGAATGGGTTTAGGATCAAAGCATGGGCAAGACCCAGTAATGGGTTTGTGATGGGAGTTGTCTTTGAAGGTGCACTCATGATCAATGTCCAAAACCCCATTGTTATCGACGAAAATTACTGTCCTCGGAACGATGGTTGCCCTAATCAGGTAACTCAAATTGGCAATCCAACTCAAACTCAGTTGCAGAATTTTAATAAGATTTAATGATTATATATTTCTTTCTGAAAATCAGAAATCAGAATAATTTCAAATTTTATTTTGTTCTTTGTTGAATGATACAAGTTGTTTGTGATCTGCTGAGCTACAACGATGTTTTTTTGTGCAGACTTCAGGCATTAAAATCAGTGGGGTGACATACCAAAACATCAAGGGAACGTCGGCGACTAAGATCGCCATGAAATTTTCTTGCAGCGCAAGCAACCCGTGCAAAGGGATTGGATTACAGGATATTAATCTCACGTTTTTTGGTGAACAAGCAGAATCATTTTGTCAAAATATAGAGGGAACTTCTCAGGGTGCAGTCATGCCACCGAGTTGTTTATAGAACACATATTACTGTAGAAATACACAAGAATGCATTCTTTCTTCATTCTTGATCAATATGGCAATTGCCCAAGAAACGAATAGTAGTAAAATAACAAAAAAGTGTCACTAAGGGAAGATCTTTTTAAACTGTCAACAAACCTTTCAGCTTTCACAACTCAGGATCATCGCCCTAATTATACTATAATCGGGTGACCCTTTCCTTTAATCAAGGGTGATGAGAAAAGAATTCTCTCTTAGGTTTCTCTAAGCCATTGATTGTCTTCACATTCCCCAATTTTCAGGTGGGATGCCCTTCTGCATGGCCTGGACTCACTATGTGTTAGGCCTAAAATCGGTAACAGGTTATGGTAGGGCTGGGTGGTCCGGGCTAACGAGCCACGACTGAGGGGCTGGTTGAGTCCTGCGCTGCACAGAGTACAGACAAGAAAGAAAAGGGGTCAGAGGACCAACCCGGAGTGATACTCCGGACGGGCGCTTCGACACTCAAGTCAGTATGAGCAGGAGTGCAGAGCAATGTCAGAGCAAAAAGCTTAGAGTTTTGGTTCTCAGATTTTCAGGACCCTCACCTTAGCACAAGTGAAGGCTATTTATAGTGATTCTGAGCCACCTGTCTAGGACAGGTGGTAGTTCTGAGCCAGGTGGTGGCCTCTGTATGGACCAGGTTTCATACCTAATAAAGGCAGGTGGAGGTCCCTGATTGGTCCAGGTGTCACACCTAGTGGAGACAGGTGTTGGCCTTCCAACGGTCCTTGTGCCAACGGTCCTTGTGAGGGCCACGTGCCAGAAGCTAATTGGATGCTGAGTTCGGATTCCATCAGTGCTGAGTCCGGACCCTATCAGTTGCCCCCTGGTTCTTCAAGCCATGAAAGTGGCTAGAAGAAGCAAAGAGAAGGTAAAGACAGCGTCGGGCCGGCCTTAAGACCTCCAGGCAGCTGAGGCCGGGCTCAGACGCAGCTAGGGGAAATAGTGGCTGGACAGGAGACTCCTGGCGCCCTGGCCTGGCCTTGGCGTTTGGCCTGAAGGAGTACGGCCGGGCAGAAGGTTGAGTCCTGCGCTGCACAGAGTACAGACAAGAAAGAAAAGGGGTCAGAGGACCAACCCGGAGTGATACTCCGGACGGGCGCTTCGACACTCAAGTCAGTATGAGCAGGAGTGCAGAGCAATGTCAGAGCAAAAAGCTTAGAGTTTTGGTTCTCAGATTTTCAGGACCCTCACCTTAGCACAAGTGAAGGCTATTTATAGTGATTCTGAGCTGTAGACACCCCATTTTGCTCTACCTTAATCGATAAAGAAATTAGGGTTTGTTTTCCGTCGGTTTTCCAATGTCTTTCTTTCCCGCATCCGTTTGTTACATTTCTAAATATTTTTGGTCGTTTCCGTCGTGTTTCGTATTTTCCCGCTAAATGTTGAGAAGGATTATTCAGAAAAATCTAAACCAGAGAGAATTGGGACCCGTTTGGTGGGCCCGCATTGGGTGCTTCGATTAAATTTGGATCGAGAAAGTTGGACCCATTTGGTGGGGCCGCATGATGCATTTTGATTAAATTCGGACTCGTTTGGTGGGCCCGCATTGAACATTTGTTTAAAATCGAATCAACCGAGGGCCCACATTGTGGGGCCCGCGTTGTGGGGCCTCAGTGGGGCCTCTTGTGAGGCCTCTTATGAAGAGCAATGATGGTAGCTCTCCACTAAGACAACATGATGGGCCCTCCACTAAGAGCAATAATGATGGACTCTCCACTAAGAAACATGATGGGCCCTCCACTAAGAGCAATAATGATGGACTCTCCACTAAGCAACATGATGGGCCCTCCACTAAGAGCAATAATGATGGACTCTCCACTAAGAAACATGATGGGCCCTCCACTAAGAGCAATAATGATGGACTCTCCACTAAGAAACATGATGGGCCCTCCACTAAGAGCAATAATGATGGACTCTCCACTAAGAAACATGATGGGCCCTCCACTAAGAACAATAATGATGGATTCTCCACTAAGAGGGACAACATGATGAGCTCTCCACCAACATATCTCTCTCTCTCTCTTTCTCTCCCTATATATATCTCCCTTCCCATCCATAAGAGAGAGGAGAAAAAAAAAAGAAATTTATCTTCCATTATCTCTTTCTCTTCCATTATCTCTTCCAACCACTCCCTCCATCATTTTCTCTAAGATATTCTTCTTCCATTAATCTTTTCAAATCACTCCCCAATCCCTCCCTCTAAGAGAAAGCGAAAGACGGCGGATCGGATCGGCGGCGGCAAGATCTTCACTACAGGTAGGTGCATTGTTCTCGAAATATTTCCGTATTTTTCCGAATTATTCTGATTTTTTCCGCAAATTGTGTTTTAAAAATGGAAAACTCTTCAAAAAACATCTTTTGATGAAGAAAAATTAAATTATATACCAAACAGATTCTAAAATTAATGAAATTTCGTGGGAAAATAATATGTTACTGATTCATTTTACCATGAATTTTTAAAGATTTTTGGAGTTTATTTGGTATATTATTTAATATTTTCTTTGAAACTTATCAGATTTTAGGAGAATTTTTACTAACATCAGATCATCATTAAAATTCATAAAATTTTTACAGTAGTCTTATCTTCCATATTACTTGTTACTGTAAACTTTTCGTGTGATTTGGATCTGTTTTAATATGGGATGTAGTGTTAATTTATAATCTGGTCTGGAAATTGTAAAATCCGAAATTGGTAGTAAATAATTTCTAAAATTCATGAAAATCTCACTGCATGCTATTTTGATTCATATAGTATTTCTGTAGAAATTTCATAGAATTTAGAGTTATATTTCTACTAGTTTATGTGTTAATTGTGCAATCTGGACATTTAATGGTTTAATCAAGATTAAATGTGAATTTAATGTAAAAATATGCAAAACTCATCCTGTAAGCTACATACATTTTCATCTTGCTGCTGTAGAAATTTCAAATCATTTCGAATTTATTTGCAACAATTTCACTTGTAAAACCGCTCATATGCTTAAAATTGATAAAATCCATGGAAAATTCGAAATTAATTGAAAATCATATAAAAATTCCTAAAGAACTTTAAAATTCTGTCACATGTTCACTCCTTAATCCATTGAAACAGAAATTTTAGGATCTTTAGATTTTCCTGGAAAAATGGCCCGTGCATCCATAATCGTATCCCAATTGCAACTTGATCTTTGACAATTTGAATATTTAAGTTATAGCATGTTGTTGGCTCCGAGGTTAGTGTCCACGGAAATCCTGAGATTCTGCCAGGCAATAAGATGCTATAACCTAAGTATTAAATTGCACAAGGAAAGAGCGCACGATTCCCTCCTTTGGATGCCATTCAAGGCCGAAATTGGTGAACCCTAGAACCATTGGTAATCCTTAAATGTCTAGAAACTGAAAATCTTCGAAATCTGAAACTCATTAACCTCGAGAACTTAAATCGATTTATCTTGTGTCTTTCGGAACCATTGGATTATGGTTTCCAATCTAAGAACCATTAGAGCCCAATTTAGGAACACTGGTGTCGTGCCGTGTCCTAGGTTTTAGGGAGTCCTAGAGTTAGGAGTCCAGCCTCATCACGGACGCTTGCTATGAATAGCAACCGTACAATAGGTCTAGTTACACTAGTCACCCGATCTTTTCCTAGGACAAGCCTAGTAAACTAGGATGTAGGC
This sequence comes from Tasmannia lanceolata, assembly GCF_043159265.1. Classification (NCBI taxonomy): domain Eukaryota; kingdom Viridiplantae; phylum Streptophyta; class Magnoliopsida; order Canellales; family Winteraceae; genus Tasmannia; species Tasmannia lanceolata. The sequence goes on from NW_027518692.1 coordinate 52,195,163, forward strand.
AAAACCTGCATTAGTCTAAGGGACAACTTGCATTCAGACAAGAATCATATAGCATCTTAGATGAAATCCTAAGATAATAAAATCCTCAACTTGAATTAAATAATTCCTCTTAAAACTGTTGAAACAGTCAAATCCGTCTAAGTCGGTGTCCTAGTTGAGTTAGGCATATGTAGCTTAGCTTAGGTGCACCGAACTACGTCGACTCTGATCCCAGTGAGGCTTGGGTACGTAGGCAGCTTGGATGTCTGACGGCATACCACCCGCGAGTCGGCACCACAACAAATTGTGGTGTTTTGTATATTAATTTTCTTGTAAATACTTAATCAAATCAGTTAGGGTTTTCCATGATATTAGAATTCTAGGAGAACTTTCACTTAGAATGAATCCAGACAAATTAATAAATCAAGATACACATCTAGGATTCACATTGAAATTAGATTCTAGGATGCATGTCACTTAGTTCGCACAATAACATAGAGTTGAATGAGCCATTTAAAATAAATTTAAAAGAGTTAGCTTTTGGAATCGAAGACCGATTATCGGGCAGGAATGGTGCATGTGGTGGATAACTCCCCATACCTTCCATTCTCGTAACCAGGTAGCGAGTCTAGATTTCTGGTTAATTACGGGTCCTAGATCCCACATCTAGGTGGCGACTCTGTCAGTCTCTTTCGTGTGGAATTCGGATTGCCTTAGTGATCCCAAGTTTACAGGAAAGACAAATTCAAATCAATAATTAAAATGCACACGCCAATCGCGTGGGAACGAGAGACCAAGAGAGAGCGCGCGGCGGCTCGCGCCCCACGCCCCTCTCGCGGGATCATGTCCCACAGTCTGGCGACTCTGCTGGGGACCACCTAACTTCATTAAAATTTCAAAAGATAATTCATTTGAATTTAATTTAACCGGCTCATAAAAACTCTATACTTGTTAGATTAGTTTGTCTCGTTTTATTTTCTCATCATATTTTACTCGAACTTAATTTAACAAAACCTGAAGGCATCATAGATTGCGCGAACTTATTGCACACACTTACATCACTTGCATCTAAACCCTTGCATTTCACATGCACACACGTCCTATTTTAGGAACCCGAAGTGTTATCTAGCATGGTTGACTGGGATTTCATCACCTGGTGCCTCTGTGATAGAGAAGCATTCCACCCTTAGCCTAGTACCTTTATGGTGCGTAAACGGATCTCTTGTTCACGTACTGATACGCCGGACACTGGTACAGTATATCGAACATGGATTCGCGCTAAGGGGACTCTTGGCCTTACCCCTAGATTAACCCACACATGCATGCAGTATACGAACACATGTGCACCACATGTGTGAGCCTAGTTTAGGATATCTTACCCATTTGTGTCTAGATTAGGCCGTAGTCCATCTTCCAATGGCTACGATCGGTCCTAGGTACACAAACAAAGTCATGAGTCGAGATCCTCTCTCCACTCCGCTAGATTAGGATTAGGGTTGATGCCTTCAGGTAACACTGTTAAAATGTGCGAAGACTAAAAACTTTTCCTTTGGGGTTAGGATATAAATCCCATCATTTCCAAAGATCTCATAGGATTAGTCATTCATGATCTATCCGTTGAAAGCAATCTTATACTATCTCATCTAATCTCTTGATCGTGCGTCTTTCATTCTTCTGTCATACGATTCGATCGTATCTTCATGACATCCCCTAACTGGCAGGAGCAGAATCTCACAATCTTTCGATTATGCAATCTCATGATCTGATCATGCCTGGTCCAGATGATCCAATCTTGCTTGTACCCTTGGTCTTTTCTTACTCTAAGGGCAACCTTTTTCAAGAATATTTTGCTAAGTCCTTCAGAGTTCACTATCATAATCCTTGAACTAGGGGCGTTCCCCTATGCGAATCAGTAATCATGGTCAGTACAATTGTTGAGTCTGGTCTTACATTTCAAGGTCAATGCCTAGTCCAGGCAAGTTATCGTTTGCTTTTCTCTTTTCAGAGTTGTGAATCCTGAGCATGTTCAGGATAGGTCGTCAGATGTAATAGCCTTTCCTTTAAATAAAATTTCAAGTTTCAATAGTTCACTTGTGTCTGTTTCTTAAGTATGCTTCTGATCTTAAAGTAAGACTCCCTCCTCAAATGAGGACAAAATTGGCGAAACTCCACTTGAGTCACAACAATTACTTGAACAAGAGGAGGAGCGCCAATCTCAGCCTTTCAAAGATGAAATTAAAGTGGTAAACACTGGCACTGAAACCTTGATCCAGTAAATGCCGATTGAAAATACATTACCCTCTGAAAAGTGTGAAGAATTGGTAAACCCATTTTGAGGATAAAAAGATGGTCCGGTAAGTGTTACCATTAATGCCAAGAGAAAGACCCAGATAGAAGGTTCAAGAAAGAATGAAGTGAATATCATATGCTATGCAAGGGGCATGGAGTGGAAACAACTTTCATATTTCCAATCAATGACCTTGGTTCTCAAATTCATAACATGAAGCTAACAAATTCAAGATAAGAAGTTCAAGAGCAAGTATTGAAAAGTGGTCATCAGATATCAAGAGTTACAAATCCATAAATGGACGATGTCAAAGAACAAGTTTCGCTCTATGAAAGTCGAAAGCACGTATTAGAATCTTGAAAGAAGAAGATCCATTATCTCTTACCTGGAAATGCCGTCAAACTCCGAAAAAAAAAATGAAAAAAAAATAATAATCAGTACCAGAGGGACTCTAGTAACCTAGATCGATTCCCAATCTGAACATCGGAAGGCCTCCTTTGGCCGAATAAATCCCAAAATCAGAACCCAACGTCAAAAGAATACTGGTTTGTAAACCCTTCGAGCCTAAATGAAATTTTCTTGAAAACCCATCAAACTAGGGGCATTCGCCCCGAACTACGCGAGACCTGATCCCTACACTGGGGTACGTAGGCAGCTCGGTTAAACTGAGTTCGGTCAATTCAAAAAAGAAAAGCAATTCAATCAATCCAAAAAAAAAAAGAAATTCAATCCTTTCAGAAAAAAAAAAGGGGACAAGTTCCTAAAGAAGAGAAGTCAATTATTCTAGAAAGAAGAAAAAAAAGAAAAATCAATAAACTTTCGAACAATTTATCTTCAAACTAGGGGCATTCGCCCTGAACTATACACGACCTGATTCCTACCTTGGGATATGTAGGCAACCTATTCACAGGTTCGGTCGAAATCTTTGTTGAACCTTAAGCCATTCTTTGAAAAGCCCTATCCTACCTATAAAGTCCTTCCGGTGTTCAGAACTAATGATCTAGGTCCCGAAACAAAAAAAAAAATGATGATGAATAAAAAAAATGGAGTTTGAAGATCTGCTAGACTGAAAACCTGAAAGGGCGGTTTAGGCAAAATTTAAGATCATTCCCCTGTTAAGTTGAAAACCCGAAAGGGCGGCTTAGGCAAAAGCTAAGGGGATAGCCTGCTGAATCGAAAACCTAGAAAGACGGTTCAGGCAAAAGTTAAGGCTACCACGGTCCGCCAAGTTAAAAACCCTGAAGAGGTGACTTGGTCATGGTAAGAGAATCATTGTAAGAAGGCTACAGCCAGTATCAAGACTGAAGATCAACTGAAGTTCAAGCAAATTTATAAGAAGGTTACAGCCGGTATCAGGACTGAAGATCAATTGAAGTTCAAATAAATTCAAGTGACATCCTCAAAACTGGGGGCATTGGAGCTAAGCAATCCTAGGAGTTGTAATTAAATCATTGAGGCATTACTGTTTTAAGGAAAAAGTCCAGTGTTTACCAATTGAAAAAAATATTCCTTGAAAGGATAGACTTACCAAATAAAACGCTAACTAAGTCAGAAGCATTACTGTGTCTGTCAGTGTAGTTAATCAATCGTTGTTATTCTATGTTCACTCCTTTAGAGCTCCTCAATCCTTTGAGTAGTGCCTTTTATCTAAGTTTTCTATTTAAAAAGAGTCAATCGTCATCCATATGTCCAAATGATGCAACTGTCTCGGTGAAGGAGGCCCGGCTTCGTCAGCTCCCTGCGATTGTACCTGAAAGAGCTTGAGAATCCAGTCAAACAGCTTCATTTCAAAGATGATCAACTCAGAAGAGTTCAGAAGTAGAAACATCAGAAAGCCCAGCTTCCGTAAAAAGATCATACCCCAGGAAGGCATCTTAAGCTTGGAAGAGCCTCAGATGCAATGATGGTCGAGCCAATTTCTCAGAAAGATGAACCGTTAAAATTCAGAATTTCCTTCCAGTTAGTTAAATACTTTCCTGGTCAAGAAATGTTTATCTAAACACCTATCAAGAGGCAAGTCCCACCTTTCCATGATTATATCCAAGAGAGCCGTTGTTCTAGATTACCAATTTCAAGTGTCTTGTTCAAGGTTTCAGTCATCCAAATCCCCAAAGACAAGACCAGCAGTCTCTTTGAGAAAAATCTTGTTGAAGTTTCATAAAAGTGTTTCTAATCCATTCTTGTTAGTAATGGTTCTTCGGTTTGCCGTTTCATCATTCGTCAAAGTCCTAGTTTCCGATATCTTTGTCAGGCACGATCTATAACATCCTCGATTTCATTAAGTTCAAAAAAATCAAAAATTCATCAAATCCAATCCTATGTCAAATTCAAGTTCATGAAAAATCTCTAAATTCTTCGTTATTGAATTCATCAATCAAAGCTATCTTGTTTCTTTGAGCCTGTTTGTGAACGGTGCCTCTTTTCTCGAGTCCATTTGTAAATGGTCTCGTCTTCTCCTTGAACCCGTTTGTGAACGGTGTCTCATTTTTCTGAGTCCATTTACGGTCTCATGTCCTCCTTGAGCCCGTTTGTGGACGGTGCCTTATTTCTGAAAAATCAAAAATTCATCAAATCCAATCCTATGTCAAATTCAAGTTCATGAAAAAACTCTAAATTCTTCGTTGTTGAATTCATCAATCAAAGCTATCTTGTTTCTTTGAGCCTGTTTGTGAACGGTGCCTCTTTTCTCGAGTCCATTTGTAAATGGTCTCGTCTTCTCCTTGAACCCGTTTGTGAACGGTGTCTCATTTTTCTGAGTCCATTTACGGTCTCATGTCCTCCTTGAGCCCGTTTGTGGACGGTGCCTTATTTCTGAAAAATAAAAAAATTCATCAAATCCAATCCTATGTCAAATTCAAGTTCATGAAAAAACTCTAAATTCTTCGTTGTTGAGTTCATCAATCAAAGCTATCTTGTTTCTTTGAGCCCGTTTGTGAACGGTGCCTCATTTCTCGAGTCCATTTGTAAATGGTCCCGTCTTCTCCTTAAGCCCGTTTGTGAACGGTACTTCATTTTCTGAGTCTATTTGTGAATGGTCTCATGTCCTCCTTGAGCCCGTTTGTGGACGCTGCCTTATTTCTGAAAAATCAAAAATTCATCAAATCCAATCCTACGTCAAATTCAAGTTTATGAAAAATCTCTAAATTCTTCGTGGTTGAAGCTATCTTGTTTCTTTGAGCCCATTTGTGAACGGTGCCTCATTTCTCGAGTCCATTTATGAATGGTCTCATGTTCTCCTAGAGCCCGTTTGTGAACGGTGCCTCGTTTCTCGAGTCCATTTGTGAATGGTCTCGTCTTCTCCTTAAGCCCGTTTGTGAACGGTACCTCATTTTCTGAGTCTATTTGTGAATGGTCTCATGTTTTCCTTGAGCCCGTTTGTGAACGGTGCCTCGTTTCTCGAATCCATTTGTGAATGGTCTCGTCTTCTCCTTGAGCCCATTGGTGAACGGTACCTCATTTTCTGAGCCCATTTGTGAATGGTCTTTTTATTCTCCTTGAGCCCGTTTGTGAACGGTACCTCATTTTCTGAGTCTATTTGTGAATGGTCTCATGTTTTCCTTGAGCCCGTTTGTGAACGGTGCCTCGTTTTTCGAATCCATTTGTGAATGGTCTCGTCTTCTCCTTGAGCCCGTTGGTGAACGGTACCTCATTTTCTGAGCCCATTTGTGAATGGTCTTTTATTCTCCTTGAGCCCGTTTGTGAATGGTACCTCATTTTCTGAGTCCATTTGTGAATGGTCTCATGTTCTCCTTGAGCCCGTTTGTGAACGGTGCCTCGTTTCTCGAGTCCATTTGTGAATGGTCATGTGTTCTCTTTAAGCCCGTTTGTAAACGGTACCTCATTTTCGAGTCCATTTGTGAATGGTCTCGTCTTCTCCTTGAGCCCGTTTGTGAACGGTACCTCATTTTCTGAATCCATTTGTGAATGGTCTCTTATCCTCCTTGAGCCCGCTTGTGAAAGATGTCTCATTTTCTTTTTTCTTTTTTAAAAAAAAAAAAAAAAAAAAAAAAAAAAAAAACCGCTTGAGAACGATCTTTGTTCTTTCTGTTCGGAATCCATTCGAAAGTGGTATCTCATTCTCTCGTTGCCCGTTTGTGAACGGCACCGCATCAGGATTTCTTATTATGTTCTAATTCTAGGATTTCATTTAGGGCCTTGCATTAGGTAGTAAATGTTTGTGTCTAAGTTCCGTTTGTGTAGAGTCTTTTGTCGATTAAAGCTACGCAAAATGGCTCTGTCATTTTGACTTTGGTATTCGATGACTACGTCATCTCTACCAAAGAGGGGCATCTGTAGACACCCCATTTTGCTCTACCTTAATCGATAAAGAAATTAGGGTTTGTTTTCCGTCGGTTTTCCAATGTCTTTCTTTCCCGCATCCGTTTGTTACATTTCTAAATATTTTTGGTCGTTTCCGTCGTGTTTCGTATTTTCCCGCTAAATGTTGAGAAGGATTATTCAGAAAAATCTAAACCAGAGAGAATTGGGACCCGTTTGGTGGGCCCGCATTGGGTGCTTCGATTAAATTTGGATCGAGAAAGTTGGACCCATTTGGTGGGGCCGCATGATGCATTTTGATTAAATTCGGACTCGTTTGGTGGGCCCGCATTGAACATTTGTTTAAAATCGAATCAACCGAGGGCCCACATTGTGGGGCCCGCGTTGTGGGGCCTCAGTGGGGCCTCTTGTGAGGCCTCTTATGAAGAGCAATGATGGTAGCTCTCCACTAAGACAACATGATGGGCCCTCCACTAAGAGCAATAATGATGGACTCTCCACTAAGAAACATGATGGGCCCTCCACTAAGAGCAATAATGATGGACTCTCCACTAAGCAACATGATGGGCCCTCCACTAAGAGCAATAATGATGGACTCTCCACTAAGAAACATGATGGGCCCTCCACTAAGAGCAATAATGATGGACTCTCCACTAAGAAACATGATGGGCCCTCCACTAAGAGCAATAATGATGGACTCTCCACTAAGAAACATGATGGGCCCTCCACTAAGAACAATAATGATGGATTCTCCACTAAGAGGGACAACATGATGAGCTCTCCACCAACATATCTCTCTCTCTCTCTTTCTCTCCCTATATATATCTCCCTTCCCATCCATAAGAGAGAGGAGAAAAAAAAAAGAAATTTATCTTCCATTATCTCTTTCTCTTCCATTATCTCTTCCAACCACTCCCTCCATCATTTTCTCTAAGATATTCTTCTTCCATTAATCTTTTCAAATCACTCCCCAATCCCTCCCTCTAAGAGAAAGCGAAAGACGGCGGATCGGATCGGCGGCGGCAAGATCTTCACTACAGGTAGGTGCATTGTTCTCGAAATATTTCCGTATTTTTCCGAATTATTCTGATTTTTTCCGCAAATTGTGTTTTAAAAATGGAAAACTCTTCAAAAAACATCTTTTGATGAAGAAAAATTAAATTATATACCAAACAGATTCTAAAATTAATGAAATTTCGTGGGAAAATAATATGTTACTGATTCATTTTACCATGAATTTTTAAAGATTTTTGGAGTTTATTTGGTATATTATTTAATATTTTCTTTGAAACTTATCAGATTTTAGGAGAATTTTTACTAACATCAGATCATCATTAAAATTCATAAAATTTTTACAGTAGTCTTATCTTCCATATTACTTGTTACTGTAAACTTTTCGTGTGATTTGGATCTGTTTTAATATGGGATGTAGTGTTAATTTATAATCTGGTCTGGAAATTGTAAAATCCGAAATTGGTAGTAAATAATTTCTAAAATTCATGAAAATCTCACTGCATGCTATTTTGATTCATATAGTATTTCTGTAGAAATTTCATAGAATTTAGAGTTATATTTCTACTAGTTTATGTGTTAATTGTGCAATCTGGACATTTAATGGTTTAATCAAGATTAAATGTGAATTTAATGTAAAAATATGCAAAACTCATCCTGTAAGCTACATACATTTTCATCTTGCTGCTGTAGAAATTTCAAATCATTTCGAATTTATTTGCAACAATTTCACTTGTAAAACCGCTCATATGCTTAAAATTGATAAAATCCATGGAAAATTCGAAATTAATTGAAAATCATATAAAAATTCCTAAAGAACTTTAAAATTCTGTCACATGTTCACTCCTTAATCCATTGAAACAGAAATTTTAGGATCTTTAGATTTTCCTGGAAAAATGGCCCGTGCATCCATAATCGTATCCCAATTGCAACTTGATCTTTGACAATTTGAATATTTAAGTTATAGCATGTTGTTGGCTCCGAGGTTAGTGTCCACGGAAATCCTGAGATTCTGCCAGGCAATAAGATGCTATAACCTAAGTATTAAATTGCACAAGGAAAGAGCGCACGATTCCCTCCTTTGGATGCCATTCAAGGCCGAAATTGGTGAACCCTAGAACCATTGGTAATCCTTAAATGTCTAGAAACTGAAAATCTTCGAAATCTGAAACTCATTAACCTCGAGAACTTAAATCGATTTATCTTGTGTCTTTCGGAACCATTGGATTATGGTTTCCAATCTAAGAACCATTAGAGCCCAATTTAGGAACACTGGTGTCGTGCCGTGTCCTAGGTTTTAGGGAGTCCTAGAGTTAGGAGTCCAGCCTCATCACGGACGCTTGCTATGAATAGCAACCGTACAATAGGTCTAGTTACACTAGTCACCCGATCTTTTCCTAGGACAAGCCTAGTAAACTAGGATGTAGGCAAAACCTGCATTAGTCTAAGGGACAACTTGCATTCAGACAAGAATCATATAGCATCTTAGATGAAATCCTAAGATAATAAAATCCTCAACTTGAATTAAATAATTCCTCTTAAAACTGTTGAAACAGTCAAATCCGTCTAAGTCGGTGTCCTAGTTGAGTTAGGCATATGTAGCTTAGCTTAGGTGCACCGAACTACGTCGACTCTGATCCCAGTGAGGCTTGGGTACGTAGGCAGCTTGGATGTCTGACGGCATACCACCCGCGAGTCGGCACCACAACAAATTGTGGTGTTTTGTATATTAATTTTCTTGTAAATACTTAATCAAATCAGTTAGGGTTTTCCATGATATTAGAATTCTAGGAGAACTTTCACTTAGAATGAATCCAGACAAATTAATAAATCAAGATACACATCTAGGATTCACATTGAAATTAGATTCTAGGATGCATGTCACTTAGTTCGCACAATAACATAGAGTTGAATGAGCCATTTAAAATAAATTTAAAAGAGTTAGCTTTTGGAATCGAAGACCGATTATCGGGCAGGAATGGTGCATGTGGTGGATAACTCCCCATACCTTCCATTCTCGTAACCAGGTAGCGAGTCTAGATTTCTGGTTAATTACGGGTCCTAGATCCCACATCTAGGTGGCGACTCTGTCAGTCTCTTTCGTGTGGAATTCGGATTGCCTTAGTGATCCCAAGTTTACAGGAAAGACAAATTCAAATCAATAATTAAAATGCACACGCCAATCGCGTGGGAACGAGAGACCAAGAGAGAGCGCGCGGCGGCTCGCGCCCCACGCCCCTCTCGCGGGATCATGTCCCACATGAGCCACCTGTCTAGGACAGGTGGTAGTTCTGAGCCAGGTGGTGGCCTCTGTATGGACCAGGTTTCATACCTAATAAAGGCAGGTGGAGGTCCCTGATTGGTCCAGCTGCGTCTGAGCCCGGCCTCAGCTGCCTGGAGGTCTTAAGGCTGGCCCGACGCTGTCTTTACCTTCTCTTTGCTTCTTCTAGCCACTTTCATGGCTTGAAGAACCAGGGGGCAACTGATAGGGTCCGGACTCAGCACTGATGGAATCCGAACTCAGCATCCAATTAGCTAGAGATCATGGCCGCCCTGCCTCAAGGATCTTCAGTAGCAATCCCCCTTTTACAGACAGGGTACTCGGTGCGGCAGTCCCCTTGGGCTTCAAGATGCCGCAGATCCCGCAGTATGATGGGACCACCGATCCCGTGGATCATCTGCAGACCTTCAGGACCACGATGCTTCTCCACGGGGCGTCGGACGGGTTCCTTTGCAGGGCACTCCCCACCACATTAACTGGAGCCGCGAGAGATTGGTACTCACGGCTGAAGCCCAAGTCCGTTGACAATTTCGACGACTTCAAAAGACCTGTCCGGATTGCTCTGACATTGCTCTGCACTCCTGCTCATACTGACTTGAGTGTCGAAGCGCCCGTCCGGAGTATCACTCCGGGTTGGTCCTCTGACCCCTTTTCTTTCTTGTCTGTACTCTGTGCAGCGCAGGACTCAACCAACCCCTCAGTCGTGGCTCGTTAGCCCGGACCACCCAGCCCTACCATAACCTGTTACCGATTTTAGGCCTAACACTATGTCACTTAACGATCATCAAGACAGTTTTTCTGAAAGACCATACCATGTTGCTCGGTAACTTATATACTGTAGAATTTAAGAACAAAAATACATAGCAAAAAAGAATAAAATAGGCTTTTTACTTGAAAAATAAGAGAACGTTTTTACCACCATACTATGTTGCTCGGTAACCTATATACCTACTTTCACATACCTATAGAACTTGATTTTACCTCCATGTCGTATTCCTCTGCACTTCTCGGGTAGTGCCCCACCTCGAACGAGAATTTTTTGGACAATCTTTGTACCCTAATAGATTGCTCTAACTACGATCTAATCACAACATCCACAATCACTCCAACCGGCCTCGACGATTGCTCCAACTACAGTTCTGGTACCACTTGTTGAGAAAATTTGGCGGGCAAATCCGATATAATCATACACAAATTAACGGAAAAGTAAAATACACAAACAAGCTGCAAGATGAACACCGAGATTTTATGTGGTTCAGCCAATGAATACATCCATGGACGACAAACACGATCTTCCACTATGAGAAAACAATATCTAAGGATTATAATGGATTAACACAAGACCCACAAACCCGCAACCCTTACCTTGTTCTCTCACCCAAGTCTGAGAGTAACCCGAGTATGAATATTCTGCCGCACTATCATGGGATTTTTGCAAATTACAGTATTCTCATCGTATTCAAAGGTATAATCCGAAATCCCTGAATTTCCAAATAACACAAACTAAAGAAGAGGTGGGAGAGGGGCGGGCAGTGGCAACTGTGGGGGGAGAGAACAATTTCTCATGTTAGACTTTCGGAATTTCTATTGCTGTAAAACAGAAAATGAAATGGGGAAATCTCGTGGGCCAACAAGGAAATGACATATAAAACACATCTTTTTACCTCTTCAATCAACGCCTAGTGACAGAAAAAATAGTTGGTTAAACCGGCAAAGCTGATAGTATTTGGATGCATGGAATGTGAAATCCCAAACACCGCGAGAATTTTCTTTTGGAGAGAGAAAAAATTGTCTTTTTGCACTTTCCACCCTAGCAGAGTGGAAAAATACAAACTTCTAAGAAAAATCCTCAGAACAATTCTTTTCTTATAATGACACCCCATATGAAATCTTTGTTTTGATAATAACACCCTCTTTTGAAACCTTGTTTTGATAATGCGACTCACTTATATTTGATTTTTTTACAAACAAACGACTATTTTTTCCATTCCACTTCAACTTCATGTGGGGCCCACTTCAGCTCCAAAGAAAGCAACTAGACCTGGCCTAAAGAAATGGAAATTTTATCAGCACAACCCTATTTTGATATTTGCAGATGCCCATGTGTCTTTTCCTTTTTAATTGGCTTGTGAGAGCTTTTTGGGAAATATAATATCCTTTTGACAGCTCTTAATTAGGGGTGTAAACGAGCCGAGCCGAGCCGAGCTTGGCCAGGCTCGGCTCGGCTCGGCTCGTTAAGCTCAAAAGCCAGGCTCGGCTCGGTCAGGCTCGGCCAGGCTCACGAGCCTTATCGAGCTCGAATTATTTTAATTTTACACCCCTCATTTTCCCTGGACAGCCCTATCTAGTGTTTTTTACTACTCTTTTTACACTAGGGGGGTGGTCCAAGTAACAAATGGGGTTCCAAAAAAGAAGTGACATATTTTGCCTCCCCCTTTCACTCCCTAGACAACCCTTTTAGTGTATATATTAATATATAATATATATATTTAAACATATTAAATTCTTAACGAGCCGAGCTGAGCCGAGCCTGGCCTAACTCGGGCTCGGCTCGGCTCGTTAAGGATTCGAGCCGAGCTCGAGCAAGCTTCCGAGCCCGAGCCAAAATTGACACCCTTACTCTTAATACAAAATGACAAGATGGTTTGTGAAAATATCAAAATATGGTTGTGCTGATATCATTTATCCAAAAGAAATTGCCAATTGAGTCACTCAGTGACTCAACTCTCTTTTATGTCAAGTACTCACTAAAGTGGGTTTTGAGTCAGGAGTTTTGGTAGCATGGTTGTATGTTCTAGAAGAATGATTGGAAAACTTTATTGCTTAATTATTTAAAGGTGCAGTCGACGGTCAAATAATGGATGATTGCTAAATTTCCATTTTCAAAGTTAGATAGACCCTTTCAAATGTAAGGTAAATTGGTGGGGTCGAGCTTACACTTACGCATGAGGTCATGGGTGCAATCCTACCTCACCCACCAACAGAAGTCGTAGTGTGTGGTCAAACATCACATATGGGTGATGCAATTTAGTAGGGAAGGACAAAAGCTGTTGATACTTATCAAAAAATTAGTAAATGATTTTGGCTGTTCTGAAGATCAGGTTTAATATAATAAGGTTGTTATTGTAGTTAGTAGGCCAAACAAATAAAATGAATTCATGACATCCACATGGCAAATTTAAGTGGGCGGACCATTTAAGTTGGGGTTGAGGTGATGGGCGACCTTGTGCTTGGCAGTTTGGATGAGTGGAAGAAAAAATTTCCATTGAAAGAAAAAAAATTAGAAGAATTTTTTCTTGTACGCATAAAACTTGGTGAGTTGGGGGTTGAGCCTTAGCTCAATAGCTCAATTGTTAAAGACTACGTTCTTCAACCCTGAGGCCGAGGTTCAATCCCAACTTACCTACTAAAATAAATCTTGATGAGTTTGTAATTTTTTAAGGGATTTGCTAGCATCCATTGCAAAAGGCATTTTGCTGATGGTCTGTTGCATCTAACAACAGCCACAAAGAGATTCACTTTTCAATAGATTTTGTCTTCATTCACGAGGTGGCTGCTTTTAGAAAAACAAAGGACTTTAAGTACCATGCTCTCATCGTATCATGTCTGGAAACAACTCCTACAAAGGGGAACCCTCCTCTCCACCTAGGGGCAGCTACACACAGGACCAAGTCTCCATTTCCGACGTAACACACTTTTTTCCGGTGCAAAGTTCTCTCTGTTGATCTTTTGACTGACTTGAGCGTCGAGGGTTTCCCGTGAGTTCCGACTCTAGGTGGTCCCTAACCTATTGTCTGTGGCCACAAGTCGCAGGTTGAGCAGGTAGCGGATGGGACAAGCATCATCACACCCGTCTTATCGCCTCAGACAGATTGAGCCCGACAGTAGACATTGCATTGGATCCCATGCCCCAAAAATCAACTCAATAGTCAAACTGTAATATCAAATTATGAGCTTCGTTTGATGTTGTGCGAGGAGTGGGCATGCCTCATTGTATTACATCGGCCTCGCACTCTATTAGACCATTTCTCTACTCTACTAAACGGAATCTCGTTTGGCAACAGACTAAGACCAATAGTGATGATGCTCCAAGCCTCCAACAATAACCCATCATTTAATATTTATATTAAAATCAGTCTTTCGTTTTTGTGTGAAGGGCCGAGATTAAATAATGCACTTTGTTGGAGTTGATCCAATGGAGGCACCCTTGGGTCTTATGTTTGCAAGTTGGCCTTCACTTTAGCCTTCCTCTTATTTTTCTTTCATGTTACAATTTAAAATGTCAATGCTGTTTATTTTGCCCAGGCAACTGATATTGGCACCACCACGTTTTGAAAATTGTGTTTTTTCTAGAAAAAGTCTATATCATATGCCAAACATGCTTACAGTAGTGTTCAACTGGTATACGTACCCTCAATTGATGATCTGCAAATCCTACAAGAGTTGACTCTCTGTTGGGTTTCTGAATCAATGAACAGAGCACCAAAAAAAGTAATACATATAGGCTACTGATATTGACACCTCCATGTTTTGATAATTGCACTAATTTACTCTGTCTTTTATGATTTAACCAGCTGTTGCCTGTCGAAGGATATTGTAAGTAACTCACAAATGGCTTTCAAAAACCAATTAAAAAGGAAAAGATAAGGTGTTTTAGTGCAATTATCAAAACAAGGACGTGCCAATATAAGTACCCTAATATACACCAAACATTGGTGTATGATATTATCTGTTGGGATTCTTTTATTCCTTGTTTTTTGGGGTTCATCTCCTTTTGATGTTTCTGTTTGTTTGTGCCTATCTGACGTCGACAGCAATGGCCGCCGACTGCTGTTCATTTGCTGATATAAAATAAAATTTTGGCTGCTGATATTGGCACTACCATATTTTAATAATTGCACCAACTCAGCTAGTCTTATATCTTTTACTTGGCTTTTGAGAGTTTTTAGGGAAAATAATAACATTTGACGGCTGTTTAAATGATAAAAGACAAAATAATTTAGTGTGATTATAAAAAAAGGTTAGTGCTAATATCATTGCCTAAATTTTAAAGGTCTAGAAGAGCCTTAAGATGCTTGGCAGTTGCTTTCACTTTTTTGTGGGTTCTCTTCTTTGGAAGGTAAGGTGGCTCTTAAAATGAATCTCCTTCTTTCAATAGAATTGTGTTTTGAGTTCTGACTCTTGTAATTAATAGGGTTTTGGAAAGAGGAGCTCTTTTCCCTTTCTTTTTTGGATGGGATGCTGATTTAGAGATTAAAAAAGGACGGGTTTTGAGCTCCTTATTGGGTGAATGGTTTGTTTAGAGATGAGATAGAACTGGTATTTATTATCTTTTGTCTCTTCTTATCTGCTTTAAAGCTGAATCTTTTGTTGTTTGTAGTTGTTGGGTTTAGTGATTCACTGAGACATGGATTTTCAGCCATGGATTGCGTGAATTGGAGTTTGATTGCAAGTGGGTTTAATTCCCTCCCCCCCCCTTTTCTAGTTATAATTTTCAGGTGGCAGCTTCAAAGAAACAAAGGTTTTCATCTCTGAAAATGTTTCATTTGAGATTTCCGAAATATGGGTCTGTACAAACATGAATTTTAGGCAGAGATTCTAAGTACTGTGATACATAGAAAGTTGGGGTTTGATCTTTGATTTGGGCTTTTTGTTTTTTGATTTTCTGATTCACATACATGAGTTTTAGGCAGCAGTGAATTGGTGTCTTGCAGAAGAAAAATCAAAAGTGAATTGGTGTCTTGGAGAAGAAATAGTTTTTTTTTTTTTTTTTTAAATAAAAAAAATCTCTGATCCAAAATAAGGACTTGGGTAACAAAATTAAAGAGTTTGTTATTTTTGGATCCACTTCAGAAATACATGGCTGTTTTGGTACAGTCTAGTGAATTGATGTTCTGAGTAGACTAACAAAGGTTTTTTTTCCCCACCATTTAAAAAAAAGGCTTTTTGAGGGAATGGAGAAACAACAGAGCTTTCGCGTGAGAATGGAGAAACAACAGAGCTTTCACGAGAGACTGGAGAAACAACAGAGCTTTCGCGTGAGAATGGAGAAACAACAGAGCTTTCACGAGAGACTGGAGAAACAACAGAGCTTTCGTGAGAAGAGAAACAACAAAAACTCCACTGGGAAACGTGGTGAATCCCCACTTCATCTGGCCGCTCGGGCAGGGGATTTAGCGCAAGTTAAAGAGATCCTTCACTGTAGTGATGCGATCCGTTTGAAGGAATTGCTTTCCTTACAGAACCAGGATGGAGAGACAGCATTATATGTTGCTGCTGAAAATGGGCAGTCACTGGTTATTAGGGAGCTCTTGAAGAACTTGGACGTCCAATTGGCCGCCTTTAAGGCCAAAAATGGTTATGATTCGTTCCACATCGCCGCCAAGCTGGGTCATTTGGGTGAGCATTTCATCTGAGTTTTCATTCAGTGTGTTTTCCTTTTCTAATGTTTAATATAATTCATGGATTTTCTCATCTCCGAGATTTACTGATTTGTTAGTATATGGGTTACATGATTCTACATAGTTATTAAGTCTTTTGATGCAGGACAGAGAATCAGCCTTTTTTGTACTTTTGGAAGGAATTCACTAGATTATTTTATGTATTTATTTATTCTGATTGATTTATTCACGGATTTGACATCCGGCAATTAATGATCTACTAATAGGATTTGAAAATTTTCACATGGCCATGAAGTTTTTTTTATTTAGAACTATGGATAATTTTGATGCTATTTCTCATTTTTCTAGTTTTGAGACAAACTCGCAACTTATCCTTAGAACATTCTGAAAGCATTTTGGAATCCATTTTAATCATTGAATTCAATTTATTTATCTTTGGCTCTTACAACTTAACACGGGTTGGATTGGAAAATTTCTTATTAGTTATGAGGCTTCTAAGTGTCACACTATCACAGTGGCTTTTTTATGAGGAAGAAGAACTTAATTCATCACCGATGTGCACATTTTAGAATCCACGATGATGATCGATTTAACTTATGTACTTTGTCATTCTTCAACTCTGTGTAATCTGCTGTTCAGTGTATCAGGTATATTAAGACTTTAAATGTCGGTCTCGGTTTCGTCCATGACCAAAACCAAAATTTTTCGGTTTCAGCCGAAATCATGTAAAATTCGGTATATTACAAAATGTCGGAGGAAACTTTGGCCGAAATTTTGGTAATTTCAACAATTTCGGTGGAAATCTTGTAAATTTCAGTGGATTTCGAAGAAATTTAAAACTATAGGTATATCTGAGTTGCTAGAATGCTTCATTATGTATATCAATCTGGAAATAACATTTTTTTTCCCTTACCTGTCTATGATTATAAGTCTACAGGACCCCTCTGTAAACGATGAAGACTTTTATTTTTCTTACTTGTGAAAATTCCACTAATTCATCATCCAATTTGAATGATCAGAAAGCAGTAACAGGCTGTGGTGCCTTTTGTAAAATGATTATTTTTGTAATTATAGTTTCTTTTTTATGCAGAGGTGTTGAAAGAACTATTGAATTCATTCCCCGAATTGGCTATGACAACGGATTTATCAAATTCAACAGCGTTACACACTGCTGCCACACAAGGCCACATAAATGTCGTCAATCTTCTGCTAGAGACAGATGCAAGCCTTTCTAAAATAGCCAGAAACAATGGAAAAACTGCTCTCCATTCCGCTGCTAGAATGGGGCATTTGGAAGTAGTAAAATCTCTTTTAAACAAGGAGCCTGGTATCGGTTTTAGAACTGACAAGAAGGGGCAGGCCGCCTTACACATGGCAGTGAAAGGGCAAGATGTTGCGATAGTGCTTGAATTGCTTAAACCTGATCCCTCAGTTATTACGTTAGAAGATAACAAGGGAAACACGGCATTGCATATCGCAACCAGGAAGGGTCGCAGTCAGGTGCGTAGTACTATTTGGCCTTTGTTTCTATCTTATGTTTAGTTGTTGTCACATCTATCTTATATTCTCATAACCATTCAAGAAGATGGCTGTCCCTTTGTAACTTCAACAGGGACCATGTGTTAGTTCGGACAAAGACAGAAAGGTGCCTAGCACACTACATGTTTGTAAAATTACATATTAATATCAGAAGGCAGAGTGGTACATCAATACTATATAATATATATAAGTATGTAGTATAAAAAAAGAAAGAATACCCATTTAAAGAAATGCATTCAAACTACGTTAGATTCAAACTACCCAAAATCTATTGTAGCATTTTATCCTATACTACAAATATTAAAGTTCATTTACATTAATGTTTTGCCTTTAGTTGTTGGGGCTTTCACCTCTATGATTGAATCAATCTGCATCTCAAAAAAATAATTTTGATCCCATTTGTTTGTGGTCTTGTTGCCAGTATCAAACTTGCCATTGAGCTTCCTTCTCGCTTCATCATTATTGTTTAGAAACTCAATCAAGTACTAAAAAACTTACTGGTTCTATATAATCCCAATAGCATTCAGTGAAGCCTTCTAGTTTTCAAACATATAAAGGGAAACTGTTTTAGGTTCAAATGTTCGTATGTAGAGGTTTATTGGTCTATGATAAAATGCTACAACAGATTCACATAATTCAGCCATTCGGGACATAAAATCCACTGTAGGCTTGGTAGAAGGCTACAATTTTGGAAATGCTACTACTCTTGCAATCCACAATTCAAAACCTATGATTCACGTGGTGGATTGACATTGTCCCAAAGGAAATATGTGTTAGAAATATTAGTAGAGATAGGATCCTTGGGGTGAAACCAGCCGAGGTTCCCATGGACCGCAATATTAAACTTTATCCCGATCAAGGGGATTTGTTAGAGGACCCAGGCAGGTACAGGAAATTGGTTGGCAAGTTGATTTACTTGACGGTGATCCGTCCGCATATTTTCTTTGCAGTGGGTGTGGTGAGTCAGTTCACGAGCTCCTCACATACCTCTCGTCGGCCAGCAATTATCCAAATAATTAGGTATTTGAAGAGGGCCCTTGGTAAAGGCTTATTCTTCAAGAGAAACATCACATGAACTTGGAAGGGTTCGCTGATGCAAGCTGGGTTGGATCTCCTGCATATAGAAGGTTGACTACATGATATTGCATCTTTGTTGGAGGAAACTTAGTGTCATGGGAAAGCAAGAAGTAAGATGTGGTGGCTAGATCTAGTGCAGAAGCAGAGTATTGAGGCATGGCTCATACATGTGGGGAGTTGACCTGGTTGAGGTCTTCTCTGTCCGAGATTTTCTCTCCTTCCTTGCCTACGGCATCATTGTATTGCGATAATAAAGCTGCTGTTCATATCGCTTCAAACCCAGTCTTCCATGAGAGGACGAAGCACATTAAGGTGGATTGCCATTTTATTCGTGAGAAGCTTTAGAAAGGGGAAATATGTATTGTTTTTACTTTTTACTAGATTAGGAGACCAGGTAACTGATATATTTACCAAACCACTATGAAGAGCAAAGTTGAATGATATGTGTTATAAGTTGGGGTTGTATGACATATAAACCCCAACTTGATGGGGAGTGTATATATATATATATATATATATATATATATATATATATATATATATAGAGAGAGAGAGAGAGAGAGAGAGAGAGAGAGAGAGAGAAAACGGTTCCTACACATATGTGTAGAGAGTTCTCTACACACTAGCTTAAAATACAGTGGAGGCCCACATTGTTTGGGTGATCCAAGCCATCCATTTTAAAAGCCCTCACATAGATAGGGTGTCTACAAAAAATCAGATCCATAGGATCATCCCAACCCTACGATTTGTGGAGGTAAAATGGATGTCTTTAAACCTTCACAAATTAGTCCAATTTTTGCCTCCACGGCTCGAATGGTTAGGATGATCCTCTGGATCAGATTTTTTGTGGACACCCTATCTATGTGAGGGCCTTAAAAATGAATGGTTTGGATCACCCAAATAATGTGGCCCCCACTATATTTTAAGCTAGTGTGTAGATAACTTATCTACACATGTGTGTAGGAACCGTTCTCTCATATATATATATATATATATATATATATATATATATATATATATAATTTTGTGAGAGGGAGAAGTCATATTGTCTCTCCTTCTCTCCCAACTCTTTCATTTTCTCTTTCTCCCATGAAACCTCGAACACTTTCTATTCCTAATATTCAATACAGAGTATGTCACTAGGTTCTTTATCTTGTAAACCATTATGGATGGTAGTCTTTCTTATGCAATGGTTTCTAGGTGTGTATCTGTGCTTATGCTAGCATTTTTTTGGAAGTTTCATCTTAAATTTATATAATTTCCATGGTGTTCCAGTACCTTTCATTATTTTTGTAGAATTTTCATGGACTTCCATAGACTTTCACAAAGTGCTTCTAGTTCGGTAGGGACCGGATTCTATACCAAAACCTACATTTAAAACCTTGGGTGTAACGTAGATGAAGCTATAATGGAGTTTGCAAGTATTATGGGGCGTAAATTTAAGACGCTCTCGGTCACATATTTGGGTTGGCCCATTGGGTTTGGCATTCCCCTCAAATCCCTTTGGACCCCAATCAGGGATAGGATGAAGAGGAAGTCTGTTGTTTGGATGAGGTCCTACCTTTCCTTCAGTGGGCGAATCACATTAATTAACGTGGTCCTTCCTAATCTCCCAACTTATTTCATGTCTTTGTTCAAGATCCCAACTGGAGTTGCTTAACGAATAGAAAGAGTCTAAAGAACTTCATTTGAGAAGGTAAAGAAGAAGGAAGAAAACTCAAGCTCCTTTTTAATTGGAAGGTGAGTAACTCAAGGTGTTTGCAAGTATTATGGAGTGTAAATATACGAAGCTCCTGGGCACCTATTTGGGTCTTCCAATTGGGTTTGGAATTCCCCTCAAATCCCTTTGGACCCCAATCTTGGATCGGATGGGCAGGAAGTCTGTTGTTTGGAAGAGGTCCTATCTTTTCCCCAGTGGGAGAATCATATTAATTAAAGTGGCCCTTCCTAAGCTCCCCTCGTTTCATGTCTTTATTCGAGATCCCAGCTGGAGTTGCTCAACGAATAGAAAGAGTCTAAAGAACTTCATTTGGGAAGGCAAAGGAGTAAGGGGAAAACTCAAGCACCTTGTTAATTTGAAGGCGTGTAGCTCAAGCACCTTGTCAATTGGAAGATGGTGTGTAAATATAAAAAGAACAGGGGCCTCAGGTTAGATAATATTGTCATGAGAAATAAAGCTTTGCTAGGATAAGGGAATTGGAGATTCAGCATGGACAATGAGGCTTTATGAAGGAAGTTGATTGCAGGTAAATACGAGGTGGATCAAGGGGGAATGGGACACAAAAAGTTTAAGGAGAGGCTGTGGGTGCAGAGCTTGGAGATCTGTTGATAAAATTAAGAACTAGCTAGAAAACGGCCCTAATGCAACGAATACTCAGACCTTTATAGATTATCTAGAAAAAAGAATGCTATGATATCGGAATGCTATGATCAAATTGGCAGAAAAGGAGTTTGGAGCTGGGAATTTTATAGGAATTTAAAAGTAGTGGAAAACAATAATATCACCAACCGGTTGTGTTTTAGAAAGCAGCTACATATCACAGGTTGAGGAAGATGACTGCGGGATCCAAGAGACATATCTTTGATTTGTTCCTTCTACAAGAAGATGTTTTACGAGACTCCTTCCTCTCAAATATGGGACAAAAATTGGTTATATATTGGAATTTTTGTTAGGGTAAGTAAATATAATGTTTTATTTCCATATAAAAAAACTTACCGTTAGGATAGATAAAACTTGAAACATGTAATAATTGTGTATTTGTTGTAGTATTTAGGAAAAAAATTGATTAAAGAGATTTAAAAGTGTCGTAGTGAATCCTAAAGTACTGGAATGCGACACGGTACTTCACTGATTTCGAAGAATTCATGTAACATAGGTTGTAAGTTTAGCAGAAAGTTGTGGCACCATGTATTAAAGTGGTTTAGAGTTCATTGGATACTCCCCAACTCCATCGGGGACTTTCCTGGGAGTTGGTATCTAAAAGGGTTGCAATGTGGATTGCAGTGCCTTATGCGACTGTATGGACGTATCTGGAATGAGAGAGTTTTTAACGAGAAGAATGGACTGCCATATCTTGCTTCAAGTAGCCGAATGGACCACTAGCAGAAAAGAAGGTCGTGGGATTTTGATAACCGAACTGTTGATATGTTGCCGAAAAGGATGTGATGGAAAACTGGTCTCCTCCTCCCGTGGGAAGCATGAAGTTGAGTTTCGATGGCTGTTCCTTGGACAAACCTGGCCCAACCGGAGTTGGTGGAATGTTGAGACAATCGTATGGTCAAATTCTCGTATCTTTTTCTGGTCCTATAGGCAAAACCATAGTTAAAAACTCTCCCGGGTCATTGTGGACTCCCCGAGTCGACTCCCTTTTACCTTGGTCTCATTCTTGTCTTAGTCTGCATTTTTCCCTATGAAGTCAATCAAAACTCCATTGACTCTCCCGAGTTATGACCTCGTCAGCCGAGTACTCGACTATGTCGTGCCGAGTCAACTATGATTTGCCTTTTGTTTTGTTCTAACCCGCATCCACGTTTTGAAACATTGGGCAGAACAGACTCGAATGAAGCCTGTGCTTATGTCCGTCTCAGTGGGCTGTATCCTTTTCAGAAATCTTTAAATGGCAGCCTTGAGATGGAAGGGTATTCCTCCAACCTTATCGCCTGGGCTAAAAGGGGCAGCAATAACCCTTAGAGGCTTTTTCTCGTAATTGGAGAAATTGTGGACGGATTTAGGGGTCAAGATATTACAAGTAGACGTATTCCAATAAGCGCTAATAAGTTGGCGGATTGACATGCTAAGAGTGGTGTAAACACACTGACTTTTGTTTTTGGGTGACCCTCTGCCGAATGAATTGCTGCAATTTATGTTCCTCTTAATGAATCAATTACATTTTCAAAACTATATAAATAAATAACCATATGGATTGTAGATGAAATAAAACTTTGCATAAGTCCAATATCTTTCTAGTGTCTGATTGGTTTCAAGGCTGTGTACAGTTAAATGCTATTAGCAATGCCATGTAGTTTCTATTTTCCTTTTTTTTGGTAAGCTGGAGGATTTACTATGGAACTTCGCGGTTGCATGGGATGCTATAATTGGACTAAGATTGAATGTTGTCCTTAGTACACTATGTTTGATTTCTCATAAAACCTTATTATTTTTTCATATCTATGAAAAAGGAAAAGAAAACATAATTTGTTTCATGTTTTGAAAATTAAAATCATATGATTAATTTTTAGATATAACAATTTGATTCAATATAGCATTATGATTTTACAATCTAATTTATTTTTTCAAACATTTGAGTTACATTTCATCTACGGCATTGCAGGACAGTATTGGTTAGTTTTAAATAGTTTTAAATATTATGTTAATATAGCATTATAATTTTACAATCTGATTTATTTTTCAAACATTCGAGTTACATTTCATCTCACGGCATTGCTGGACAGTATCGGCTAGTTTTAAATATTTTCTAGATATGGATATCATTGGTAAATTGACATAATGCGATGATTTTCCAAACAGAGCAACATACCCTTTTAGAAACCTGCTCGTCGCTTTATTTGACATTTCTGGAAAAAATTGAGATCCCATTGTATGATTCTGTTTAGTAAACATTAGCTTGATAGACTCATGTGAACAAATTATGATTGCATCAAGAAAACATGAATAATGAAACTGGAAAATTTACGTTAGTCCCATTCTGCAGTAAACTGCCTAAACTAAAGGGAATGAAGTGGTTATACCTTTGAGGATTTATAATAAGTGATAAAATACATCCAACATATCTTATCTTTTACTTTTATTTATGCCATGTTTATATCTGAAATAAATTTTGTCATTTTCAGATATTGAGCAGTTTATTATCAGCCGAAGGGATTAAGATCAATGCATTTAACAAAGCAGGAGAGACGGCACTTGACATTGCGGAAAAGTTCACAAATGAGGAGCTTGCTCCCATTTTAAGGGAAGCCGGTGCTTTGACTGCAAAGGAGCACACAAACCCTCCAAGTGCCGCAATACAACTCAAGCAGACTGTGAGTGACATAAAACATGAAGTGCATTCCCAACTCCAACAAACCCGCCAAACACGGTTTCGGGTCCAGAAAATCGCGAAGAGGCTAAAAAAGCTCCACATTGGAGGTCTCAACAATGCAATAAATTCGGCAACAATCGTGGCTGTACTCATCGCCAGCGTTGCTTTTGCTGCCATTTTTCAGCTACCTGGTCAATTTGTTGGTAATAATGTTGAAGGGTTTACGCCCGGACAAGCCTACATAGCAAACAATCCGGCTTTTATCATCTTTATCGTGTCCGACTCTTTGGCACTCTTTATATCCTTGGCAGTTGTTGTGGTCCAGACATCCATAGTTGTTATCGAGCAGAAGGCAAAGAAGCAAATGATGTTTGTGATCAATAAGCTCATGTGGTTAGCTTGTCTTTTCATATCGGTGGCTTTCATCTCTCTTTCCTATGTGATTGTGGGCCACCATGATCGATGGTTGGCATGGACTGCTATGTTGGTAGGTAGTTCTATCATGTTGACTACCATTGGTTCTATGTGTTACTGTGTTGTCTTGCATCAAATTGAAGAGTCGAACATGAGAAATATAAGGAGGGCTTCTCTAAGCCGGTCTCGTTCGGGGTCCATGTCGGTGGCGATCTCGGATACAGAGCTATTGAATAACGAATATAAGAGGATGTATGCACTTTAGTATGCCCAACATTTCAAATTGTGGATGTTAGAGACCTTAGGTATTATGGTCTCTCTCCCTCTTACATTTGAAGCCCTTCATTAGCATCTCTATATATGTTAAGACTGCAACCATGTGTACATGCTAAATTCTCAAAGCTCTTTGATCCATCATTTGGGTACTCCGAGAAGAAAAAATTCAGGTCCCGATACACTTATTTGAAGTCTGCTATCCCTGAAAAATGGCATCTACCATCGTAGTCTGCATCTTTGTGACTTATGGTTGGTTGGTTCTACTACTTAGAGCTCTGATCTGGCTTTTGGATCTTGACAGCACATTTGCTACTAATTATTGTGCTCCTGCTCGGGTAACTGAGGTTTATTATACGTGGTCTTGCCCTCATCCAGGGCGCCCAGCTAGAGACCGTCCTGCCTTGTGACGCCCCTGCAGCCTCCTCAAATCATTTTCCTTGTTATATCTCCTTGAGGGTGTTTAATAAGAAGATGAGATCTGCAACTGGATTTGTGCAACTCAAACAAAAGGTATTATAATTTCTCCTCTGATCTTCTTTACACTGAAATCCTAGAGCATAGCCTCGAATGTTCGTGTTTTTCTTCACCTGAATGTTCTATGATATCATACAAGATAAACCCGCATCAGGAGAAATGGATCATGTGGTCATGACTGCAGTCGACTGAGAGGAGAATGTAGTGATCTTGTATATTTCTACTTGTGTGGGTGAGTTTATTCGTGACCGGAGCACACATGCATGTATCAAAATGAGACGTAATAATATTTTAGTTTTCATTGGTAATTGCCCATCGCATTTTTTTAATCTTTTTATCTAGTACCCATTCTCCAGTTTCTTGCAATTTTTTTATGTAACACATTTTCATTGGTTGATAAGAATGGGTTATTGGACACTTATCATGACAGTAGCCAGAAAGGCGATTCCCCTTACAAACCCATTAGTGGGTCTTCTCCAGGCGTTGATCCTCAGCCCACTCTGTTCCATTAAACACCACAATTCTTCACTTCACTGTTATGTCCCACCTACGACCTACCTTCATCCACGAGGGACTGTGCAAGAACTTGTATGCTTGAATTCGTAGATGTTACAGCTACTTGATTTCTGTTTCCAATTGTATAACTTAATTTACTACAAAAACAATTTGTAAGCACAGTAATTTCTTAAGACACGGGAGCATCTCTGTATCGTCGACCCATATGGCTGTCAACCAACCCAATTTGAATGGGATCCTCATGTGACAGGATTCATTTGTCAGTCTCTTAGGTCTTACTCTTTTTTTTTTGACATTGATACCATATATTTTTGGTTTGGTAGATAAGCTGGGATTTAAATTTTGTACAAAATTAGAATTTTTAGTGCGGTTTCAGTTCCCTGGAAAGAGAATATAGTGTTCTCTTACTAGTACTTTTTTATTTTTCGCCAAAAAGACGGCAACAAACAACGAGAGGAGATTGATGGAGACTTAGTTTGTTCAATTCAGTTCATTTGAATGAGATTTTTTTTTTCATTTTGATATATTGGATATCATATACTGAATATATCACTTATGTTTAGCCTGTAAGTAAAATATATTAAGAGTATTTTTATACTATAGAAACATATATTCGGATTTTGGACACTTCAGACTTTTTTGAGTGCCTGGGTCCCATCGGATTAATTAAGGGTTATATCTATGTCCCACATGGGGAATTCAGACAGATCCATCTAAAGTCAGATCCTATCAGACTCAGACCAGTTGGGACCGCTAACAGGCCTATCTACAGCGAATAATTGGCAACATCTGCCATGTGATATCACTGAAACTTATCATACAAACTATCTTCTATGGAAATTGCAGTTGCTTCTGATTCTATCAGCTCACAACCTATGTGACTACGTAATAGGTGACATAACATGCTCGCCTTCTTCTATGGTCTGGTCCCATTGAACCCTGGTTATGAATCTAACATTTTAGTGATGGCACCATCAGGATCAACTTATCCTTAGCTGGCTCGCCTCTTCTCTTATCGGGACACTCGCCCCCTTCTTGAGCTTGCCTAATGCAGCTTTGTCTGTAGTTACAGACCCTTCACAAAGGTAATCTTTCCATTCATGATTATCTTTAACACGTCAAATCTATGGCCAATGCCCTTTCATGTCTTCTGGACTTCCTGTCCTGACCTGGCTGTGAATATCCTCATAGACTTGGGACAGAAATATGATAGTTTAGTCACTTCTATAATCAATTGTCCGAGTGATCTTTCAGTCAATGGTCTTCTTTATGACCTTTTGTACAACCATTAGATTCGGCTACAAATACAGTCACTTGCTCTTTGCAACCAGCCTTTGTGATGTTCAAACTACATCCAAATTGTTTTGTCTCTGGATCGAAGATGCCCCAAAATCTTATCATTCTCGTGGTAGGGGATATGGCTAGGGTCGCACAACCGCATTGTTAATCCCCCACGCCATCCAATTTTTTTTCCAATGGAGCATATTATTTGTCAGGACAGGATGTACAGAAGACATCCTGTCCTGACCTGGCTGTGAATATCCTCATAGACTCGGGACAGAAATATGATAGTTTAGTCACTTCTATAATCAATTGTCCGAGTGATCTTTCACTCAATGGTCTTCTTTATGACCTTTTGTACAACCATTAGATTCGGCTACAAATACAGTCACTTGCTCTTTGCAACCAGCCTTCGTGATGTTCAACCTACATCCAAATTGTTTTGTCTCTGGATCGAAGATGCCCCAAAATCTTACCATTCTCGTGGTAGGGGACATGGCTAGGGTCGCACAACTGCATTGTTAATCCCCCACGCCATCCAATTTTTTTCCAATGGAGCGTATTATTTGTCAGCTTTGTGGCAGATCCGGTCATGGGTAATAACTTGCTACTTTTGTACCAACCAAAGCGTTCATTTCAATCACCTTACAACCATGTATGCTGGCGTTGTTGGATTAGTGATATAAAATCACTTGGGATTAACTTCTTGATGAAGGGCATTCTTGGAATGTGTTTTTTTAAGTCCACTAAAGAGGGTTTTATCTTTAATTGGGAGCTTGATTATTTTCAAGGGGGCTCTTTCTCTACGAGAAAGTGGGTTTCTTTCTCTACAGTGGTTTTCTTCTTCTTCTCGGGTTGTGAAGACATTCTGAATAGAGTATTGGGTTTTTGCTTGGGTTGCAAGGTGTTGGTGGGTTCCTCACCATTGTTGGAGAGGTAAGGTTTTTCACCTCTGTTTCTAATTTCCCATCCTTGTTAGTGAATTTCTGCTTGACGGATTGCCTGTGGATGTAGGCAAGTGCCGAACCACATAAATCTCTTATGTCCGTTGATTTCTTGTTTAGTTTCTTTATTTCACTACACACTTGGCTTCTCTGTTATTGTTTGCTTTGAGTGGTTTCCGGTAACTAGATTTCTAGTGGCGGGTTCTTCCGCAACAAGCGTTCCATACGTCTTTCATTAAAGATGGTACGCTAGCGGCATCTATAAATCAACTTACTCTTGTTCTCAGTTCTATTCACTCTCTCTTTTTTTAGTACCAATGCACTGATCAAATCTGAGTCAGTAATGGCCAAGGTTTGCCTATTTCTGATTTTGTTTTGAGGGATGCTAGACTCACAAGCGCCCTTGCACAAAAAGGGCCAAAAGGGCGCTCCCATTGGTCTATTTTCTGTGACATCATAAATGGCTATTGACCAATGGGGGCGCCCTTTCACCCCTTTTTTGCAAGGGCGCCTGTGAGTCTGGACTCTCTCTTTTGGTTTATCTTTTATTTCTCATCCTGCTTCTAAACTTCACTTGCGTAATGGTCAGTATGTCCCTTTCATCTTCATGACTAAATATCTTGTCTAGTAGTCATATGTCCTATCTACCCTTCTTTTGTGCACTTGATGTAAGCTTGGCAAAAATCATCCATTGCCATATACATCTCTAGTAACTCCTCCATATATCCCTTACAATTCTCTCTTTTTTTAATGTTTGGGGGGTGGGAGGCTTCGGTTGATTTATTGCAAAATTAATTTCATTCACACTTATTGGGGTTGTGAGTATCAACGCCTTATTCCACTACTATTCTCTGGTATTGGACACCAGGCCACGTTTGGCAACAATTATTTTTTTTCCATGGAATGTTTTTTTACTCGATGGTGAGGGAGGGTGGTAGAGGGAGGAAAGGGTGAGAGTGGGAAGGGCTAACGAAAGGCTTATAAACAAAGAAAAAAAAATAAAAAAAATACTCTACCCCTCTCTTACCACATTGTAAAATAATATTCCATGGAAAAAAAATTCCAATCAATTGCCAAGCTTGATTTTAGCTTAGCCGAGCTGATCAAACCGTGTTGTCCGGAGTTGAGTAGGTTAATATGTACCCAGTTTGGATTGCACTGGAAAAGTTTGGAAAGGAAAAATAGCCTATTCACGGATGAAAAAAAACAAACAAACTGGGACCTTCAATTTATGATGATATCTCTACAGATCAACCGTAATCATATTATTTCCCTCTTTCCATGGAAATTTTTTTCCATCAAAAATGTTTTTCGTGCAATCCAAACAGGGCTGAATCTGATCACCTTTATTTATATTTATAGACGATGGTCATTCCTGAATGAGGGCTGCTAGCAAAACGGGATTTGGATTGAAAAATAAAGATTGAATCCCATGTTGTGACACCTGTGCAAAAAGACAAGCGGGTTCCAATCCCCAAGAAATATGCAAAAAAACACTGGAACTGACCAAATTGTCGATCAATTTCACTTTTTGTCTTTATTTTCAAAACGAAATTCCGTTTTGGAAGTGTTTTCTCCGTTTGGTTGCCGGAATTTTTTTTTGGCTCTTGGGACTTTTGTGGAATTTCCTCAGGAAACCCACGTTTGGTTGCTGGGCCCAAAATAATCCTAGGAAACAAAATAACCCCGCACAAAACCCTACCCTAGAAAAAAAAAATACTCCTAGGAACCAAAATAATCCCAGGAAGCAAAAATAAGCTTGCAGAAGAATTTTTTTCTTCCCAACAGGTCAAGCAACCAAACATCCCACCATAGTCCGGTCAACCAAACATTATTTTACCGGGATACTTGCATAGAGTTTTCTTTTTTCTACCAATCTCCCAGGGAGTTTTTTGCTCCACAGAAATCCCAAGAACAAAAAACAGCTGGTCCGCTTCTTCTCTTGTCTCTTAGCTACAGTTTTGAATAAATCCCGGATTCTAAAATCCACGTATCCAAATGGCCCCTGATGTTTTTTGACGTCAAACCATGTGAAGAGGGGGGCGCATAATCCTAGGATGGGGGCGTGGGGGGGGGGGGGGGGGGGGGCGCATCATCGCCCTTAAATTTTATATGAAGTTAGATTTTTTTTTCCCACAAAGATGGTAGGAGTGGACATGGTCCGGGTTGGTTTGGTTATGAGGTAAACCAAAGTAAACCCAAAACCGAGCCAATCCCTATCGGTTCCCAATAGTGGGAACCAAAACTAAACCATGGAACCCTGTAACCGAATTGAACCAGTATCAATCTTGATTGGGTTGGTTCGGTTCGGTTCTAGGTTTACCCTACTTATTTATTTATTTTTTCAGCCCCCCCCCCCTCTTCCAAATTCAGCCCCATCTTCTCTTATTTTTAATGAAAATAAAAAGACTATCAATTTTAACACTCCCTTCTAGCCCCACTCAATCCAATGGCCCATATTTACTTAAGTTTGAAAATTTAAAATTTTATATGAGATTTGCTAGCTCCTTCACAGAAACACCGTTGCGCTCCGTCCTTTGCAAGCGATGACAACCGCATATATTGACTTTTGCTTTATTCATATAATTCATCGATTCTCATTACTTGCAAAGTACGGAGAGTGAAGGTGCTTCTGCGAAGGAGGCTAGCAAATCTCATTTGACATATATATTCGGTTCGGTACTGGTCCCAGGACCCCAAACTCAGAACTGAACTGAAAATCAAAGGTTCCAAAATGTTGGAACCAGAACCAAACCACATATTTTCAGAACCGAACCAAATAGGCCGGTTCGGCTCGGTTCTTCAGGTTGGACCCGAACCATGTCCACCCCTACTAAATGGGGCTGTCCCAAGTAAGAAAAGGGGGCAAATATACCATTTCCCTTACCAAAATACTTTATAGAGGTTTTCCACCTAGACCCAAAAAGCACTCAATCTCCAATCAAATGCACTTTTAATGGGGTTGAGAAAATCCATCTCAGATCCAATCAGATCGTCCACAAATAAACAAAAAAGTAAAACAAGAAGTGAACAACAAGACGTGGTTCGGCCAAGATGCTTATGTCCACGAGCCTAAACATACCTTCACGTGGTTCGGCCAAAGATGCCTATGTCTACAATCGAGAACATGACCTTAGAGAAATACAACAAGACCTCACCCAAGAGTGACCCGAGAGATGCTCCCTAACATCCAGTCAAAGAAGCGTTAGTATATGTTAAAAAAGTGGAAAGATGAGGGTTTGGACCGGAACGCGACATAAATGAGGCCATCTGCTTTTCCAACCAAACCTAAAACTAAAAACTAGCTATTAATTCAGTCCCTCTCTATCTCTCTGCATTCCGAAGCTTAGAACTCCTAAAACCTCTTCTCGTGTCTGTGGGCAAATCTTCCGCCATGGAAGGAGGAGAACAAGCTCAAAACAAGCAAATAGTCTTGAGAGGCTTCATTGTGGGAACTCCAAAAGAGACAGACATGGAATTGAAGGTGGGAAAGGCGAAAATGAAGGTTGTTGAGGGATCCCGATCTGTTCTGATCAAGAATCTCTACCTCTCTTGCGATCCTTACATGAGAGGGAGAATGCGAGAGTATTACCAATCTTATATTCCTCCTTTCCTTCCCGGTTCGGTAAAAATATATTTTCCACTCATTCCATCATATATGTTTGTAATCATCCAAGAATTAGTGAAATTCCTAAATTCATCAGTATTGCTTTTCATAATTTGTAGCTGAAAGATGGACATTATTGTCTTTCTTCTATTACTACTACTAAAAGAATAGATGTAGTTCATTTATTCCTAACATCCAAATTTGGGATCTCTAAGGGGCTGTTTGGATGTACTGATTTTGCTTATTTCTGAAAGTTTAAAATTCACTGGTTTTTAAAATTTCTGGATTGTAAAATATGTTGTTTGGGGTGGCATGCTGTATTTTCCAATAAATTGGGTTTGTGTTATTTGACTTATAATTTCATGAACATTATCAGTAAATCAAATGAGTTGGCAGTTCCAATGACTACTGCAAGGATATTACATTGTTAATAGTGTTACTTCTATGATCAGTAGAGTCATTTCATTATTCAACCCCTGATTATAGTGTCACGAGACTCCATTATAGGTCCTGTAACAAACACTTTTTTGATTTATCATACTAACAAAACTCAACAGGATATTCAACTAAAATCTTCGTGCAACATTGATCTCAGAATGAATAGGAAAGCAACTTAAATGCATCATAAAATCGGGTATAGGAACATCAAGAACGGAGGAGGAATCTCCAACACTACATATGAAAATCCAAAAAACAATTATGTTATATTTTATCTTTTTATTATTGATTGGTAATATATGTGTATATAGGTACTATTGTTCTTCAACCCTGAGGTCGGAGGTTCAATCCAAGCTTACCTCCCAAAACAAATAAATTAATAATAGGTACTATTTTGGGAAGAGCAATATGTAATTTTTGTCCCTCCTCATCCACCCTAGAGATATGTTTGATTCTTGAAGTCAATCACTGCTTCCTTTTAGCCCATGTTTTTTGCTTATCTTAATTACATTCCTTTAACTTCTTTTTAACATAATGGATGCTCTTTTTTTTTTCTAACCATGCTAGTTTAGATTCGAAAGGAGTGTGACCCCACGACTCAAGTCTAGGATCTAAAAGAAGTGGGCAATGATCATTTGTGGTATGTGTCAATGCATACTGGCAAACATCAGGAAGGAGAGAGCATAAAGCGCAAATGAGGAATCAATCATTTCTGTTGCAACTCAAATTTCTTGACCATGTGAACTGGGCCCCGTTCAATAGAAGATCGATAAGCTCATTTCTGCTAATGAATTCAGAGAAATCCATCATGCACTGACTGGTTCTGCTATAGCTCACCATTCCTCTACCTTTCCGATCTCATTAAAATCTCATCTGAGACACCATGGATTAACTCACTTCTAACCCCATCCAATTCCACCCACAAGGATCATCTCTCTGTCCTCTGAACCAACCCATAAATGCCTGTGAAATTCCTCCAAGAGTTATCAGATACCATCTTCACCACAGTCGATTCTGAAAATATAGCAATGTCGTTCTCTTATCATCTCGCATATTGCCGAGTCCCATGTACCTAAAATCCCCCCCTTTCAATAAAGAGGTGAAAACATCTCAAATTCCACAACTCAAAGCTACAATTTTAATATGGAACACAACTAGCTGCAGATCCCAACAAAGAATTCTGATTTAAAATTGGAATTACATGATCAAAATAAACAACGCCCATCAACAGACAATGAACACCACATTCTACAAGAAAATCATACAACTAGTCATCCTCCATTTTCATTTCAAAATTTCTGCAACTCTGAACAGAGCAAAGTAGAACCCATTGATTTTGAAAAACAACAGTCCACAAGAAACTATACGACTTATAATCCTCCATTTCCATCAGCAAATGAAAACATCTCAAATTCCACAACTCAAAGCTACAATTTTAATATGGAACAAAACTAGGGATGCAAATCCCATCATAAAATTCTGATTTAAAATTTGTAATTACATGATCAAAAATACACAATGCCCATCAACAGACAATGAACACCACATTCTACCGGAAAATCATACAACTAGTCATCCTCCATTTTCGTCATAATCAAAACCATTTAAAATTTCTACAAATCAGAACAGAACAAAGAGCTATAGAAAGAACCCATAGATTTTGATCTGAAGTTAAAAACGCAAGGACAAAAAATAAAGAAGAAAACAGCAACCGATAGTTAGTAAATCCACAAGAAAACCATAACGCTCATCCTCCATTTTCGTCATAATCAAAACCATTTAAAATTTCTACAAATCAGAACAGAACAAAGAGCTATAGAAAGAACCCATAGATTTTGATCTGAAGTTAGAAACGCAAGGACAAAAATAAAGAAGAAAACAGCAACCGATAGTTAGTAAATCCACAAGAAAACCATAACGCTCATAATCCTCCACTGCCATCAAGAAATGAGATCACTTCAAATTCCACAATCCAGAAACCATAATCCTGATAAAGAACATAGCAAGATCGACCACATCCATCTAATTTATCTTTTTCAAAGTAAGTTGAAAATGACCGATACAGATCCTAAAGAACAACGACAATAAGAACTGCGAATGGGTATGGATCTTGCCAAAGGAGGAAAAGTTGACTGAGCAAGAGCAAAGCCCATTTGGTGTTGTATCCACCATACCCATGAACAATAACATCAGCATGCAAATTAAAAAGAAAACAGAAAAATCAGAAGAGGAAAAGTCAATAAATTCGAATTGGGTTTTCTTTGAAAACCATGTGAAATTTGGGGGGAAAAAAACCAACAAATGAAAAGAAGATCTGAAAGAGTAACATACAAAATGAAGTGCAAAAAAGGGGACCAGAATGAAGACTTCGAGCGTGGTAAAAAAATAGTGGATGGAGAAGAAAGAAAAGGAATGGGAGATGCTGTGTAGAAAATCACAGTTGGAGGGGTTTACCTGCTCAAAGACGGTGTGGGAGGGAGGGAGACTAATCTCGATTGCCCTTTCAATCACTAGAATATTATAGAACAGATCTTTACTTGTCTTAAGGCATAAGTAATCTTCACAAAGCCTAACTTATCTAAAACAATTAAGTATGATTTGAATTTGCAATGTAATCTTAGAGAAGAAAAGTGAGGAAATGGAGGGGCATATTACAACTTTCAACTCACTACAACTCACAAGAGTATTAAGTCCAAGTCTTACTTCCTAATACATGTAACAATTAACAAAGGAAGCTTCCCAGGACAAATACAGACTTCTATATCAAATCCAAATTGTTAATATAGCCTTAAACATCTAATGAAAATCTTCCCATAAATTTCCTACACATGCACTTCAACAGAACTTGAAACAAAAAACATAGTGTCAGATGACCCAAATTTGTCTCATACAATTTGTAGTCACAGATGTACTTGAAAAATAATGAAAAACTGAAAATGGCAACCCATATTTAATAAATTGTTAGATTTTTTGGGTGATTTAAAATTAATAAATTTATTCTGTTATTTCTTTTCCTATTTATTAGGGAAGTTAGAAGGTGTAAAACGTTATGAGATATTTTGGGGAGTGAGAGAGATTTTAGGAACTTTTAATATCTATAACGGCTTTCTCTACTCATATATATTTGAGAACGCATGTCTTCTTCTTCCGAATGATCTCTTCGAAAACAAACAGTTCTCAAGAAAACCCCCCACATCTTTGTTCTTGGTTTCAAAAATTTTCTTCTTGATTTTACTGTTGTTTGCGATACGGGCGATAATGAGTTCGTGGGATCAATTCCCTGCACGGAAGAGATCTTGAAGGATGGTTGAATCTTGGGAGCCAAACGCCGACGAACCCAGTGCAGACGGGGGCGTTTTGACTCTAAAGAGAGCGTCATTTCTGACGTGCCTCGATCCATTAAAACAGGCTATTTCTAACCTTTCTTGATTAATTTACTTTCACTATTTGATCTATATATTTTAATTATTTTGATTGATTATGGTTAGATCTAATCTTAAATATTAATAGAAAATTCCTAAATAGATATTATTTGACAAATTCTCCAACATTTGACAAATTCTCCAACATCCTGCACTCAAACATGCCTTAACTCTCTAGGTAAGCTTCAATTTTTCCATGCTTAGTTTTCATGTTTAGAGGGAGATATGGAAGTTGGATCTCTCTCTCTCTCTCTCTCTCTCTCTCTCTCTCTCTCTCTCTCTCTCTCTCTCTCCATCCCCATAGTGCAAATTCCAACTAATAGTTAATAAAATAATTTGATTATTGTATGCTTGCTGCTATCGGATTATACTGTAACCATATTTGTCTCTAGGTATGAATTTCATTTCAGTTCCAATTGACATAGCAGAAAAGTTTCATCCTTTAATCCATTGGTCGTGATGCATTTGATTATTAGAAAATGTTGGTTTTGCAGTCTCTGTATTTGGTAATCTTTAACAAGGAGGGAACTAGCCTGGGGTAATTATTGGAGAAATAGTAGTTGCAACTTCTAGTCAATATAAGCAGTCAGAGATTGTTACACGGATACAGTAATCTTTCATGTGCGACTTGGTTGATTGTGTTATACTATAGTATTTTGGGAATTGCTAGCGTCCATTGCAAAAGGCATTTCGCAGCTGGTCTGTCGCATGTCAGACCAGCCACCTCGTGAATAGAGACAAAAACTGTTGTCTCCATTCACGAGGTGGCTGGTCTGATATGCGACAGACCAGCCGCGAAATGCCTTTCGCGATGGAGTGTAGCAAATCCCTAGTATTTTATGCCTTGTTCACTAATTATTTTCTAGAATGAATAATTCCTCTTACCACCCTGATGGTTTTAGGTCCTTATCTTGAAATCATTCATTTTCTTATTTTTTGTGTGCCCCTATTTCTTTTAATAATATTCTCTTTTTGTGACGGATCACCATTTTGATATTTCATCATATCAATTATGACATGCTATGAGGGAATTTTTCTATTCATTTTCATATGTTATCATATCAATTATGAAATGTTATGAGGGAATTGCCCTTTTCATTTACACAATCATTCTTGTTTATAAATGAAGGTCATTGAAGGCTTTGGGGTTTCTAAGGTTGTGGATTCCGATCACCCAAACTTCAAGGCAGGAGATTTGGTGTCCGGACTAACTGGCTGGGAAGAGTTTACTTTAATTGCAAAGGCTGAGCAGCTGAGGAAAATTCAGTCCGAAGATATTCCTCTTTCATATCATGTGGGTCTTCTAGGTACGGTTTTTTTTTTTTTTTTGGAATGGCAGAAGAATTTTATTTAATCAAAAGACCGAGGTGGTCACAGAACACATAGCTGCAAGGATAGAGAAACAGTGCAAAAACAGAAACAGAAAAGAGGGCAAAGGAGAAAATAAGAAATCCTCGGGTGGAAGAAAGGTTCCATGTATAACATAATGGGCTAAGCAAGGTCAGAAAAGGGGACAAAGGAGAAAATAAATCTATAGAGGACCATCTCCAATAATGTAACCCTGTAAGTTATGTGTTTGATGATATGCAACACTAACTGATCTGTACTAAGTTATTGGTTCAATTTTCTCAGCATTTTCTCCTAAGGTTCTATACTAGTTAGATCCATTAGCATAAGTCAGAAACATAATTTAATAAACCCTCCATTGTTTGTGATCTGACACAATCTTCAAAGCCCTCCATTCTGCTGTATTTAGACGTGAATACTCGTCTTTCTGTCAAACAAGGTGACAGAACTTGACATACCCAACCAAGTAAGCATACTTGCGCTGGCAATTGCAAGGCTAACTACATTGTGATATCCAATTAATGTATAGATTTGTTTTGGTAGGTAAGCTGGGATTGAACCTGTGACCTCAAGGTTGTGAAACAATGCCTCAACCATTGAGCTACAGGCCCAACCCCCAATTAGTGTATAGATAATGCCAGAACACAAGAAAAAAAAGGTTTTGCATGTCAACTAGTGCCTTAAATGCTTGACCTGGATGGCAACTTTTGAAACATGGATTGTCTTTACCGCACAACCCCAATTAGTATTGGCATACTATCAGCAACTGAAGATACAGTGTAAGCATCACTAGCCTTGAACAATTCGAGAAATAAATGAGAGCCCAATCATCAGATATCCATTCCATTTTGTAAACATATTTTAGAAATTCATATTTGACTTCTAAATTAGTCATTCGTGATTGACATGCCCAACCGTCAAATATCCATTCCATTTTATAGACATAGGTCTGGTTGATTACCATCTTATCAATTTATTTTATATAGCCAAAATTTGGACTTGGTGCTCAAAGCCAGGGCAAACAGAGTCTACTAGGCTGAGGTTTCCTAAGTGCTCCCACATCCTAAAGGGGCTGTCTGGATACCTGGATTTTAGAATCCAGGTTTTAGTTTGAAAGCGGTGTAAAATTCTGGATTTTACAATCCATAATCCTGAATTTTAAGTAAGAAATCCAGGCTTCAGAAATCTCTCCCCCATCCTGAGATTTCTAAAACCTGGAAACAGGGAACGATCTCCTACTCTCTCGCTGACCGAAAGAAGGGCGAGAAATATAGGTGCAAGCTTTTGCTAAAAAAATGAATTGGAATCAACTCGAACCCGACCCGATTTTAGGGTAAAAGCTCAAACCGAATTCCAAAAATAGACCTGAGTTGCACCCCTAGCGAGAAATCAGAAAACAACAAACGGTCTCATTCTCTTGTCTCATATCTAGGATTTTGAGGAAATCCGAGATTCTAAAATCCCCGCATCCAAACGGCCCCAAATGTCTTTGGGCTTGTGTCTTGAGCGAGGGAGGGAGGTGGGGTCATTGATTTGCTAATATATTCATTGGTTTTCCATTGATTTTCCCTTCCTTTATTTTCATTTTAACTTGTTTTTATCATTTAGCTTTTTCCAGTAGAAATCTAACTACAGTTTTGACACAGGTATGCCAGGTTTTACAGCTTACGCTGGATTTTATGAGGTATGCTCCCCTAAAAAGGGGGAGTATGTTTTTGTGTCAGCAGCATCTGGTGCAGTTGGTCAGCTAGTTGGGCAACTTGCCAAGTTGCATGGCTGTTATGTTGTTGGAAGTGCTGGCACAAAACAAAAAGTAAGTTTGATTGAATTTAAGGGTATTTGTATTAGATGGGAGTCGCTTATGATGCTGTCAGAGCTTAATGGAATATTTCAGGTTGATCTTCTGAAGAACAAGCTTGGATTTGATGAAGCTTTCAATTACAAAGAGGAGCCAGATTTAGATGTGGCATTGAAGAGGTGAGTACTTAACACTGGTCTGCACTGGCTTTTGAAAAACCATGGATTGGACTCGGAATTATTCGTGCTACTCTTAATGTTGCTTGTTTTACACTATAAAGTTATTTAAGTTGGGAGAAAAGAAAATATAGAAAATCTGAGCCATATTATCTCATGATGTAGCTAACTTAAGTCGTTTTTGTATTATGTCATTTTTATGCTTTTGAGCATACTGCCTATGTCTTAACATGCAGTATTGTTTGCCATTCCACCCAAAAAAAAAATCCAGCAGTCATTTCTCTGTATTTAATTGGGTGCAGTCGTTCTCTTCTATCCAAACTTGAATGCTTTTTACAGTATTGCAGCCAGCTAACCCTTCAGGCTTTAAAACCTCTCCTGCAATTCCATGGGCAAGTGCCTATCTAGTTCGCTAATTGATTCAAAAGCTCGCTAATCAACTCAGAATTCAGACTAGTCAATATGTTTCCACACGTCGAGTACTGAAATCATTCTATGATTTGTAGTTGTAGAAAGGTAGCCATGATAGCCATTGAAACAGTGCTTCTCTTAATAAAATCAGCAAGTTTTTCCTGGATTCCAGCCATCAGAGACTTGGATTTCGTAAGATCGTTTTCTGAAAAAAAATTTCCTACATATCCAAAGCCACTGAAATCCAAGTCAATGAAATAGCTGTTGATTTTGTAAACAAAAGGCCAAGTTGATGGCTTGGCTGACTTCTCATACTGTCCAGAATTCAGACATGGTTCTCGGAGCTCGCCAAACTGAGTTGACTTGGCTGAGGTCTGACTCTGACTCAATCAGTGAGTGCTGAAGTAGTGAGGGAAATAGCGTGATGTTGTATTTCATAGTGCATTTGGTCCTCAATTGGTCATTTTCTTACTTTTGGATGCCTTTCTGTTGTTCTTGCCCACGTTCCTTTAGTATAGCCAAAGGCCCTATTTGTTTTGGATTTCGACAACCAATTATGAGCCTAAAACTGATAATTGAACTCAAATTTACATTTAATTTTCAGTCCAATAATCAGTTTTGGGCTCACAATCTGTTCTCAAAATCCTAAACAAACTGGGCCAGACTGATTTTTTGACTGATCTTTCTCTCAGGTGTTTTCCACAAGGCATCGACGTCTACTTTGATAATGTTGGTGGTGCTATGCTCGACGCTGTGCTTGTAAACATGAGACTGCACGGTCGAATTGCCGTATGTGGGATGGTATCACAGCAGAGCATCTCTGATACAGAGGGAATCCATAACCTGTTCATGCTCATAACAAGACGCGTAAGGATGCAGGGATTCCTCCAGAGTGATTATTTGCATTTATTTCCTCAGTTCGTGGATAAAATAATTGATTACTATAAACAAGGGAAGATTGTCTACATAGAAGACATGAACGATGGCCTCGAAAGCGCTCCGGCAGCCTTTGTTGGCCTCTTCTCTGGTAAAAATATTGGTAAGCAGGTGATACGGGTCGCTTCTGAATGATAATTCGCTACATGCTGAAACAAATAAGTTTAGATTTGAGTTAGTTTTAGATTTGCTTTCTAGTTGTTTAGTATTAGGATTCTTATTGATAAGAGCTAGCTAGATTAGAAATTTTCTATAAATAATATGTACGCAGCCTTTTTAGAAAAATGAAGAATATTATTCCAGAGAATTGTGTCTTGCTCACAAAGGAGGAGGACCTTTCCCTCGAAGCGGGTCAAGAGGCCGATCTTCCCTCTAAGAAGATCAAATCAGTTGCGAACTGATTCGGGTTCGTAACATAATTCATGTATTTTTATCTGGAATTTGATCTTTATATTACTTAATCATTCCGCATTTCGTCATCTCTTTTATTACTGAATCTTTCTGCATTTCATCAACTTAAAACAGGTGATGAAAAACATTTTTTTTTCTCTGATGGTCGGACAATCCTAACTGACTTTATTATGGTCAGATCATCCTAACCGTGAAATAAAATGTATTTTTTGGCCATTGAAGGTGGACTTTTCTCAGGTCATGGAGGCAAATAGGTAGTCCTGTTGCTCGTGAGTGCTTAAAAAGGCACCCGTTTTCAATGTTATCAATCTCGTTGGCTATTCTAGGCCCCGTTCGTTTGGGATTGTGGAACAACTGATGATGATTATGGAAACCGATTATGCCAATCGTCATTTATTAAAATAATCAATTGCAACAAGACTGCCGTTCTACTAACACCATTTTTCTAAGGGAAATGATAATAATTGCATCCCTTTTCATCACTTGGGACACCCACCGAATGGACCGATGTCAGCATTCATGCCGACCTACAACAACCGAGCTAGGAGATTACCATTTGGCCGATTACTACCCAATAGACTGATCTGGGGAGACCGAGTTGGAAAATTGCTTTCTTGGCCTGAACTGATCCAAGAATGCGAGGGCAGTATGTTATGGTAAAAATTGACACCCTACAGAGGCCGTCACATAGTGCTACAAAAAGCTTAAAGGCTAGAGAGTAAAAGGTTAATTTCACAACTCTTATGGAAGCCCTAGAAACTAAGGGGCTGTTTGGATATGTGGATTTTAGAATCCAGGTTTTAGTTTGAAAACAGTGTAAAACAGGGTGCATGATCAAGCTGTTGCGTGCTGTCATGACAGCGTTTCTTGGATTTTAGGTAAGAAAACCAGGTTTTAGAACTCCTG
This sequence comes from Tasmannia lanceolata, assembly GCF_043159265.1. Lineage (NCBI taxonomy): Eukaryota > Viridiplantae > Streptophyta > Magnoliopsida > Canellales > Winteraceae > Tasmannia > Tasmannia lanceolata. Next base: position 52,236,412 of record NW_027518692.1, read on the forward strand.
TGAGATTTCTAAAACATGGGATGATCTGCTCCTCTCTTGTAGACGGAAAGAAGGGCGAGAAATCAGAAAACGACAGCTGGTCCACTTCTTCTCTTATCTCTCATTTACAATTTTGATGAAATCCGAGATTCTAAAATCCACGTATCCAAATGGCCCCTAAAACTACAACCACCAAAGGTAAAATTGGAATCCTAAAATTCAGGAAAATGGACCATTGAGAGACCAGTCCCAGAATGGCAAGATTCCTTTCTTGCCTAGTGCTCAAAACATGAATTACCTTAAATCAAGGAAAACAACCAAAAATGAAAAATGTAAATCTACCAATCAAAGTATTGAACTCCGATCGATTATCATGGATTAAAGGATGTTTTGATATCAACTGTAAGATTAAATTAATCAATTCTTAAAGTGTGAAAAATCAATTGTATCTTCGGCGATGATGATCAGATGTCGATGTTACGTAATCCGTGAGATCCAATTATTGAAGCTGATCCGGATCAGCAACCTCCATCGATCACCAGAGAAATCTTCCAGTCTAAGCTCAACTCAATGGAATCTTGGGCTTGGCTTGGGTAGATCAGGGAGAGAACCCCAAATAATTACCTTATGTGTTGTGTTCCGATTTTAAGCAACACAACTTATTCATAACAATATGGATTAGGGTTAAGTCTCTCTCTAAATCTAATTGCCTAGGTTGGCAATGTGGGCCATCCATGGAAAACGTGTTCAACATTCCTCTCTACAGATATTTCCGCGTTTCCCCCAAGGACTTGAATATTGTGGAAATTCCCCTAGAAAATCAGGTTCCGACCTGATTTGTCAAGGGTCAACGAGACTTTTGATTCCATAGAGCCTTTGTTTCTTGGAAGCTGGGTGCAGAAGAAAATAATATGGGCCTTCCCCTTCAACCTGTTTTATAATCATCAAGATATCCCCCTCTTTTGGCATGAAACAGCAGGTAACTGATCGACTATCTTTCCTCTCTTTCTATTCCATCTTCTGATTATTCCTTTTTTTTTTTCTTTCACTTGGGTATTAATTGGATCTTCTTACAGTACAAGGGGTTATAGAGCTGAATTGGGTTCTCACTGTTGTTGGATTTTATGAGAAGTTGTTTTGAAGGATTTTTTCATGTCTCCATCCATGGAAGGAAAAACTCTTCTGATTTTTCTTCACATTTTTATGCTACTGTTTCTGTTTACTATAAGCAATGCTGTTGAAAATGATATTAATTGCTTGAAAGCAATCAAAAGCTCACTAGAAGACCCGTTTAATTACCTAAATAGTTCATGGAATTTTAACAACCGCACTGAAGGGTTCATCTGTAAATTCAATGGCATTGACTGCTGGCACCCCGATGAAAACAAGGTCCTAAACATACGACTTTCGAACATGGGCCTTAAAGGAAAATTCCCTTCTGGTTTAGGGAACTGCACCACTTTGACGGGATTGGATCTCTCCAGCAATGATCTTTCCGGACCCCTCCCTGAAGACATAAGTAGAATGATCCCCTATCTCACAACCCTCGACCTCTCGTATAACAGTTTCTCTGGTGAAATTCCAGTCAACCTATCAAATTGTACCTATCTGAATGTCCTTAATCTTCAAAAAAATCGATTAACGGGTCAGATCCCCAGGCAAATCACCCAGCTCAATCGATTGACCACAATTAATGTTGCCGAAAATTTATTGTCGGGACCAATTCCAACCTTCATTAAGAACTTTTCAGCATCAAGCTTTGCGAATAATCAGGCTCTCTGCGGTATACCTTTGGATCCTTGCAGGGGCCCTCGGAGAAAGGTATTCTGTTTTATGCCTTCTGATCCTTGCAACAAGCATGGTAGTCTTTGGATTACCATTGCAGTGGAGGCTGTTGTGGGTGCACTTTTGGGTGTAGTAGCTTTTGTTATCTTCCTGTATGTGGGTGGAAAGAAGGAGAAGGAGAAGGAGGAAGAAGATGAGGAGGAGAGTATGTGAATCAGGGCAGATTTTAGATGAGTAGCAGGGTCATTTGTCCTAGGCTCAAAATTTTGCAAATGAAATGTAGCTTTATTATTTGTTATCACTTGTCTCTTCCCAATGGTTGAAAATTTGAACAAATACGAGCATTTTAGATGCCATTATGTTTTGATTAAGTGTTTTGTTGACGAAATTTTAAGTTTTTTCTTGCATTTCGATTCATCTGTTCTTCAAATTATTGTTATCTTGTTTGGAAGAATGTTGTACACAAGCCATGTGTTAGATATAGCTGTAAGACAATAATTTCAAATCATGAGGACTTGGCCTGTATTGAAATCCACAAAATAAAACAAAACATAAAAAAAAAGGGAAATGTTATCACCACTACTAGTTTGATGAGGACACTCCTCACTTTATTAAAAGTACGGTATGGCCGGCACCATAGGATGATCCAAACCGTCCATTAGATGGAACACAGCCTAAATAAGTTGTGCCCCAAAAGTCATTTCCATAGATTGATCCTAACCCTCCGATCTATAGAGGGTTAGGATCAAACCTCTAACTTTCTGATCGGAGGGTTAGGATCAACCTATGGAAATGATTTTTGAGGCACAACCTATTTAGGCCGTGGCCCATCCAATGGACGGTTTGGATCATCCTATGGTGTGGGCCATACCATTTTTTTTAATAAAGTGAGGAGTGCCCTCATCAAAATACAGTTGTGCTGATAACATTTCTCCAAAAAAATTGGGCAGTGACAAATCGACCCCCATATATCTTAAATCGACTCCCAATGGCCTTAGGTCATCCAACCCGGATCTAGTTACATACATGAGGCAAAAGTGGGCCCAATAAGTGTCATTTAAGTAGTAGCGTAAAAGTGACTTTCATTTTAGTTTTTTTTTTTTTTTTTTTTTTCTTTCCCAGAATGAAAGCTGATGGTTTCAATCTCTAAAAAATATACAAAAATCTCTCTTCGAGTAGATTTGTACTATTACAACCACCGTTTTCCAGGAATCTTATGAGAATGGTTTGATCATATTCTTGTATTTTCCTAATATGTGTGCATGGAATTGAATACCTATCGGGTAGTATGCATGATGATTTCAAACTGCTTGCTTGCGAGTTGCGACTGAATGATCCTTGTATGGAATGGACGGCCATGGACTTGGCCTGGGTTGTCATGTCATGCTTCTATGCATCGGTTCTTCAACATGTTATATTCTAATTGTATATGCATAGAACTTGCTCTATTACACCACATTTCATAAGGGTTTCATGAAAACACTTGAAAGGAACCTTTGATGCTTCCTTATCCCCAACCCATAAGTAAAATGGTTGAAAGATAGGAAATAGTTGATACCGTATATGGTATCTCCAATCACTAGGTAAAATGGTTGAAAGATTGAAAATACTTGATACTGCGGTATCACCAACTACTGGGTAAAACGGTTGAAAGATACTTAATATTACGGAATCCCCAATCACTCGGTAAAATGGTTGAAATATAGGAAATGGCTGATATTGCGCTATCCTCGACTACTGGGTAAGTGGTTCAAAGATAGGAAAGGTTAGAAAATGGCCCAAGAAGGGAGCCACTGTATTCCTGGTTAAGGCAGTGTGTTCACGTGATATACAATTCGAGAGCCTGAGTTAGACCTAGGTGTGTTTATTGCATATTGGACGGTCGGATGTACTGTTGTCACTTGTTTTGTCGGCCATGGCAAAGCAAGGGGTTGCTATTATTTATCGATATGCTCCTACTCACATGTTACACAATTTAGGCCCATGAGTTGGCCTCGAGCATATATATATATTACGTGGTTTATTGGCGATCGGATGTGTTGTTATTGCTTGCTTTGGTTGAATAATATAGGGATTTCAATGTTTTACCGATATGTTCTATTCATCTACTATGTTACATTATCATTGTTATATGTTTTGGCATTGGGATTTTCTTTTCGCATGCCCAGACTCGTTAAGGGAGACCCATATGACCGTACTGGGTTGTTAGCTCACCCCATTGATTACAATTTTAGAGCTATTTTGGACGAGATTGGCAGGAGCATGAAGCATACGAGACCAGATTATCTTGTCATATTTTAATTCAGTGAGTAATGGGGTTAAGCCCTGTATTAGATTTATTGATTTTTGGGACGGGTGTGAGACAATTTTATCGTGTATAGTTGATTATTATCTTGGGATTTAATGTTACAGTTACGCCATGGATATTTAATTATTCTATTGTGAATAATGATTAGTTGTCTATGACACTTGCTTGATTTTATAGTCTTGTACGTCTGTGGACCTTATCTGCAAGTGTGCGACGCTGTCATGTGCCTGGCCATTGGCTCGGTTCAGGGCGTGACACCTTGTTTACCTGTGGATCGAGGTTCACGGACATTCGACTGGCTCGGTTCAGGGTGTGACACCTTGTTTGCCTGTGGATCGAGGTTCACGGACATACGACGCTGTCTCGCGCTTGGACCGGGCTCTTGGTTCGGGGCGTGACAACATATATGTTCTACCCTACTTTTATAAAAAATAAGAATAAAAATAAAAATAGGGAGATGATATTTTCACCCCTCTGCAGTACGCATTTGCTCCCTTGTAACTTGAACACTGGCCAACTGTAACGCTGTTTTGACATCAAATCACGTTATAAGGGGGCGAATGCGTACTGCAAGTGGGTGAAAATATCATCACCCAATAAATAACTTGCCCTCTCCATAATGGTGGGCTGGGATTAAGTAATCTTGCGTACATGATGGAAATTTCCAAAATAATTTACCCACAACACACGGAAAAAATAAAAGGACATAAAACTTGCTTTTATGTTTTATTTGAAAAGACATGCAGATACAATCATTCCAAACCAAATACGAGTCTCAAATCTTATTTATTGATAAGTTTAGTAATGAACTCGTCGATGTTCTTATTTGAACTCCCACCCTCTGCTAGTGCCTCTTTTGCAGCTTCCATCCATTTGCCAGCATTCTTTTTAATCTCTTTCCCCCTTTCTCCTTCCATTACTTCCCTAATGCAATTCCCCATCTCTTCCCTTCTCACAAGCCCTTTCTCACCCACCTTAACCCTAATTCCCACCCCCCAAATGTCCTCCACATACTTTGCGTTCGTGGGTTGGTCTGTCCACTGTGGAACTGCCACCATTGGCACTCCAAGACTCAACGCCTCTAGTGTAGAATTCCACCCACAATGTGTAACAAAGCATCCCACTGCAGGGTGAGCTAACACTTCCAACTGGGTGCACCAATCCACCACCAATCCCTTCTCAATTGTTTCCTCTACAAAGTTGTTGGGGAGCTTGCTCTGCTCAGAAGCCCTCACCACCCACAAGAAATTACTGTTACTTTCCTTCAGCCACCAGGCTAATTCCACCATCTGATCTTCTTCCAAGTTTGCTATGCTCCCGAATGATACATAGACAACAGACGCAGTTGGCCTTGTGTCTAGCCATTTCTGGCACGCTTTGCCATTTGGGTTCGAAAGGTTGATCCCATAATCATTGTCGCCCACCATAAGCTTGTCGAGGTACATAGATGGAAGTGTTGGCCCGATCGTCTTCACAGGCCAAAGCCTCTCCATCCAACGTACCTCCTGGTCAAATCTCATGAGATGGTAAAATATGCTAAAAATAATTATTAAATTGAAAGCATATTAAATGAAATGTAAGCGTAATGTGTTGGAAATATAAGGGCAGTGATAACACCACCCCCGGCGCCAAAAGCTCCAGAGCTGATGGAACGTGTTAGGCAAGGCCCTTTAAACATGTCCCATACTAGGCTGGGTGCCACCCAGTCCATACCTTGGTAGGACCCTACTCAGGACCGTAACACACTAACTCAAACGGTAAGCTTTTGGAGTAATTAGTTGTTTTGCATGGTACCGGAGCAATTACGATGTCCTTGGTTCAAAACCCAACAACTCCTTGAAATTAAAAATTCCTTGGCAGGGGAGTGTTGAAGTATAAATGATTAAATAACAACAGCTCTAACATCTTAAGCTTTTACAGTAATTGGTTGTTTTCACAAAATGATACTTCCGCCTCCTTTCCCAGCAATTCCGCTCCTTCAGATTTGTTTTTATTTTTTCCAGAAAATGACATCAGGAAAAGTAAACCAAAAGGATCCTCTAGACCTAGGAGTTTATTTACGCCTCGGTTGGATTGCAGAAATTTTTTTGTAACGTTTGAAAGAAAATATATTTCCAATATTTCCTACTTTTTTGACATAGGCGAACAGATAACCTGAATCAACCCTATTCAATTATTACTTGGAGTGACCTTCAATTTATGATAATATGGCTTGAAATTAATCATAATCATATCATTTCCTCCGAAACCATAGAAAAGTTAAAAAAATTCTAGGAAGATTTTTTTTTATTGGTAAGCGGGGGTTTGGCGGACCCCTGCCAGTCAGTTTATTTATGAAAAAAAATAAAAATTCGATAGAGAGTTACAACTAGTTGACCCTTCGTTTGTATTTGCTATTTGAATTATTTGCCTGTTGCCATTAGATATGCTAACATGATTGGCCCCCAGTGGGGGGATGGGCTTCTAAGGAAGTGAAAAAGGATTATTTTTGTTTTACTTATCCATTCCATGATCCAAATAATTCCGGTTAGGGCCCCAACGTAAATAGGCCGTACCCAAAAATCATCTTCATAGGAAGATCATATTCTCCCAATCTCTAATTATTTATATAATGTGTCATGCTTCTGTAGATCGAAGGGTTAAGATCATCCTATAGGGATGATTTTTGGCTGTACTCTCGGCCTATTTACGTTGGGCCAAAAAAGAGAATGGTTTGGATTGTTGAAGTAGTATAAAGTAATTAAATAACACCAACTCTAACCGCTTAAGCTATTTGATCCGCGGGCTTCTTGGAGTGAGCAAGGGCTCAAGTTTAAGAGATTTTCAGTTATTCAGTTTATTTGAGACAGTAGTAGTAGGAATGAACTTTAGTTATTTCAGTTGGTTAATTCAAAGTAGTCCATTTGGACAAAAGTTTAGTTTCTGCATTTATTACTCTGATCGTTTATCATTTATCTATGGATTAGTTATTTAGTTGCTCTGTTTCACTGAATGGTTCTTTTGAATGCCTTACATATTGATGGTTTATGAGAATATGCGGCGTTGTTATGAACTGAAATGAATCTCAGTTTAGGGGCGTGACAATCATCTTCTTCTGATGCCATTTAGCATGATCATACACGTAATATACTAGAAAACTCCCTTAGTTAATAATATTTTTAGTCCCCTTATTCAATAAATTCTCTGCCTCAAATAAAAAAGACACATTTTAATGCAAAGGGCAGAGAAAAATTCAAGACTTACCTCTTCCTCCAACTTGTCCAACGAGTTAACGAGGACCCAATCGGCTTTCTCTAAGTTGCTGAACTGATTCAAAAGAAGCACTAAGAAAGACGGGTAGGATTCTGGTGCCGAAACGAACGATGGCAAGTCAGATATTCGAAGCTGTGGAAATCCAGGAATGGATATGGGGGTGGCTTCCAGAGGGAGGTCCAGCTTCCCTTGGTTCACATGGTAGTATATGGCACTTACGGCGCAGGACTGAGTGAAGAAAGAGGCTCCATATAATCCTAGTTGTCTGGCTACATCTAAAGCCCAAGGAAGAACGCTATCGTAGACGAGGCAACTAAATGGGTTTCCAGAGTTCTCATGCTTCTGTATCAACCTTGTTAAGGTTCCTGATCCATCGGTTAACAATGCCAAATTGTCTTTATCAGCCACCGAATCGTGGCCATCGGATATGGGCTCGACATGGACCGCCCCACTTCCAATTTGCATGGACTTGGCTTCAGAGATGGTGGTGGCTAGTGTGACTTTCAGGCCTTTGGAGGCTAAGCGTTTAGCAAATTGGAGCATTGGGTTTATGTGGCCTTGGCTAGGAATAGGAAAAACAAGAATATTATGAGCTCCATATGATATATCTTTCTTCTCCATCTATTTGAAGATAGTTTCCTCTAAGTATAAGGTTTACTGCTTGGGTTATGAATGTCTACGAGAAGTTAGCTTTTATAGAAAAAAGTGACATAACTTGAAACCTACAAGAGGGTCCAATGTACCGGATCTAAGCCACATTAAGAGGATCCAATCATAGGCTCCAAAATTATTTCTGATCGGATGCAAACAAGTCACAGAAACCTGTGACAGAAAGTCCTAAATACAATTTATTACATTATTTTACCAAAAATAGCTTGCCGATTTTTATATTTTCAAGTATTATTTTAACAGTATTTTTGTAAATATAAGCTATAAACATATTTTGGAGCAATTCCTATTTAGAGTATCACATCATTCATCTTACTCAACTCTCGAGTCACCATCTTCTCTTCTTTGTCTAACCATTAACTGTACCCACTATCGCCATAGTTGCTCGCCCTCGCCTCTGGTTGCCCTTGCTTTGCGCGCTTATGCTTGCATGATTATTTAAAGTTTTTGAATTAATTTTATTATAAACTAAGCATGTGATTAATTAATTCAAAACAATAATTAACCTTAAAAGTTGCTCTTTAGTTAAACTATTGACTTTAAATAAAAAAATTTATTTATCGTAAGAAATGCATTTAGGCATTTGATTACGAATGTATCTAAATACAAGTGACACTTTTTTTTTCGTTATTTAAAGAGACTTAGTTAACATGGAAACGTGTTGCATACCCCTCCATAAAATATTTACATCCTTCCTTGCTCTTTTTTCCATAAATAAACTTTGTTAGGTACCCTCAATTTGATAAATACAACCCTTGTCGGTGATACTACAAATACTCATCCTGTATTTGATAAATATATTCGGTTGTATACCTTATATTTGATAGATATTTGTGATGCAGCTCAATCGGTCCTGAGTGTGAATTGTCCGAACTGGGGATAATCGTATGATCACCTGCATCTTGTAGGGGTGCAACTCGGGTCGGGTTGGATCAGGTTGAGGCCAACCCTAACCCAACCGGCCGAGATAGCATTCCCTCAACCCTAACCCAACCCAACCCAACCCGAGCCTCGGGTTGGAGATGGTCAACCCTAACCCAACCCGCCTCTAAATTTCTCAACCCCAACCCAACCCAACCCAACCCGAGCCAAAATCGGGTTGAACCCGACCAAGTTGCACCCCTAGTATCTTGTGCCGATAGACAAAAGGTTAAGGACCACCCGAAGTCGAAACTTCAGAGGGACCCTTGACACTCAAGTCAGATTGAGGCACAAGAGAAAAGGAGAACTAAATGTTGTTGTTTAAAAAATTAACCAAATTGGTCTCTACGGAAAACTCAAGTATTAACGAGATGGGTTAGAAGTACCTTTCACCATGGTTGCCTCTTTGAAGCTTGAAATCTGACGAAGTCTTCGTACTTTTCCGACCACAGCGATGACTCAGAAACACCCCTTGCTCTTCTCTTCCTCATCCCTGTAACAAGGCTTATGAGAAACCTCTCTTTTGATGTGTTTTCTTAAGAAAGAGATGGAACACTTAATGGTTAAACTTCCATAGAACTTCTAATTTGAGTGCAAATTCGTCTGGATCTTTAGGCATAAATTGGCAAGTGTTATTTGAGCCAACTTACCTTTCAAAACGTTTCCAAATTCAACAGATTAACTTATTTGGTTAACGGTTGCTTAGAATGCAAAACCACACATGTTTAGCAACTCTAAACTTGGAAATCCATGATTTAGAAAGTCTAAATCATGAAAATACTTCAAATTTAGAAATTCTAAAGTCAGAAAAAATCCAACAGCCTCTCACTTGGCATGCATGTGCTTTGTACCTTTTGCAATAATCATTAATCTCGTTAACTTTATATTCCATTCAATGGTATACTAACAACCATTATGTAATCATTGGACTATTAAATTAGCCAACGACCTCCTAATGGTCACAAAGCTAGCAAACATACCAACATGAACAAACAATGGTGCACTTTATGTCATTATCGACATTATGCTTATACAATAACCATTCAATGTGCACAATACAAATATTGGAGCAACAGATAGCTTTATTTATCAAAATCAAAACTCAAAAGTGATCACATTATAATGTCTATAAACCTTTATGCAAACTCCAACTAAGTACAATAACCGGTCTTATCCACCAACATCTTGCGCGCTACATGGTCATTAATGACCTTAGGTGGTAAGCCTTTCGCCATTAGATCTGTTAACATAAGTGCGGTACTTATGTACTCAATAGACATTAACTGGCCTTGAATTATTTTCCTCACGACAATATGGCAACTCATTGACACCAGACTTTATTTGCCGTTCTTGAAACCGTAACGGAATTATCACAACATGTTCTCAATAACTTATTGACTATCAACAAGGTAATACCCCGAGACAAAATTCCACAACTTCAAGGGTTAACATATAGCCTTGTATTAATATACAATAAACTCCAAATCCAATGTAGAGGCAATTAATGGTGTGTATCTATTGTTCTTCTACAATTCAAAACTTATTGCGAAAATATCCTTAAGTAGAACTCTAGGTGTCCGACAATTACAAAGTCGGAATCAAATCAACAAATTTATTAAGAGTTGTCTGTTCTACTGTGTGTGAGCCTAAAACCTCCATTCCCTTACAGAAAATACACAACCTCTTCAGCAGCTTTCTAATGATCTATACATAGGATCACATCGGTACCTTCTAAGCTTTCCCGCCACATAGGTTATGCTGAGACAGGTGCTGACCCAAACATTTATGAGATTCCCAATTGCAAAATTATAGGGAAGTCTCTTTATTTTCTCGTGTTCTAAATCGATCCTGGGACTTGGGAACTTAACTGAATATTTTTCTATGAATTATTGTGTGGAACTGATTGAACAATACCAGTTCACTTCCAAGAATCTTAACCGTCCAATACATGTATGTTCTATGAATTATTGTCCCTCTCCATATTAGAGGACCGGGATCAAATAATCTTGCTTATATGATGGAAATTTCCAAAGCAATATTTACCCACAACACTCGAAAAATATAAAATCACATAAAACTTGCTTTTATATTTTATTCGAAAAGACATGAAGATACTACCATTGAAAACCAAATACAAGTCTCAAATCCTATTTATTGATAAGTTTAGCTATGAACTCGTGGATGTTCTTATTTGAACTCCCACCCTCTGCTAGTGCCTCTTTTGCTGCTTCCATCAATTTGCCAGCGTTCTTTTTAATCTCTTTCCCCCTTTCTCCTTCCATTATGCAATTCTCCATCTCCTCCCTCCTCACAACCCCTTTCTCACCCACTTATCCCTAATTCTATTGCGAATAATGATTACTATTGCGAATAATGATTAGTTGTCTATGATACTTGCTTGGTTTTGTAGTCTTGTACATCAGTGGATCTTATCTGCAGGTGTGCAAGTGCAATGACCATGGGCTCGGTTCGGGGTGTGACACCTTGTTTGTCTGTGGACAGAGGTTCATGGACATACGACGCTGTCTCGTGCTTGGACCGGGTTGTTGGTTCGGGGCGTGACGACATATATGTTCTATAAATAACTGGCCCTCTCCATGTTGGTGGGCTGAGATCAAATAATCTTGCGTACATGATGGAAATTTCCAACAACATACGGAAAATATAAAAGCACATAAAACTTGGTTTAATGTTTTATTTGAAAAGACATACAGATACAATCATTCCAAACCAAATACAAGTCTCAAATCTTATTTATTGATAAGTTTAGCTACGAAGTCGTCAATGTTCTTAATTGAACTCCCATCCTCTGCTAGTGCCTCTTTTGCGAATTCCATCCATTTGCCTGCATTCTTTTTAATCTCTTTTCCCCTCACTCCTTCCATTACTTCAATTATGCAATTCTCCATCTCCTCCCTTCTCACAACCCCATTCTCGCCCACTTTAACCCTCAATCCCACGCCCCAAATGTCCTCCACATACTTTGCATTAGTGGGTTGGTCTGTCCACTGTGGAACTGCCACCATTGGCACTCCAAGACTCAATGCCTCTAATGTAGAATTCCACCCACAGTGTGTCACAAAGCATCCCACTGCAGAGTGAGCTAACACTTCCAACTGAGGGCACCATGTCACCACCAATCCCTTCTCTATTGTCTCCTCAACAAAGTTTTTGGGGAGCTTACTCTGCTCTGAAGCCCTTACAACCCACAAGAAATTCTTGTTACTTTCTTTTAGCCCCCAGGCCAACTCCTCCATCTGATCTGCTTTCAAGTTCGCTACGCTCCCAAATGATACATAGACAACAGACGCAGTTGGCCTCGTGTCTAGCCATTTCTGGCATGGTTCGCCATTTGGGTTTGAAAGATTGATGCCATAATCGTTGTCGCTCACCATAACCTTGTCTAGGTACATAGATGGCAGTGTTGGCCCGATTGTCTTCACAGGCCAAAGTCCCTCCATCCAACGTACCTCCTGAGCGAAACCACATGAGACGGTGAACTTTGTTTAAAATAATTATTAAAGAAGGTTGCTAGGAAAATGGGATCCCGTACTGAAAAGAAGCACGATGTCCTCCTATCGTCACACATGCACAAACAACAAAAGAGAGTGTGTATCCCCATAAAAAAAAAAAAAGAAAAAAGAAAGAGAGAGAATATGGGTATCCCCATATATGCAAACTTAAACATTTAGTTCCTCACATTTACTTCTATTTAGTTTACGTTCCCTTATTTGAATATTGCCTCTAGATCTACTATGATGAACGCTCGTCAAGTTCATGTGGGCACGAGCTTCTAGGGATGCAACTTAGGTTGATTTTTTGGAATCCAAGTTGATTTTTTTGTCGGGTTCAGGTTGATTACAGTTCATTTTTTAGCAAAAGCTCAACCCAACCCGATCCAAGTTGCACCCCTACAGCTTCTAATTAACGAAGTGAATAAGAAGGATTATGCATTCAATGATGTTTTAATTACAGTGGGGCCTACTTCATTAATATCCAAGCAATTCATTTGTTGCACCCCTATGTAAATAGGCCCTACCTAAAAAATCATCTCCATAGGTTATGATTCCTAACCATCCAATCTATAGTACTACCTCTCTAGATCGAAGGTTTCGAGCCCGACCTATTCCTAACCATCCGATCTGTATGTTGCGGGGAGAGAGAGAGATGACAGTGGCCTTCGGAGTACCCACCAAAAAGCGCCTAACAAGCGCCTAACAAGGGTAAATGACAGAAAATGATGTGAGTGGCTTTTGGAGAGAGAGAGAGAGAGAGAGAGAGATGAGAGTGGCTTTTGGAGTACCCACCAAAAAGCGCCTAACAAGGGTAACTGACAGAAAATGGTGTGAGTGGCTTTTGGAGTACCCACCGAAAGCGATGGAAACATCGTTTTGTACGGAACATACTTCCAAAACGGGATTTCTTCTGAAAAAACATAAAGTCGAAAATGGAATTGACGGACGATTTGGTCATTTTTCGAGGTGTATTTTCTTTTAAATTTTTTTCATTTCGTGGGATTCAAGCTCACTTTTCCTTCTCTTATTGCCCATTTGGCCCCCTTTTGCTAGCAGCCCTCGTTTTGTATATTGAAATAGCTTAACCATAGCCGAGATGCCCAGGTTTGATTTGGGTCATATTCAAGCCGGGAGTAAGATACCCGGGTTCCATTTAAGAGCGAGATAGTGTGTGAGGATTGGTATCATTTATTCTGATACATTATACATATTACTTAGGAAAACACTTCCAAAACGGAACTTCATCCGAAAAATAAAGACAAAAGTGAAAATGACTGACGATTTGATCATTTGGTAGGGATTTTGAGCTCTAATCATTTTCTAGTTATTACGGATTTGCTAGGGACCATCTTAGAAGGAATTTCGCGGAACGACTGTTGCATGAGAGAGCACCCACCTCATTTCATGAGAGAGCACCCACTTCAGAGGAGTTAAATGATCATAACTCAAAATCTGTTGAAAACTGATCCTATATATCTGTACTCTCATGCAACAGCAGTTCCACGAAATGCCAATTCTGTCATGGTTCATAGCAAATAATAATAATATAGTAAGAGGTATGATAGATGAAGGGCCCTCTTACGGAAGGGCTAAAGAAGGGCCCTTGAATAGATCACGTCATTAAGTGCAACTGAATTCAGTTTCTCAACAGATTTTAAAAATGACGTGGATCCATTCAAGGGCCCTTCTCCGGCCTTGCTTAAAGAAGGCTCTCATCATCATCATTACTACTACTATTACTAACACACCCGACCCACTTGAACAGAAGAATGCAGTATTTTGCATTGTAAGTCATGGGTTCAGTGACCACTTGGGTTTATTCACAAAAACATTATTAATCCCCATTTATTTGCTCAACTTACAATATTTTCATGAAAAAATTGTCTCCATGAAAATTTTATAAATTTTCTACTAGGTAGCCTTTCATGGGAGAGGAAGGACAATAAAACATCATTAGAGATGCGCGAAGGACCATCAACTAGAATTGTTCAATCAAAATTATTTCTTCCTATAGTCACAAATGACAAAATTGATATTCTTTTGATGCCATATAGCAAGATCATCCCAATAAATATACTAGAAAAACTCCATTAGTCAAAAATATTTTTAGTTCCCTTATTCAATAAATTAATTCTTTGCTTCAAAAGAAAAATAAAAACCATAATGCAAAGAAGAGAGAAAAATTCAAGACTTACCTGATCCTCCAACTTGTCCAAAGAGTTAACAAGGACCCAATCCGCCTTCTCCAAGTTGCAGAACTGATTCAAAACAAACTCTAAGACCGACGGGTACGATTCGGGCGAGGAAACGAACGACGGCAAGTCAGAAATTCGAAGTGGTGGCAATCCAGGAATGGAAATGGTGGTGGCATCTAAAGGGAAGTCCAACTTCCCTTGTTTAAAATGGTAGTAGATGGCATTGACGGCGCAGGTCTGAGTGAAGAATGAGGCTCCATATAAGCCTAGTTGTTTGGCTACATCGATAGCCCAAGGTAGAATGCTATCATAGATGATACAACTAATCGGGTCTCCAGAGCCCTCATGCTTCTTTATCAACCTGGTTAAGATTCCAGGTCCATCTGTTAAGAAGACCAAACCGTCTTTCTTCGTTGTTACCGTGTCTTGGTTGTCGGATATGGGCTCGATCTCGAACAACCCGCGTCCGATATGCGTGGACTTGGCTGCAGAGATGGTGGTGGCTAGTGTGACTTTTAAGCCTTTGGAGGCTAAGCGTTTAGCAAATTGGAGCATTGGGTTTAAGTGTCCTTGGATAGGAAAGGGAAAGACTAGAACATGAGCTCCATAAGCTACATCTTTCTTCTCCATCTCTTTGAACACAGTCTCCTTTAACTATCACGTTTAGTGCTTGGGATCTTGAATCTCTGCGAGGTTTCCACTTTTATAGGAAAATATGAAGAAAGTTAGTTGGATTTTTTTTTGTTGTGAATGAAAAAGCGAGAGAGCTAAAGATTGGAAGATGAACCTTATAAGAATTGAAGACTAGAAGGACTAGTAGGCAGAGACAGCTTTGATATTAATGGGAAGAAGAAATTGGAAGCTCTTTTTGCAGCCGTGTTTATCTTTGCCTTTAGAAAACGCCAAAATTAGAAGATCATGACAATGGCAGGCATGCATGTGAGTTTAGAGGCCCAGCCGGCAAGTAAGAATTACGGGTGAGGAAAACGATAAAAAGGTATATTGGGTGGAAAGAGCATGTGTTAATCAATCGCAAGCACCTAGGAGAACAAGACTGTCACGTATATGTTAATATTTTATTTCGAATTCCATTAAAGATGGCACAGTAAAATATGACCAAATTCCATCACTGCCCTTATTTTAACATTGTTAAAGGTCTGACATAAAAAAGAATGAACTGACTTACTGACGATAATATATGGAAAATCATATTTCCACCCCTTTTTCGTAGCATTTCCACTCCTTTCATAAGTATTTTCCTGAAAATGACATTATTTTCCGGAAAAGCAAACCAAAAGGATGTTGAATACTCTGATTTTTTTATGAAAGTAGAAGTAAAATGGGTGTTTGTATCATTTCTCATAAGTAATGAGGGGCGATGGCACTTGACAGGGAAGGGGGACAATTTGTCCTCCTTAATTTTTTGGGCAAAAGAATATACCTTTATTTTTTAATATTTTTATATATTTACCCCATTTTTTAAAAAATATGCCCCTCTTTCCAATAATCCCTAAGATAGAAAATAAGTTTAAAATTTTAATGTTACCTTTTTTATATCCCTCCTTCTAAAAAATATGGCCCCCTCAATGTATGTTGGTGGTGGAATATGTATGAGGGTTTTTTTGGAAACTATAATATTGTTTTCATTTGTTTGAAAAAAAAAAGTACTATAATTTTTGCCCCTCCCCCGTGCAAAATTTTTGGCATCACCCCTCTGAGTAAAAGCATAATTCCATGATCCTATAGAAAGCTTATGAAATTATGGGCCACCCTTTTCACCTGTGCAGTGAGGGGATCCTCAAGAAGGGGCACGAACGAGTTGTAAAGGAAGAAACCACGTGAATTTAGGCCATGCTTGGCAACCAATGATGCTTCTTCGAGCATGACCTATTTACGTTTTGGAGCCAAAAATAAAATGTTTGAACCAACAAATGAAGACACCATGTAAAAACTCTATTGATATAGTAAAGAGTGAGAAATCTATATGGGAGATGAGATAGGTAAATTAAAAAAAAATGATATGTTATGGGTTGGAGAGGGATCCAGCGACAGTAAATCCCATAAATCGTTTGAATATATTCGAGTCATGGGTAAGATGCTCGGGTTTCATATAGGAGAGAGATAGAGAGGTGTTGGGGTTGGTATTAATTATTTTAATAAAATTGTAAACAGCACAGTTTGTGTCTCCATTCACGAGGTGGCTGGTCTGACGTGCAACTGACCTGCCGCGAAAAAGGCTTTTCGCAATGGCGCTTAGCAAATCCATTATATTATCTTATCTTGACCACTCCTGTCACTGTTTTAATTTATAACCCAACACAACTTACGTAAATTCGTAATAAAAATTCAAATTTGTTTCCTTGACTTTTGAGAACCCAACCCACACCTGACTCTCTTTCTCATCTTCTTTAACAAATCATTCTCTTAATACCACTCCAAGATCCACTCTATCCACCTCGTAAAACTACATATTATTTAAATATTTTAGAGTCAAATCTTCCTTGTTTACTAGACGCCTAAAATATATATAAAATGTATTTATAATTTTATACCCCCAAGCTCCCAAGAAATGTAAGGAAAAGGGAAGTTTTCCCTAAATTTTGCCAATCCCCAATGTCATCCCTCTCCCTCATTCTCTTTTTCATAAACAAAAGGACAAAAAAAAAATCCTTCTCACCACCCACTTTCTCTACACAACATGACAAAGAAGATACTACTTCTCACTTTTAATTATTTTCTTTCTTTTTGCTTGCTACAAAGTGGTCTACACCTTTTCATCTCCTCTCTCATTTTGCTTTTTTACTTGGCAACACAGGCATCATCGGAATCTGTCCACACGATTTTCACACAAGGCCGTAGCCTTCCACTTCTCTGTTTGCATCTGATCCGTCAGAAATAATCGAACAACAGAATCACAAGGATCTGGGAAGTTCTAACCTTTCTTTTAGGGCGTTGATACCCCCTCCCCCCCCCCCCCCCCCCCGCCAACCAGATAAAATCCCCCCCTTTAACTGTTTCTGTGAGAGTGGTTCGCTGCTTTAGGATAAATTCACCCCTTTAACATTTTTCTTTTGCCTTTAAAACCTAACGAATAACATTATTTGTGAGGGGCTAGATCTCCCTATTGGATTTATATTCAGTTGATAGCTGCGGTCATATCCTGGGCTCGAAGCCTTCCCCTGTTTCGTTTTGTTTCAGCTTTCGACCTCTGGGAAGGATGGTCAATCATATGCTTGGAATCGGCTACCAAAGTAAAAATCCTCCCCTCCTGGATTCCTCCTCCTCCGGGGTCACTGAAACTTAACTTTGACGGATCGTCTATCGGCAATCCAGGAATGGCAGGAGTAGGGGGGTTATGTAGAAACTACAAAGGGGAAGTCCTCTGGGCCTACTCGGGGCCTATCGGAGTGGCAGACTCAAACGAGGCAGAGGTCCGAGCCGTTCATAGCGGGCTTCTCTCGATGCCTCGTCTAGAGTGCGACAAAATTATCGTCGAAGGGGATTCCTTAAATGTTATTCGCTGGCTTTCGGGTAACGCTTCTCCCCCTTGGCGATTTTTGCCTCTCTTAGAGGAAATAGAGGACAGAGCTAAGGGCTCCTCAATAGTTTTTCGCCATGTCAGGAGATCAGCCAATGCGGAAGCAGACACCCTTGCCAAGAAAGGAGTCTTTCGGGCCGCGTTTGAGTGCTTTGACTATCTACCTCCTTGAATTATTGTACTGCTATCTTTGTATTATCTTTGTTCCTTCAGGACCACCTCGGTTCTGTTTATATATATATATATTCTGTTGCCCTTTTCAAAAAAAATTATTTGTGGGGGTGGAATATCATTTCCCTTCTTTTATTTATTTTACTTATTATTAATGTTTGAAGTTCATATGCTTTGTCGTATCAAGAAACTGTAAGAATATTCATCTAATCATCTACCTACTCTTATGCATTAATCAATATTACATCCATTAGTAAAATTTATGATTGATCATATTTAAATATGAAGATTCTATTCAAAAGAAAAATCACGCAAAAATTTAATTGAAATCCATTTGAACTGCAATCTTGGCTATGTCTGATTTTCTTTTGATGCCATATAGAAGATCATCCCGATAGAAAATTTTCCTTGGTAAAAAAAAATTAGTTCCATTATTCAATAAATTCTTTGCTTAAAAAAGTTCTAAATTAAGCAAGGAAGAGTGAAAAAAAATTCAAGACTTACCTCATCCTCCAACTTGTCCAACGAGTTAACTAGGACCCAATCCGCTTTCTCCAAGTTGCAAAACTGCCTCAAAACAAACACTAAGGTAGATGGGTAGGATTCAGGGGCCGAAACGAACGAAGGCAAGTCAGATATTCGAAGCTGAGGCAATCCAGGAATGGATATTATGGTGGCTGAAGGAGGGAGGTCAAGCTTCCCTTGGTTCACATGGTAGTATATGGCACTGATGGCACAGGATTGAGTGAAGAAAGAGGCCCCACATAGGCCTAGTTGTTTGGCTATGTTTAGAGCCCAAGGAAAAATGCTGTCATAGACAAGGCAACTAAATGGATTTAAAGAGCCCTCTTGCTTTTGTATCAACCTGGTTAAGGTTCCTGATCCATCAGTTAATAAGCCCAACAATTTCTCTCTAGGCATAGCCGCTCCTTCTTGGCCGTCCGATAAGGGCTCGATCTCGAGCAACCCAGTTCCGATATGCAATGACTTGGCTGGATAGATGGTGGTGGCTATTGTGACTTTCAGCCCTTTGAAGGCTAAGCGTTTCGCGAATTGGAGCATTGGGTTTATGTGTCCTTGGACAGGTAAGGGAAAGACTAGAACATGAGCTCCATATGCTATGTCTTTCTTCTCCATTTCTTTGAATAGAGTTTCCTCTAAGTATAGAGCTTGGGTCATTAATCTGTACGAGTCAGATTTTATAGGAAAATATGACGAAAATTGGTTGGAATTTTTTAAGTTGTGAATTGAAAATAGACGGATCTTGGACCCTATCCTTATCAATATTGAGCAGTTCGAAGACAAGTAGGTAAACGTAGACATCAAATTAGGGAGCTGATTTACTCGTCTCGTTTTTATTTTGGTGACACCCGCTAAAGCTTGAGACCGACTGGTAAGTTACAACTAAAGGGTATTTAGGAAAATTACGAAAATACCCTCCACAGACAACACTATCTCTCTCTCTCTCTCTCTCTCTCTCTCCACGCTTGATAATATTACTACATTTTGGGAAGCCATGTGACCACTGAGATAACAATATCGATGATTTTCCATATGATTTTTCAACAATGAAGGCAAAGCTGATTGTTACAAGGTTCATGAATGAGGCAAAAATCCCCATCATGGTGTTGTATGGAAAATTCATTTTCAGTTTGACTACGTTACCAATTTTCAGCCAAAAGAGTCCCATTATACTCAGTTCTTCTAGACAAAGAATAAAATCATCATCGAAAAATAATAAATAAAAAGTGAAAAACTAAAATTCGACCAATTTCATGTCTTACCTAAGTTGCCACCGGAAAAGCAATCCTTGCCACCTTGCCTTCACATTTTTGGAGAAAGATAAGGGGCAAAATACAATAAACCCACAAGAGCAAAATCCACTGAAATCAGCATCCAAGTGTAGACCTCCAAACAAATCGATTAAAAAAGCATCCGAAAACATTTAGGGGCCGTTTGGATACGCAGATTTTAAAATCCAAGTTTTTAGTTTGAAAACAGTGTAAAAGAGGGTTCATGATCAAGCCGTTGTATGATGTCCTGACAGTGTTTCTTGAAATTATTATTTTTATGACGTAGGGTTTCCCCACCCCACTTTGTAGAGTGGGAGTAATTCCCTCTGAATGCGCGCAATCACCCGTAAACCACACGCATCGGGCAAGCCCGGGGGGATTCGAACTCTCGTCTCTAAGGAGCATACCCAAGACTTAAGCCAAAGAGCCACACGGGATGTTTCTTGAATTTTAAGTGAGAAATTCAAGTTTCAAAAATCTCTCCCACATCGTGAGATTTCTAAAACCTGAAAATATTAGATGATCTGCTACTCTCTTGCTGACGGAAAACAGGGCGAGAAGTAAAAAACGAGTCAAAAATGACGGCTGGTCTGCTTCTTCTCTTGTCTATTAGCTACAATTTTGAAGAAATTCCAGATTCTAAAATTTACATATCCAAACGGCCCCTTACTTTTGAGAGAGAGAGAGAGAGGGTATTTTTGCAATATTCTAGAAATATCCTTTAGTGGTAACCTACAACCTACTATAGCCAGTCTCAAGCTGACAAATCGGGTTTTCCAAGAAGAAAAAAGGGGCAAATATATCTGCTCTTTTCAAATCAATTGGAAGACAAAATTGGAAGCTCGATCTTAAGCCATGTGGAACACCGTATTTTGGTATCAACGTCAGTTTAGAAGCAAGTGGCAGGCGAGGATTATGGGGGGAGGAAAACTAGGATAAAAAGATATAAATAGAAGATGATGTTAGATTTTCACGTGGTTGTAATATTTAAAATAATACATCTGCGTGATTTAGACGTGCATGGATTATTTAAAAGCTTTTGAGTTAATTCTATTCGGAATATAATTTAAGATTAACTAAATCCAAATGACAATTAATTTTAGGGGAGTGATAAATCGACTCCCCAAATTGATAAATCGACTCCCCATGTGTAGGGCTGCAACTCGGGTCGGGCGGGTCGGGTTTTGGAGAACCCAACCCTACCCGAGAAATATCTCGAGTCGGGTCGGGTCAGGTTTTTTATCGGAAAACCCACGATTCCCAAACTCGGCCCTACCCATGATAAATCTCGGGTCAGTTCGGGTCGGGTCGGGTCGGGTTTTTTCACGTTGACGCAATTTTTTAAGGAAAATTCTTGTTTGGCAATGCAACTCAACTCATAGAAGCAGAAATTACACTCACATTACACTTGAATCAAACAATGATGTAATTACACTTACATTACACTTGAATCAAACAATGTTGTAATTACAATCAAACAATGCTGAATCAAACACTTGAATCAACTCAACTCATAGAAGCAGAAATTACACTCACGTACAATAACAGTGGGTGCGTGGGTTTTCACTTTTAACTTTTAACTAACAATAGAAAAAAATGTACATACTATAACTTATGTAACTCGGGTCGGGTCGGGTCGAGCCCCTTCAAACCTGGCTCGACCCAAGATTCATGCGGGCTTTTGAATGCTCAACCCGGCTCGACCTGAAACCCATGAAACCTGAACCCAACCCAGGCTATTTTTGGGTCAGGTCGATGCGGGTCGGGTAAAACCCGGCTCGAGTTGCAGCCCTACCCATGTGTCTTTCTCTCTCCTCTAGGTTAGAGAGAGAAAGAGGGGAGAGATAGACACATGGGGAGTCAATTCATCCATTTGGGGAGTCGATTTACCAATGCCCTTAATTTTATAGGTCACATATAACAGTTCAACTTTAATAGATTAATGGTTTAGAGACTATCATTTGATTTAATAAATGTACTCCTTTAAATACCCCTCGTTGATACTTCATATTCACATTTTGTAAATGGGAAATGATAAATGCGCCCCTTTTCATTAGTTGGGACACCCGGCTACCGTGCATCTATGACTGCAAAGGGGCTGATGTTATGACTGCAAAGGGGCTGATGTACTTCACATTTGAAGGAGTGAACGGACCTGATTGCACGTAGGATGCAGTTGGGTGTCCCAAGTGATGAAAAGGGGCGCATTTATCATTTCCCTTTGTAAATACACTCTATTGCACATTACAATAAAGCAGGCAGCTATCCCGGCCAGAAAACCGTAGGATGAACTTTTCCTGGTGGTCATGAACGGCATCTATATAAGCTGGCGGTCAAAAATGCCGTCCAAGACCGATGTGAAATATTGTTGATTTCAGATTTTTTGGTTTTCCAAAATGCTGGCCAAATACTTACGAAACAGTTAGTCAGCAGTCATGACTGCCCGCATAAGGTATTTTTATTAATAAAAAAATTCTAAAAAAGAAAAGAAAAGAAAAGCTGGTGGTCATGACCGCCAGCTTAAGGTATTTTTTTTTTTTTTTTAAAAAAAAAAAAAAAAGTCGTAGGTTGCCCATTGAGATTGAATCTTAATGACCAACATTGTGATACGCATGTAACCTGTCATGATTTCAACATGGATACCCACTGAGATTAAATCTTAAGGACCAACATTGGGTCCCATGTATGAATTTTGTGCATAAATTGAACTGCTGATTTGGTTAACCTTCATTAGGCTATATAAATGGAATAAATATAGTGAAATTCCCCCGTCACGTTTTCTCCAATTGGGAGTATTTTCGTCCAAAACCCTCTCTAGTAATAATTAAAACTATTAAGAGGATTCTAGTAAGTTTTGAATTAGGTTAAGCTTAACGCTAAGTATGAATGATAATGGTTAAGTATAAATTATTAATGGGATTCTGGTCAGTTTTTATTCAACTGCAGCTCCTTAAAAAGTTGAAAAAAATGGGCTGACGTGGGATCAAATATCAAGGGCGGATGCCCTGCCCATGTACGTGCCTGATCGGGGCACCTTATAAAGGGAGATAATAAATTCGCACCGCTGTAGGATGATTCACACCCATTTAAGGTGAATTGACGTCAAAAAGCGTTAACGTTCAAGTGGTGTGAATCATCCCATAGGGGGTGCGAATTTATCATCACCCCTTATAAAATCTCCATCTCTCTAATGTTTGCCGTTTTATAATAAAATATCGAGGGATTTGCTAGCGTCCATCACAAAAGGTATTTCGTGGCTGGTCTGTCGCATGTCAAACCAGCCACTTCGTCAATGAAGACAACAGCTTTTGTCTCCATTCATAAAGGTGGCTGGTCTTACATGTGACAGATCAGCCGTGAAATGCGTTTTGCAATGGACGCTAATTCCCAAGTATAGAATAATGATATGGAAACCGAGTTGGAGACCCGAGTCGAATCGAACAAATAGCTTCTTAACACATTAGCAATCTTTTCCCTTGATTTTTGGCTTTTTTGCATGAAAATGTCAAACCTAACCCTCTCAACGTGGCATGTGGGAATTTGTTAGATTCTACTCTCGGCCTCCATAGCAGCGCTATTAAGTAATTATTTATTGGCTACTTGTTTTTAAAAAGTTCCACCCTTTAAACGAGGGTATGTGGCAGACTTAGTGCGTGTTTGGCGTACCGTTTAAAACACCGTTTGGCGTTTGAAACACCGTTTTGGGGCCAAACGGCCGTTTGGGAGTGTTTGGGTGCGCAGCCGCCGTTTGAAACGCCGTTTGAAACACTGTTTTGAACCCTCAAAACGGCGTTTTGCAAACGGAGGGGGGGAGGTCCGTTTGCAAAACGCCGTTTTGAACGGAGTTTTTGGGCTACGGGTTTTTACATGTTTGCCCTCACAAAAACCCATTTTTACGTATATGCGTGCGATTTTATGCGTTACGTCAAATATAAAAAAAGTGGGGGTGTTAATATCATTCTTGAGGACACAAATTTGTTAAATTGTTAATATTTAATTCAAAACAAGGGGCTGCTGATATCATTATATGATCTCTTAATTTTGATTTTTTAAAGACAAAAGAATTAAAAGAAACCTTAGTTTCTTACTTTCTTCATCTACTTTGCAAAGTTGCAAACCCTCTCACGCCTCACTGCCTCAGCGCTTCCACTCGTCCGTCAAATCCGGCAAATCCGGCCGTTGAGAAGAAGAAGGAGAAGAACCCAAAAGGTATAGCCATTTTTTTTTTGCCAATGATGTTAAATTTTAATAGTGTTTGAATGAGATCCTAATGACCTTTTAATATTGGGCCTAATGAGAGAGTAGTTGAGTTACATTGAAGCCAACCAAACAATGCCCTTTTTGGTCATTTTACCACTAAAACTCCGTTTTGGGGCATTTGCAACCAAACACACAATACCTCCGTTTGCCGTTTAAAACGCCGTTTTGATCTGGCCAACCAAACATGAAAATGCCGTTTGGCAAAACACCGTTTTGAACCAAAACACCATTTTGCAAAACGGAGTTTTAAACGCTATTTCAAACGGTACGCCAAACACACCCTTAACGTTTTTTAGCGTTTCAAGGGTGCGAATTATCCTTAGAGGGTGCGAATTTATCTTTGCCCTTTAAAAAATTATCTTTTATAGCCCAATTCAATCATGCAATCATAACTGTCCAATATAACGTATGATTGGTATGATTCGTGGGCCATAGGCGATTCAAAAGCAAAGGTCTAGCAAATTGACGGTTCAGATCAATCAAGGTTGGGACCTACTGTGGTGCACGCAATTCACGCGTTTACAGTTTCATTTAGAAACGCTTAAATTCCAGATGTCATTCTGAGATCCTTCGGGATTCATAGAATCCAAACATACATTTGAATGAGTTTCTAAATTCCTCCGTCAGAAAAACCATGAAACCACCTACAAAATCTCTTCCCTACCCCTTAAACTCCATCACTAGAACCCTATCTGCTACAAATTCACCAAAACATTACCTAAATACCACCCAAAATTCTCCCTTTGTTGCTCTTTTGAAAACATTTCAAACCTTCTTTACCCAAATTAGTACTTTCCATCCTCCAACACCCACTGACAAAACCCTCCAATTCACAACCTTAACTTCTTCAAACCCACTAAACACAATCATAAAGGCCACAATTATTCCACTAAAACCACTAGACCCCTTTACAAAAACCACCCAAACCAGACCCTTTTCTTCTAAGACCAAAAACCCAAATCCAATGTCTCAAGACTCCTCTCCTTCAAGCCCTATTCTTGTAGTTTCAACATTCACTTCCCCCTTTGAAAACTCTCCTCTCATTGATGCAAGTTCTTCAATCAGAAAACCACTTAGTTTATGGCCTGGTATGTATCATTCCCCTGTGACTAATGCTTTATGGGAAGCAAGATCAAGCATCTTTGAGAGGCTCCTTGAAACGTCGAAAGATGGCCCACCACCGCAGAGCGAATTGCTTACTAAAACCCCTTCACAGAGCAGAACCAGCATTCTTTATAACTTCTCAAGGGATTATATACTCAGGGAGCAGTATAGAGATCCTTGGAATGAGGTTAGGATTGGGAAATTGCTTGAGGACCTCGACGCACTCGCTGGAACCATTACTGTCAAGGTACAGAATAATAGGGTTTGTTCTGTTTTATGAATTTGGGTTTCCATTTTTTTTTTTCTATAATTTGTGGATTCTGTACATGGGTTCTGCGTTTTGTGGGGATTATTGATGGATTTATCTGAATTTCGTCTTGATTAGCACTGAAATGCAGACATGGGTTTTGTGTAATCTGCTAGGGTAGCTAGTATTCGTCATGATCAGTACTGAAATGGAGACATTGGTCTGCTTTTGTTTGTAGATTCACTCTGGTATTGGGTTTGATGGGTACCTTCAATGATCATAAGGAGTGGTTGAATAAATTATTATTATTTCCCTGCAATCCTAGCCCATTATAGATTGTTATTTACAATCTATCATAACAAATTAGAGATGTTGAGAACAATTAGCATCTTGAGCTCAAATTTAATTCACGATACATGACTGATTGGGTGTGTAGGTGGTAAATTACAATGACCAATCTTCTAAATTCGTTACTTATGATTGTAGATTAAAATTAACCCATCTTCATTTCTGGAACTGTATTTCCAGGTTGAGTGAAAAAAATCTATTTGAATAAAAGGGAACAGTCCAAACTGGAAAATAAGAACCTCAGAAAATGCGTGTCTGATATATTTCATCAAGTTCTTATATGGATGAAATTAAGTATGTAGGTTGCCAAATTACCCACCGGCCTATAAGCCTCCATGCAGGTGTGAGAGATCCTCACTAAAGTGAAAGAGGAGATTCATATTCCATCTTGGAATTGTGCCTTCCGCGAGGAGTCTCCCTATCATCCATTTTGTGGCATTTATTGGATTCACTTTTGCCCAAGAAACTTTAAAAAGGTCCTGTTGTAAATGAAGCATTCATACTGCTTTTTCAATGACGTGATACATCCCAAATTCTTTGAATAACAAAACAAATGTATTCTGGCCTGTTTAAGTGCTCAGTCTAATCAACAACTAGTTGATGTACTGAATTGTTAGTGCAAAGATATACGTTGGGATGAAATAAAAATAAATTCAACTTTAGCTTATCTGTATTGGCATGTAACCTTTATGAAAGTTTTAGTAAAGAAAACACAAGTTACAAGAAGTAAATCATGTGTTAGAGATCCAGTCTGGGGACAAGAGGAAAACATCTTAATTTTGGAATCTCAACGTTGTATACAAGGGAAAAAGGAGCCTAAGATTCATAAAACTCACCAGAGATCTAATCCTAGAGCACTCCATGAGGATACAACCTGCTGGAATTCTTTTTTTCTCCAAGCAGAAAACAAGTCTGTCCTTCCAAAAATTCTGCCAACAGTCCCCCTAAAAAGAAAGAAACTCGTATTTATACTAGCCCTAGCTAACGTAAAGGAAAAGAATGCCCCTTATATGGGGCTACTATATACACCACACTACGAGCCCCTTCACACAAGAATGAAAGAAAACTCCATCCACTCTAGGCTAATTAAAACCCATATTCTTTGGCCTGGACCCGCTCTACGTCAAACTGCCCCCTTAGAAAAGAGCTTGTCTTCATGCTCAATTCCTTCTTACAAGAAGGGGAATAGACCTGGGCATTGGGCAAACATGGATGGGAAAGGACCTTGTTTGATTAAGAATTGTCTCTGGCGTGAGAATATGTGCGGTATGAATCATCTTTGAGCTAATAGCAGAAACCAAATTGGGTTCTGGAATTTCTGCTACTTAGTCTTTTTTCTCCGTGCTTATCCCGTGCAAGTTTTTCAGCAAGAAACTGATCACTATATCGATCAGCTCCTCACCCAAGAACCAGCAAAATGTTCTTGTCCTGAGTCCAATTCAAACCATCTAAATACTCTCTTAAGAGTTCTAATGTATGTCTTCCTTCAAGAACACCAATATGTCATCTGCAAATTGTATGTGAGATATCAGTTGGGAATTACTGCTAGAATTCATATATCTAATGATGCCCTTCTCTTCTGCCTCAGAAATAAGTAAGCTATGTGCTTCAGCCCCGATAATGAATAAATAGAGTGAGATTGGATCCTCCTGTCTAATACCATTAGAGCTATTGAAGAAGCTAGTGGTAGAGCCATTGGCCAATATGGAGAAGGAGGCTGATGATAAGTGCACCGATATCCGAGATCTCCATGTCACCCCAAAACCCATCCTTTCTTGGACAAAATCTAGGAAGTTCTATTCAACATGATCATATGCCTTTTCTATGTCTATTTTGCACATGACCCCCTTCTCACCTCCTCTTTTCCAAGTATTTATCACCTTGTTTGCAATGAGGACCCCATCTAGTATTTGCCGTCCTTTTACAAAAGCCCCTTGAAATTGAGAGATGACTCTTTCCATGACTTCTTTCATTATTCGTGCCAAAACTTCTGTCTAGATTACATACACATTGTGTGTGTGTGATAAAAAGATCCTTTACACATTGTGTATTAGGCTAATGGGTCGATAATCCTTCACTTCAATTGCTCCCTCTTTCTTGGGTATGAGTGTGATAAAGGCCCTATTCATTTCTTTACCCATCCTACCTCTGCCGTGGAATTCTGACAAAAAGTCATGGATGTCCGTCTTGATCATCTCCCTATATTTCTGATAAAAATTGGTCTGGTCATGAAAGTGTTGCTTGACAGTGCACCATCTGCATTCTTTCCTCCTTTTGAAATTGTGATATCCACAGGCTTTACACAGCCAATCTCCTTGAAGGGCTTGTATGTTAATTGGTGGCTTCTGTCTCCTTGTTTTAGGTCGATGCTTCTCTTCCCATCTGTTATTTTCACCATTTTCGAACTTGTTGCCTGAATCCTTCACAACTCTCTCAGCCCTCCTTATCCCTTCTTCCTTGTTCCCTTTCTCTCTTGCGAATGGAGTTTTCAAACCAAATTTTGTGATGCTTCCGACCAATTTTAAGTCCTGCTACAAATCGTTGCCAGCTCCAAAATATCCAGTACTCTTTCACGTTATATTCGACTTGAATCGAATCCAGATATATTTCGAACTTGTTGCCTGAATCCTTCACAACTCTCTCCGCCCTCCTTATCCCTTCTTCCTTGTTCCCTTTCTCTCTTGCGAATGGAGTTTTCAAACCAAACTTTGTGATGCTTCCGACCAATTTTAAGTCCTGCTACAAATCGTTTCCAGCTCCAAAATGTCCCGTGCTCTTTCACGTTATATTCGACTTGAATCGAATCCAGGTATACTCCCTTCAAACATTCGATTTTGTTATCTCAAACACAAGTGCCCGGCCCTATCAATGTGCCCAGATCCAAAACCTCCATTTCCCGTCATTTTCAGTTTATCTTCTTCTTTCATTATCAGCAAAAAGAGGAGAGCTTCTGGAAGCCGAAAACAGTGCCTTCACAGTCTTGGAAGCAAATCTGTAAATCTATGAGCTCATCTTTGGTTTTTCAGCAGTCTCTTCACTTTTTAGATGTTCTTCTGTCCCTTTGGTTGTCCGACCTTGACTAGGACAGCTATTTTCCCATGCCATAATGTATTAGAGAAGCACCAAGGCCCCAAAGTTGCTTGGGATGGCCAAGTGAATATGGTCATGTATTCTTCAATCCACAACAGATCCGACAATGATACTTGTATAAGTAAATACAGCTTTAAAAGAATCAAATTTTCTCGTTTCGAATGAGTCCTTCACTCCATTGGGACCAGCGAGGGTTTAAAGCATATCACTCCTTACATTACTCTTATTATAAGTTTGGTTTTACTTGATCAAGGAAAGAAGCATATCATGTTGGATGATTAAAGAAAAGATTCTAAAAATGTACCACTTTTTTTTCCGATAGGTAAGCTGGGATTGAACCTCCGGCCTCCAGGTTGAAGAACAAAGCCTTCACCATTGAGCTGGAAGGCTCAATCCCGGAAAAAAAAAGGCACCTCTGTGTTTGAGCAAAACATGTAAATTTGAAACCCCATTCTTTCACATGTAGAAAGAATTCTGTGTACTTCTTATTTCACTTATTTGTGTAAATCTGTATCAGCACTGCTCTAATGACGATAGCACAACGAGGCCTCTCTTGTTAGTCACTGCTTCTGTCGACAAGATGGTTTTGATGAAACCACTCCGTGTAGACACTGACTTGAAAGTAGCTGGTTCAGTCACCTGGGTTGGACGCTCATCAATTGAGATTCAAATGGAAATCACTCAGTCACAAAAAGGTATTAGAATATTATATTTGGTCAATTTATGATTGTTATAGAATTCATTTTTCACTACTGTTTTTTTAATGGTTTTTTTTTCACTAATGATTTGCATGAGCAGAAATCTTATGCAAAATAAATATTTCCAATGCAATGTATTTTATCTCTTCCAGCTTATAACTTCACTGTGTCTGTGGTCCTCTTTCCTGGCAGAGTGCTCTAATCCTTCTGATTGCATAGCTTTGAAGGCATACTTCACATTTGTCGCACGTGACTCAAAGACTCTGAAGTCTGCGACTGTAAATCGCCTCTTGGCGGAAACTGAACAAGAAAAGAAGCTTCTAGAAGAAGGGGAAGCAAGAGACAGACTGAGGAAGAAGAAGAGAGAAGAACAGAGACGGGAGTTTGAGAAGGGTGGGCACAGTCTACATGGGGAAGTAGATAGGTTGAAAGCTTTATTGGCAGAGGGTCGTGTCTTTTGTGACATGCCTGCACTGGCTGACAGAGATAGTATTCTAATAAGGGATACCCGCCTCGAAAATTCTTTGATTTGCCAGCCTCAGCAAAGGAATCTGCATGGACGAATTTTTGGAGGATTTTTGATGCACCGTGCATTTGAGCTGGCCTTTTCAACTGCATATGCCTTTCTTGGCCAGATGCCTTCCTTTCTAGAAGTCGATCATGTCGATTTTTTAAGACCTGTGAGTGGCCTATTGCTATGACTTGTCTTTACGTACACTACTAGTATTTCTTGTCATTTCAGCACTACCATTATGAATTTTGAGTTTTGTCTTTTTATTTTTTGTAAATGAAAAATTAGGTAAAAGGAAAGAAAATGCAAATGGAAAAGAACCAAAAATTACGATAGTGGCAAACAATGCCCAATACCCAACCCCAATCTAGAAGCACCTCTTTTAGCATGCAAATCTTCTGCAGCATTCACTTCCCTAAAAAAACTTCCACAGTCCGTAATTTTGGCCTTTAGGCCCTTTAACATTTTTCATAAATTTGAACCCCTCCCATCCAACTGTCACATCTAATCCTCCACAAGCTTTCTCTAAAACCTGGCGCTTTGAGCCACATATTTCCAATTTAGAGGAAATTGGACAATTAGAGATACCTGCCAATGTCATGAGGATTGCTGTATGATTCAATGCAAGTCTGTAGGTACAAGTTGGCACACCCATTGTAATGCTCTTCTCCTCCTTAGAATTAGAAATGAGGGAATGATCCAACCTGCACCTTACCAGATTTACCTGATTATTGGTCAAATGTCCAAGTGAACCAATCTCCATTCAGCAGTGAGTCAGTCAGCTCATTTCGGTTGGAGAAATGCTAGTTGTTATTGGAATCCCTCTCTCTTCTCATAGGGGTGGAATCTTTTCTGGTGTTTTGGGTAGCGAGAATGGGAAAACACAAAAGTATTGATGTGCATATTCCCTCGATTTTCATTATGTGGTCAAAAGGAGCATCGACTTAGAGTACCAAAATTATAAAGACTAGCCACATCTATTCGTAAAGCTAGAATTTTTTTAACTTGGAATTCTTTTAACAGTTCAAACATCAAATCTTCATTCCAAGATTACATGTGAATCAGCAACCATACTGCTCCCTCTATAAGAAAGTTCATTGTACCAATAAATTTGCGGTGGAAGGCTTTTGAAGTTCCCACAAAGACGACCATACCTCCAAGGAAAGCCCTCCTAGTTTGAATGGGCAAGATTCCTAACGAGTCACTTTCAGTAATGAGACTCCGGTACCAAGGACTTTTTTTGAGCAATAACAGTAAAACGCACTAAAAGAATAGAACAGGTCAAAACTAATACTTATGCAGGACGGGTACAGAAAGATAATTCTACATGCATCTCTGATACCATGTTGATGCAAGAAGGCCTCAAAAGTGGCGCTTTAGAAATTATATGATGGAGAATAGGGACATTGTCTATTAGGTTAATGTTTAGGTGTTGGTTTGGGCAGCAAAACACGTTTAAGAGATGGTTGGATGAGGTGGCTGTAGGGAGAAGGTGATTGGAGGACTAGCGTGAGGCATGAGGAAAAAAGTGGAAAACGAAAGAGAAATAAAAGTAGGAGAGAGAGAGAGAGAGAGAGAGAGAGAGAGAGAGAGAGAGAGAGAGAGAGAGAGAGATTACCCCTTGGGGTCTGTTTGGTTGCACAAAGAGCCAGGTGGCTTAGGGATTGTGCCTGGCTTTTGGGTGCCACATCAGCAAATTCATCGTTTGGATGTCAAAATGGTACTAACAGTACGAGAGGATTGCCGGGGATGTTGGGCCATGGTTGGCTGATATGGCGTGACTGTCAGCTCCCAGCAAAAAAGGGCGGCCCAGTGCACGAGGCTCCCGCCATTGCCAGCTCCCCCCAAAACTCTTCCAAATCAGAGGTCTTTTGTGAGTAAAACTCGGGAATTCATCATCATCTCTCTCTCTCTCTCTCTCTCTCTCTCTCTCTCTCTCTCTCTCTCTCTCTCTCTCTCTCTCTCTCTCTCTCTCTCAAGAGTGCGGCTGATCCGTCTAACGGTGCTGTAAAAAGATGGGTTTCCTGTTGGGTTTACAGTCCTTTTCACAACACCGGTAGAGAAACCATCATTTTCCGGCGCTGTAAAGCCATCGTCAAGACCAAGGTTGCCAGAGCGGGCATCGAAACGGAAATCAAAAGCGGGAATCGAAGGCTCCCAGGAAAGAATCCTGCTTAAGGTTGCCAGAGCGGGAATCGAAGGCTCCCAGGGAAGAATCCTGCTTCCTTGGTCAGGACCACTGTAGAAACCATATTGTAAAAACCATCATTATCCGGCAGTAAGCGCCGTGGATGCTACCGAGAGGATTCCGAGTTGGAGGTTCAAAGAAGCGTGAAGGAAGGAAGAATCGTAGAAATGGAGGCAAGGGTGAAGGAAGGAAGAATCGTAGAAATGGAGGCAAGGCTTTCCTTGGAGAAGAAGGAACAGAGTCGGCAGTTTCGTCAGAGGAGTCGGTGGTTTCGTCGGAGAAGAAGAAAGAATTGCAGAAAAAGGAAGAAAAAGATAAACTACGACATGGGAGTATTGCCTTTGTGTTCTCATGCATTTTCCTTCATAGATTATGAATTAGTATCAATGAAATGGGAGCTTTAAGCTCCTTCCTTAGACACTTCACAGAACATGGATTTCTTGATCTGTCAATATTTGTATTACTCTCACAGTCTGGCCCATGAAGAGAACTTTTCTTTTTCTAATATATAGAACAAAGGATTCATTAGCCGACCCCAACTAGTTTGGGACAAAGGCTTAGTTGAGTTGAGTTAATATATAGAACAAGTTTATAATGAGAAATGCTATCTCGAAGTGCTCCAACGCACACCAACCAGCGCAGGGCATCAGCTTGCTTAGCCATTTTGGTGCCTCATGATAGTGTTTCTCTAAAACAATATGTTCTTATGGAGGTATTGTTTTATGTCTCCAAACGATGTGTGTTTCAGAACGTGTGAACTAAGAAAGATATCTGCTTGCATCTTCTAATAATTACCACAAAGGAAAAAGATGTTTTCTCACGTTCAAAGTTTTCTTCTTTTTCATATTACATGTGCAGGTGGATGTGGGAGACTTCCTTCGTTTCAAATCATGTGTTTTGTTTACACAATTAGAGAATCCGTTGCAGCCTTTCATCAACATCGAAGTTGAGGCCCATGTTACAAGGCCGGAGATCAGAACTAGTGAGGTAAGACCATGGGAGTCTTATTTATTACTGATCAGTTATTCTACTTTTAAATTCTTACGTATCTAGTATTAATTACTGGTCTTCGAGATTCCTACAAAGATAACTATGAGGACTGGGGGGGGGGAGGTGGGGAAGAGAGGGATTTTCAAAAAAATACTGGTCATCACTTCCATCGTCTTCATTGTTCTCAGCAACTTTCTGGAGTTTGTTGCAGAAAAGTCACCGCCTTGTTTTGTAATAGTAAGATATTTTTACTGTTTCTTTGTGCTTATGTTTGGTGTTGTTTGAGCAGGTATCAAACACATTCTACTTCACATTCACCGTCAACCAGACCGCCTTGAGAAATGGATTGAGGATTCGTAATGTGGTTCCTGCGACCGAAGAGGAAGCCCGACGGGTTCTCGAACGCATGGATGCTGAGAATGCATACTTTGTTAATTCATGAGCAAATTATAGTCTAATTCAAGAAAGAAATTGAAAGTGAAAACAATGGGTTCTTTTGGGGAGATCAAGACCAGTGATGCTAATTGTAATATTTAGTCACAGAGAAGTGATGCCTGAAAGTCTGTGAATAAATGATAGTAATAAGAGAACCAATGGAATGGGTTTTCATTGATAATATTTTCGGAAGGATCCTTTTGTCCTTGTACTAAATTATGCTAATAAAGTGCAGTTTTTACTACCTAATTTTCCCTGTTTATCTAGCGATTTTTATCTATAAATCCCTTATCAGATAAAATATATACCAATCAGTCGACAAGATTCATAATTTAGCCCAAAAGGTTTACTTTTTAGAAAATAATTCCTATAAATCCCTAAAAGCTACTTATGTTAGCATACATTAGATGCATAACTTGTTTTTCTTTTGAAAACAAAAAATGCTCCTTGAAGAACATTAGAATCATGATTTTTTTTTTGTTATTGTACCATATGAAACTGCAATATTTTTTAGTACAAGAAAACAAAGGATAAAACTCTGTTGGATAAAAAAATCATGATTTAAAAAGTGAGTGAAGGTTTTGTTTTTTGTTTTTTCAGAAAAAGTTCTTGTATAAGATGAAGTGTTAAGAAACATCTTGAAAAAGTTGGCCATTTCATAGTTTTCAATGACCAACTGGAAAATACTTAGAATATTAGGAATTTATAAGCATTAATCTCTCAAGTTTTAGCAACCCTTCCCAAAACTGCATATGTTTCTGTCAGTTCCCGCATTGAGGTAAAAAAATGGCACCAACAGTAGCTTTTGTATCCTTGCCTCCTTTTGAGGCCCTCCTTGGGCAATCTTACCTGTTCTATTTGTAGCAAGTTAAAACATAGCCTACTTTCCTCATTAGAAGCCAAAGAGTTTAAAACATAGGTCTTCTATGATCCTTGCGTGGAGGATTCTCTTGGAGCATGGCCCACCCATGGTCAGAGGTTTGGATCACCAAATGATGGGCCCCAAACTAGAAAAAGGATTGGGCCCAAGATCCTAAACCGTGAACAGAACCGATTAGATTAATTTAACCATGGGATAGCAAAACTGCATCTTGATGCTAATATAAGTTTACTACAAAGAAGATAAAATGACTGGCTCCAAAGCAGCGACTTTCTGGGCCCTAAGATGGTGCATGTGGCCACGATCGGGTCCGCTGATCTGACTGTCAAAGCTCAATGTCAGCCTATTTCCATTGACCCGACAATGATCGGATGATCCTACCTCCTTGATCCATCAAACCTAGTTTACTGTTCTCTGTTGATTTTGTAACAAGATCAACAGTCTCAACCACATTTTTTCGAGCAGGGCCCAGAGGTTCATCATCAGGATTATCGCGTGTACGGTCATACGAGTGACCCGTCATTTTGGGTAGGGCCCATCCATAGCAGGACCTAGAAAATGAACGATTTGGATCATTGACCAAGTGGGCTTCACATGCACCTCTTTCAGTGTCCAATGATTTCGATGGAAATTAAATGCACATTGATGATATAACAGGTCAAAATTCTGTGCTATATTCAACCAAACATCACATAATATAAACACCTCAGGTTAAATGAGGAGACAAGCAGTATTACTGAACTGTCAAGAATCCAGTTCTCAGCAAATCTACAAGATGGATTCCAGAATCTGGGGTGTTCCAGCCTTGTTTTTCTCTCCATAATCCCCTGTGTACATATATAGAGACTGAAACAATTCTAAAATCTTTTACATGGATTTCTACAACTCTAAAAAGAACAGTTTTAACTAACACCCAGTCGGCTGACCTGAATTCTTCATACTCGTGCTGAAAACCAGCAAGATGTTCACATGAAAAGAAGGCATTGATATGAGAATTAAGAGTTAAGACGATGATAAACTGTCATCATCATCAGAACTGCATGGTTGCCGTAAATGAATCCGAGGGAAAACTGGTTGTGCTGGATTAACTGGTAACTGGCGCACTGAACTGACAAACATTCGCTCATTAATTTTTCCAACTTCTTTGCAAACCTGGTCTAGAATAGAAAGGAAGTCTCTCACCACCATGAAAATCCTAAATGGGTGAGCTTCTTCCTTCACCGAATTCCCATGAAAGTACTCAGTAATCTCCTTTACAAGAGAAAGGGAAACACTTTCTTGTGCCTGAATCCTTATAATTTCCTCTTCAGCCTTCTTCGCGAACTCCTTCATTGCTTGAGCGAATTTCTTGGGATTCTCATGCAGACTCCCAGTGTCATTCAGTCTCAAGACCTCGCTGATTTTGCTTATTCCTCCACCAAGTTTTGAAACATAGCTGCTAAGTACATCTGAGTCCATTCCCGCAGCCTTCTTCACATTTGTGAGTTCGCCACTGAGACCAGCGACAACTTGTAGGCCGAGCTTCTTCAATTCAACGTCATCACGTAATGTTGTTTGATGGGTTAGTCCAGTGTTGGTGCCAGAGAGATGGGAGCCTTCGGATTTTATGATCTCCTGCACAACAAAATGTAAGAGAGTGGTCTTCCCATCCGTGCCTTTGACATCAACAAGCTTGAGGAGTGTGTCGAGCTTGAAGGCGTGTGCATCACCACGGTTGGTTCCAACATTCATTCGGTTACCGGTCTTCAGCACAGCTTCCAAAAGCTTCATAAACATCTGGCTACTTCTCAGTTCTTCACAGGCTGCCTGAGAAAACAAGAATAGTAAGATGCAAAGCCTGAAAGATGGCAGAGACTCATTAGAATCTATGACATTATTCTGGCTGCTTTGCAAAAAGAAAACCATCTCCACCAATGTAACAAGGAAACACCATTTATAAAAATTAAAAACAAAAATTGCTCAAACACATAGGTTTGATGTGCATCAGATAAGAACAAAGCTATTAAGGAAATAGGACCAGTTAAGCGATCCTCAGAACCTTGCAAATCTTTACAGTTTCCAAAAAAAAAAAAAAAAAAAACCTTGCAAACCACATACAGAAAATCTAGTCATACCTCCTTTTGGCCCATTATGACAATACAAGGATGGTCCTGTAACTCCCACAGATGAGAGCAAGTGGACTTAAAGTTCGCGAGAATTACTAATCCTTTTTCCTCAAGAGAAATCTTAATCTTTACCCTTGCTTTGGGTTATTTTCTTATTAATAGGGATGAATTGATGGACACATGGGTATGAACAAAAACAATTTTCCAGTGTCCTTCAATTGGTGCAGTAATGCAGGTCCCATCCACGACATCAGTAGTTTTAAAGCTATGTGCATGGGCCCTGCCATTCGTCACAAATGAAAGGTGATGAATTATTTTTTGGACAGATCATCTGAATTTTTTTCAGTAAGACATATCCATATATTAACTAGATTAATATTCTATTACTGTAGATATATTTTTCTGTATCGTATACTTTTTACAACATAGTATATTCATATATAATCTTAGGGCCCGTTTGGATGCCGAGAAGATTTTGATTCGGATTTCTCACATTTGCAGCCCTTTTTGCATTGTAATTTGGATCATATCAAATTCTTGGATTTCTAATTCAGCAGCTGACAGTGAAAAAAATCAAATTTCTAAATTTGCTGTGGAAATAAGAAATTGGAAATCCACAGATCTGGCAGTTTCCTTCACCCTATTTGCTCCTCAACCTCCCCGCTCTACTAGGAAGCACCCCGCTCCCCCTCTACATGAGCTGCCGAAACTATTCAATTTGTATTCAAAACTCAATTCGAAATCGAAATACAAAATGTGAGGTATCCAAACGGGCCCTTACAGCATTCGGTAAATTCCAGGGTCCCCAGGGGAAAAAGGAATTGTGGCAATAGTATATTTTTACCTACATAAATCATGTTCCATTAGTGATAAACCAATCAGCAGACAACTAAGCCAACCTTATCAGTTGGGACGCAACCTCACTTGTGGTTAAGACAGAAAACCATATTCATCATAAAAAATTAAATTAAATGATAACGTAATTTTTTTGAATGGTACAAAAGATAATGTAATATAAACTAAATATTGTATTATTTATCTTTTTATTATTTTTTAATGGCATTATTTATCTTTTTTATTTATATCATAAATGTTATAAATTAACTTAGTGTTGCTCATAGGCTTCTATTAGTTTTTCATTTTTTTTTCTTTTACAATTTGATTAATTAAATTTTGAGAATGACAATAACAAAAAGTTCGCAACTGTAATATTAGAAATGTATCCTCATTTTATCCTAGTTTTGAGGATCCTTACCCATAGACACAAAGGCATTGCCGAACCCGTGACCTAAGATTTCAGGGTTTCAAAGTTTAGGCTATTCATGTACCAGATTCCTTACCAGATTGGACACTTGTATTGTATCCAGGTAAATAGTAATATAGTATATATCATAACATAGTAACATTGAAAAATAGTAAAATATTGACAATGTAATGTGATAGAGCAGCTTAAAAAAAAGCCCATGTACAATGATATATTATTGGTATGATAAATAACCTATAAAATGACATTTCTATCAGATCAGAGGTCATATTGCGACATATCACGATGTGTCAACTATATATATGCAACCTTGCGACAGTGATTGGCGGACACACATGTCCATCTTGCAGAAGTTTTCTGCAAAACAGTGTCCTTGCTACTTTGGTTTCCAGGCAGTACAACAGCTATAGTATGTAGCATTAATAGCCAAGAGAAGAACACATTGGAAACTAAATTTACCTCTATAATTTCAAATGAATTTCTGAGGTACTTAATCTCTGAATCAAAACTGGCTATGTAAAGCATTGCATCGACACGCTTAAATGCAAAAGGAATATCAAGAAGTGCCTTGAGAAATCTCTCCGCTGGGCCGAGCTTGAAGGGGGTGTCATCTTTGTACTCTTTCAGTTTCAGTTCTTCCTCTTTAGTCGGAGCCATTTTTAGTAATGTTTCCAAAAGCTCAGTGCCCAAGCTATCAGTATTACCTGTTTGCAACAGCAATCATCTCAATGTGACTGAAAAAGAAAATGCCAAAACATGCAGGAAAGGAAGATGGAGAAACATTAAACACGAATGAAAGAATACCATCTCTAGCCTCACTAAAACAACATTTTACTTATTTGAAAGAGGCCGAGAACAGTTGATATGGTAAAAATTGAAATGTTTTAAGCAATAAAAAACACTTCTTGACTGGTAACAACAGCCTTTTGGTGTAAGAAAATGTCAAAAGAGACAAAAAACCCATGGAAAATGTTAAAAACCTCTTCAGTTTAATGAAAAAAGAAGATACAGATAGTGAATCTATCAGATTCAATGGGTAGTCCCTGACATTTTAGCAGTTCAATGTCAGTGCTATAGCTACCTTAATAAACTGTTAAAGAATAAAAGAAAGCTATAATTGTGCAATACTATGCGAGCATGACTGCAAGCAAGTCTAGATATTAGGAAGAAGAAAGACCAATCGAACAGACTGAAAAGGTATTGGTTCAAACAAGTAAAAATAACAGCTCTGCTTGGCTGAAGAATACTGGCTTTCTGGAACCAAAAGCTAACCGGGGACAAGGTTTTACATTTCAGTTTTGGTTTCGGTCGGCAAGGAAATGGAAACATTTCGATTTCGGTGGAAATCTTGTAAAATCACGGAAACGTATGGAAGCATATGCAAATGATGAAATTATCTTTTTAAAAAATATGCAAATGGTGATTTTTTTTATGAAACTTAGGGAGATGCTAGAACAAGCACAAATGCATACTTTGAGACCATCACATAAGAAACAAAACCATCCATAATGGCTTAATCACATCTAACACCTAGTGACATGTGTTGTCAAGCATGTTTAGAATAGTAAAGTCAATAAAGAAGTACAGTGTGATGAAGTATAAGAAACTACAATGACCAATCTCCCTTTAAGGACTCCAACTCTCTGTCAATATCACATAGAGTTACGAGGTATTATTGGTCCCATACTATGACATCCCATGTAACTTTGTTGTGCAGTTAAATGATGTTGTCTGCCAAATATCATTCTCTAGATTAACAAAATGAAGTGAAAAGCAATGACATCTTTCCATTTTTTTTATCGCTCTGACCATATCGGTTGTATTTTGGGAATTTCGGCCAACTTTCGGGAATTTTGGTCAAAATTTTGTGGAAATAATGACATGAAAGGAAATCATGTAGATTTCGTTTCAGTGGGGAGGGAAATGGAAACATTTCAGGGAAACTTAAAACCATGCTTGGAGATACATTTTAATTAAGGCTCGATTTGGAAGGTAATTTTAAATTTAAGTTCCTCTAGAAATTAAGCACAGCTTAGGATCCTCTAACTGAAACTTCAACTAGAAAGTGACGCATGATATAAGAGATGCAAGGTTCTTTGAAGAATCTCCATCTAAACCTCCTATTTGGTAACTTTTTTCCTATGTAATTTAGACATGGACATGTTTACCACTGTCAGCATAAATATGAACACGACAAATCCAACATGTGAAGTGTCTGAATAGCTAATGTGAGTCAAAGTGTATCCAAAATGGGATGTTCCTTTTTTGCGTAACTAGTGCATGTTTCAAACAAAAACGGACTCATTTTGGTAGAAGTTAAATTGAGATTGTCCAGGCCAAAATCAGCTCAATCCAACTCAAGGACAAACATTTGATGGATCACATCACAAGCCAGAGGTCCATCTACCAATTTCATCACTATTGAATCTGAGAATGAAAGATGAAACCGTTGGAGGTAAAATCTGACATCCAATCATAGGCCAACACGTGACTCGCACAGGCTCAGAGGCGGGAGAGAGTAAAAGGGTAATTTCATAGCTCTTCTGGAAACCCTAGAAACCCTAGAACTACAGCCGCCAAAGATAAACTTGGAATCCTAAAATCCAGGAAAACGGACCAATCAGAGAAAAGTCCCAAAGAGGCAAGATTCCTTTCTTGCCTATGACTCTACTCTATAAAAGGGGATCAAAAATCAAGGTACACACTCTCATTCAAAGTCATTTTTATATTATTGAGCCCTCAGAGAGCTCAGATCATACTATTACTCATTCTTAGTTAGGAATCAGAGATTCCCCTGGAGTCCAACTCTGGTGGCTTTTCGATGCTTCTCTCTGTTGGCAGGTAACAGGTCACAGGTCACCTCTTCTGGAAGCCAGCTCAGCACCATTCTCCATCTGAGAGCCTAGTTCAGAGTTTCAGCGGCAACAGAAAACTAATGCAAGATAAAAGGAGAGAGATGGCTGCGACCAACTTGAAACAAACTCCAAAGGATAACAATGAGAACTCGGTTTCAGTTCTGATACACCACCTTGAGTGCCTTTGGTATTAAGTGGGTATTTCAGAAAGGCATCAGAGCGGTAATTCTGAGTTGGCGGGGGTGCCCGCTTTGGTAACATCGGACAGAAGCTATGGAAGATGTTGCCCTACGCTATCACGTGGAACATCTGGAAGGAAAGAAACTCAATGATATTGCAGGATAAGGAAAGTGATATCAATTGGGTATGCCTGCAAATCAAAATTGAGTTAATCACTTGGGCTACTGCAAAAGATGGAATTCAGTACAGTGTGGATGAGTTTCTACGACACTGGCATGATATAATTTGGGAAAGTAAGATTATGGATAAGGCCACACCCAAATTGAAGCCAGCACCGCCGGGGTCTTACAAGCTGAATTTTGACGTTAGTGTTGTTGGCAGTCCTGGAAAG
Source organism: Tasmannia lanceolata (assembly GCF_043159265.1). NCBI lineage: Eukaryota > Viridiplantae > Streptophyta > Magnoliopsida > Canellales > Winteraceae > Tasmannia > Tasmannia lanceolata. Next base: position 52,278,084 of record NW_027518692.1, read on the forward strand.
GCCGGAATTGGTGGTGCAATCCGTGATTCAAATGGGACAATTCTGATGTCCTATTCGGGACCAGCGGGCCTTTGCGACGCTAACGAAGCTGAAGTTTGAGCTCTTCTTTTCGGCTTGAAATGGTTTATCGCTAATAAGCAGGGACCACTTCTAGTTGAGGGTGATTCGTCCAACACAATCGCATAGGCAACCGGCAAATCCAAAGGGCCACGGAGAATTCGACCTCTCATCATGGAAATCAGGGACTTAATTCAGATGATCAATCCTTTGATTGAACACCGGAGACGGTCTGCAAATGAAACTGCTGATCATCTTGCCAAAGCTGGCGTATTTCTGGATTCTATGTCCATTATTGTTGCTGAAGTGTCGGGATAATATGGGTTGTGTAATCCCTTTGTAATCCCCCACAAGAGTGTTTTTACTGCTGTACTTGTGAGGTTGGGGGACTGCTTGTCCCCCTCCTGTGTTTTTCTATATTTATAAAGTCATCTTTAAAAAAAAAAAACAAGAACTCAGTTTCAGTTAAAATTCAACAGTCAAGAAACCAGAATTACACATGCAAAACAAGAAATATGGTGCATCGAGCAGTAGAAACCAATAAAATTCTACGAAAGCAAGAGGCTAAACAATAAACTGGGTGAGTTGGCTGAGGCAGGAGAAAATTCTCACCTTCTAACAGGGCTTCACAGACTTCCTCCTTAGTCACATTCAGTGCTCTCAACAAAATTGCAATGTTTTGAGACTTCTTTGGATCAAGCACTCTATTCTCTTCATTCAGTGAAGAAAGAACCTGCCGCCTGGTCATATCCTTTGGAGCCGTGTTTGTGTCATTGCAAACAAACAACATCTCAATCATCTCCTCGTTCAATCTGCAATAAGTCAATTATACAAACTGATACAAGAAATAGAACATACCCAAGTAGTGTTGAAGTATAAATGATTAAATAACACCAACTCTTAACAGCTTAAGCTTTTGGAGTAATTGGCTGTTTCACATGGTATCAGAGCTAATGCCTCAGGGCAGGTCCTGGTTTCAAAACCCAACAACTGCTTGATATTTGAAAATCCACGTGTACTACCAACCCAAAAAAAAGAAAAGAGGGGCCACACGTGAGGGGGGAGTGTTGAAGTATAAATGATTAAATAACACCAACTCTAACAGCTTAAGCTTTTGGAGTAATTGATTGTTTCACAAGAAGACATGAAGATGGCAAACTACAATCCAAAAGAAGAGGAGAAAATACATACTGGAAAGAGCTCGATTTCAACTGATCCCACACCATTGCCCGGTCAGAACTCGCCCTCACCTTATCCCAATGCAATGTCTTCAGCTTCGGTCGTGGAGTCTCTTCATTGTTCTCTACTACATCAGCATTCTCTGAGTATTTCTTAGTTATGAATTCCGTTTCGTTCGCCGTTTTGTTTTGGCCAGTGAAAATTTCTGTTTGATTATTCAGTTCAACAGTACTGGCAGGAGTGACAAGAACCGGAGGCATAAAAATCGGTTGGTAAGCCTGCACTGGTCGCGCTGAACTTTCCCAAAATCCGACAGGCGGTGGCAAAGGTGGCAATGGCGGATTTGAAAACGGGTTTCGTCCAATTTTCTCAATTGTAACCGGGTTTTGCCCAATTTGATCAGTAATCTCCTCCACCAAACTTGGGTTTTTATCCAAATCTCTCCCCGGGGGCGAAGAAGGCGCGGACAATGAAGGAGGCAGAAAATTAACATCCATGGAAACATCATGGGGTTGCAAATTATGAGATTTGATATTAGGTCTGTTGGGGCTCAAGCTAGGACTATTAGAAAAAGGTGATTGAGTTGGGGAGGCCGAATTTGAATATATGTACAATGGAGTACTAGACTTTTTCGCCGCCACTAGGAAACTCCTCCTAGTACTCGATGTGGTGCAGGCAGGGCTCTCCTTTTCACCCAAAGAAGCACGCGGAGAGTAAAATTCCTCCTCTTCATCCGAACCCAGCTCGGAATTTCCATAATTCCGTTGGAAATGCCGAGCTAGGGGAGGAAGTGGCCGGAGCTCAGGCGAACCCAATTTCATATATGGAGTAATCCCAGTACTAGAACTCTGATTGAAGTCATGAGAATTTATTGAATTACCCAGATACACAAAATCAGAACTAGTAGTGGGGACACTTACCTTGTTGCTATCAGACAAGTCGGAGTTCGCCGGAAAAAGATGTTGGCGGTCGGAGCCGGAACTTTTGTTGGAGAAATTCCGGCGCCTAAGATAGAAGAGGAAGGTGAATGAGGAGAGGAGGGAGAGGAGGAAGAGGAGGGGGAGGAGAATAGAGAGGAGTAGTTTTGGAGAGAAGGGTTTTCTGGAGGGTGGGTGATGAGGGAAGAGGGAGGAGATGTTTGCAGGGAAGGTGGCAAGAGAGGTTTGATGAGGTGGGGGAGGAGGAGGGGGGGAAGGGTAAAATGGGAAGAAGGGAGGGGTATTTGTGGAGGAAGGGAATTTGGGTTCTGATGGAGAGGATGGGGGTTGTGTTGGAGGGATGGAAATAAGAGGAAAAAAGGGTTGATGTAGGATTCTGCGGTTATGAAATGTAATAGGTGTGGTGGTTAAAGTATAGCTTAGGTTGACTGGAGTAGAGGATAACAAGAGGAAGAAGAGGAAAAAGAATGACATTGTTGTGTGAAGTGTGAGAGAGTGATAGAAAGAAGAAATACAGAGAGAGATATAGGTTTGTGTGGTTTATTGGGAGGAAGAGAGGGTGAAAAGATGAAAAGTAGTTGAAAAGAAAACTTTCTGACAAATATCTGTGTATGAGACAGAGAGAGGTGTCTTATTTGTGCTGATTTGGAGTTTAGGGAAGATTTTGATTCAAAGTAAGTTGTCTTTAATGCCTTAAAAAGATGGAAGTGAAAGGTTGGTGGTGGTAAAAGGTGAATTGTCTGACATGTTTTTGAAGGCAGAGTAACATGAAGGCAGAGTGGTCTGTTTGTTTGATGGGAAATGGGTTTGTCCTCTAACTTGGAATTATTTTGGTATTTGGGAGAGAAGGGATGAAGTAGGGATGTACTCTGTAGTTAGATGGAGATTATTTTAATGGAGACTAATTGCAGGAATTAATGTAGAAACAAGTTGATTTTACGGGAGTTGAATTGGAGAATGAGAGGCAAATTTCTTGAGAGAGGGAAAGGACTTGGAACACAGCATTCAAAACATGGAATTGAAAGGCTTGTCGTTACCTTCTGACTTGGAAGAAATGAGGAGCATGTCGTATTGTTAGATATTGATTGCTACATGAACCGAGTGATTGCTACATGGACCCACTGATTTTTTATCTTTAAAGAACTCTTTTATTATTCGGTGAGACAGACATGTCAATAGAATAAAAGGCAACTGAGTCGCCTTATGGGCCTTGTGTGCACTAGCTCAATTCACTAAGAAGACAGATCCAAGGAGCAGTGACATAATCATGCATTAGCTGCGGTTTATAAGCAACTAATATTGCCTTAGTGGATTCTAATTGTCACGCCCCAAGACCGCACCCAAGGCATGGAAACACAACAATGGCGTATCTGCCTTATCCCTGCAAAAAAAGCTCGGCAAGTATAAAATGCTAGACAAAATAATATCGGATCCAAGCTCAACACAAACTAAACTAGAAAGTTTTACAAAATTTAAAGCTAAATTCTCACTATTACCTTTAAACCCGACATCACTAGATTAAATGCTTTTCAACACTAATACTCACAATGTTAGATTTACCAGACTCCAATAGCTGATGATGCAATCGCACTCCCTCGAGATCTCCATGATGACCAAAATCTGAAAATTTTTAAACCACGATCAGCCGAAGCCTAGTACATAATAAGTGCTACAATAGTGGGCCAGTAAATTATGCTTTAGAAATGAATTCGATAAATTATATTACATTAATTCATTAACTATCCGGGTTTTAGTGATTTTATAAAGGGTTTTGCTAACAAGTGACCTAAGGGCACCCGTTAAGGTTCCTCGGGAAAAGACAATTTCCAATCATTTTACACATACTTTCATACCTTTACAGCTGTTTCGAGATTTCTTTATAAAAATAGGGCGATGATATTTTCACCCCCCATGCATTACTTTCATACCTTTACACGTTATAAGGGGGGCGCATGCATAATGCATGGGGAATCACATTATAAGGGGCGCGCATGCGTAATGCATGGGGGGGTGAAAATATCATCGCCCTAAAAATATGTTTAAAATCTTTTTCCCAATGCACCTTAGCAAAACCCTTTTAAAAATCCAGGTCGTTACAAAAACCATTCAACAAGAACACTCCATTTTGAAAAGAATGGTCATTTTTCAGACATAATGTAGACACATACCACAATATGAGGTTAGGAAAAGCCTCAGCGTACCTTTTGTCCTTGGTTTTGTTATTATCTGTTTACCATATATATGCTTACTATTAGTTTTCTATTTGTTTGGACACAAGTGCTGTTGTGGGGTGGCCACCAATCTAGTCGTCCAGAAAGCTTCAGTGTTTAAAACAAGGGGGTGGTTGGGACTCAAATTCTCTGCCCGTGAAAGTGAAGATGGAGGGTGTTGCCATTGGAAGGATATTGATCTTTCCCTCCAAAACTCTTACCAGACTCTCACTCCCACGTACATGTTCGGAATATGTGAGTTCGTAGTCTTGCTAATATTTCCTTTACCTAATTAAACCAACAATTTCCCTCTAAACCACTTTCTTGTTGGTTGCACAACAGTTGAGAAAACAGTGGAAAGAGACGGTGTTTCCATGGAATATCCCAATTACACGATCACTTAACAGGACAGAGAATGCGACTAGATGCCCATTGGGGACGTGCCTTGGTGGTACGTATCAGTATTATAGGACTGATATCCACACTATTGTTTTTTATAATGGCACTACCCACTTTTGTTTCCTTTTGGCAAGTGATATTGCACCTTCTTTTGACAGGTACAGCTTTTGTTTATGAGATTTTCCATTGGCATGCAAGATCAAATGAAAGAGAGAGAGCAAACTATCCAATTCCTAAAAGGGGCTGTGGATATACTTTTCTCGAGTCCCTTTTGGCACTGGGCAAAATATCCAATCAAAAACCAAGGCCTGGGCTGTGAATGCGTATACAGATTGTAATAAAATTTGTGAATGTGGGTTTGAATATGTGAGAAATTTAGGGTGGCCAACCGTGTAGTAACAAGGGCAGAGAGAGAGAGAGAGAAACCTGCCACCTTTGATTTGTGATCCAAGGAAAAGTAAAAAATTAGGCTTTTCTTGGATAAAAATCAAGGGAGGGGAGTTTTCTCTCTCCAACCTTTACATTAAAGGTCGGCCACCATATAAAATCTCTAGATATGTATCATGTATGTGTACATAGGTTGCACTTGTAAACATGTTTTATTTAAAATTTGTGGATGTGGATACCATGCGTATGTCCAGGTTGTACTTGTAAGCAGGTTTTATTTTATAAAAATTGTGGATGTGGATATCAAGTGTATGTGTATACAGGTTGTGGTCGAAATATGGCTGTGTAATTCATGTAAACAGGTGTATATGCCAATACAGGTTGTAACCCATTTTTTTGGGAATTTTGTAAATTCAGATATTTTTTAAAAATTAAAATTACTGACGGTCTTTACCGCCGGTAAAGATGGTTAATAAAGTAACAGTGGCGATTTTGTCAAGATGCCCATTTTTTGGGAATTTTGTATACAGCGGAGGTCAAGATAGCCACTATATGGCATTATAAAATACGTATTGAACTTGTAATTAGTAGTGTTCTTGACCGTGGTTGTATTTTTAAATATAGTGGCGGTTCATTTAGAGGCGGTCATATAGCATTTTGGTAAAAGTAACACTGGCGGTTTTGGCAACTTACAGCGACAGTCAAGACCGCCGCTAAAAACCCTTTTAGTTGTAGTAGCATGATTTTAAATTTCGTCCAATTTCAGATTTCGGTCACGACCGAAACCAAAACGTTCTCAAACCGAAATTGGCGAAACATACCAAATTTCAGGAATTTCGTCAATTTTAGCAAAATTTGAAAAAAAAATATTAATTTTTTATTCCTTTCCCAAATTTCAGCCGAAATTTCGGCCCCAAAAATCAACATTTCGTGCGTCTTTACTGAATTTCAGCCAAAATTTTGGCTAGGTCCGAAATTTCAAACCATGGTAGTGAGTTCATTTTCCTTCCGAACCATTTTGTCCCACATTAATTATATGTTCTCGAAACAAAGACAAATACAAAATAGAAAAGTCTTACACGCCATTGTTTCAAAAAAGAAATACAGGAATACTATTGCCACTCGTGCAACCGACATTCTCTTTCTTCTCTGGGATTCGTTGTAGAATCCTAAAGATCTATATATTTAGAGGCTACTGATATTTGCACTGCCATGTTTTAATAATTGTACTAACTCATGTTGTCTTTTACTATTTCACCAGCAGTCAAAATTTATAAAAATTTCAACAAAAGAACAGTGCCAAATTAATACAGCAAAGGGCAAGGTAAGTCGGTGCAATTATAAAACATGGTAGTGCATATATTAGTAACCTATTTTAAAGAAAAAGAAAACGAACTGGTTTAGGATTTAGGGTTTAGGGTTTGGAGGCCCTTCTCCGAGTAAAAGTGCCCTTAAGATGGTATCACTCCAACCATCTGCAAACATGAACAAGTGCCCGGCATCTGGAATTTCATGATACTTGATCCAAGGAAGTCTCTCTGAAACATACCGTTTCAGATGGAAGGGGACGAACCCTCATTGTTCGGGAACGGGCTGTTTAGATCCATCCGATCAAATTCCCATTTCCCATAACCCACCATTGTATGCCGATGGATGGATTCATAATCACCTTGTTCTAGGGCCTTGTCCTGGAATCAACAGAAACATCACAAATCACAATTGTCAGTACTAGCACTTCAACCTTACATCATGCTTGATCAACGGTCTAGAATTATCCAATAAGGGTGGTCAAATGATAATAGGCCTGATTTGAGATGGCCAACTATATTCATGGACTCTCACATCCTACACGGGGTAGTGGGCTGTTGTGTATGATAGTTTTTCTTAATAAAAAGAGCTAGTCTTAAGAGAATTTTCCTACTAGCATCCTCTTAAAAATCTCTAATTTTTAAAAAGGATTGCCAGGGGACCATCACAGAAGGCATTTTGCAGGCCAGCTGTTGCATAGGAGAGCAGCATCCTCATGAATACGACAAAATCTGTTGAAAAATGAGACTACAATTATTCATTGGTAATCATGATCTAGCCAACTAGTTTTATTTGACTGTCGATATTGGCACTACCATGTTTTGCTAATAGGGTGAACTCACCTTGTCTTTTTTTTAATAGCTTTGGACAGCTGACAAGGAGAGTTTGTCCCGTTATCAAAACAAGGTCTGCAACACCCCCAACACTTTGAATAGAGATAAATCAAAGGATGTTTCCGTTTCTCCATTCATATGTATATTTCCGGATTTCCTCAATTCAAGGTGTTCCTCGACTTTATCACCCAAATTGTAAATCATTTTTCAAATTCTCACGACATAATTATTTGGCAATATAATTGGTCTTGGAAGGCCACACAAAATGCCATAAATCCCAACATTGGAGCCTGATTCTCCTAGATGGATTTCGCCCGACCCTTGATGGCTAAAGCAAAATTTCGTTGACTCAAGTCTTGGAACCTTAGGCAAACAAGGATGCGAGGATTACTTAGGGATGGGAAGGGAGCGATGGTATGAGCTTTTTAGGCCCCATTGGGGTCAAAGGTTCTAATGAGACAGAGGTGGAAACGGTTCTTCAGAGTATCAGGATTACTGATAATAGCCTCTTGGATAGGCTAATTGTGGAGGGAGATTCCTTAAACGCCATCAAATGGTTGGACGGTATGGAGATTTGCAGATTTATTTGATGAGATCGAAGATCGTATGGAGGGGCATTCGATCAAATTCCAGCATGTTCGTCACTTGGTCAATAGCAAGGCGGGGACCGTCTTGCCAGAGTTGGGTGAACAGAGCGAATCTGGACAATTTTTACTACCTCCCGCCTTGAGCTTTGCTTCTTCATTGCCATCTTTTATTTCTTTTTCCCTTTGATGTTGTTGACCTCATCGGTTTGGGTTTCCCGTTCCTATTAATATAATTTGCACAATTTCAAAAATAAAAAATAAAAATCATATAGAAAATATTTTCCAAAATTGAAAATTTTCCATGGTTTCTAGGAGAATTGCTCTCGTAATAGACTATAAAATCATCAAACATTATTGCAGGTGTTTGGATACGTCCTATAAAAACACATTTTTGTTTTTTCAATTTTAAAATAAAAAAGTAAGAGAAACATGTTTGGTATGTAGAAAGGTGCGTAGTGAGCAATACGAAGTCTCCATGATCTTGAATGTGCCTCTGAAAGGCATGTCTACACAGATCTTTTGGTAAAGGCGGCCACCAATAGTGACCACTGGAACTATAAGTGGTGCCCCTGCTAACCTGCAAGAATATGATTTAGAACTTCATTAGCAATTATTTGGGCGGTTAACTAAGCTTATACAGCAATGAATATGTCCCCCTCTTGTACTTTTATTCATCAATAAACTTTCATGTGCGCCTAGATCCCTAGATATGTTCTGGATAATTTTTAAAAAAAAAACTTGCTTTAGAAACATAAATCAGGCGATCTGATTGCTAGATCATTATGGGTGCAACTTGGGTTGGGTTCAACCCGATTTTGGCTTAGGTTGGGTTGGCATTTCCTCACGTTGAATTAAATTCTGGGCTGGGTTAAGGTTGAAGCATTGGGCAACCTCCACCCAATCCTGATACGTCCTAATTTTATTACAATTTTCAAAGTCATTGCAGGAATTTTCTAGAAAAAATTGGAAAATAAAAAACTTCTCCAAAAAATTCTTACTTTTCCATTGTTTGATTACAAATGGAAAACATGCCTGTGTTGGTATGTATTTGAGGCAACCCCAAACAGAGCAACCCCCCATGGAGGCTCCAATCACATAAAATTTGGATCCTATCTCCATTTGGTCAGCCAGTTCTTGTATGTCAAAAGCATCGCTATTAACCGACCGCCTAAGAGTTGGATCACTTTCTCCATACCCAGCTTTGTCGAATGTCAAGAAGTAAACCCCCAGATCTTCCACAAGATCCTTCCGCTAAGGAAAAAATAAAAATAAAAACAAAACTCAATTAGCAAACTGTAAAACAACCACTTACTCCAAAAGCTTCGTTTTCACATGGTATCAGACCAATTGCCCTTGGTTCAAATCTCCTTAATATTATAAATCCACATGTAATGTCCAACCCAAAAGAGGGGCGAATTACTCCAAAAGCTCAAGCCACTGGAGTTGTCATTATTTAATCTTTTTATACTTAACACTCCCCCTTTCGTGTGGCCCCTCTTTTTAGGGCTAGTGTACACGTGGATGTAATATCGAAGAGTTGTGAGTTTTGAAACCCAAACTTATTGCTCTGATACCATGTGAAATCAGACCATGTTTCTCTGATACCATGTTAAGCTTTTGGAGTAATCGGTCCTTTTCGCATGGTATCCAACCTCCAAAAGCTTCAGCTATTGGAGTTGGTGTAATTTAATCATTTATGCTTCAACATTCCCCCTCACGTGTGGCCCCTCTATTTTTGGGCTGGCCTTACACGTGGACTTAATATTGAGGAGTTTGTGAGTTTTGAAACCCGAACTTGTTGCTCTGGTACCATGTGAAACAAGCAATTACCATGTGAAATAAGACCATGCAGCTCTGATACCATGTTAAGCTCTTGCAGTAATTGGTCGTTTTCGCATGGTATCCTCCTCAATATTAAAAATCCACATGTAATGGCCAACCCAGAAGAGGGAGAGTGTTAGAGTATAAAAAGATTAAAATGACAAAAAAAAAATCAAAGAAATTTTTTTTCTTTGTATTTGAGATTCTGGTATTATGAAGTTTCAGGAACCGCCATAGTGATGAACGACGACGATTTTATACTTAGCCTTTTCTTTGGAAACGCCACATTCTTCGTAGACAAGATGTGTTCCATCTCTGAGTTTGATTCTAGGTGAAGTAACAGGAGGACTGTTTGGAGAGCCATAGATCTTTGGAGGGGGAGGTTTAATGGCCTTGTAAGCCCAACACACCATCAGAACTATTGCTATTCGTGCTACATCCCTGTAAATTATGGATTTTATTGAGTCAAAATCAGAGTCAAATCCCCCCCCCCCCCTTGCCTCAAAAAAAAAAAGGAATAGAGAAACCAAATATGGCATAAATGATCTCAACATAATCCGGACCACTCAAAACAAAGGAAAAAAGACAATTATTTCAATAGATCTTAACGGTTCAAATAATAGTATGCTAGTCTATCTAAAGATAAAATGAAGAAGAAACCACATGAAATTATGTGGGGTCACGTAGTGGGGCGAAATCACTGAGCGTCTAATAAGGGTCCCATACAAGTATACCAATAATAAAAAAAAAAGGGTCCCATACACGTACATTACAAAATAGCGGGAGATGATTTTTTCGCCCCCACTCTAGAATAATGCGCCCCTACTTGTAACGTGAATTGTGTGCCGACTTGAACGCTTTTTGACGTCAAATCACATCAAAAGTGGGGCGTATAATCCTAAAGAGGAGCGAAAGAATTATCGCCCAAAATGGGTGTCATACACATCCATCTTACAACGTCATCTCCATGTACAAGAATAATAGTTAAAATCGTTCGAAGAAAAGAGAGGAGTTTTTTTTTCTAGATTTGGAAGATCTCACGACTGTTTAAATCTCTAGAACTTGGATCTGTTTTCTTCCAATATTCTCCTTTTAAAACGCATTTTTAATTTCGAAATCTAGTGTTTATCGATCTGTAACTGGTTGAATCTCAGATCGGTTTGAAGATAATCTGTTGTGAAGAGAGAATCCATGGATCAAGCCGAGTTAACAACCGAACAGGTCTGTAACAGAACTAGGTTTCTTCATTTCTTTTCTTTTCCTTTTATTGATGGATTTCTCAATGTTGGTTTTTAGGGTTTTTGGTTTTGGGACCTTTTTAGACTTCTGCTATTATATCATTTTTTTTAATTTTCTTCTTTGCTGTTTTTGGATAGGTTTTTATTTTGATAGAATTATTTGTTGGGTAATGTGGATTTTAATTTGGTTTTGGTTACAATGAGATGGAAATAACCATATTTTATTTGGTTTCGGGTAAATCTTTCCACGGTCAGGAAATTGGTTGATGATTTAAGATCTTCCATCATTCCAATACATCACCAACCTGCAGTAGATAAGTTATTTCATACGCATGGACATCAGGAAACACATTTTGCACCACTCTAAATAATTTTTATGAATATCAAAGCATTAATATGGGTGCATCCATAGGGATTAGTCCTGCCCTAAAATGGGGTGGGGATACCCTATGTCGTCAAAAATAAAAAATAAAAAATCAAAGCCTTAATATGTTGGTTGGTTGGTTTGTAGCTATGACTTAGAATCTTGGCTTCATTTGTATCAAGGTATTCCTCAGTTCAAGCTTGGATGCAACCTTCTTACCTTGACATTATTTTTATCGCATGGACTTGTTTAATTTAATAATGCATTTGATACGTAATTATCGAACCTGAGAAATGTGGCGTTTAGTAGTTATCCTTACATTTGTTTTGCTAGGTTTAAGAGAGAGAAACTATTCTTGTACATTCAAATGGTTCTGACCTATGTGAATTGTGTTTACTACGACCAAAATGATCTCTCTTTTGATTGACGTCTTGTTATATTCTTCAAGGTACTCAAGAGGGACATCCCTTGGGAGACATACATGACTACTAAGCTGATTACAGGAACATGTCTTCAGTTGTTAAGACGTTATGATAACAGATCTGAAAGTCACAGAGCTGCACTGCTTGACGATGTAAGGCTTATATCATTTCTTTTCTCCTAGTCTTATTCTTTAGCATCATAAGATTTGAAGGTCTGGTTATTATACTGCTCATGTTCTTTCTTTTATGCCTCCGTCACAATTCGTTTTTTCTTGGTTTCCATTTATTGAAAAAAAAAATGCAATTCTGATATTTTCATGCTCTAATGTTTTGTTTTCTTCTGACATGTCACATTAATTGTTATGATGTTTTGTGATTTGTATTTGAGTATGCCTCTTTATTCTCAGATGTTTGTATTTGTCCTTTTTTTTTGGGAATTTCTGAGATTGACAAATATTATCTTCTATCCCTATCTTTTTAGCTGTATATTTTCCAATGCAATTGGTCTTGTAGTCTGGCTCATTGGACAAGCCTTTCCATGATTCCGAGAGGAATAGTGAAATTCCTATCAGAGAATTAGGATTTTTTTGGAATTCTGTTTTATTTGCAATGATGACACGTGACAGAAATGGTGACAGGATGGTCCAGCTTATGTTCGGGTCTTTGTGAGCATTCTACGTGACATATTAAAGGAAGAAACTGTGGAATATGTGCTTGCTCTTTTTGATGAAATGCTCACAGGTGACTGCTCAGCTGTTCATCATTTAAGTTGAACCTTTTGTAGAAATTATTTGACGTTTTTCTCATTTATGTTGCAGCAAATCCAAAACGAGCCAGATTATTCCATGACAAATCTCTTGCAAATGACGATACTTATGAACCTTTCTTAAGTTAAGTTTTTACTAAACAGCACTTGAATAACTATGGATTCTCATGTAATGTTCTTTTGATTTATAATTTGTGATTTCATGTTAATACATGGTAAATATTTGCCATTGAAACTGTTGAGTATGGTTGTATATGCTTGCATCCCTCTTTGGGGGTATTTATGTCTTTCTCTGTATCACACGCAAATATAAATATATTGTTTGCGTGAGAGAAAACTTAACTCTGTCATTCATGCATTCTCTTCATCATCTCTTCTCTCCTCTCTTCTCCATTCTCCAATGCAGATTTAACAAAAACTAATCGAATATTCCATTTGGTTCATGCAGCAATTGATACATGACATTTCTTCTTAATAACAGTGGTTAAATCATGGCTTTTTATAATTTTCTCTGAAGAGAACTTCCATTATTATTTTTTCCTAGAGTGTTTTTCAATAAACTATGCTGAAAGATCATTCTTTGATAGGCGTTTCTGAATTTACCAATCTTTGAACATATTTATCCTGTGAAACTGTGAACAATGCATATCCCTCTTGTCACTTCTTCTTAATAACAGTGGTTAATGTGAAAAAACCGGTTACTCCAAAAGCTTAAGCTTTTGGAGATGTTGTTATTTAATCTTTTATACTTTAACACCCCCCTCACGTGTGGCTCCTCTTTTTTCTTTTTTTTTTTGGATTGGCCATTACATTTGGATTTTTAATATCATGGAGGTTTGGACCCAGGCAGTTGCTCTGATACCATGTGAAACAACCGTTACTCCAAAAGCTTAAGCTTTTGGAGAGGGCGTTATTTAATCCTTTATACTTTAGTAGTTAAATCATGGATTTTTCTCCGAAGAGAACTTTCATTATTATTTTCTCCTAGAGTGATTGTCAGTAAGCTATGCTGAAATATCATTCTTTGATAAGCATTTCCGAATCAATGTTACTTGGAACGCGGTTCGTTCCGGTACATGGTACGGGAATGGGTATGGGGTACGATGGTAGCCCGGTATGTGGTACCATGAGGGCATATATATATATATATATATATATATATATATATATATTTGCAGAAATATCATTCCATAGTACACACTACATACATTTAATACACAAAATATAATAACCTCATGTATGTCATACATATTTTTTCAAAAAGAAAGTTCCCGTTGGAATATATGAATATCCTTCCATAGTCTATACTACATCCATTTAATAAAAAAAATAAAAACCTCATGTATGCCCTACATATTTTTTTCAAAAATAAAGCTCTAGTTCCAATTCATCCCAAAATATATAAAATTTGTAGCTCTCTCTCCATCCCTCTCTTAGTATATATGCATCTCTCTCTTTCTCTCCTGCGGGTTGCCGTGGTTCGTCATTCTTGGCGCTCTGGGTTGCTAGCAAACCACGTTTGGGATCGTGCGACCCCGGATCGCGGATTGGTGGTCGGATGGCGAATCCGGTAACTATGTTCCGAATTCACAAATCTTTGAACATATTTATCTTGTGAAACTGTGAACAATGCGTATCCAATATTCCTCTTTAGATTTCATTTTTTCCATGGGATCCTGTATAAGGAACCCTTGTAACGGTGATTGGTACATAAATACTAATGTTCTCTGATTGTTTTCCAATTTATAACATTGAATTATAAGTAGCTAGTATTTTCTTGCACTAATAGTTGGTAATGTCTCACATTTCTTTGCTATTTTCAGATTGCTTTGGAAAGGTAACTGGTTTCTACAAGAGAAGAGCTGTAAAATATTGTCTTTAATAGTAAGGTATTTCAAATTTCTTAATCACGTTACATTATGGAGTTCAAGACCTCCAGAATATTTAACTTTAAAAAAAAAAAAGACCTCCAGAATATTAACAAAATATCCTACTTTCTGTGATTATAGTGTTAGACCAAAAATTCAGGAAGGTATTGTTTCGAATGGAGAGGCCTCATATTCGAAGAAAAATTTCACCACTATTGATGATGTACTGACAGGTTTGGTGGAGTGGCTCTGTTCTCAGGTTAGCATTTCAGCCTAAGATTGCATGTTGGTACTGTTCAACTCAATATTTTTTATGTTTTACTCATAAAATGATTATATTATATATATAGGGGACTAATGTTCTATTATCTGCTTTGTATCTTGACCACCTCGGTCTTTTTTTTTTCAATAAAATCGGGTACCATTATAAAAAAAAGGGGACTGATGTTCTCATTCCACACTACCATAGTTTGATAATGGTGATGCTCTCTTGGTTTTCACTTTTTAATTAGCTTTTCATGGCCGTTACAATACTCAAGATGCTATCAACATCCAATCAGAAAAGTGTAAAACAAAGTGGGCAGTGCCATTTTCAAACTATCGCAGTGTGGATATCAGTGCTCTAAAAAGTGAACAACCCAAGAAAAAAAATGAGACCTAAAAAGTAAACCAAGGGAAGGGATTTCCCAATGTGCAAATCTTGCCAACACACTAAAACATCCACAATTTCATTGGCTTCATGAAAAGTGAGATTTAAAGGTACATCAACATCAATCTCATTTTCTCTATTGTCATCAATTATGCCTGCTAATCTCCAGTGTGCTAATCTCCAGTGACAAAAAATACTTTTTGAGATCTACTTTTATGCATTAGAAAAGTCCTCTTCAACAGATCATTTTTCCCACAAATCTTTGAAATAAAGACTCTTAAGCTTTCAAAAGGAGTCTGCCCCTCCGCATTTTTTATGCTTTTGCTCCTACTAGGCCCGGAAAAAGAAAGGACCTCTCTTCTATATTCTCTAACGTACTCCCCCCCCCACCCCCCCCAACACACACAACAACAACAACAACCAAAAAAAATAATCCAACACTTGCAGGGCCTTCATGGCCGTTGAACTCTTGTCAAATTTGGGTTTGATAGATGGATACTGCTTCCTTTCTTTGACCTTCAGTTATCACTCCCTTCCAGCTTCTGTGAATATCTTGAAGTCTAATTGCCCAAAAGGCCTATGACCATATTTAATGCCTACAGGCATCACATTGGGCCTGTTTGATTGCAGGATAGATTTTAACTGGAATAAGCTCTTAACCCGGGTCGCCTGTAGATAGCTTTTCCTGAAATAGTTTATCTTTTGTTGGTTAGTATTATTTTCTTTCCTCGAATTATTTTTGTCCATTGTATGTTCATCGTTATACTATGCCAAACAGTGGAGTCCCTCAAATCTAAAAACAATTTTCTGATTTGTGCACACTTCTACACGTTACTAAAGGATCTCTATGAAATTTTTAGGCTTGACAAAGCAATATGTTACGATGTTTTTGGAGTGGAACCTCGAAAGTGGAGTTTATTTTGTGTTTTGTGTTAAATATCCCAAATTATATTTCCATCCCATCTTGGCATAAAAACTCCCTTTCTCTTTTTTGTTTTTAAAAGCATCTGTAGCCGCATAGAATGCGTAAAGCCACAATATCAATGCCAAATTATCAATCTCCCATTTTTCATGCCAAGGATCAATTTCCCATCTTCTGGTTTCCATTAGGCTCGGTTCTGTTGCATTCTTCTTTCGGAAAGCAAAAGGAATTGACGTGGCAAAAAGAAAAGATAAAGAAAAGGAAAAAAGACTACAAAAGGGCGTTCTGTTCACGCGGGAAGGAAATGAAAAGAGTTGTCATGTTCATTTTTTGGAAGATACAAAACCCACAGCTCCATCTCCTTTCCTCTCTACAACAAGCACGTCCACAGACAGAGAGGGGAATGAATGGTTACCCAGAAACTGCATTGTTGTCATCTTGACATGAACAAACCCTTTGCTGAGAATAGGTTAGACAGATTGCCCTAGTAAGCAGCAGAAAAATCAGTTGACTTCATTTACCATTTCCTTTCTTCTCTCTGTAAGTTGAGCTCGAGGTGGCAGATTGTAACCGAAATCCTTCTCTGCAACAAGCACGGTGACAAATGGCTTCTCTACAACATATGCCATCTCTCTGTAACCAAAATCCTTCTTTGCAACAAGCACGTCAACAAGCATGACGACGAATGGCTTCTCTGCAACACATGCCATCTCCTTTCTTCTCTCTCTAAGTCAAGTTCGAGGTTGCCCTAACCTTGCATAAACCCTAACCTTGAAGCAGCACCTCATTGTTTGAAAAATCTGGCTTAGAGTTAGGGCCAGGTGAAAGGTTTGTTGCAGCTTGTTCATGAAGTGGGATTGCAATTTTATGGAGGGGATTTTCTTGCCGATATTGATGGAGAAATTGCACCAGGAATATATTTATCAGTTCTACTGTATTTTGATGATCGCACTCCTCACTTTATTAATAGTACGGTATGGCCCGCACCATAGGATGATCCAAACCGTCCATTAGATGGGCCACACTCTAATTAGGTTGTGCCCCAATCGGAGGGTTAGAATCAACCTATGGAAATAATTTTTGGGGCACAACCTATTTAGAGTGTGGCCCATCTAATGTACGGTTTGGATCATCCTATGGTGCAGGCCATACCGTACTTTAAATTTTTTAATAAAGTGAGGAGTGCGATCATCAAAATACAGTAGTGCTGATAACATTTCCCTATGGTATCAGCAAAATAGAAAACAAAATCTGTAGAGAGAGAGAGAGGCGTTGCATTGATAGAAAACAAAATCTGCATGTCACAGACGGATTTTGAAAACTGGAAAACGGGGTCGACAAGGAATCCATGTCATCGGACAGGGATTCCACGTCATCTTCCTCCTTTCCTGAAGTGATGCGGCAGAACGACAGAATTCCCGTCTTTTACGAAAAAAGAGAGACATTTTCCTTTTCCTTTCTTTCCGAAGGAATGCAAGCCTTAGCATAACCTAATTTCCTGCTACTACCAAAGAAAACCTTATCCAATTGTAAACATTCAAGAGAATAGCTGTCATCTATCTTATGATATGGGTCTGCGATAAAAGGTCATAAACATGACTGCATCCCTCATACCAATGCCTTAATAACAATAAAGACTAACACAAATGCAAACTCTTCTTCTAAATAGCATAACTAAACCTGCGGCTGCACCTCCACTTCTGACTGAGGCATTTCTTCGAATAGATGGTGTGCCATCTAAAACAACAGACAGACTGCATCCCTCATACCAATGCCTTATTACACTTCTCAAGGACAGACTGCATCCCCCATACCAATGCCTTATTACACTTCTCATGGACAGACTGCATCCCTCATACCAATGCCTTATTACATTTCTCATGGAGGCAATTCTTCGAATAGATGGTGTGCCATCTAAAACAACAGACAGACATTTAGTAAAGTTACTATGGCTAGCCAATCCTCGTTGATCGATGCTGCTGATTGAAAACCTTAAATCAAAAGCCCTTCCTCACTTGTCAGTTTGGCTGCTTTTTGCATCTTTTCTGTGAGTTCTTTTAATATTAATGTGTTCTTCCACATACAAAAGCTCATTCATTTTGGGTTGGAACATCCTCGCCATTTTCCACCCTGAGACATGATATGCATTTTTTAGGTTTTTCATCTTCCATGTTCGATCTCTCGAGAAGCTACCTACACAAATCTACAAAATAGAGTTGTATAAAATAAGTAATAACACAGGAGCCTATTAAAAAAAGAAAGAAAGAAATAACACAGGAGATTGATGGAGGGAAAAAATGGAGACTTGGAACATGCCTAATGAAAAATATCTGTACAATGCCTAGATTTGCAGAGGAGAAGGTTAAATCTGTCGAGTTGATGATTAAAATCAGGGATTAAAAGATCCTTCGTCGCACCTACGTAGCATTCCAGGCAGAATGAGGGCTCTTCTCCTTGGTGGCTGCGGCGAACAACCATGGCTTGTGGATATGAGATATCTGACTTTGGCCAAAAAGCAAGGATACGATAGTTACCCGGGAAAAATCTTAGCCAAATTAAGCGAAATCCTGAAGCTGAGGGGGTTTCATTTATTCTAATTTTCCAGGTTAAAAGCCGATTATAGGATAACTTTTGTCCTGGGTAGACGCTTAACAAATGATGAATAAAAAGCTGGAGAAAGGATTATTCTGGAATTAGTCCTATCTAGGTTAATATAACCCCCAATCAAACAGTCCCATTATCTCTGAAAGTTTATCATTTATCTTGGTCTAAATCATAAACCACAGAGAGAATGGAATAGTTTTCCATAATACACCCCCATTGATTCTAAACGTCCATTCTAGCAGTTTTCCATAATACACCCCCTTTGATTCCAAACGGCCAATCTAGCAGCTATTGTACAACTGCTCACCCTTTTCCGCAAATATCCAACACATTTCAAAAAGCATGAGAAAGGAATGCAATGACCACTACAGTGGCTCATAATGGATGAAGAGTGAAAAAGTAATTTCATACCCGATGCACATACTCTTCCGGTCTTCTACACATCATCTTTGTGCTCGCAAATCTGAACATTCTGTGATGAAGGTGGCCGTCGACATAGAGCAAAAAGTTTCCACATTGGATGCAATGAAAGACCCCTTATGGGTCCATGACAAGACTCCTTGATTCATTTGGTGACACATTCATTTAATCTCTCATGACTAGTTGACCTACCGGTAATGCCAAAGGACAATTGCGGCGCTTAGTTTGCCCATGTGGGATAATACAGTTTAGGAATCCATGGTTACTGGTCCAATTTCCCATAAAACTCGAAGGCAAAGTGGCTGAGTGGTACTTAAGACTTTGCCGCACTTGAGTTCTCTGCTGCTATGAGTTGCCTAATAAGGATTGCATACTTATATCTAAAATTTTGTGCAGAGTTTCATTTTTATCTGGTCTGCCTTATATTGAGTATTAATTTCTTTCATATTATCTGTTGAACTAAGTCCATGGAAGGGAATCTTATGCTGTTGGAATGACATGGTATGTGCAGCTGAAGAATCCTTCCCATCCCACACGTAGTGTCCCAATGGCTATTAGTTGCCTAGCAACTTTACTGAAGGAACCATTAGTCAGATCTTCATTTGTTCAAGCAGAGGGCGTGAAGTTACTCATTCCTTTGATTTCTCCAGCATCCACTCAGCAGTCAACTCAGGTTATCTAACTCTATTTTTTGTGTTTTTTGTTATCATGGATGGACATTCTCTCACTAATGAATGGGTTCAATTTATTTCAAAAGATAATGCTTACCATGTCTCAAACTAGAGAAAATTTTCATACATTTGAGATCAAATGTAGTGTTTTTTTTTTTTTTTTTTAATCTCTCTGTTGTGACATTTCTATTTGTTCATGTATTGCCTGCTCTTTGCTCCCTTGGCACCAATCTTCCATGAGGTTAAATCGTTAAAGCACCTCAAATTTTTTTTTTGTTCATGGGATTGAGCAATAGGAATTTGTTATATTGCAAGCAGCTGGCTGGTCCTGGTTGATGTCTTTTCTAACATTGTAATAACTTTATCCCTCGTGAAACACGTCCAATAGTCCAATAGGAAAAAACTAAATCTAACGGCTAAGATGATGGTTGTATCACATGAACATACTTAGCATCCAACTGATGCATTTTTCTTGTCGGGTTCTAAGTTCAGAATTTTTCTTCCTTCGAAGTCAAGGAGCTTCCCTCACTTTAGCAATGCCAAGGAATTATCTCTTCCAATCTCTTTCAAGGATTGCACTTTATGTTTTTTTCCACGATGTGTAGAGACCCAAGCAACTGACATGAAAAAGGGAACATGGGAGAAGAAAATTGAAAAGATATTTAGAAATCATAAAACATGGGGTGCTCTCTTTCTCTACATTCCTCGTTATGTTTTCCCTGTGTCTATGCAGTATGCATTCAATTTTTTATGTGCAATTTTCAATGCAGTGCTACTTCTGTTTGCAGCCTTGACAGTCCCTGGCTCTAGTCATCTAAACAGTTTGGTTTCTCATCATCTTTTTGCCCTTTAGAATAAAGGAAATCACTTTCTTAGAGCATATGAGCTATTTTCATCTTACTGAAATCTTTTCTGTTTCCCATTGTGCGTGTTAATTAGTTCTGAACTAAATAACCGATTTCTATGTTACAGCTCCTTTATGAAACATCCCTTTGCATTTGGCTCTTGTCATACTATGTCCCAGCAATAGACTATCTGGCCACTACAAGGGCCCTGCCCCGACTAATAGAGGTTGTCAAAGGTTCGACTAAAGAGAAGGTAATGTTTATTAGCACAAATTACCAGTCCACGTTTTTTTACAGAATTTAAGATTATTCATAATCTAAAAGCAGTATGTGTTTCTTTCTCTTAGGTTGTGAGGGTTGCTGTCTTAACCCTTAGGAACTTGCTTTCGAAAGGGACATTTGGTGCTCAGATGGTGGACCTTGGATTGCCGCAAGTTGTCCAGAGTTTGAAAGTGCAGGCATGGAGTGATGAGGTACCAAAAAATTTTGATGTCTAACATTCTTTTTATGACATTATTTGATGAATACTGAGAGATTGATATTACCCATCTTCAATTTTTTTATGGCACTATGGGAACACCCATATCTTTTCTATCAATGAGTAAAAAACCTGGAGTAGATTAAACTGAACGAGTTGCGTCCATTTGTAAATTACTCTATAATATTGATTGTCTTATTTTCCCTTTTAATACTCCTGACTGACTACCGGAGTGTATTGAGGGATGAAAATACTTAAAGGGTTGTTTAAAAAAATTAAAATGTGGCGATGGTGTTGTGGAATTAATTATCTTTCTTCCTTTTGCTATTTTAGGCTGCTTTTGGACCCTAGTGACATTCCAATAAATCACAACATGCTATCACATTGTTACAAGCATCCAAACTTAGCATTAATAAGCTTTGCAAATTCTGCTAATCAAGAGTTTTACTTGTCATTGAAGGAATGAAACTCCTGAAAATTATCAAGTTTATTCAGAAATGAAAAGTAAAAAACCCATCTTATTCAAATTGGCGCATGATAAGTTTGCAGAAATTGATGAGATTGTGGTAAAATAACTTGCTTGTTAATGTCAAGGTTTTAGCCGGCCCCAACTAGTTTGGGACAAAGGCTTAGTTGAGTTGAGTTGAGTTGTGTTGATGTCAAGGTTTTGAAACATTAAACAGTTGAAAAGCTTGACTAGATTCGTATTTGAGTTAAGGGCCGAATTCTGTGGCGGACATATTAGCAAAGGAGGGTGCAATACGTCCGAATATGGAGATATCTTTTAACGAAGCCATGGGGGTTTTTTGAATTGTCTTTGTTTTTGTATACCACAGGGAGAGCTTGTGCCATGTGTTTATATGTACAGTTATACATATGTAATGAAATAGTTACCTTTCAAAGAAAATAAAATAAAATTAAGGGGGTAATTTTATTTTCATGAAACCAAGAGAACATTTCAATTATTTGGAAGACTAAAAAATAAAAAAAAAGCTAAATCATGATCTGGAAAAACTAGGTTACGCACTTCCAAAACTCAAATGATTGGAAACGCGGCATAGGCATTTAAAATTGTACTTTTAAAAGTATTATCATCCAGTAGGGGAAAAAAAACTGTTAGAGTTGAGCCCTCATTGTTTGTTTGTTTGGTATACCTTTCAAAAACAAACAAAAAAATGTTTGTTTGGTATGATAGCAAGACTATTGTGTTGACACCTGCCCAGACCTGGGTTAGAGTCTTCTAACTGCAGTCTACCGTTACAAAGAAATTACTCTGTTGAAAATCCTGATTGGTATTTTGGTCATTTGTTGAGGAAAATATATGTTGGGTTCCTTAGAAACTCCTACACACTAATAGATAATGTTGGGTTCCTTAGAAACTCTGACACACTGATAGATAATGGTTGTTCCGTTTGTTTCTTTTATTTGGCCTTTTTTTTACTAAAAAGGAAGCATAAACAACGGCATTCATTTTACCATTTAAAAAAAACAATCAATGGCATTCATTTCAAATTTGAAGGATTGCAGGTACAGTTTTTGTCACTTGATGGAAAATGAGGGCTTCAATATGTCTACAGCCAGTTTTTTTTTGCAGCATTGTAATTTCTCTTTCTTGGAAGTCTTAACTGATTCTTGGAATTTTATGTAGGATCTATTGGATGCCCTAAATCAGCTGGAAGAGGGGCTCAAAGATAAAATTAGGAATTTGAGTTCTTTTGATAAATATAAGCAGGAAGTACTGCTAGGCCATCTGGACTGGTCGCCCATGCACAAGGATCCAGTGTTTTGGCGTGACAATATTACTAATTTTGAAGAGAATGATTTTCAGGTACCTTGTTTTTTCCCTTTTCATGCTCTGTTTTACCCTTGATCTCATTGGAAAAAAGTTAGATGAGAAAAGTCTTACAATGGTCTAATTCTTCCCTATCATCAGAAACAGTAAATTTATATGTTAGGATTGTGCACACATCCACTTGGACCCTAATTGGTTAGCATATTAATTGGCAAATTCCTCAGAGCCTACCCTCAGCGTTTGGATCCAAGTCCATTCGTATTCTGACTGTCCGTCCCACAACCCTTGATCCAACAACAAAATAAAAAATATATATTACTACCAGTGCAAAAAATTAAGTGATATTTGTCATCAATTAGTGCTATGAGTGAATATTTACATATTTGTCATAAGAAGTTACTAAAATACCATTATAATTTATTCTAATCCATGTTAAAAAAATGTAAAAGACTTATCATTTATAATAAACCATGTTTTAATTTTTTTGAATGGTAACCATGTTATCAAAATTAATAAAATACGCTTATAATTTAGACAAATCTTTTAAGAACATTCATTTTTGCAATTTTTCAAATCCTGTAATGTGTTTATAATTTATACTAAATCATATAGGAAGTTGTTTTAGCCTCCACCACGCCACCACCCGCCGTGCGCACGCGCACACACCGAAAAAAAAACCCAAAACCACCACCACCAAAATTAGTAAGGCTTATAGAGTATTGCCTTATTTTGAAGCTGGTTCACTAGCGTCATTGGTTGACTAAGCAATTTTCACTTCCAACTGGGAACCCTGTACTGCCTCTTCTTCCTATTCCGTTTTAAGTGAGTTTCTGAACACTGGTTGCACTGTCATGGGGGCTTAGCGGCTTGAGTCTGAATTGACCAGCTTTTCTTGGCTTTTGCATACATGATCATTTTTTGCCAAGTTCTACTTGATGGAATAAAAAGACAGATTTTTATAATAAATCATCCGACTTGGACATTTTGTTTTTGATAAATAATAATAAAAATGGTCTGCATTCAATTCCGACCCTGGGCAAACCTTGGCAGTTAAGGGGACTGCGGAGTTCATTGTTGATCAGTGAACTGTCAAACATTCATGGTTGTGTCATAACAACGGCATCTAGTTCAAATCCAAATTAACAGGAGTCATTGATGTTTTGCAATTCTCTTTCCTATGGATGAGGCAAAAGATAATATCACTAAACTTGGATAACTTGTCTGCAGATTCTGCGCGTCCTCATTACAGTCGTTGACACATCTAGTGATCCAAGGGCACTGGCTGTTGCTTGTTATGACCTTTCACAGTTTATTCAATACCATGCGGCTGGACGGGGTATCGTGACTGACCTCAAGGCGAAAGAGAGAGTCATGAAGCTCATGAATCATGAGAATGCAGAGGTAACCAAGAATGCTCTGCTTTGTATCCAAAGGCTTTTCCTTGGCGCAAAATACGCCAGTTTTTTGCAGTTGTAGTCTCTATTACTTCACAGTTGAGGTCTCGGAGACACTCAGTACCAACTTCGAACTTGTGGCTTAGTTGGTAGCACTGCAGGCTTGAAGTCAGATCCCTAAAATGAAAATTGAAAAGCCTATTGTCTCATGCTATTGAGTATTTTTTTTATATTCTTTGAGGGTTGTTTTCAATTGAACTTGTTTTCTCAGTTATGTTGTTGAGGGAAGAAGATACTTGGTTAATGTAGAATAAAATTGTTACAGTATTCTTTGGAATGCAATTTTTATTTGTGTATTGTTTATTGTTATTTGCCAGGAAAAAGCTCGGTCCATGGGCTTTTTTTTGCGAGTTACAAGCACTCTATTTTGTACATCTTTCATTTGATTATTAAAATTGCAATCCCAAGGAGGTATATTAGCCATTATCGCTGGTCGAAATCCAGAGAAAGCTACTGTCCTCCATTAATTCAGTAAGCTTTCACTCTGAGGCGGAAGTGGACAAAGGTGACTCAAGTCTGGCCCAACCCATGAAACTCTGGTTCTAATACCTGCAATGGAGACTTTGAGACCACATTGACGTGAAAATGACTGAAAAACAAACGTGATGAAAAGGCAGAAAATGAAGGTATTCAGGATTTAGTGAGAATCGTATTCTAGTGGCGAGCAAGGTCCTAGGTTTAACTTTTGTTGGCCTTGAAATATACGTTAAAATCTTTTTCTACTAAGCGGAAATTCAAATTAGAAGCATGAGAGAACCCAGAGAATCATCAAGAAAGTAGAGATCTAGGAGGATGATTAGGGGGGCTGCAATCTGGTGTTAGTTATGATCATGGTTTTAAACTTCGGTTTCGGTATATGTTTCGGCCCTCTCTGAATCTGAAATTTCGGCCCGAAATTTGGTAGTTGGGAAAATTTTGGATTTCGGACGAAATTTAAAACCATTGTTATGATGGGTTCGACCTCGACCGATAGAAAAGTTATAAATGTCAAAGGAAGAGCCAACGGATAGACGATGGGCTTCAATTATCTAGATGCCAATGAAGAACCTTAGTTGGCAGGTAGCTCTAGATCTACTATTGGGGAGCTGGGATGTAATTCTAATTTTGGCTTTTTTTTCACTGCATTATATCAGGGCAGCTGGTGGTTTACTTGTTGCTTGGGATGGGTTTCAGTGAGCTCTAAAAGATGAAATATCGGGATCCTTCTTAATCTCTGTGATTCTTGGGGCAATGTCGAACGATTCTCGCTTTATATTTTCTAAGGTTTATGGGTCACATTTGGTGGCAGAGAAGAGGGCCCTTTTGATTGAGTAGGATGCGATTAGAGACCTATGACAAATCCCTTGGTGTGGAGGGGGAGATCTTAATTGCACTAAACTCATTGATGAGCATGTTGGATGCACTATGATCAATCCAAGATTGGTGGATTTTTCTGACTTCGTGGCCAAGAATGCTTTGGTGGATTTTTCACACTTCACTTGGTCTAGGAACCACTGCAAAAGCAAATTGGTTCTATTCCTGGTATGCCAACATTGGTTGTGTTGTTCCCAAATACCAACTAGCGCTCCAAAACCATTTTTTGATCATTGTCCTATCTTGCTCGATCCTTGGATGGATTTATGGGGAGCATCCCCAGTTCGGTTCGAGTTGGCATGGCTTAAAGAACCTAAAATGTTTGAAAATCTCAAGAAATGGTAAAAAGAGGCCATATCATCTGGCCCAGATCACATTAAGATTAGATAGAAGCATTGGTTTGTCAAAGTTAATCTAAGAAGGTGGGTTAGGGAATAAAAGGGCTTGACTCAAAAGAGGAAGCAAGACATGCTAATGCACATCAAAGATTGGGAGAGATTAGAGGAGTAGGGGACCCTTTCAAAGGAGGATGAAATTAGCAAAAATCAAGCTAAGGCTGATTACAATCAGAAGATACTCTAGGAGAAGCCGTTTTGGGAACGAAGGTCTCGGGTGAAACGACTTGAAGAGAGTGATAAGAATACGACTTATTTTCATTATATAGCTAGTGCTAGAGGGAGGATGATAAGAATACAACTTATTCTCATTATATAGCTACTGCTAGAGGGCGAAGCGATTCAATCTCTTATCATTAATAGAGAGAAGAATGAGTCCAAGATGCAAATTATTACAGAAATTGTTAGTTTCTATCAAAACCATTGCTCCTCTAAGGGAGGATCCCTTTACCAGAAGGGATTGAATTTAACTAAGTGGCCTTGGATAATGTTGTGGTGCTTGATGCGAGATTCAGAAAGGAGGAAGTCCGAAGCAACCTGTTCTATAGACCCATTAACCTAATTGGATGCGTCTATAAAATGATTGCTAAGATGCTACCAGAGGGATTAAAGAAGGCGCTTGAACTTGTTATCCCGCAAAACCAAAATACTTACATTCAGGTAAGAAAAATCTTAGATGGAGTCATAGTTGCTAATGGGGTCGTGGAGCACTTTCATCAGAATAACCACAAGGGTCTTCTCTATAAAATCAACATAGAAAAGGCCTATGCCAAAGTGGTGTGATTTCCTAGACTTTGTCGTGAGAAGAATGAGCTTCAATGCTATCCTGGGTGCACAAATTTGTTTCATCAGCTTAGTTCTGTCTCCTGATCATTGGATCCCCACATGGTTTCTTCAAATCATCCCTTGGATTAGACAAGGAGACCCTAGTTTACCTTTCCTCTTCTCTATCCTTGCAGAGACTCTAAGGAAAATGGTCAATAATGTCAAGGCTCCAAACCTGGTAGAAGGTTTCAGATTGGGTAACAATTGTATTGATATTACACATCTTCTGTTTGCAAATGATACACTAAGTTTTTGCAGTGCAGACAATAAAAGAATTAAAATTTTTAAGGAGTCATTTTAGTGTTATGAGGCGGGTTTAGTTTAGCACACCTACTTCAGTAAATCAATGTTGATGGGAATCAATCTTAGAGAAGAGGAACTGAGCAATTTCACTAATATCCTGCGTGCAATGTGGGGAACATCCCAAACACATATGTGGGCCTCCCAATCTGTTGCAGAAGGTCCCACAGGCTTCCGTAGGAGCCCAGAAAAGGATCTCCCTCTGGAAGAAGAACACTCTTTCTTTAAGCAGAAGAATCACACAAATCAAGTTTGTTTCTATTTAATATGCCTCTGTAATTTAAGACCATTTTAAAATGCTATACTGGTGTCATTAGATGTATTGAGCAGCTACAAAAGAATTTCCTTTGGGATGATTCTGATAACATATGAAGATTTCACTTGATCAATTAGAAAGAGGCTTGTAATCCTAAATATGTTGGTGGATTGGGTACTAAAGATTTAAAGGTGATGAACAGAGCTCAGTTGAGAAAATGAGTGTGGAGGTTCAGGGAGGATCGATCTCATTTGTAGCAGTAAGTGATTGCTGGCAAATACCAAATCAGGTTTGCTGAGTAGCACTCCATAGATGAGTATAGACACAAGGGGACAACCAATTGGACAGATATCATAAAAGGATAGTCATTATTTTTTATTGAAATAAAAAAAGGAGAGGTATGCTAGACTGAAGGGAGCCCTTGTAAAAATGAAATGAAAGGACTCCCCATTGACTGCACATCACTCTAAAATGATTTTCAAGTTATGGTCAGATCATTGGTGTGGTCAGTGAGTTTGAAAGGATGAATTATCGGACTTATATATCTAGTGGCTTCTGAGCATGATTGTTTGGTCAAAGAATCTTTCATTATTGACTAGAAAGAGTTAATTACAAAAGTGCAGAAACTTTTTTGACAAGGAGATCACCAGGATGGATGTATTATATCTATCTTAGATTCGATTTTATCAAGCGATCAGAGAACGATCGGAGAATCTGGATCTAGAATATCGATGGAGTTTTCTCGTTCTTTCTACAATCCTCCGATGCCAAGACATCTTTCTCTCCCTCCTATAGTGATTGGAGAAATCCAGCCCTGCCTAGAGCCTGTGGCTTTGCTTGGATGTCTTACCTCAACAAAATCCTTATTGTTGACCACCTTCGGAGAAATGACCTACACTTAACCCAGATCCTGTTGTCAAGACAAAATATATAAATCTTGGATTTTCTATGTTACTACGGTGTGTGATACCTTTCATTAAAAAAATTGCTACAAAGGATAATCTTTGATGTTTGTACCAATACTCTTCAATGGAATCACATGAAAAAACAAAATACAACCCCCTCCCTCTTTCAGAGAGAATGTTTATGTTGAGCCATGAAAATTGTTGAGGCCTCAACCAAAGAAGTATGGTTAGTTTATGGCATTTCCTTTCTCCCTCATTTGTTCGACAGCTTCTTTCAAGGCTTCTTTCCTCTTCTTGCTGGCCAAAATTTTTGCCTGCACACCACTCAAATTTGGGTCAACTTTCTCTTTGGGAGGTGGTGGAGGGCCCCTTTTAGCAGCATTTGCACTCTCATTGCCTCCACAATAGCCTACCATTGCTCCCGTCAACCCATAAACAAAAGCTCTACAAAATGAAGAAAATATAGTTAATGAACTAATTAAATCCTAATAAAAAAGAAAGTCTAGATCCAAATTTTGCTTGATTAACTCGATCATACTCACATAATCATTTACATATATACATAGCTACTGATATCCTTAAGACTATGTTTTGATAGTGGGGGCAAACTCACAGCATTTTACGTTGTTTAATTCTGAATTGTTTTCCTTGGAAGGATATCTAAAGCAAGGCCTATATATCAAATTAGTGAATAAAATGAAAACAAAAGGAGTGCCATTGTTAAAAACAAGGGAGATAACGCTGTGTTTGTGTCAAGCAGGAGATAATAATTACCTTCTATTGATCAATGGATTAAAATCTGTTGTCTCATCTAGAGTTTGACCCAAACCATGATGTTCAACCTTTTTTCTCTCGAACCCAAACCATCGCAATGTGCTCTTCTTCTTCTTCTTGTGGGTTGTTGTTGAGATGGGTGTTGGAAAAGATATTGCAGAACTTAGGGAATGGGCCATAGTAGTATGTAGTGTTGGATCGTTTCATACAAATGCAACTTATCTTTCTATTGATAAGAATCATGAGGGATGAGAGGATAGTGTTTTTGGACAAGAAGTTAGCTGCTTCTTATTGGTTGGTTTTCGATAAGGTATTAAAGTCCTGGCTTTGCCGCTCAGCTGGCTATAAACTGCTTACATGAAAGACACTTTTATGCTCCTTCCTAAAAGAGGCTCATTGGGCCTTACATATACCTCATTTTTAGTGATTTATTGTACATGTGGACCAGGACCATGTCGACATGATCAACAGCCTCGATCTCACATACATGGGACCTGTGTGCGGACCCAAAAATCGCCTTTTATCATTGATTGTAAAAGTGACTTTCTATCTACCTTTTCTCTACTACTGTGCTAGAGGAATTGCACTGAAAATAGATGAAAGTGATGCGTATGTAGAAAGTCACATTTTTTTTTACGATCGTAAGGAAATTTCCGGGTCCCATGTTTAAGATAAAGGGACTACAAAATCAATGGTTAACTTTTCTTAATCTCGAGGCTTGATGATGGATCAAGGGCCTAGGATTATCTGATCAAGCTGTTCTCAATGGCATTTGGCCGGCCTTATGGCTGCTGTTCTGATCAACGAGTCAGATTACATAAATGAGTAAGAAGTGGGACCCATAAGTATGTATAAAGTAGGGCCCATAAGTAAACCATATAAACGAGGAAGAAGTAGGACCCATAAGAGACCATTCAATCTGACCTTTCTTTACTTTTCTTCTCCACAAAGGGTAGCAACCAAACATGTTTTTGGAGTGTAGAAGAGAAAAAAAGGCCTTCAGTGTTATTTTAAGTTGATCTTATGTGGTTTTATATAGTCCAATCATTTTTTTTTCTGTCCCCACGCTAGATAGATCGTGCCCTAAAATGTGGGCCACAGGATGATCCTAATCCATCAATTTGTGTGATTTTTTTTATGTTGTGCAGTCCTATAATTAGGGCAGCAAATTGTAGGGTTAGGATCATCTTATGGTGCCTTTTTTTTGTTTTTTGGCACAACCTATCTACAATGAAGACCAAGACAACCAAATTAAAGGCTTATACACTCATGTGGGCCCTCTTTACTTTTTGGGTTGCAGGAGGGGCAAATGGGATATTAAAGCTACTTTGAAGCCATTAACCAAGAATGAAACAAGACTAGTATAGGCACTACCATGTTTTGATAATTGAACTAACTCACCTTGTCCTTTCTGTTTTAATTGGCTATGGAGAGCCTTTTGGGAATTTTGGTAACCTTTGACGGTTGGTTAAATAATTAAAGACATGGCGAGTTAGTGCAATTATCAAAACATGGTAGTTCCAATATCAACAGCCTACGATTATAGCCATTATTTATGGTGGGTCGCTAGCAAAACGGAAATTCGTTCAGCGAAAAAAGATGAAAATGACCAGCCAGAGAACAAGATGAACAATCTTTTTAAGACGGGTGTCATTTGGATTTTGTCAAGGAAAGCCATCATTCAAGACATTTAATCTAGTGAAGTGATATATCCGCCCCTTTTGATTACTTGGGACACCCAGCAGCAGAGTTTCAATGACTGCAGATGGGCTGATGTACTTCACGCTTGAAGGATTCAATGGGCCTGATTGCCACGTACATTGCTGCTGGGTGTCCCAAATAATCAAAAGGGTCGGACATATCACTTCCCTTAATCTAGCATGATGAAAAAATGACATTTAAGCTGTTGATTTTTTTGGGGAAATGATATCAGCATAACCATGCTTTAATAATTGCACAAACTCAGCTTGTCTTATATTTTTATTGGTTTGTGAGAGCTTTTTGGGAACTGTAACGACCTTTGACAGCTCTTTAAATAATAAATGACAAGAAGGGTTAGGGTAAATATCAAAACACGGTTATGCTGATATTATTTCCCTTGTTTTTATCCCTCTCCTATCAATGGAGATCTCCAATCGTTGTTGGACCTGAACCCACTCGGTCGCCCTTAGATGGGGCATCAAATGAAACCATGGAATTACAGTTTGCATATTTACATCCTAGCATTAGAGAAGAAAATTGGAGATCCTCTGGCTCTAAATTCAAAACTTTGAAAACAAAGAAAACATAAGGGATTTTCTAGAAATCTATTGTATTAGAAAAAAAAATATATATGATAAGAGGCTCCCCACGTTTGAGATGATCTCCCTACCTGGAAAACTAGATTGGGAAATTGAAATAAGAAAATGGTGTATCATAGATTTGAGGGATGGTCGGTAGCCCAAAACAAACAGATGCACTCAAAGAAAATGATGCATTGGATTGGGCTTCTTATTATGATTCTTGATTATTACTTCAGAGGAGAATTTGAGTTAGGCCCTCTTTGTTCTAGATTTTAAGGACCCACTGTGAGTCCAAACTGATCGGTTCTCAAAATCTAAAACAATCAAGGAATGCAATCACTGATTGAATTCTCATACATCTCAGAGGCCTCCACACATCTCTATAACAGTAGAAAGCATTCTGATATCTGCACCTTCAAGATGATGGCCTCTTAAAGAGATTTCATTATCACATCAGAAACAATTTTTTCACAACACATCACATACTAATATTGAAGAAATTATGAAAACTAAGATTATGCCAGCAATCATAACTTCAAAATCAATTAAAGAAAACATAATAAAGGGACAAAATCTACCAGATTCCTACTAAACCAGTCTTTAATAGCCCGAAATCAAAATTGAAAATGTGTCCAATTCGGGTAAGATCATATAGCAATCACAATACTGTGAAAGAAATCAGTTCCAAATACAAGACATACAAACTGAAAAACAGTAAGAAGAGTCCTACAAAAGGATTTTGCTATATGTTTTTGCTTAATGCCTTCTGTAGTTTTACTCATCATCATCATCGCTGTCATTGTTGCCCGCAGTGGAATTCAGAGCATTCAATCGCTCGATAAGCTTAGCCTTTCTCTCCTCGTAAGTTAGTTTCTTCAAGTTAAACCTGCCACAAACACAACAGCAAAGTCAACCAAGTATGTATAGTTGATTTTTTCTAATTTAATTTTGCAACAGGTGATGCTTGAGATTAAAGAGGAAAAAATAATAGAATTTTTGAAGTAGATCATGGAATGGGGGATTTAGTTTAAAACTTTAAATCTGAAATTTTAAAGTAGATCATGGAATGGAAGACTTATTTTTAAACTTCAAATCTGAAATCTCTTGCTTGATGACAATGTCTTCTTCAGGATAAGTAGGTTGATCACAACTAAGTATAAAATTATCTTAGATGATGTTAATTCATATGGTGTCATCTGGCTCTATATGGTCCAAAGATCTACGGCATTGAAAGACCCTTCCCCTTGACCGGCGTTAACGAATTTCTGAGATTACCGGGAAAGAGCCAAAGGTAATCATAGAGAGGGTGACTTGCTTTTGAGCTAATGGATCCCAATCTTCTCGAGATGATTGGATAGAATCCTCCTATTTTATAATAGCGAACATGGACATTTACTAAAAAAAGTAATATGTACAGCCATACCGATATAAGTTAAAACAAAATCCTAGTATAAAAATTGCAAGAAGTCAGATAAGGAGTCCCGCTATTGGCACCATAATTTCCAATCTGTACTTTTGACAGTGACCCCTTCTTTTATATAATAATTTTTCAAGAAAAAGACATCGAATGGGTGTAAGGAGAACAATCAACGTGGACAATAGCAACTCACTTCTAAATAGCATGCCAAACAGCCAAAAAATATATTATCTATATGCAAGGGAAATGATATCAGCACAACCATGTTTTAATAATTGCACAAACCTAGCTTGTCTTTTCTTTTTAACTGACTTATGAGAGCTTTTTTGGGAACTGTGATGACATTTGACAGCTTTTTGAATAATAAAAGACAAGATGGGTTGGTGCAAATATAAAAACATGCTTGTGCTGATAACCATCAATCGGATCATTTTCGTTGGGACTCCAACAAACAAGTGGTCAATCTTTACCCATAGCAAAGAGAAAAAAACAGTATCTACCTATGATTTGTAGACACGGACACGAGTGTCGCGTGCCGACACTGACACGGAGTGTCGGACACAGCAAACCCCCAAAATTTAGAAACGGGGACACGGCTAAAATAGAAAGTATATATAATCATAATTTGTCGATACGGATTCTTGTGTCAAGTTTCGACAAGGATACGAGTTGTATGACATGGCAACATCTAAAAGTCTAGAAATGGTGACACATGGATACACATAAAATATTGATTATTACACAAATACGTGTCCACATGCCCACATTAACTCTAACACTCCTAGCAATACATTTGTCAACACAGGTGGACATGCGCGTCGTGTCGGACACGGCAGGACACGTGTGTCGACAATAAATTCAAAGTGGCGGCTAAATCATAGGTATCTATTCTCAATGGGGTAAGGACAGATATATCAAAGTATTGGAGTTACCTCTTATGCTGCTTGGGAGGCTGTTTTTGAGCTTTCACAGCAGTGGGGTCAGAACGTATGGCATCATGCACCTTCTTGTATAGCTCTTCCATACCATCAGCCTCAACTCCTCTCTTGACATACTCACTGAAGTGCGACTGGTATTTCTCGGGTTCATCCTCCATCAACATCTGTAATACTTTTATTGTCAGTCAAAATCACCCCTAATTTATAATCATGATGTAATACTTTCCCCACATTTTTTGTTATGACATAGGGTATCCCCACCCCATTTTTAGGGCGGGAGTAATCCCTCTGGATGCACCCCATTTTTTCCCCACAATTTGATAATGCAAAAAAGAACGGATCAAGGTTTCGGTCTGACCCGCATGTAAGAAGCAACATGGTCACCAAAGATGTACTTGCGGTGGACCTCCGCATCAAGTTGCTTATCGTCCTTTTTGAACCCAGCAAACCTCTTCTCACTGTGTGGAATGTCGAGTCCACCATCTAATGCTCCCTAAAAGTGGTCCAAAAATAGCAGCTCATTGGCCAGAAAATCGTGTAACTAACTGCAAAGCATGGCAAGCTTTAAACCAACAAAAATGAAGCTTTAAAAGATCAAATGATAAGGCAATACCATGAATATCTATGTCACAAATATCTCCGATATTTTCAAAATATCACGTTTTTATCGCAACATTTTGATAAAATGACAAAATCCCGAAATAATCCCAAGATTTTAAAAATATAGCGATATTTTCATTTTTATCATAACATATCGCAATAATATCACGATATTTTTATTTTAAATTTTTTCTTAAATTTTATATATTTATATATTTTTTAAGAGAAAAGTGTTCCTGAGCTCTAGCTCAGATAAGCTTATAGCTAGAGCTCAAAAACACATGTAGCCCCACATTTTTGGGGTGATCCAAAGCATTCATTTGGAAGGCCCTTCCATGGATAGGGTGTGTACCAAAAATCAGCCCTATAGGATCATCCTAACCCTGCCATTTGTGGAGGGAAAAAATGGGCAGAAACATGGACACACAGTGTCTGTCCATTTTCCCCTCCACCTTTGATTGGGTTAGGGTGATCCTATCGATCTGATTTTTGGTACACACCCTATCCATGGAAGGGCCTTCCAAATGAATGCTTTGGATGCCCCAAAAAATGTGGGGCCACATGTGTTTTTGAGCTAGAGCTCAGATAAGCTCTAGCTCAGGAACATTTTCCTCATTTTTTAAATAATTTTATTTTTATCATTTTCATGATATAAACCTGAAAATATATATATATATATATATATATATATATAACACCAGAGATTTTCCCTCGCTTAGAAATTCCCGAGAATGATATTT
This sequence comes from Tasmannia lanceolata, assembly GCF_043159265.1. Taxonomy (NCBI): domain Eukaryota; kingdom Viridiplantae; phylum Streptophyta; class Magnoliopsida; order Canellales; family Winteraceae; genus Tasmannia; species Tasmannia lanceolata. The sequence continues at coordinate 52,313,081 of NW_027518692.1, forward strand.
GTGACAAAGTTGAATATTCAAGGCAGGGGTTCATTAACCGTAAATCGAGTAACTGCAAACGCTTGGCATACTTTAAACTAACAAAAACAAAAACAACCAAGTTTTTAACAATCAAATCATATGGAAATACTTTGAATATCCAAGACAAGGGTAAATAGCAATCACTCACTCACATCCAATGAACAAAGAAGTAATAAACTTTGGGAAAATTAACAAGATGGTATGATATCACCAACCTAACCCAAAAATTAATATCAATAGATGTAGCGTGAGAAAAAAGAATTAAATGAAAATGTAATAGACAGGTCATGTATCATGGATACATGGGAAGCATAAAGAAAGCAGTAGAAATAAAGAGCTATGAAGCAAGCTTTAAATTTATCATGAAATATTTTCAAAATAAAGAAAGGAACAGGTCATTGGGATACAAAATCCAAAAATAAATTGTACATGAAGAAGATTCCAATGCAAACCATTTAATCATCAAGGCAGTTCCTATTTTTTACGCAAACACTTGAAAATGGGTAAGAATTCAACTTATTGTCATTTGTAAGATTGACAAATCCTAGTAAATTAAGAGTAAAGAGATAAAAAGAAAGTTCCCTTTACGTAGTATACAAATTGGAAAACTTCACACAGTTAAAAAAAATTGTGCAAATTAAAAAGCCCTAATGAACAGTGTTGAACAAACAGATAACAACAAACATGCTCAAACAGAATCAATCACATAGGTGATGGAAAATAGTAGTCCTTGTGGAAACAAGTGGTAAGCAAATAATAGGAAAAGAACACTGCATTTAAAAGAGAAAATTGGGAAACTTCAAACTGTTAAAAAATTATGCAAATTAAAAAGCCCTAATGATCAATGTTGAACAATCAGATAATAATAAACATGCTCGAACAGGATCAACCACATGGGTAATAGAAATGTGAAGTCCTTGTGAAAACAAAGGGCGAGGAAATAATATGACAAGAACACTGAATTAAAAAGAGCAAAACAAATTCCAAAAAGGAATAAGATGATAACAATACCTTAAGAGCACCGAAGACACGGTTTCCAGTTGTAGTTCTAATAAGACCAACATCAAGAAGAGCACGGAATGGCCTCCTGCTCTCCGTAGGCTCAACAGAGTAATCATCACCAGTTGCCTGGCAATAGTATTATCATATCAATGTTACGTTTTCTTAAGGTTATAAAAATATAGCATAAATCTAGAACTGAAAGTAACAAATGAATGTACCTCTATGTTGCCCTGATATTCTTCATCCATCTCAAGTGTTTTCAATACACGGCGGGCTAAGAGAAGCCCAGTGCAATAAGCTAATGTTGATGAAACACATGGTTAGAATATCTTGATTCCAAAAAAAAAAAAAAACATACTATGGGCTGATGGTTTGGTACCTGCAGCATAATTGGTCAGACCGACTTCCAGCCCATAACGAGGCAGCTCATGGGCATAAGCGGCTGCGAGCACCATGTCACCAGCAATGGTTGCAGAAATTATTTGTGCAATGATATCCTTGTTTGTCTAATTATAATGTCATTAATGCTGAAAACATTAAAATTAATAGGAGGGAAAATAAATAACAAAGTGTGATAAGAGTAATTGTTGGATACAAAACGGACAACAAATCGATACTTAGGAGTATTGAATTTGTTCTTGTCTTGATTAATGAGCCGAATCCTAGCCCGGTAGTCAGTCTTTCCCTCTGTATAGAGAATACGAAATGAGGCATCAAAACAATGAACTGGTAAAACCTAGGAACTCTGAATAGGAGGAACAACATAATTATAATACCTCTCCTCCTTTTAAATTTGACTTGAAACCGCTTGAAGTAAGCGTTTGACTTGTGGGCTTTAACGAAGACCTGAAATGCAGAAAAGAAGTGTTGAATTTAAATCTTAAGTATACCAACAATAAATGCAAGATGAGATTTTCCATGACGCGAACTCTAATATAACTATAGAAGTGGTATTTATACCACTGCAAGTGTAAACACAAGAAAGGTTTTTCATCAGAATTGAAATATAACACACAAAATTCCCACAAAAAGGACAAGAAAAAAAGTTTGAAGATTCGTGAAACCCCAAGAGGTGCAGAAGTCCATAATCAAACAACACGATCGCACAGAAAAGCTTCAAGGGGAACAACGGCAAAAATAAACTAATAAGAAAAATATACATGAACTAATAAACCAGAGAAAGAGGAGCAAAAAAATAAGCCTTTAGCTTTGTATCATCCTCTAAAGACATAAAAAAGGATTCAAAATTTTATGAACAACCAAAAAGCTGGATGGAATCCTTAAAAACTGTGAAATATCACATGTAACATTGTTTCATTCAATATAGCTACAGAGGGATAGTAAAAGGGCGGCCAGTGCACAAGGTTCCAGCCATTGCAGGGTCTGGGGAGGGCTAAATGTACGCAGCCTTACCCCTGCTTTGCAGAGAGGCTGTTTCCGTGACTCGAACCCGTGACCACCAGGTCACAATGGAGCAACCTTACAGCTACAGAGGGATAGTAACATTAAAAAAAATTAAAGATTAAAATTAAAAAAAAAAAAAAACTGCCAAAAAAGTAGGCATACAAACAAAATATATCCTGGAAAAAAATGTGAATACAAAAAGACAGTGAAAATAGCATTGAAACCCTAAGACAAATGCATGTGATATCATGCCTTGGAATATAAGATTTCACCATTTACTCCCTTACTCCATGTGTAAATTTTTGGCAAAATCAATATTCAAATTGCGGTATAAGGAACTCACCAACACAAAGCAGGGCACTTCGGGAGCATATGATTGCCCCAGTAAGTTTTTATTATTATCAACTCAGGTGGCCAAACAAGTAATTGATTGACTTGGTACGGCCAAACTAACAACAGATATTTTGATGGAAAATAGATCCAAAAACCTAGGAAGAACCCCAGCCTCTAATGGAAATAAATCCATACAAAAAAAGCTTCATCTCGAGACCTTCAGAAAAACTACAAAGCATGGAAGCTATAGGAAGAAAAGGACACCAGTAAAAACCCTCAAAATCAATCACATAAATTTTGAAACCTTGTAAACCCCTCAAAACTCTTTTCAAACCTTACATAACATTATGAAGTTTCTCAAGCCCGAGAATTTAACAAAATAGCACACATGTTGTGTTGCATGGATTCCTTGTGGTACTGTGCTGAATCCTGCGTCGACACGGATTCGAGTTTAACAAGGCGGAATACGTCCTGTAGACGTGTCTTCACTCATCCATGTTTGGGGATTTATCATTTCAATGGCATCTTAGTATCTTACAAAACACAAAAGGGTTGTGTAAATATTCAACCCATAGTAGGGAATTGGTAGTTTTGTAAAGATCTTTTTTATTTGTATGCTAGGATATATCATTCAAACAAACAAAAATTGCATGCTAGGACACAGTCATTATATTTTTTTAACCCTACGGCATAAATGACCTTTTTTACTCATGAGATAAATAGGAAATGAATACAAGCCATGGGCATTCTTGGATTTTAGTTAAATGGAGGGCTGGATAGGTATTTCTAAGTTATCAAGTGCATTTAGGAGAGCATCATGGTCATTATCATTATTGTGGGTGGGAGTTCGGTTAGCTTATCCCACACCTCACTCCAAGCACACATGGCCCCCTCTCATGGACACACTTGTCACACAAAGCACACACATGTCACCCCAAGCACACACGTGACTGGAAGTACACACGTGCCTCTCCATGCAAACACTAGTCTCTCTACTTCTCTAATTGAAGTTTTAGAGGAAAAAAAGGAAGAAAATCATCCAAGAAAAATCTGGAAATTTCTCTATCTATCAGCCCTCTGCCCATCCTGGAACCTCCTCTTTGGCCCTTAACTATTTAGCTTTGGAAAAGTCCTATCCACCTTAGAGAATGATTTGACTCTAACTTAGTTTGAATAAGGAAGAGAAGGCTAGTTGGCGTTGATCCAAAGCTTAGAAAATTTTGTCATATCGAATTTGGGTCCTTCATCTTGCAAATGAGACCTTAGCAATAGCAAAGGTGTAGCAGTAAGGTGACCAGCTGAATTTGGGACCTTCGTCATTCTCTTCTTCCTTGTTATTTCTTCATCCATTCCTCAGTGGCATCCTCTGTTTGTCTCTAATTCTAGTTTTTAACCACCCCAACCTTGGAAAAAAAAATATAACATTACTTGCATTATAATTTTCGGTGCGGATCTTGGTGGTGGTAGCAAATATTCAAATGAGATTATGAAAACTTTGAAGGCCGAAGAGGGTAAAGGTTCCATGTGAACGGCACTTGCACATGGGTTAGTCGATCCTAAGAGAAGGGAAGCCCGTCAGATAGCGTGCATCACGCGAGCTTCGAAAGGGAATCGGGTTTTAATTCCTGAACCGAGATGTGGCGGCTAACGGTAACGTTAGGGAGTATGGAGAAGTTGGCAGGGGCCTCGGGAAGAGTTATCTTTTCTATTTAACAGCTTGCTCACCCTCTTATTAGTAGTTCTATTTACTTTCTCATTTGCTTTATAATTTTATAGGTTGATCGAATAATTTACTTACGATTGTTCCTGCTCAAACATGCCATGATATTAATTTTTTATTATTTTTAAGGGAAATTATAGATTTGCCCCTTTTTTAACTTGGGAGTTGGGACAGCCACATCTAGTATAAAATAGTAGTAAAAACTGCACGTGAGGGGGCTGTCCCAAGTAAAAAATGGATCTCAGAACCGAGATGAAAGAGGAGAAGAACATTAGTTGAAAAGAATTGAAGTTGATTCATAGAAGATTTAGAACCCTCGAGTTTTTTTCTGGACTATAGATTGAATTTGAAAATGAACTGAGAAAACCCATAGAACCAAAGAACCACATAAGAAATCCCTCAAACTATAGACCACATTATTCCCTATAACGGGTCTATTGTACAAAATGTTATATTTAAATAAGACTAGAATACCTCGCCATCTTATTTTTGTGTACAAGAAGATCTTTCTCTGAGCAAAACTAGTAGTAATCTGGTCATGTGCAAAGTGGTTTACCTTTTCAGCCAAGCCACCAAAATTTTCCCATCAATGAAAATTTCTAGCCCGCAAATGAAAGCTAAACCCTATCTTCTGATCTATTAAACCCAATAATCTTCAAAAGGTATTACAAAACAGTCGATAAAAAGGAATATTGAATACAAATCCCTGTAAGACCAACTATATGGCCAAGGAACCTGAGAGACTGAACAGGTCTTCCAGAACAAAACAAACAGTTCATAAATCTTACATAATGCACAACATAAAACAGATCCAGATCTCTAAAATGCAGCACAAAAAGGGGCAATCTGTGTTGAGTAAAATGCGGTAGGGGATGGAGAATGTTTGGTGAGAAATGATGAGAAAAAATGGTTTCAAGGTGTGTTACTCTAGTCGCTTTCCTTAAGACAATATTCCCCCTGCCAATTGAAGAATTGAGATGCACAGGGTTTCCACGAATTTGCATCCAAGTTACAATCAAGACCAATAGAATTTCTATTGACGTTATGCACAAACAGAAACATATCCAAAACACCATTGAATTTGACAAGTCTAGGAAGACACTTGTTTCTGTATCTACAGAATAACAAATAACTAACCACAGAGGAAAACGAAAATAAAAGAGAAAGAGGGTTTAGAAAGGCTTTAGAGAGTGTAGAAGGCTTTGGAAATGCTACAGTAATCACCACACTAATTTCATATTGTGCAGCAAATGGTGGATTTATGGTCTTTTTTGGTAGGTAAACTGGGTTTGAACCTCCAAATTCAAGGTTAGAAGAACAAAACCTTAAACAGTCAAGCTAGAGGCTCAACTCCAATTTATGGTCTTTTAATAGACCTTCTAGGGGGGTACTGTTGGAAATTTTCAAAATAAAGTGTTTTTGAAAATAGTTTAAAAAAATGTTATTTTAAATATGGATGTTTTTCAAAGTGGTGTAGAAAGGCTAGCAGGAAGACTAAAAGTCTAGTCCCACATGAAAAAGTGAAAAGAGTGGAGAGGAGCCACTAAGTATCCCTCCACTCAAGACAATTGCTTTTAAAGCACCTGTCTTTTGCAATGGTTGGTCATAGGACAGTGCTTTCACACGCACGCACACGGGGCAAGGGTAGTGGGTTATAGGGCGCTAGAGGCACATAGTGGGGCTTTTTAGCATAATTTGTACTTCGCACGTACACAACATCGGGAGGTGAGATTAGACACCTTAATTTTTGTTGAATAGATCTGGATCATTGACCTTAATACATGTTGATCTTGATCGGTTGGCGAGATCATACAAAATTGTATGGAAATCTGATGATATCGATTTGGACCACAGGATCGCACACAAATGCATACCAACGTTCGAACTCAATGCGGGCAGAAATTTGACCGTTAGATCATGCTCAATCATGATTCTACGGTCCAGACCAACTCCATATCGTGACTATTGGCTAGTGTAAACCTCGATCCACCCCATAATGGTTATTTGGCCATTGGATCACGACTAATCACCAACCTATGGTCTAGATTGCTCCATATTGAGTTTTGATTGTTGGTACACGTCTGATTACAATCTTGCGCTCCAAATTGCATTTGGTTGAGACGTTGAGTTCCGACCATTGGTGAATGTCTTATTACAATCTTGCACTCCAAATCGCCCCTGGTTGAGTTCCAACTGTTGGTACACATATGATTATAATCTTGACCCCAAATCGCACATGGTTGAGTTCCGAGAGTTGGTATGCGTCTAGTCAAAATCATGCGGTCTATATTTCACTCGAACAAGTTAGATAGTTGATCTGCATCTCAGCGCAGTCTTATGGTCCAGATCGCACCCGCTTATGATCGATCCGATCCGATCATCATACGATCTCGTTTGATCACACCAACCGATCAAGACAACACAAATCATGATCAACAATCAAGATCTAACTAGGAAAAATTTTAAGGTGTTTAATCTCACCTCACGATAATGTGTACTTGTGAAGTGCAAGGTGCGTCAAAAAGAGTCATTATACACCTCTTGCACCCTACAGCTTATGAACCTGTGTGCAAATGGTACTTCCTACCATTCAAAGGCCTACCATCGCAAAAGACATATGCTTTAAAAGCAAATGTCTAAAGTGGAGGAATACTTAGTAACCCCTCTCCACTCTTCTCACTTTTCCATGTGGGATTAAACTTTTAGTCTACCCACAAGCCTTTCTACACCACTTTGAAAAACATTCATCTTTAAAATAACTTTTTATTTTAATAATTATTTTCAAAAACACTTTATTTTGAAAATTTTCAACAATCCCCTTCCATTTATAAAATCTAAGAAAATATATACTTGATCAGACTTTGAATTCTTATGCATAAACGAAGGAGTCTCAAGATTTGAATTTTCACTTAGTGAAAATATATCAAAATTAACTAGAAAGGCATAGAATACATATCTTTGAACTAGCAAATCTATATGGCCAAAAGTGCACCTATAACTAAAGAACTCGAACACTAACATGTTATAAGCTTATTAAGAGCTTATAAGCTCAGTCTCCTCCTGTAAGCATTACAGGTACCATGAACTTTCCATTGTGATGGTTAGATTGAATCTTTTATAATACATGCAATCACTATGTATGATGTACATTATCTCCTTGAACTCAGGAATTGATGACTCTTCAAGCATTGAGTTTATGTTTCATCATCAGTGATAATCTTTTATTGGCTTTAGTCTCATCCCTATTGATGTTTTATAAATCAAATCTTTTGCAAGACATTTCGTCAGTGGATCAGCCAAATTTTGGTTTGACCTCATGAAATTAATAGTTACAACACTATTAGTGAGTAACTGCCTAACATAACTATGCCTAAGTCATGTATGTCTAGACTTACATACATAGACATGATTAAATGCCCGGCATAGCTTTAGGCTAAAATGGAATTTCTAAGACTAAATTCCTTAGCCACTCTGCCTCTTTACAATAAAAAGCTAATGCAACAAATTCTACTACTATGGTAGAACTAGTTATGCATGTATGCTTTTTAGAAGTAGATGAGACAGCTCCTCCACCGAGAGTAAATGTATATCCACAAAAAATCACTGTCAATTATCCAAGTGGCATTTGTGTATCCTTCAATCACTATAGGATACCGATGAGGACATGGCCTTAGCAGAACAACTTGAGATTGAAGACGGTAAAGGCTTGCAATATCATATAGAAGCCGAAATAACCTCTAGCTCAATGGTCAACGCTTCGTTCTTCAACATAGAGGTGTGCTCTAATTTTTCAAGGACTTTTGATTCTCAGCAAGAGGAGTCTTGGAAAAGTTTCTAGTTGAAGAGTGTTCCTATACGGAAAGTAGCAATGTTCTTTAGTACGTAACCTGCTAATTTTACTTGATTTGTCTTTTAAATCTTGTCGTAGTGCAAGATCCATTTCATTAAAACTTTGTAATCGTTATTCTCCCTCATTGGTTTCGGTTTCCATTCGAAATTCTAATAGCAATTAAAATTCAGATCTGCTGGAATTTTTCCTGAAAATCTGCCACTCCTTTCAGAGAAAATTCAAAGTTCGTTTTTTATAAAAAAAAAAAAAATTATCTACGATTCAGATCATGTAAGATAGTGAGTTTTTATTGTCGAATTGTTGAAACTGAGGTCATAATTCCTCATTCACAGCAGACAAGATCTGACTGTCAATTGCAATTCAGATCTGTCGGCCATTTTTTTCTCCTTGTTGCTTATATCAGCCGCATTCAAACTTGAGTATTTCAAATGTTGTTCAATCTATTGCTGTAAAAACCTGTTAATCTTCAGATCTGTACGTGTGAAATCTAAACAAAGCCTCGACCCCTGACTAGACACCAAGGAAGCAAACTTGGACGAAAAATAGAAAAATTAAAACAATCGAAGGAAGAAATTCATTTACTAGTCCAGTGGATTCAAAAACCTCAATCCAAACCATTATTGACAGTGTTAGTGTTGAGTGCACAAAAACACATTGAATAACCTGAACAGTAAAAAGAACTAGCGAATTACATAGATAGCCGACTAACAAGTAATATAAAAAGCAATAAAACATATAAAAAGAGAGGAGCACTTGAGTGGCTTTGGAGGCCGGATAAATCACCAAACATATTGCCTATGCTATCTCTTCTAATGAGAGCTACTAAGACGGTCAAAAGAGACCCCAAAAATCGGATAAAGTATAATTGTCTGCCATAGATATGCAAATCCATTAAAGACAATTCTCATTTAACTGTTAATATCAAGGCAAGGAACAGACATAAACGCCTAAATTTGCAATAAAATATTGCACAATATTATCACAGACCTTGGAAACCATGTCAACCAGAGTTAGACCCTTAGAGATGATCAGAAAGAGGCCCCAAAACCTTGAAATAAATTTGCAAGTTTCTATGTGGAACTAAAGAAGCCATTAAATTAACAAATAAATCATAGATGTATCGATAAAAAATGGGAAAAAAAAAATGCATCCAAATTCGGGCAACCTGTATTAACACTACATTCTGGCAAACCCATATTAACCCTACATTCTGACAATCCATATCAACCCTACATAGCTACCACATTAAATTAAACCCCAATAAACAGGCAAACCCTGTAAGACCTTCAAATATCCATTTACTACTTTCCAGTGCCAATCAACATACAATTGATATATTTTGTGAGAAAAAAACAGATATTAGAATCAAAATAGCCCTTAAAAAGCTTTAAATAAGTTGAAATGAGAGTCTATAGATATCTGAAAGACACTGAACTGGGCAATTCATAAGAACCTAGTTATCACAAAGAGAGAGAGAAGAAAAAAACAACAAACTCAAAGGCAATAAAACTGTATACAGTAGCTATGGCCATCTTGGAGAACATTAAATCGGCCATATAAAACCCTAAAAACATCAAAATAGACAGATCTAAACAACCCAAAAATAAATAAAAAATTGCGAGTCCCAAAGAAGCACCTCATGTTGCTATGAATATCATCTTAATGACTACGAAACATATAAAAAGACTAGAAATCCAATACCCACAGAAAGAGCTAAGACCATATAAATCATCGAAGAGGTAGAATCAAAACATGAAAGAGACCGAAAGTAGAAATGAAGATTTTTTCTCACCATTATGTTTGATCTGCTCTACTTCGTTTCTTCGGCCTTCGAGAGGAGAAACGAAGAGATTCTTTAAACCCAACCCTATTTGTGAAAGAAATCAACGGTCAGGATTGGGAAAGTTAATCCCGTCACAGCCATTATAAAATGAAAGACCCAAAATATCCTTCATTTGATTCCAGTGTCATGGTAAAGTGCGGTCGTGACTTTGGATTGCCGGAATCGGGAATCGGTTAACGATTCCAATTCTTGTGTTTGTGCACCAGTGAGATGAGAGGGCTATAATCATCTTCTCAAAAAGTTTTTTTTTGTAACATAACTTATCCATGATGGAGATCACTAAATGAATGGTTTCGATCAACAAAATAAGTGGGCCTTCTCATATCACCCATTTCATAGCAATCATTTTTTTTTGGTAGGTAAGTTGAGATTGAGCCTCCAACCTCCAAGTCTTGACCGTTGAGCTAGAGGCTCAATCCCTTCCTACCAATCTTTAAAGACCATTTGAGTTGTTTTTTGTCTGAACAACTTTAAATTATTATTTTTTTCCTTTAACTTTGCAAAACACCTAACATTAGATATTACAATGACCATACTTTCATAAGGATCTATCAAAAATAAATGACCATCCTTTAACATGGATTTTTATTAAGACTAGAAACATGTTTCTTATAATAAAAATATTCGAAACAATCCATGCATGTTGAGTCTCTCTCTCATATATATATATATATATATATATATATATATATATATATATATATGAGGAAAGTGAAGCTACACCGCCGGTGTTGCTAACTTAGCTACACCGCCGGCTTAAAATACAATGAGCCCACATTGTTTTGGTGATCCAAAGAATTCATTTGATTGGCCCTCACATAGATAGGGTGTCCACCAAAAATCAGCTCCATAGGATCATCCCAACCCTACGATTTGTGGAGGCAAAAATGAATGTGTAAAAACCTTCACAAATCTGTCCATTTTTGCCTCCACAGTTTGAAGGGTTGGGATGATCCATGGAGCTGATTTTTGGTGGACACCCCATCTATGTGAGGGCCAATCAAATGAATGGTTTGGATCACCAAAACAATGTGGGCCCATTGTATTTTAAGCCGGCGGTGTAGCTTCACTTTCCTCTATATATATATTAAAGTTAAGTGAAGCTATACATACGTGTAGCTAACTTAGCTACACCGACGGCTTAAAATACAGTGGGCCCACATTGTTTGGGTGATCCAAACCATTCATTTGATAGGCCTTCACATTGATAGGGTGTGCCCAAAAAGTCAGCTCCATTGGATGATCCCAACCCTTCAAACTATGGAGGCAAAAATGGACAGATCGTAGGGTTGGGATGATCCTATGGAGCTGAGTTTTTAGGCACACCCTATCTATGTGAGGGTCCATCTCATGAATAGTTTGCATCACCGAAACAATGTGGGGCCCACTGTATTTTAAGGCGTCGGTGTAGCTACACTTTTCTCATATATATATATATATATATATATATATATATGTGTGTGTGTGTGAAGGGATTGCCAAAGATAGGCTTTAAGATCAAATTAATAATACCTTTTTTTTTTTTAATTAACAAGATAAGAATCCTTGTTGTGATTGTTTTATTCCTAGTTCTTACAAAATTACAGGCTAAATTGTGCATTTATACATTAGAGGTACTAAATCCACAATAGAGTCTATCTATCCTCCATACACCTTGAATATTATTAGACCCATTAGTCTCTGTGCCCTTAAATGTTGACACGTACTGCAACATATATTAAGCCTCCACTGCCATCTGAACAAGATTCATCTTTTTTCTAGGGCATATTATGAAAAGGGAAAAAAGACTCAATAAATGTGTCAAACAACTGAAATTGTCCGTAGGTGGTGATTTAATTTCGGTTCCCTACTGTAAGGCATTGTATAGGCCGAAAGATTTTTTTTTTTTTGCCTTCAAATGCAAATTCTCAACTCAACTCAACAAAGCCTTTGTCCCAAACAAGTTGGGGTCGGCTAAATGAATCCTTTCGAAATTTCATGAAGAATGTGAAATGAATCTATCCGGCTCTCATCCTAGCTCTAGTTGGGTTCTTCTACGTAGATCATTTTCTTCCATTCTATCCTATCCATGGTCATGTTCTCTATTATGCTCCTAGCTATCTATTCTTTTCTCACTGTTTCTACGCAAGTTGTTTTCGGTCTGCCCCTACCTCTTTTTACTCCAATTTGGCACGAGTTGCCTCTTCTCACCGGAGCATCCAAAGGCCTACGTTGGATATATCCAAACCATCTTAAGCGGTGCTCTCTCATCTTTTCCTCAATTGGTGCCACGCCCACCTTTTTACGAATGTCTTAATTTTTAATTCTATCTAAACCTTGTGTGGCCGCACATCCATTTAGGCATTCATATCTCCACTACACTCATCTTATACACATGCTGCTTCTTGGTAGCCCAACATTCTGAGTCGTACAGCATAGCTGGCCTCACAGCTGTCCTATAAAACTTTCGCTTAAACTCGGTAGGATTTTACGGTCGTACAGAACTCTTGATGCAAGCTTTTACTTCAACCAACCTGCTCTTATTCTATGGTTAACATCATCTTCAATCTCTCATTCCTTATGTAGAATTGAACCAAGATAGCAAAAGATATCCCTCTTAGATACCTCCTGTCCAGTCATATTTATTACATCCTCATCCCACCTTTTTACATTATTAAAACATTTTTATATTCTGTCTTAGTACTACTCAGTCTAAAACCTCTTCAATCTCTCCTTCAAATGCAAATTAAGCATAGAAAAATGTCACCTTCTTCTCCTTCTCTAATATTTCCTTATTTTTTTCTTCTTTGCAACTGAAAAAAGGAGGAAGAAGAGGAAAGACGGCCCCTTCCATTTTTTCGGCATCAGTTCCTCTTCCTTCTTCTTCCTCCTCTTCTTCTTTCTCCTTATTTAGAGTTGCAAATATGAAAAGACAAGAAAAAAAATTAGACGAGAAGAAGATGACATTTCTCAATGCTTTATTTGCACTTAAAGGCAAAAATGCCTTTTGGACCTTACACGCAATGAAGCAAGGAACCGAAATTCAACCACCATATGAAGACAATTTCAGATATTTGATGCATTTACTGAAGTCTTTTTTCCTGACGATTTGTTCCAGTGCGGGTAAATAACTAAATACAAAAGAGTAATCCATTTTGGTGTACAGCGAGGTGTCTACTTTTCCTGCATTGATTTTTAACCTCGAACTGATTTCCGTTGTTCCAATGTGCAAGGTATTTGATTTTCTCTAATGTTTTAGTGACCCCATGTAGGGTTAAATGGCAGGCGAGGGGTCGGTTACATACCCCTCATGAGGGGTATGTCTACAATTTCTGGCCACCGGAACAACCACCACTTTTTTCCTGGGAATAAATGAATGTTTTACCCTCTATTTACCTCCATTGGAACATTTTCAATGGGGTATGAGTTATCCAAATGCCCAAAAACTAATTTTCCATGAAAAGAATCTTCCAAGATAGAATTTGAAAGCATCCAAACAGAATAAAATCATAATCCGGAAGAGATAAGCCTCTCTTCCTATATACTGATGAACCACAGAAAAATAAAATGTTTTTCTGTAGGCAAAAAAACATGTCCATAGAATGAAAACCATAGGAATGATGATCGATGGGACTGTGGAATGTTGTATTAAAATTATATGATGATAAAAAGTTCCCTTTGAAGAAGGGATTTAGATAAATCTGTCCAAGTTGAAATAAATTTCTCTTGAACTAATATTTTGTTAAAAAGTAGTCTCCCTTAAAACCCAATCTGTCCAGGTTGAAGGAAATCTCTTTTAAGTAATATTTTGTTAAAAAGCAGTCTCACTCAAAACCTCCAAACAAATGACTTAATATTTTAGCAACTTTAGATCAGACATGGAAAGTAAAATAATGCCAAAATCAACCTAAAATGAGAAACAAGCACGCCAAATCATTTCTTCTTGCCTGCCTTTGCTGCGTCTCCAGCCTTAGTCTGCTTATGAAACACACAAGAACAATAGCAAAAGAATTTTAGGAGAACGACGAAATAAAAAAGCGATATGAAACATAAGGAAAATCGACTGCTACTTCACCTTCTTAACTCCCCGAATCTTCTTCGCCCTGTTCTTTCTTTCCTTCATCTGCTTTCTTGATTTCTCCACCTTTGTATCTAGCCCATTCTGCCAAACATGGACACATCAAATGGTCAGAAACATGAAATGTATGAAAGAGCAAATTAACCATGTGTTACACACACTGACAAATATATGTTTGAAGTTTCTACTTGTTTCTCCAAAGGTTATACAGATGAAAAAAGTAATCAATATCTGCAGTGATAGGGATGTCCTTTTTTTTCAAAGGTAAAGAAAAATTATAGATAAAAAAAATTACATGGGGCCAGAGATTGCCCCATATAAAAAGTCCCTAGATACACCCATCTCAGCTTGCAGATCAGCTAACCCATTGGCACTACGAAGAGTACCTACATGCTAAGCATTGCTGATAACATGATATAATGTTCCTGATCTCGTTAAAACGCCACAAGGGACTTGCCACTCGCCCAAGTATAAGAATTTGACGAGTCTCCCTCCACCACAAGCACATGCCGAACAATATCTGTTAAGCTGTAATCCCACTAGGTTTTCTTTTTCTTTCTTTCTTTCTTTCTTTTTTTTTTTTTTCGAAACTGTTGACTAAATTAAATGAAATATAAGAAATACAAATGCATTCAGGGGGGGTAAGGACTGCCCCATATACGGAGTCCCTATGTGCATCCAGTTTTGCCAGACGATCCGCCAAGTCATTTGCACTTCTAGGGATATGGGAGGAGATTGATCTATTTATGCGCAACACTTTTATATTGTCTGTTAACTGGCCTAGCCTCAATGAGCGGTCTCCCTTGCGAGAAGCCCAGGACAAAGCATTGGAAGAGCTGCCTTCAATCACTAGCTGCCCCCAATTGACTAAGAAAGATGCAAATGCCCCTATGAATGGCTCGAATCTCCCCGCTTTAGAGGAATCAGTAGGACCTATAGGGCCGGGAATGGAGAGGATGGTGGTGCCCCTAGATCACGGAAAACACCTCCTTTGCCCCTGTATTGCTGGGTTTGCCAAGGGAGCAAACCATCGACATTGAGCTTGAGCGTGCTAACCGAAGGAGGTTTCCATTTGGCAGTTACCTTGGATTTCAACACAAAGCTGTTAAGAACCTCCTTTGCCCCTGTATTGCTGGGTTTGCCAAGGGAGCAAACCATCGACATTGAGCTTGAGCGTGCTAACCGAAGGAGGTTTCCATTTGGCAGTTACCTTGGATTTCAACACAAAGCTGTTAAGAAGCGTTCCCCACACTCTCATGATGCCATCGAGAGAGTAGCCTCTGAAGGATTTGTATTGCGAGGCCCACGATGCAATTGAGAACTTTGGCTTTCTAAGCCAGACATGTAGGGAGAGCAGCTCTATCTTCAAAGATCCACGCATTCGTTTGTGACCATAATCCCTAAAACACTACCATAGAGGTAAGATGCCAAAGAGTCAACCCATAGAGCCGAAGCCTCTAAGGTGCCAACTCAACCATAGATCTCCGATCAAATTGGGAAGCACCCGCTTGGATCTTGAACCACTTGAAAACCTGACTCCAAATGTAAGATGCGACTCAGGCAATGGATGAAGAGATGACCAGAGGATTCTTCCTCTTCACATAGGCTGCACCTATTTGCAAGCTGAACTTTGTGTCTTTGAAGTTTGTCCATAGAATAGGTTTTGTCCTACATGGCCATCCATCCAAAGGCTTGGATTCTAGAAGTTAACGAGCTCCAGACCTTCTGCCAAGGGAAATATGAAGCAAAGGGGTGCCGCAGGAAGCAATAAAAAAGAGTAGCCTCTGAAGGATTTGTATTGCGAGGCCTGCAATGCAATTGAGAACTTTGGCTTTCTGAGCTAGACACGTAGGGAGCAGCTCTATCTTCAAAGATCCGCGTATTCGTTTATGACCATAATCCCCAAAACACTGCCTTAGAGGTAAGATGCCAAAGAGTCAATCCATAGAGCCGAAGCCTCTAATGTGCCAACACAACCATAGATCTCCGATCAAATTGGGAAGCACCCACTTGATCTTGAAACACTTGAAAACCTGACTCGTGGATTTTTGGTTCGTGGATTTTTTGTGGTTATTGGTCATTTTACCTTTTGTTGTAGGGCAGATCAGTATTAATTTTTGGGGACTGTATTAATTTTTGGGGACTTAGATCCTTAGAGTGTTTTGATCACCAGACTATGTTGTAGGAACTTGGAATTAAGGAATGATATCTCATTTTCATTTTCCTCATGCATGGAAGACTTATAATTTGTTTTTTTTGCTTTGTTTCTCACTATGATGAAACATGAATATTATTGCTTCCGCGCTTCCGCACAATGTCTTGTCTTGCGGCAACCACCCGTATGTCAGAGCATGTGTGCAAAGGCTCTGGGGTACCGGATGGAGCATCACAGTCATACTTTATCCAAAAGAACATCATTTTGGGATCTGATCTTCTTGATACCAAGGTCAGTCACCCTCTGGGGCAACAAACAATCTCCCAGCCAGATGAACATTTTTGACAACAGAATCATCATTCTACAAAAAATTTTGGAATATCGTTTCAAAATGAAAAAAGAAGAATTGTTTCGATTCTGATTCAATGAATCTATCTCCTACATAATTTGTCTCACCAATAGTGAAGTTCATATGCTAAGAATCACTGCACCATTGAGAACATGAGTAAGTTTTACCCATCAATAATTGAATCAGTTTTTAGTTTTGTGACTGGACCCGACAAAGGAAAATCCAATTGCCTCTTGTTACCATTAATCACTAACTCTTCACCATAATATTTAACAACTGACCAACATGCATGTGATCATCATCAATATGATTAAATTTGAAATACAATTCCAAATGAACAATTGATGCATAGCGATAGGCCAAAATAATTCAACAAAATATTCCTAAATTGCGGTTTCTTAATGCATGAACAAGCATTCAAGTACATAATGCATCCAGGGCAAATAAAACGAGGACAAACGTCTCCCAAAAAAAGAAGAAACTAACATCAGTAAAAATGCATTTAATAATCTTATCTTTGGAATTAAAAACCCTTCTGAGGCTGTTTCGTTTGCAAATAACACAAACATAATAGCAGAGTTTCTTGGATCCCGCACAATTCGTTGTTTGGTTGCTATTAAAATCAGAATGGGGCCCTTTAAAGACGTTTCCTGCCAATTTTGAAAATGGACATGGGTGGTGGAACTCCAACTCATCACATTCTCGAGGGTGAGGGGAATCAGGGTTCCACAGGATCCCTACCCGCGGATTTGCAAAGGGGCTGTTTGGGTGTGACAAAAGACATGAATGGGGTAATAGGACTATCATCTAATTTGAGTATTTCTGAGGCTGGTGTGTTGGCTACTACAGCTTTCACCAAGAATGTGGCAGATCAATCAACATGAGCTCATTTCTGCCCAAAACAGAAATGAGATGAGCTCAGCTCCACATAAATTCATCACATTCGCAAATTGATCAGACATGAATGGCCTTGTTCCCAGAAAGTGTGACAATGAAACATACCCTAAGCCTTTGACATATCATACTTCATACATACAGGAAAGAAACCAGGGCATTGGTTGTCTACATTTATAAAGATAGAGAGAAACATAGTGACCCTTCAAGAAACACAAACAGATATGTTAAGGCATTTAAGATGTTAAAGAAGAAGCAGAGATAGATTTACCCTGATGAGCCTGTATTTGGGCTCATACTTCTTAGCACTTTCAACAGAATCGTAAACCAGCCCAAAGCCTGTCGATTTGCCTCCACCAAAATGCGTACGGAACTTAAATACAAATATTGAGTTTGAGTCCTTCAATTCATAAATCTTTGCCAGCCTCTCCTTCAGCTCAGCCTTGGAAACTAGAAAACAGGATCATAAACAAACGCATTCAATACAAAAAAATAAATAAAACAATGTACCATAGACAAAAAAAAACTACTGATCTGCACAAAAAGACACAAGAGATACAAAAGCAAACGCCATACTTTGGAAACATTTGCTCTACCCGGATGCAGAACATCGATGACCTGTGTAAAATCAAGAGAAGGTTAAACAAAATTGAAACTTGTTTCTTCTGTGTAGATTCAACGATAGAAGACTTACGAACTGCTTTCTTGAGAGCAGCCTATTAGTCATAAACTTTCTGGTTCGAATCGTTACAGCTTTGGTGTCTGCCATGTTTGCTTCGAACCCAAAGCCCGCTTTTCTTCTGTATATTAGAAGAAGCACTCAAATGAACAAACAGAACAGAAACAAACCCTAAAACCTATAACTAAAGAACAATGGCAGCCCTGAACGAAAATCCACCATACAAGTGTATGGTGATCGGAATCAATCACCCGGCGGGGACCATGGTAATGGGTCTCTGCCCAATAATATGATGCACCTATCAGACAATCATAACCATCGGATCAATTGACAATTACCCTGTAAATGTGAAGGGTTTGCCATTTTGAGAGGTGTGGGGATATCAAAACAAGGGGGAAGTCCAAGATCTAAATACTGTAGTCTGATCTTCTTGTGTTGGTTTCTCATCAGACTTATTAAACCTACGTTTTCAATGCAGTTAGAGCAGAAATTTATAGATTTGTTATCAAATAGCATCTCACATGTCACAGCAAACACAAAATCATACCAATCTTGACTGCAAAAAAAGAGAGGCAGAGACAGCTAAAAAGAAGGCAAGGAAGACCTTGTAACCCTAGAAATGAAGAATGGGTGAAAAGACTCCTAGCTATAAAATCTGTATTTCAATCAGAGAATTAGAAAACCTTCAAAATTTATAACGAAATGCAAGCGAAAACCCTAAAATTGGATGATGATTGTGAAAAGAAAAAGGCGAAACATGCAACCCAAAAACCATAATCCTGGTGGGATAGAATATTAAAAAAAATCCCTCGGATTTAATACGTCCGCCATGAAAATTAGAAGAGAGAGAGAGGGACAGTACCAGAATTAAGGGTCTCCGCTGGCGAGAAGTGTACAGTGTAAGGTTTTTCCCTACTATTCGAAACAGGGCTGGTGCAACTTGGGTCGGGGTTCAACCCGATATTGGCTTGGGTTGGGTTGGCATTTTCTTGGGTTAGGTTGGGTTGGGAAAAGCCAACCCAATTTAATTCGGGTTGGATTAGGATTGAGGCATTGGCAATCTGACCCCAACCCGACCTCCTTCCTCTAATTTTGTCATGATTTTCTTAGGGTTATATTGTTTTTCTTGTATTTTTTTGTTTGGCCCTATACCCGAACCCAATCCGATTTGGAGGCCGGTTGGGTTAGGGTTGGCCATCCTCAACCCGGTCCAACCCGACCCGTAGTTGCACTCCTACTTGAGGGGGTATACATCGAAAGAATGTCCAGACGAAGCTTGACTGGGTCTGGACGAGTGATCCGGGGTTCTGAACCTGTTCAAAATAAGCTAGCCTGTGTTCTTCATTCTCAACCGTCAACGGGGCTCCAATAAGGAAATAAATACCCATTTATTGCTCCGACCCTCTATTTGTGGATCTGGGTATTATGATGATCTAACGGTTACAATTTTTGGGATGGCCCACTCGATCAATGGTCTGAATCACCCTCCGCTTGTGCCACGTGCTGGAAGTAACTAGTCTAGTTAAACAATGATGCCACAAATAAAGAAAGGTTATCAATATCGGCACTACCATTTTTTATAATTGCACTAACTCATCCTGTCTTTTACTATTTAAACACCTGTCAAAGCTTATTATAGTCCCCAAAAAGCTGTAAGAAACCATTTAGTAAAGAAAAGAAAAAACTGTGTTTGTGCAATTATTAAAACATACTAGTGCAAATATGAAATATCAGCGGCATAAACTAAAAGTAACTAAAAAAAGTTCAGGCAACGGCTCTTAACTCTTGAGGCAAAACTAGCCGTTACTTTCACATGTAGCTGTGTCCCCCAACGGTCATATTTCCACCCTCATCAAAAGCTTCAAATAAGAACATCCCCCTAAATCTCTCACCATTCACCTCTCTAATAATTTCTCCCTTGCCAGAAAATCGATCGGAAATTCGAAACCCATATCCCCTAATTCTTCACAAACTGGTACCATATGGGTATGTCTATAAACCAATCATCTACCATGACCACCCAATCACATACCCACACCCACAAGATCTTCCTCTTATGTAACTACATCCTCCTAGGAGCAGCCTCTAGTTGCATTTTTCTCACTCTCTCACTCCGTCTCGTCCCCTCAATTTGCGGATTCTTCTTGATCCTTCTCCACATTTTTACGATCATGGCCGCAGTAGCCGGATGTGCTGCGGCCACCGCCGGGACCAGCCAGTGGTACGCGGCCCACATGGTGGCCACAGTTCTAACCGCGATCTTCCAAGGGTCTGTCTCTGTTCTTATTTTCACAAGAACAGATGATTTCCTTGGAGGGTTGAAATCTTATGTTAGGGAAGAAGATGGGGTTGTTATATTGAAATTGGCAGGTGGGCTTTGTATTTTGATGTTTTGCTTGGAGTGGGTGGTGATGGCACTTGCATTTGCATTGAGATATCATGCTTATGTTGAAGGGGATGGGAGTGGGAGTGCCATGAAGAGGAGTGCTAAGGTGCAAGAGGAGGAGATGAAAGATTGGCCTTGGCCCTTCCAAGTTTAGAGAGACAAAGGGACCTGAGAGGGGGGAGGCCTTGTTTTGTTATTATCATGTTATTTTGATGCGTGTGATGCAGATAGTCATATATTACTTTCTTTGTGGGTCATATTTATTTATTATATTTTTGGGAGGAGGAGAGCTGGAAATTGTATTATTTCTCTAGTGTTTAGTGATATGACATTTGTTGTTATATTTCTCTAGTGTGAATGGACTACTATTTCCTTTATAATACACAAATGTTATTCCATTTCCATTAGGCTCTATTTGGAATGCAGAAGGAATATTTCTTTTCTTAGATTTTCTTGTTTCTAAAATTTGAAGAGAGTGATAAATTTAAGGGTCCCCCCCCCCCCTGTAAATAAAAAAATGAACGGTTGAAAAGGCCATAAACATTATTTGGATTGTCCACTAGATCAGCGGTCCCGATTACAAATGTCTGACCCCACTTTGTCGATCCTGAGTGGCATCCACATTGTCGGACTCCATCTGTGAAATTGGCTTGGGACTCCAGTCTTGGGATAGCAAAATCGTTTCCCAAAATATTTTAACCAAAAATGTGAACATCTCTCTCCAGTCTTGAGAGTTGACCAATGAGAGTCGTTCGCATTATGGATGCGCATCGATGTCATTGTGTTTGGGTTCTGCGTGTATCAATGTTTTGACCAATCACGAATCATTCACGTTTTGCACATGCTGACATGTATCACAGTCTGTATGTGTTGATATCCCCACTCGGCGTCACGCCCGTAGTGTCCATACTGAAAAAGTCCTTTGCATCTGTGTAAAGGCCAAACGAGCCCAAGTAAGAAGTGTCCTTTCCCTTGTTCTTTCAATCGCCTGAAATCCAATCCCAGAGGAAAAAAAAAACATTTCGTTTGTCAACCCTTCGAATTGAGTTTCTGATTTTGCCTCCAAGGTGGTGGCACAACACCGCACATGTACACTCCACACTCGGTACACTGACCAACTGCGCTGGAGCAATTTTAAACCAAACAACTCTATACCATGGAGGGGAAGAAAAAAAAATGTTTTCCAAGAATTTTTTTTGTCAAATGTGTTTTTCTTACAATCCAAACAGAGCCATAGTATTATAAAATACTGGTGCCGGGGCCTAGGTTCATAGTTAAATTTTAGGTAGAAAAAAGGGCCACGGTGGGTTCTAACTTCTAAAGTTGTAGGGTTGCTTGTAGATGATATACATTTTTATTATTTTGATGTTTTTGGCATTGTCTTATGGAATTCGTAGTTCTGCTCTCCAAATTCGTTCAACTTTCTCTCTTCTTTAATGCAACTCTTAACTAATTCACTCCGAGTACATCATTTAGGATGAGTGTAAGTTCTGATCCTTGGAGATTCTTAGGGGCCGTTTGGATACGTGGATTTTAGAATCCGGAATTTCTTCAAAATTGTAGTTAAGAGACGAGAAGAAGCGGACCAACCGTCGTTTTTTACTTCTCGCCCTTCTTTCTGACACCAAGAGAGTAGCAGATCCTCCCATTTTTCCAGGTTTTAGAAATCTTAGGATGTAGGAGATATTTCTAAAACCTGATTTTCTAACTTAAAATCCAAGAAATGTTGTCAGGACAGTGGCGGTAGCAGCAACAACAGCTAGATCATGAACCCTCTTTTACACTGTTTTGAAACTAAAAACCTGGATTCTAAAATCCGCATATCCAAACGGCCCCTTAGTGTGTGTAATACATGGCTACTAGAAGTAAACCAGTTGTAGATCATGAAGCTTTGAAAGACCTTTGCGCCAAATAGGGGATTATTACCTGTGGGTCGGAGAAAGTGGGTCCACTATGATTGATTCCCTATAATAGCTGGCACGTTGTCCGATTACAATATAGGTGAGTATTACTTTTATGATGAACCCCAAAGACACGGCCGACCTAGCTCAGTTGGTAGAGCGCATGGCTTTTAACCATGTGGTCGTGGGTTCGAATCCCACGGTCGGCGCTTAAATAAACCTCTTCATAATAAATATTTTTAGATTAAGCCTCTCCTCTATGGTCAAGGTTTTGTTCTACTACGCATTCCTCGTGTAACGTGATCACTTTTGACGTTAAAGTTGCCCACTGTTCACCCTACAAGGGGGCGAATGTGTACTGCAGAGGGGTGCAAGGGCGCTTGTGTTTGGAGAATCGATTTTGTTAAAACCAATAAGGCTACTTGATGTTGGCACCAAGGTTTTAAATTTCGGTTTCGGACCCACTGAAATTTGGTATTTTGGCTCGAAATTTAGTAACAAATTTTTTTTTAATAGAAAATGGCATTTAATTGAAATTTCGGAGCGAATTTAACAAATTACCTAAATTCTGAAATTTAGGCCGAAATTGGAAATTTCACAAAATTTCCAATTTTGGGAAATTTCGGTTTCGGTCGAAATTTAAAACCATGATTGGAACTACCATATTTTAATAATTGCTCAAACACAGCCTGTCTTTTCTCATTTAAACCGTTAACAAAGTTTATTGCAGCTCCCAAAAGCTCTTAGAAGCCAATTAAAAAGAACAGACAAACTGAGCTTGTGCAAATATTAAAACATGGTGGTGCCAATATCAGTAGCCAACCAATTATTGGCAAAATTGGGTCCTTTACGTTTTGGAATGTGGACTCAAAATCAATTCTCAAAATTCAAAACGAACACTTCTTTTGCAGTAGTATAATCGAATTTGAAGTCAAATTGGTTCTACATCCCAGCAAAGGAAAATGGAGCACCAAACACCACATCTTCACAGACCAAGAACGACGAGATCACCCCTTTCATTATAGGGTGGCGGAGTGATTGTATCATTCGAGCCTAAACATAGCTGGAATGTTGAATTGATTTGAGTCCAAAATCGATTTTACACATCAAACCAAAAGCTCAACTTAGTCAAGAATTGGTTTTGGACTCTGGGCAGACAAGGCAGTAGCTAATAATTAAGAAACAATAGTTTAATCGATTTTTAAAAAGATCTACCTGTCTTGATTTCAGATCAAGGCCAGCTATTTTAATGCAAGTTGTTTTTATCATTATTCTTTAGGGAAAATTACACTTACCCCCTGTAGTTTCTGACACATACACTTCTAACCTTGCATTTCAAAACGTGACAAGTACACCCCTGAAGTTACAGTGGGTTTTTTTAACGTGACGGAGTAAACGGCTAGGCGAAAATGACTAAAATGCCCTCGTCTTCCCCAACTGAAAATGAGATGGATATGGTGGGTATTGAATCTTGGATCTGTTGAGCCTTAATATGTGAACTGAAATCAAAATACTTTAATAAAAGTAATAAAAGAATAAGAAGAAACAAAATAGTAACTTGGATCTAAATCCAACGTAACTTGAATCACCAAAACACTTCAACGAATTGTTCAAAACTCCTATCTCAAAACCATGAAACGCATCTCATCTTCAACCTGGATACTTAAAAATATGCTCCAAATGTGCAGGCCCAAAAATCCACTTTGAACCAGCTCCAAGCCCACTTCACTCATCCTCAAAACCATTCAAATCCAGATTCAATACCATTTCCATCTCATTTCAATACTCATTCCAACCCAGATTCAATACCAAACCCATCTCATTTCCAAATCTATTCATGCCCAGATTCAGTGCCAAACCCATTCAAATTCAGATTCAATACCATATCCATCTCATTTCTATACCCATTCCAACCTAGATTCAATACCAAACCCATCTCATTCCCAATTCTATTCATGCCCAGATTCAGCCAAACCCATTCAAACGCAGGTTCAATATCCCATCCCTCTTTGAAATACATCTCTCGGAGCTCAATTCACCCATCCAGATCGATAGCCGCTAGAACCCACCTTCGCAGCCACCCAACTTCGAAACCCATTTTGATTTCTTCACACTATCACATATCTTATTTCAGGTATATAAAAAAGCTCATTCATTTGCCTTTATCCCTGTTTCTTATTTCCTGTTTTTTTTAAGGTTCATGACCTTTTGCTTTCAGGGCTTTTCAAAAAGTACGGTAGGCCCATTCCATAGGATGATCCAAACCGTCCATTTGTTCAGCCATGCCACAACGTAAATGGGTTGTGCCGGAGATTGCGACGGTGGCCGTGATGAAGGAAAGGGCATAACCCTAATCCCTCTGCAAATGTCTTAAAACCAGTGAAGGTATTTCTGTCCTCAAAATCTTAACCCATGTTAGTTTGGGCCATTCCGTCGGGTTAAACTAACGGACAATTCACGGAGGGGGTATACTTATAACAAAATGCAATATCAGGGGATATAGTTCTCACGTTTTGAAAGTCAGGGTTAGAAGTGTATGTCTAGAGGGGGTGTAAATGTATTTTTCCCTATTCTTTAAACTCAACATCCATTTCATAAAGACTAGTTGTCTTACGGAATGATCCAGTCTCTCAATGGTTAAGGCTTTGGTCTTCAACCTTGAGGTCAAAGGTTCGATCCCAGCTTACTTACCAAAATAAAAAGACTAGTCGTCTTCATTAACAGAAGGAAAACACTTCTTAAACGGGATCTTGTTCAGAGCAAGGACACAATACACAACATTCCATAAAACTCTGACAAGAAAATGGCACTAATCATATAAAAATACGTACTTTTTAGAGAATTGTTAGCGTCCATCACAAAAGGCATTTCGCAGCTGGTATGTCGCACTTCAGACCAGCCACCTCGTGAATGGAGACAAAAGCTGTTGTCTTCATTCACGAGGTGGCTGGTCTGACGCCATTTGCGATGGACCTTAGCGAAGCCCTACTTTTTAATATCTAATATATCTGTGAAATTTACAGAGCCACAGGTTGGAAAATGTAATGTATTTAATAGCTATGGATAAATTTACATGTGTGTGTATATACTTATATGATATTTAAGTCATAAAGGAACTTATATTTACAGGGTATTTAATATTTCCAGGAAACTTTACATTGAGAGGGCTGCTACAGGAAACTTAATTTGTTTTTTTTTATGATAATGTAGAATTAATTTCTGAATAGAAAATTTCAGGAAATTTATTTGATTTTCATAATGCATCCTAATTTATTAATTTTAAGTATTTTGCATTAGAGGAAAGTGTTCCAAAGCTATAGCTTATCTAAGCTATAGCTCAAAAACACGTGGCCCCACATTTTTTGGGGGATCCAAAGCATTCATTTGGAATGCCCTTCCATGGATATGGTGTGTACCAAAAATCACCCCTATAGGATCATCCTAACCCAACCAAAGGTGGAGTGGAAAATGGACAAACAATGTGTCAATGTTTCTGCCAAAATTTCCCCTCAACAGATGGCAGGGTTAGGATGATCCTATAGGGCTGATTTTTGGTACACACCCTATCCATGGAAGGGCCTTCCAAATGAATGCTTTGGATCCCCCAAAAAATGTGAGGCCACATGTGTTTTTGAGCTATAGCTTAGATAAGCTTAGATAAGCTATAGCTTAGGAACACTTTCCTCTTTGCATTATTCTCATTTGAATATTATATTGCATTAGTTTCATAACCCATAAATTTTAATTATGTACTGAATTCCATGTTATTTAAGGAAAAATATTTAAAAATGCAGCTTGAAATAAGTTTATGTTATTCTAGCTTTTTGACATTTTATGCACTTATTAAATATATTTTTTAAATATCTCAATCTATTACATTTTGAACGATAATCTACAAGACTACAACCTACAGAAGGCATCAACAAATTGATCATGAAAATACAGAGAAAAAAAAGAGAAAAAGATGAAAGAAAAAGGAGAGGGTGATCATTCATCAGAACTGGTATAAGGAGTTATGAAGATTCATCAAAAATTCAATTCAAAACAAAATCTCTTAACAGCTTGTTCTCTTCATCTATTCGATGTTAAATGGGTACAATCACAAAAGGAATTGGGCCATCAAATCTTGGGCATGAAACTAATTTTCTAATTTATTAAGATAAAAAGTAATATAATTCGAGCCTTCCACACTCTGGATTTAGATCTTACTGAAATTTCACCTCTTCAGCAATGAGAATACAGAAGCCATTACTGTATACCATTGCGTTCACTGAAAGAGAGAGAGGCCTTCAATCGATCTACGATATGTGGCAGCATCTGAATGTTGTCTTGAATTGCGTGATCAACGCACGATTCCAAGTCAGTCATGGCTCCTGTCTTGAGTTTTTGCAGCTTGGCTGCCTCAAATCTGTCTTGGCAAACCATCAGAGACCTGTTCATTCGTTCCTGCATAGAAAATTTAATCAATGTCAATAGAAGAAATATGCTTATATGTAATGATAATATGAATAAAAGAGAATTCAACTCAAAAGGAGGCATCACAAAGGAAACAACTACCTGTTGGAAGTATTAGTAAGGTGCAATTTAGGCTGTTTTATGTAATGTAAGGTGTACATTATTTCTTCTATTGGGTTTTTTAGAAGCTCCTTGTATTTGGACTTTTATGATTGGAGATATTTTTGTAGCTCCATATCGGATTATTTTGTTTTATTATATCTTTATTAACCAAATTTTCAATAAATCAGTTCAGCTTTTCTAGAAAATGTAATCCTGACCAGTGTTCGTGTTTGTTTGTTTTTTTATTTTTGAATGGTAACCAGTGTTTGTGGTTGTTCATTTCAAAGCAGCAACATGAGAAGGCCGCATCAGAAATGACAACAATTGAGGCAAAGAATGCACAGGATCTTCAACTCGGAGATAGAAACACCATAATTAGACAATATTATAAAATATACCAGTTATGAAGATAATCTTTATATCAGGGTTTGTAAAACAGAAGTACATCAGGCAACTCCAATGCATGCTATTTCTTATAAAGGCAGCTGAGGACTGAAAAGAAACACCACACCACATATATACATGCATACATTCATACACATGATCTGTATACTTACGTAGGACAGTTAAGGACTATGAGTCAGTGTTTAAAAACTAGGACTCAGACGGGCACTCCGCCAAGTTAAAACCTTGATCATAATATCATATCAATGACTGACTCGGACAAAAACTGGGCCAAGGTAAAACCAAGTCAACTCGTCGAAGTCAATGATTTGACTCTGGGAGTCTTTATATACTGATATGGGGTATACATGTGACTGCCATTTCATTTCTCAAAATGCAATCTTGAATTGTGACTTATTCATACATAAGTAGATACACCGTGCATACTTTGTTGTATAACTACTTTTATGAGCAACAAGTCAATCACAGAGATGCATTTGGAAATGAAAAAAGGACTGCAAAGAGTGTCTCCACAGAGAAATATAAGAACAAGAGGGAAAAAAACGTCCACTTTTCCAAGGGTTAAGTTGAGATCCACTCCACAGCTAGCTAAGGAATCATCCATTTCTTAGTAGTTTTGCAAATTAATTCCCTTTGTCAAGTCATAGATCTATAACGAGTCACCAAGGATCTAAGCTCCATCCTTGAAGCCAAAGCAAGCACATAGAAAGAGCCACCGCCACCCAAAGTCGCCCCAATAACTCCAACATGACATGAAGTTGGGTAAGAAGAGCATGAATCTCTACTTGACTAGTCTGAAACTGTAATGGGGCCGGAGTAGACCTTGATGACTTTCCCCTTGGTGTTTCCAAAGACATCACCCACGCCAGCAGGCCCCAGATTGCCGCAGAAACTACCATCAGAGTAAAGGGCTTAGGGGACGTGGGTTTCCTCTTTACTTAGTAATAACCATACATAAGGAAGACATAACTAAGCATACATTTTTCTTGCTTACTTTTTCTCATCATGAGCATTTAGGAGCTATGAACTCTATGTGCATGCATTGGCCATGGAGACTCCTTTACCATTATATATAGAATAAGGAAAACAGACACATAACCATGTATTTTTTTTCTTAACAAGGGCAGTGAAGGACTGTGAATCATATAAACATGCATTCACTTCTGGTATAGTTAGACATGTTTACATAGACAGATACATGACTCCATGCATTTCTTATAAGGGTTGATGGATTACGACACCTATGCATAGTTCTTCGTACCTGCATGTGCATACAAATAGAAACACATAGTGACTTCATAGTCTCTTTTGTTTTAAATGGTTAAATCTATTAGAGAGAAGACCCGAAGGTCAACACAACTACGAAAATAACCGAGGTGGTCCTCTAAAAAACCAGAGATACAGCAAGAACTAAAAAGTGAAAAAACAGAAATCACAAGTTTTTACCTAAAAAGGGAAAAACAGAAATCACAAAGGTTTTACTGGTCTGCCACTGCTTTAGCCAGATCGTCCGCAACAACGTCTGCCGATTGACAAGATGTGAAGGAACTCTATTTTTCTTCAACTTAGGGGCCGTTTGGATATGCGGATTTTAGAATCTTGGATTTCCTCAAAATCCTGGATGGGAGATGAGAGAATGAGACCGTCCGTCGTTTTATGATTTCTAAATCTTCTTTCCGTCGAGCTAGAGAGTAGGAGATCGTCCCGTATTTCCAGGTTTTAGAAATATCAGGATGGGGGTGAGATTTCTAAACCTGGATTTCGGCCAAAATTTAAAACCATAGTTCATGCACACCCCGATAACCACACATTTGGATGCGGTATATCACATTTTAAGGTATCCAAAGTCCTCACTTGGTAAGGGGATTCTATTTGAAAAGCATGGCCATTTGAGAGTTAAGGCATATATGTTGATAGGTTAGATCCATTACGAAAAGGCACTTGACATCGCGTTATTGATAATTTGTGGGAGGTAATCTTGTTACCTGACACAATAAAAATCAAACCACAGTTGCCAAATCCGGTGCAAAAGTAGAATACAAATCCACTGCTCATAGAGTTTGCAAGCTAATATGGCTTAAGCTACTATTATTTGAGCCTGTACTGAGACAACAGAGTTGTCATCAGTATTACAAATAATCTGAGGTTGAACGTAACTTTATACAAGAAAAGCTCAAGCAGTGACTGATTTGTACTCACTAGATTCCTACCCACGCATAGCTAGATGACATTCTTACGAAAGTGGCTACTATAGATCGCCTATCTCAGGTAGTTGGCAAATTGAACATAAGGTTTTAAATTTCAGTTTGGAATTCAATTTTGGTTGCCATGAAAAACAAAATATTTAGATTTCGGTTGGAAATTTTGTGAAAATCCTGAAAAATCACAAAAAACATTTGGGAAAATATGCAATCTAGAATAAGCACAAATACACTTACAAACCATTACATAAGCAAGACATCCATAATGGTTTAATAACATCTAACACCCAGTGACATACGTTGCCGTGCGTGTCTAATAATTTAGTGCATACCTCATTTCAGATGTACTCAACTCAACTCAACTAAGCCTTTGTCCCAAACTAGTTTGGGTCGGCTAATGAATCCTTTAAAAAAAATTCATGAAGAAGGTGAAAGGATCTACCCGGCTCAAATTGACTAAGTCTAATCCTGACACTAGTTGGGTTCGTCTACATGGATCATTTTCTTCCATTCTCTCCTATCCAAGGTCATGTAATTCATTTCAGATGTAATTCATATAAATATTTAAACATAAAGCATACACAACATTTCACATGTAATTGATGCAAATATAGATATGTAACACATGCGTTTCGGTTTCGGTGTGCATTTTAGTGGGGAAGAAAATAAAAACATTCTGGTTGTTTCGGGTCAATTTTGGTGGAAATTTGAAACCATAGTTGCACAAGGGTGATATCTTTGCACCAACTTGAGGGGTGTTGAAACATAGGGGTAAATATACGTACAATACATGTCATTATATGGGGGGTAAATTTGTACCATTGCATAAGTAATAAACTTAAGTGAGCTTGTGGGGCTCATCTAAGTTAGAATGGGTTTATCCCCTCCACCACTACCACCTTCCCCCTCCTCAACTAAATAAGAAAAGGATTGTGGGTTGAAAGAAACACCCAACGACATATTTCTCCTTCTCTTTCACAACATCTTTCATCTCTCCTTTTTCTTTTCCTTTTTCTCCGTTCCAGAGATTAAATCTGTATTTCCAATACTAGTTTTCACTGGTAAAAAGGAATTTCTCTACATTGTTTACAGAGTGATAGTGCATGGTTCTTATCTGATGGATGCAAATATTTTTCTAAAGCATACTAAAGAAGAGGTGGGGGCCACTCGCTCAATGATCCAAGCCATTTATTTCCTAGGCCTTCCTATGGATGGGCCATGGAGCAAAATCCACTCCCATTGGACGATTCTAACCCTCCAACATATGGCCACTAATTGGACGATGGGAAAATTAAAAAACTAAAAAAACAGTAGTCTACATTCATCAACCCTCTACAAATTGGATGTTACAAACATCCAATGGGGGTGGATTTTGCTCCATGGCCCATCCATAGCAAGGCCTAGGAAATAAATGGTTTGGATAATTCAGTAAGTTCTCCACATGCATTTTTGCCGGCTTGTTTTTTTAATGGCAACCAATTCATTAATGAAAAGGGCAAAAACCTAAGGACCGAGATGGTTAGAGACAAGCCAAAACAAAAAAGAAAATCACAAAACTAACAAAACACGGCCTATCAACCGCTGAACAGGACAAACAATCAGCAGCATAATTGGCAGAGCGTTAAACATGCCAAAAAGTCACAAAGTGACACTCAACATGGTCCAACAGCTCTTCGATTGCATCAGCAAACCTCCAAGGATAACTTGATCCCAGTCTCATCCATTGAATAGTTGTAAACTATCCAAAGGACTATAGGATTTGTAGAAGAAAGAAGGAAAAGAAGTGAAGAGGAGAGCAAGAATAGGTCCATTGGTGTGTTCTTTCCCATGGCTTAAGTGTATTATATTAACAAAAAAGGTACATAAAAAAGGCTCTTATATCTTGTTGACTCATTACATTACATTTTATCTCAACACTTCCCCTCAAGTTGGTGACTAGATATTATCGATACCCAACTCGCAAATTATTTCCTCGTGTCTACTCTGACTGGCCTCTTAATTAAGATACTTGTCAATTGTTGACATGGATTCAAATTTTGGTTTCGGAATGCGTTTCGGTCCTCACCTAAACCGAAATTTCAGCCAAAATCCGACAAAATCAAAGTGCACTTATTTTATCTCCTACAAAATTTCGACCGAAATATTAAGGGGCCATTTGGATACGTGGATTTTAGAATCCGGGATTTCTTCAAAATTGTAGCAAAGAAACAAGAGAAGCAGCGGACCAGCCGTCGTTTTTGACTTCTCGTCCTACTTTCCGTCAGTAAGAGAGCAGCAGATCCTCCCATATTTCCAGGTTTTAGAAATCTCAGGATGCGGGAGAGATTTTTAAAACCTGAATTTCTCACTTAAAATCCGCCGTTTGGATACTCGGATTTTAGAATCCAGGCTTGTAGTTTGAAAACAGTGTAATAGAGGGTTCATGATCAAGCTGCTGTATGCTGTCCTGACAGCGTTTCTTGGATTTTAAATGAGAAATTCAGGTTTTAAAAATCTCTCCTGCATCCTGAGATTTCTAAAACCTGGAAATATGGGAGGATCTGTTGCTCTCTTGCTGACGGAAAGAAGGGGGAGAAGTAAAAAACGACGGTTGGTCCGCTTCTTCTCTTGTCTCTTAGCTACAATTTTGAAGAAATCCCGGATTCTAAAATCCGTGTATCCAAATGGCCCCTAAACAATTATCTAAAATCGAGATTTTTGGGTGAAATCCCTTAAATTTCAGACGAAATTTCGGGGTAATGAAATTTCGGCCAAAATAAACAACCATTTCGGGTATTACTGATTTCGGTGTCGGTCGGTCGAAATTTAAAACCATGATTGTTGATGTGTAGTATGGAATACAAATCAGTCTGGAGGTCAGCTTCTCAATTATGAAGTGCCGACCTACTTCAATATGTTTGGTCTGGTCATGTTCAATTGGGTTATGGACAATGCTAATTTGTTGTCACAGTACAAGTTCCTAGGAATATGAACTTGACATCCCAACTACTGTAAGTCTGTAACAACATTATTAATCACAGTAGCTCACATAAACCATGAGCCATTGATCAGAACTCTACTTCTACATTAGACCTAGCCGCAACATTTTTTTTGAATGGTTCCTAGCCACAACATATTGTTTTTTGATTTGTTAAGTTACAAAATTTCCTCTCACTAAAGTACATTAGCATGAAGTAGATCGTCTATTAGATATTGATCACGCCCAATCTGCATACGTCCAAGCTTCCACTCTCATGTGACCATGTGCTTTAAACAATAATATTCTCATTGGACACAGCATGAGATACCAAAATATTTTAAGTATTGCCTCCAAATGAATTGTCCTTAGAGGGTGCATAAACTGATTCACAACACCTATAAAATACTTGATATCTTCCCACATCGATAAGGTGTTGACCATCCTTATGACCAAATTGATGATTTTGTTCAGTATGTGGTATTAGCTGGTTTACAATCCAACTTTCTTGTTTCCTTAAGAAGATTCAAGACATATTTCTTTCGTGAAATGAAAATACTTCCTTTAGATCTTTCCACTTCAATTCCAATAAAGTATTCCAATTGAAGGACCCTCAACACGGTCCAACAGCTCTTCAATCACATCGGCAACCATCCACAGATATCTTGCCTCCAGTCTCATCCACCGAATAGTTGCAAACTATCCAATGATCTCTAGGGTTTGTATAAGGAAGAAGGAAGAAGGAGAAGGAAAAAGAGAAAGAGGGGGAGAATAGATTCATGGGTGTGTTTTCAAGTGTATTATATTAACAAAAAAGAGACAAAAAGCCCTCATACCTTGTGGGATCATTACATTAGATTATATATCAACATGAATCACACTGAGTCACCTTCCACCATGGTTTTAAATTTCGGCCGAAACGTTTCATTTAGGCCAAAATATTTCAGTTTAGGCACAAACTGAAACGGAATTCACATGAAGTCGTTTCTTTACAAGATTTCGCCAAAATTTCACCAAAATTCTGAATTTTTGGACTTTTTTTACAAAATTTCCACCGAAATTTAAAAAATGTACACGAAATGTTATAATTTCCACCAAAATTTATGAAATTTTCACCGAAATTTTCACCGAAAATTTAGACATTTCAGTTGAAATTAAAAAAATAAACGAAATCATAATCATATTTTTACATGATTTCGGGGTGGCCGAAACTGACACCGAAATTTAAAACCTTGCCTTCCACAACAAGGTGATCGATCTTAGAGAGGTCACCTCCACATCATTATTGTCCGTGTAACCATCCGGGCTGGGCCCACCGAGTGATACCATTTGGGATAGGAAGAAGACCCCAATGCATACTAGACCCGGTTTTCCACACTAGATCAGTTGAAGTTTAGTAGTTTAACGAACCCAGAGGGGGAAGGAGAACATTTGGGAGACGGCTTGTCCACAACAATCCTGCTCACCCGGAGCTCAAATCAGGAAATTAGCAAAATGCACAATAAATGAGAAAATTTGTTGTTGAATGGAGCTAATATGCTTGGCAATCCTTTGAAGACATGGTTATTCATTTCTTTCCAAATAGCCCTAGGCGGGCTAGAAGGGCCAAACTCAAAAGGGCTCACCCTCTCACAAAGATTCACCCCTCAAGAAGATCCACAATAAGGACAGGGAAGACCTAGTAAGTCCCAAACAAGATCAGAACAAAGTCAAATATTCTTTGGCTACCTTGTAATGATGAAAAATATTGTCCATTGGCAAAAGTTAAAAAATAAAATAAAAGTACGGTTATGCAAGTGGTTAATCATCAAGATCTTGTTTACGTCCAACAGAAGTACCAAATGCACAAAGGAGTCGGAGTTGTTTAGATTCTGCTCGCTGGTGAGGAAGGCATGAGCAGTACCAAGAATTTGGTAGTCATGCACCCAGGTCCAAATTTTCCTATGCTTACCATCCTGACTGATAAAGATCGAATCCAGCATATTCATGAACAAAGAAACCTTCTCAACCTCTCCATCAATGAAATGTCTACAAAACTTCACCTTCCAAACCACCCTACCCACAATTTTGCAAAAGGAGCTAGAGCCACCGTAAATAACTCAGGAAACACGTCTTTAAAAGGCATCTCACCACGTCAAGGGACAATCTAGAACTGGACTATATCAACCCCCCCCCCCCCCCCCCCCCCCAACACACACACCCACCCACCCACCCACCCAAAAAAAAAAAAAAACTAACTCCGAGCTAGGTCTCCATGAAAGAAAGGCAAGGACTTCATAATGTGTCTCTCCAAACTATTACACCCTGAACCCTAAGCAATCAAGTAAGTCCCGTCCACCAAATTGGCACTATACTTCTTGAGCACCAATTTCCATAGATGAGATCTATCCTCCACAACCACTGACCCAAAAACTCCCTATTCTTAGCATTGAGATTTCCTATGCCCAAACGCCCTGTCCAAATACAGACCTCCTTCCAAATGACCAAATGAAATTTTTTGCAATCCTATTGATGATTCCACGGGAAATTTTACCACAACCGGTCAATGTGCCTGATAACACCCAACAGACATCTAAACATGACGTGTAATTCAAGGGCAAATTAGCAAGTACTGATTTGATACGAGGTATCATATCTCCCAAAGGATATTTATTTTCGAAGGGGAGAGTTGTTAATCCACTTTTTCAATAATCGGACCCACAACGTCCTATTAGGTATCTTACCACACAACGCAAGACCTAGGTAAGTTTGAGGAATTGGATCCACCCTACACCCCAAGAATACTAACAAAACAGACCCACTACTCACTGAGGTAAATTTCCATCATAATCGATTTAGAGAAATTGGTTCTGGCCCGTAACGACCTTGTAACAGTGAAGGACCGCCTTCAAACTCTTGCTTTTCCCATCCTCTCCATTGCTAAACAATAGGGTGTCATAAGCATACTGAAGATGAGTGATCTCCATCCCATAAAAGCACAGCCATGCTTAAAGGCGTGGCCAATATAGTGAAGAGAAAATGAGACAATGGATCTCTCTGACAAAGACCACATGAGGCCTTGAAAAAGGTGGAGACCCATTTATTAAAATCTAGCACCACGCGGACGAATCCTTTTAATCGTCTATAGAAATCCACTACCTCGTTAGCGGTCAGCGCCCCATCAAGCAAGGTTTTAAATTTCGTTTTGCCCAAATCTTTGCATTACTGGAACCCAGACCATCTCAATTGTTTTCCGTTAGCATCCGCCCCAGTCTCGCATCGAGACATAGAGTTGATGCACAGTATAGGCAACAATAAAGGAAGATGGGAAAACAGAGGTTGGGTTGATAACAGTATGTCAAGGGCAGGTCCACAAGATCAACAATCGATTTCTCTTAGCGTTGGGTCCACTCGCTCTAAACCACCAAACCACTCAATCCCACAGATAGTATGGCATTCAGACCGAACTCCAGCAGAAAGCGTAGAAACAACGGTCACACCTTGACCCAAAGAGCCGAAGACAGCCTCATTCATCAAAGTCAAAGGTTTCACCATCAGCAAGGCAGACAAAGCGTCCACTGCAACCAACGCCTGGACAGGGTCACCTGTATCATCCCTACCAAAACTCTGCTAGCATCAAAGTCTTCACAACCAATGTTTTGAAAATCGGAATCGAATCGTAAATCGTAATCGGGGTCAAATCGTATCGGATTGTAAATCGTATCGTAAATCGTAAGATTCATTCAAAAATATTTTTTAAAAAAATGTATAATAAAAAATTATAAATAAATGGAAAAATTCTCAAAATTTTGTGATTTTTATCTGAAAATCTCAAAAAAGGGTAGAGTTGGCTAATTTCTCAAAAAGGGGTGAAAAGCATCCCAAGGAGTGTTTAAAGACAAAAATGCCCTTATTTTGCCCTTCCCTCCAAGAAAGTAAGCAACAAATCCCAATGCATTTCGCCTACCATTTTGACTTTTTTACCTTCTTCTTCCCATTCCAAAATCAAACTCCATTGGCTGTTGTAAAAATTCCAAACGAAATTCCATTGCAGAGAGGTGAAACTCTCCTCTCCTAAAATGTAGATTTTATTGGATCATTTATTTTTCTTTGGCTATCAAACATAAGCTTCTCAAGTAGGTCCATTGTGATACATTTGCATACATTTAACATGTTTCTTACACTGCTATGGTGTATTGTCATCATCTTGTTTACTTGTTAGGGATTTGTTATGGTTGTGTTAGGCATTTGTTATTGTCATCATCCTCTTTCCAATGCTATGGTGTATTGTCATAATCTCTCTATCTCTCTATTGTCCTCTATGTTTCTATTTGGAGTAAACCAGGATGAAACTCATGTCTATTCAATTACAACCACTATTTAAATGTGTAGAAGCAATATTATGTTCTTGGAACCACTGTTGATATCTAGGAACCAGTATTTAAACACTCAGAAGCAGCAATTATACCTAGGAACCACTATTTACCACTATGTAGTGGTTCCAAGGTATAAATAGTGGTTACAGAGTAGAAATATTACTTCAGACAATCTAATATTACTTCAGAAGATGTCAAAGTTGCAATGAATTTATGAACAATGGGTTAAATAGTTGTCTAAACAGTAAGATCTTATCGTGGTTCATAGTTTAGATGGCCTAATACTTGTTCCGTTTCGAGAGTTTAAATTGTGAGATTGAAATAGTTATGCAGTCAAAACCACTATAAAAAGTGAGAATGACTGTATTTATTGAATTTTAAACACTCGGAACCACTAATTAGACCTAGGAACCACTAATTATACATAGGAACCACTAATTTTACCTAGGAACCACTATTTACCAGTTTGTAGTGGTTCCAAGGTAGAAATATTGCTTCACACAATCTAATATTACTTCAGTGGATGTCAAAGTTGCAATGAATGTATAAACAATGGGTTAAGTAGTTGTCTAAACAGTCAGATCTTATCGTGGTTCATAGTTTAGATTGCCTAATACTTGTTCTGTTCCGAGAGTTTAAATTGTGAGATTGAAATAGTTATGCAGTCAATACCACTATAAAAAGTGAGAATGACTGTATTTATTGGATTTTAAACACTCGGAATCACTAATTAGACCTAGGAACCACTATTTACCAGTATGCAATGGTTCGAAGGTATAAATAGTGGTTCCAAGGTGGAAATATTGCTTCACACAATCTAATAGTACTTCAGTAGATGTCAAAGTTGCAATGAATGTATGCACAATGGGTTAAATAGTTGTCTAAACAGTCAGATCTTATTGTGGTTTATATTTCAGATGACATAATACTTGTTCCGTTCCGAGAGTTTAAATTGTGAGATTGAAATAGTTATGCAATCAAAACCACTATAAAAAATGAGAATGACTGTATTTATTGGATTTTAAACACTCAGAACCACTAATTAGAACTAGGAACCACTAATTTTACCTAGGAACCACTATTTACCAGTATTTAGTGGTTCCAAGGTATAAATAGTGGTTCACACAATCTAATATTACTTCAGTGGATGTCAAAGTTGCAATGAATGTATGAACAATGGGTTAAATAGTTGTCTAAACAGTTAGATCTTATAGTGGTTCATAGTTTAGATGGCCTAATACTTGTGAGAATGACTGTATTTATAGGGTTTTAAACACTCATAAACACTCATTATATCTAGGAACCAATACTTATACTTACGAACCACTATTTACCATTATGTAGTGGTTCCAAGCTATAAATAGTGGTTCCAAGGTATAAATAGTAGTTCCAAAGTAGAAATATTGCTTCACACAATCTAATAGTACTTCATTGGGTGTCAGTGTTGCAATGAATTTATGAACAATGGGTTAAATAGTTTTCTAAACACTCGGATGTTATGGTGGTTTATAGTTTAGATGGCCTAATACTTGTGAGAATGACTGTATTTATAGGGTTTTAAACACTCAGAAACACTCACTATACCTAGGAACCACTAATTATACGTAGGAACCACTATTTACCATTATGTAGTGGTTCCAAGGTATAAATAGTGGTTTCAGAGTAAAAATTGGGGGGGGGGGGGGAGGTGTGGAAGTGGTCTTTATGGGGAGTGGTTTCCGCAAACGACATTTGGGTTTTTTTTTAAAAAAAATTGCATCGAACCGGTAGACCCGTTTTAACTTGTTTTACACCTGTCTAACGGAATGGTAAAGGTCGACCTGTAATTAGTCTTCCTACCTGTTTGGTCAAATGGTGAAAAGGTCGACCTGCAGGTCGACCCATTAAGCCAATTTGGCACCTGTTTGCGAAGAATGGAAAATGAACGACCTTCTGGCGAAAATCTCGTCTTCTCCGGCCAAGAGCTCGTCGTTTCAAGAGGAGGGAGATTTCAATTTCAAAAAAGAGTAAAAAACTAGAGAGATAAGGGAGAAGGTAAGAAGATGGTAGGTGAAAAGTGCCCAAAGGGCATTTTCGTCCAAAAACACTCCTGGGGATGCGTTTCCCCCTTTTTTGAGAAATTAGCCAACTTAACCTTTTTTTTGAGAATTTCGGATAAAAATCACAATTTTTTGAGAATTTTCCCTAAATAAATTAAAGAATAAAAATAGCTAATTATTCATTTTTCATCCAAATTCATTAATTCAAACAGAAACTACCATGATAAGCATTCAATATCGTAATACAAATTGTTTGCTAACAAACTTGACACATACTTATCATCTAATTCTCATCCAAAACCATGAATCTTGGTTAATAATCTTTAAAAAAAGACACATGATCATATCAATTCTCAAAGTCTCAAACATCAAATGAGAAATATTAATCATAAAAGACGGGAATCGATGTTGTCCTTATTATGGTAGTCTCCCACGTCGACTCCCACCTCGATGTGAGTAATGCTCTCAACAAATGCTCTGTGCTCGATTGGTTCGATTCGTTCGATGTCCTAATCCCCCTCTGTCTTCTTCCTTCTAATGAGAGGGATTTACGATCGAATAGTAAGATTCAATAAAAAATCGTAAGATTCATACAAATTAAGATTCATCATGGGATTCAAATCGTTTCGCCTAAGAATCGTAAATCGAACCGTAAATCGTAAGATTTTCAAAACAATGTTCACAACACAGACCAAGACACTCGCTCTTAGGACTCAAGCTCAAAGTTGAAACAAGTCCAGCAACAGTATCCACGTCAGGCCTACACTTACCCAACCCGAGCCCCACTACAACCTGGCGACTAGCAAACATCACAGGTTGGACTGTTAGGTTAAAGTGTAGCAGCGACACAAACCCTGAATCCATGTCAACACCTCCCACCACAAGTCGATCAAGCCTGCCATGTGCCCGGACGATAATGGTCTAGCTTCAGACCCAGCAGCCACCTCAACTGCCACCTCCGCATATCCTACCTCTGTTCAACCTCACTATGAGATGCCTTGACATGAACAAGCACCACCCTTGTCTCTGCCAGTCGCTCAGAAACCCAAGCTGCTTGATCCAAACCCTCCATTCTAATGGAACCATCTCCCGCCCATCTTGAAGACAGATCCCCTTTGATTGAGGCCAACACAAAAAAGGTCATGCCTTCACAAGATCTAGAGGTGCAACTTGGGTCGGGTTCGGTTTAACATTTGCTAAAAAATGAATTGGAATCAACCCGAACCTGACCTGATTTTGAGGTAAAAGCTCAACCCGAATTCCCAAAAAACAACCCGAGTTGCACCCCTAACTAGATCCACGCAAAACTTTTAGGGCAGACCATTGAAACCCTTGATAGCACAACAGGTCCAAAAATATCACCTCCCCAAGTTGTCCATTGAAAAGAGTGAAGAAGTCTATCGAGCAAAGACGTGCCACCTCCCTGTTGAACCCTCGGTAGCACAACTGGTCAAAAATATCACCTCCCCAAGTCATCCGTCGAAAAGAGTGTGAAGAAGTCTATCGTCTAGGCACACATGGGAACCTCGCGCACCTCCCACCAGACCACTCTAGTAAACACATGAAAATACTTATGTCACTGCATCAAACTCCTAAATAGGCATCCTTGCTTTTGTAACAAATCCAGGGCGCACCCATCCATGTCCATAACTTACTGTGCATAAACTAGCACCTCAGCCTAGCTTATGCCCACACTGAAACTAGACCGCGAACACTGCCAGCTAAGGAAAACCACCTCTCCAGCTCCCCTAGCATCAGATGAGCCACCCAAGACCCAAGTATCACCTCATGTGAAGGCACTAAGAACCATAGGCTTTCCTACCCCGTGACGCCGGAATCCCCTCCAAATGTCGACATACCTCTCGAGATAACAGCCTCATATGAGCCCGCGCCCAACGGAGGCTCCGCCATGCCCTGACCACCTAAGCCTCCACCCAATGGACCGGAACAAGTAGACAAAATACAGAAAACAGACGCATCTACCGCCGAACGTCTTCCCTCACCCCCAACCCCAAGCACCAGATCCTCAGTGATACACCTACCAATCCGCCTCACTCAGTATCTCTCACGTTCTCGATGGTCAATGCGTCCCTTGAAATTGGTGAACTTGCCTGCTCATATTTTTTTTCTTGGAAAAATATATGCATCCATCATATAAGAACCTGATAGTGAAAACCAAAATACTAAATCTTTCCACAACCACCTATGTTCAAGAACTAGCTTTAGCACTTGGTTTCAACAAGAAAGCCTAAAACTGATACCAATAGCAAAGAAACTTTCTACAGTTTTCACCAAATGCTGAAATTATCATCCAAATCCAGGAACCAAATTTTTAACATTGTTTGAAAACTATATCCAAAACCAATGTTCAACAACCTAAAAAAAGAAGAAGAAACCATTCTAAACTTACAAAGAAAAATCTATATTGTTTGTACAAGGCAGCCAAAACCCGACCATAGTTACTGGATTCGTCGTCCACCCTCCGACCCGTGATCCAGGGTCGCACAATCCCAAACGTGGTTCACTAGCGACCCAGATCACCAAAAATGACGACCCGCAGCG
The DNA here is from genome assembly GCF_043159265.1 of Tasmannia lanceolata. Lineage (NCBI taxonomy): Eukaryota > Viridiplantae > Streptophyta > Magnoliopsida > Canellales > Winteraceae > Tasmannia > Tasmannia lanceolata. Next base: position 52,354,750 of record NW_027518692.1, read on the forward strand.
CCCCGCAGGAGAGAAAGAGAGAGATGCATATAGACTAAGGGAGAGATGGAGAGAGAGCTACAAATTTGATATATTTTGGGTTGGATTAGAACTAGAGCTTTTTTTTTGAAAAAAAATATGTAGGCCATACATGAGTTTTTTTTGTTTGTTTATTAGATGGATGTAGTATGGACTATGGAACGATATTTATATATTCCAACGGGAACTTTCTTTATGAAAAAATATGTATGACATAAATGAGGTTTTTACATTTTATGTATTAAATGCATGTATTGTGTACTATGGAATAATATTCTTGTTAAAAATATATGAAATTATTTATGTGTGTGTGAGAGTCCGAATTAGCGCTCCAAACTAACCTGTGACCCCGAATAGCGAACCAACATAGCATACCCTCATCGTACCGCGTACAAGGCTACCACAGTACATCGTACCACGTACCAGAACGAACAGCGTTCCAGGCAAAACAGTGATTTTCGACATTTTTAAAAATCAATATAGCAAAAACCAATATAATAAAAAAGACACCACCCTAATTTGGAAATTAAAACTTCTAGATTGTTAGAACAGGATAGTGAGCAGCAAAGCTTTCTAAGCTTTTGAACCAATACAAGCAGAAACCCTATTATTACAAGGTAGATGCTACAACAACCACCCCAATTCAGGAACAGAAATTTCTACATTGATTTAACAAAATACCCAGAACCCAGACGCAGAAAACAAAATAGATAGAAGAGAGGTTTTATCTTACTTGAAACTTGGCCATCTCATTCTCAACAAGATTGTTGGCACTAACAACAGGAATACTGCAATTCTCCACACAGTTATTTATGTCTTCTTGCCTCCTCCTCCTGTCAAAACATTCGTATGCACATTTGAAGTAGGCTTGCTGCAACAATAATTCAAGCAAATAGAAGAAAATGATATCATGTTAAACCCAAAAAAAAAACCAGTTTTATATAAAACAAATGATAAAGAGAATGAATTCCAAAATAACTGAAAATTAAAGAAATAAAAACGACCAAGAGGGTATGTGAATAAATGAATGAAGGATAAATCTTAAGAGAGAAGAAAAGTCCAGATTGATAAAGATTGAAGATTCCCAAAGAAGTTTTAGAGAAGGAAGGAAACAAAAAAGAAGAAGAAGGAAAAACCTGAAGGTTGAAATTGACATGGTCTTGTATTACTGAAAGTTGATTTTGGGCTGCTACATTTACTTCATTCAGTTTCCTTTTCAATCTCTCTGAGACTATGCGTTCTTCAGCTGCTGCTATGTGATTCATATCTCTCTCTCTCTCTCTCTGTATTGCAATGGGAGGAAGAAAGATAAAGAGAGGAAACCAGGGTTTTAGGTTCTGGGTTTTTGACGAAATTACCTAAATGCCGATTTCTGGGTTTTGTATCAACGAGAACATCCAACCCGTTCGATAACTCTTTAAATTAGAGCGATGATTTTTCGCCTCGCTGTAGGATTATGCGCCCCTCGTAACGTGATTTGACGTCAGAAAGCGTTAAAGTCTGGCGTCTGCCCACAATTCACGCTTTCCTGTGGGGCGCAAAATCCTACGTGGGGGGCGAAGACATCATGCCAAATTAACGTTTTAAAAAAGAGGCTGATATACCGTGGACCAAGCTTTAATAATGACATGACGCCAACATGGTTTAATATGTTTTGTTAGACCGAAAATCGGTAACAGGTACACAGTGACGTAAGAGCTGAGCTAAGTGACCAGAGAAACGGAGTCCTGGGGGACCAGAGCGAAGTGGAGTGAAGGGACTGAGTCCTGCTGAGAAAGCTAAGTCCTGCACAAAGGCAAGCGAGGTCAGAAGACCAACCTGGGTGTTACTTCGGACAGGCCCTTCGACACTCAAATCAGCATGAGCAGGAGTGCAGAGCTAGTTTTAAGAGTTTTGAGTGGAGAGAAGATTTTTCATTACCATTGGTTTGGGCTTTGAACTCCCTTTTATAGAGGGAAACGTGGTGACGTGGGATGACCTGTGCGAGGACAGGTGGCGGCTTGCCATAGGCTGGAGTTCACCTACTCCCAGGATAGGTGGTGGGACAGGTGATGGCCTGTTAGAGGCTGGAGCTCACCTACTCCCAGGACACGTGGCGGGACAGGTGGTGGCCTGTTAGAGGCTGGAGCTCACCTGCTCCCAGGACAGGTGGTGGCCTTTGATAGGCTGGAGTTCACCTACTCCCAGGAGAGGTGGTGGGACAGGTGGTGGCCTGTCAGAGGCTGGAGTTTTTGCACCCCATCAGTTGCCCCCCAGTTCTCCAAGTCATTGTAGTGACTTGGGGAAGTGTGGTGAATTACATTCCTGAATGGGCGAAGTCTGTCCGAAAATTTGCTGGAGATGAGTCCGGAAATTTGCTGGAAATGAGTCCGGCTCGGGCCGGACTGGCTTCTAACGACGCGCCATATCCAGTCCGGAAATGAGTCCGGAAATCTGCTGGAAATGAGTCTGGAAATGAGTCCGGAAATTTGCTGGAAATGAGTCCGGCTCGGGCCGGACTGGCTTCTAACGACGCGCCATATCCAGTCCGGAAATGAGTCCGAAAATGAGTTCGGAAATGAGTCCGAAAATTTGCTGGGAATGAGTCCGGCTCGGGCCGGACTGGCTTCTAACGATGCGCGCCATATCCAGTCCGGAAATGAGTCCGGAAATCGTCGGTCCGGCCTGGAAATTAGTCCGGCTTGGGCCGGACTGGCGTTTAACGAAGCGTCATATCCAGTCCGGCTTAAGCCGGACTAATTTTTGTCTTTTTGCGGACGTGCCGTATCTAGTCCGGCCGACTGACTTTTGTCGTTTAAAGGAGCGCGTCATATCCAGTCCGGTCGGACTAACTTTTGTCGTTTAGCGAGACGTGTCATATCCAGTCCGGCTTGGGCCAGACTAACTTTTGTCGTTTAGCGAGACGCGTCATATCTAGTCCGACTTGGGCCGGACTGACTTTTGTCGTTTAGCGAACGCGTCATATCCAGTCTGGCTTGGGCCGGACTGACTTTTGTCGTTTAGCGTGACGCGTCATATCCAGTCCGGCTTAGGCCGGACTGACTTTTGTCGTTTAGCGAACGTGTCATATCCAGTCCGGCTTGGGCTGGACTGACTTTTGTCGTTTAGCGAACGTGTCATATCCAGTCCGGAGACCCTTAGGCCCTTAGCTTCTTGGAGATACGCGCGTATTCCCCCACGCCTTCGCCTAGAAAGTGTGTGTCCGTCATACACGTGGCACCATTCAAACGCCCTAGAAGTATGTGCCCTTCATTAAATGCACACCGCCTTGGGTAAGGCTATAAAAGGAGGTTTTTACCTTCTTATTTTTCACTTTTCTCTTTTTACTTCTCCTCCTTTTCTTCTTCTCTCTGCTCTACCAATTTGGTTTGCGAGGTGCGTGGTTGGAGTCGTGCGCGGACTAGGAGCTTTCTACTCTGCCCGGTATTCTTCTCAGCTTTTCTTTTTTTTTCTTCATCATGTCCCATATTAGCTCTAGTTCTGAGTCCGGTTCGGAGTCCAGTTCAGAGTCCTCTTCCAGTAACTCAAAGTCTAGTCCGGTTGAGGATACTGTATTGGTCCGGATGTTAGAGTAGAAATTGTAGATAGCGATGACGGGGGAAATCAGGATGAGGTGATTTTGGATCTGAACGTCAAACCACTTCCAACGGATAGTTATCTTCGAGCAGAAGGGAGTGTTGGTAGTGACGTTGCTGAGGCATCCACAACGTTTCTTCCTGGCCGGGCCGTTGAGGTCGTAGCTAGGGCCCGGATGGAGGCCAATCCCAAATACAACATGCGAGCTCTTGTCGAGGAGAACTATCTTGACGAGTCCATGATGAAGGACATCAGGGACAAATACTGTGTACCTCCGAGGTTTGGGATGAGGGTAGCGACAGAGGGAGATAGGGCTTGTAACGAAAGCTCGGACCTCTGCATCTATGATGAGTCGTCGAGGGCTGGACTCAGGTTCCCCTTGCACCCGTTCTTCATCGCGGTGCTTCAATATTATGGACTGGCCCCAGCTCAGGTTGCCCTGAACTCGTGGAGGTTACTGACGGGCTTTGTCTATCTTGTCCAGGGCCGGCTAGAGAGAGACTTATCTATGCCGTTATTTCGCGCTTGCGCACACTTAAAGAGGCATAAGGAGGGGGGCTGGATTTACATTAGCCAACGCCCAGAGTTGAAAATAATCACTGGCATTCCTTCCTTCATACACTCGTGGAAGAACAAATTCTTCTATGTTGAGGACAGGGAGTCCAGCGAGCCCTGACCGGTTCCTCTAACATGGGATGTCCCTGACACAGTTGCGTTGAGTCGCAAGCCGTATCTTGAGGGCCACGATATGAAGACGTTTACCCTAATGCGTGAGGAGATGGAACGAGGGGGCCTCATTCATTACGGAGAGTTCTCGAGGGAACCAATTTTGGTCGGGCTTGGTCTTAGTAGTGCGACTCCGGCACGTATGTGGCTAGACTTGTTCTGAACTTTGTTTGTTTTTTCTTTTCGCTTCTGACTGCTCTGTTTATGTTCGCTTGCAGAGATGAAGCAACAGTCAACAGTTGAGAGAATAAGGCAAGGGGCTCTTCCAAGGGCTCAACTGGGGGCTCAGCAAGTGGCCCAGCAGAGCCAAAAAAGGAAAGCAGCCGAGATGGTGAGTCCGGCTTATACCCAAGACACTGCGCCTGCACCGCCTCCCAAAGGCAGAACCACGGTGAAACTGGTTGGTCCTTTTGGCCAAGGAACTGGCTCTTCAAAATCCGGTGGCGCATCCGCTGGAGCCGGAGCCCGTCCTCCCCCAGCGAAGGCGGGAGACAATGTTTTTCGGCCCAACTGGGCCGTTCAGAAAAATGATACTGGCCTTGGCGAGAGCCGAGTAGCTGTCGAGATCCAGAGCAAGTGTATCCTTAGCAAAGACAAGCAGCATGTTCTCCATGAACCGCCCGCTATGGCCGAAGAGGCCGTATTTTCTTCACTTTATCAGGTAAGATGGCCAACGAGTACGCTCGCTTTCTGTCCGTCTTTTGCTTCGCTTTCCCGTGTTAACACCTGCTTGTCTGTACCTGTAGATTGGAGTGTACTTCAATGATCTTCAAGGGAAGAGCAAGAAGTTCTCTGAAGCAATCACGAAGTCAGAAGCGGAGAATGGGAAGCTGGCGATGGAGGCTAAGGAGCTTCAAACGAGTATCGGACGGGTGGAGGCGGAGAAGGAGCTGCTTAGGGAGGAGTTGACCCTTCAGAAGCAGAAAGCAGCCGAAGCCCTTAACGCCCAAAGGGAGAGAGCCAAGGAGAGACAGATAGCGGCCGTTAAGGAGGCCGTCGCAGAGGCCGTACAAAAGCGGGAGGATGAACTTTTCAGTTTGTCCAGTGAGGCCTACAAGATTGGATACTTCAACTGTCTCAAGCAGGTCAAAGCGTCCAACCTGACCGCGACCTTGACTGGCCTGAATCTTCCTGAAGCACCGACGCTTGTTGATGAGGAGCCGACAGCTACTTCCGCCGCAGTGGTCCCGGAGGAGGACTTACCTCGGAGCGGCAGCCACGGGGTCTTTTGAGCTCTCTTCTTTTTTCTTTCTGAGCCATCTCATCTGATTCTTTTTGTAATGGTCCTTAGAGACCCAACTTTTGTAGCAGCTTTTTGAGGCTCTCATCTTTTCTAATGGTTCTTTGAGGCCCTACTCTTTTATGAATAGAAATCATACTTTGATGTCTACTTGCTCTCCATTTGTCTACCTCTGAATAATAACACTGTTTGATTTCTTGCTGTGGGCAGACATTTGAAATAAATTAACTTGCGAGTTTCCAAGTTTTGGTAAACTGGGTCTCCAAGCGTCAGATACCCAGGTTTAGAGAGCTAGGTTCCAAATAGATAATAAGTACCCAATTTTTAGCGAACTGGATTTCCAGATATAAGTACCCAAGTTTTAGTGAGCTGGGTTTCTAAGCGGCTTTGGTTTCTGCTATCCGGGCTGGTTCCGGACCAGGAGTGAGCTCCCGGCCTTTGCGGAGACGAGCCATGGCGAACAAAGCAGCGAGTACCCTAGTTTTAATGAACTGGGTTTCCGAATAACAAGTACCCAAGTTTTAGCAAACTGGGTTTCCAGATATAAGTACCCAAGTTTTAGTGAACTGGGTTTTAAGCGGCTTTGGTTTCTGCTATCCGGGCTGGTTCCGGACCAGGAGTGAGCTCCCGGCCTTTGCGGAGACAAGCCGTGGCGAACCAAGCAGCGACTACCCTAGTTTTAGTAAACTGGGTTTCCGAATAACAAGTACCCGAGTTTTTAGTGAACTGGGTTTCCAAATATAAGTACCCAAGTTTTAGTGAACTGGGTTTCCGAATATAAGTACCCGAGTTTTTAGTGAATTGGGTTTCCGAATAACAAGTACCTGAGTTTTTAGTGAACTGGGTTTCCAGATATAAGTACCCAAGTTTTAGTGAACTGGGTTTCCGAATATAAGTACCCGAGTTTTTAGTGAACTGGGTTTCCAAGAGGCGTGGGGATCTGCAAAAGAGTTTTCATATTATTCATATTTAACATGTATTTATATTTACAAAATCACCTTTCACGCCTGACGTTTTGGCTACTGATAGTATTTCCTGAGATTCTTGGAGTTCCATGCGTGGGATAATAGGTGTTCCTCCAGTGTCTCCAGCTTATAACTTCCTGGGCGAATAACTTATTTTACTCGATACGGCCCCTCCCAGGTCGGGGAGAGTTTTTCGACTTTCGTTGGTTGGGAGACTACAGCTTTCCTCAGGACCAGATCTCACGTACGGAATTCTCTGGGACGTAGCTTCGAATCATGGTAGTTGGAAACTTTCTGCTTGTAGGCGGCGACTCTGATTCGGGATTCTTCCTTGGCTTCCTCCAATAAGTCGAGATTCGCGCGGAGCCCGTCACCATTGAGTTGTTCATTGAAGTTGGTGACTCTGGGAGACGGGGTGCCTACATCGACCGGTATCACCGCCTCTGTTCCAAAGGACAGGTTGAATGGTGATTCACCCGTTGGTGTGCGCGGAGTGGTGCGATACGCCCACATGACATGGTAAAGCTCATCCGCCCATCGGCCAGCCTTGTCATCCAGCCTCGTTTTTATCCCCTGTAGTAGGATTCGGTTCATCACTCCCGTCTGCCCATTGGTCTGCGGGTGAGCTACTGAAGTAAACCTCTGCTCGATTTTTAAGTCGGAGCAAAACTTCCGAAAGTTCCGGCAGTCGAACTGTTTACCGTTGTCTGTTATCAAAACGCGGGGAATCCCAAATCGGCAAACTACTGACTTCCAGAAGAAGTTCTGCACTCTGTGATCTGGGCTAGAGGTTCAGCCTCCACCCATTTGGTAAAGTAGTCAATCGCCACCACCACAAACGAGCGTTTCTCGGAGGCCGGAGGAAAGGGGCCCAGGATGTCCATCCCCTATACTGCGAGGGGAGTGGGCTGATGATCGGGGCCATCGCCACGGCAGGCTGGTGGATGGTGGGAGAGAATTTATGACATCTCTCGCACCTTCTAACCAGATTCAACGAGTCTTGTCTTAAGGTGGGCCAGTACAGACCTCTGAGTAGCACTTTGATTGCCAGGGCTTTGCCCCCCAGATGTTCTCCGCAGATTCCTTCGTGCGTCTCTTGCAGAGTGTAAGCGGCGTCGCCTGGCCGGAGACACTTCAGGTATGGGAGGGTGTACGATCTTTTGTACAGACTCTCATTACTGAGGAAAAACCGGGCGGCTCTCTGTATCACTTTGCGGGCTTCCTTCTTGGCTTCAGGAAGTCTACCGCTGCACAGGTATTCAATGATTTCGTCCATCCAGCACGATTCGTGCTCCACTTGCATTATTTCAGCGGCCTCACTTTCGATACTAGATTTCTGTAAGAACTCCATACATATACTCCCGAGGGTGGTGTATCCGGAGGCGGCCAGCTTGGACAGCACATCTGCCTTTTGTATTCTCTGTTCTAGGGATTCTGATGACCTCAAAACTTTTGAACTTGCTGGCTAACTGGCGGACCTTGGAGAGGTATTTGACCATACGCTCGTCGCGGGCCTCATAGACTCCTTGAATCTGATTTGCAACCAGTTGGGAGTCGCAGTACGCTTTAAGCCTCTGGGCGCCGGTCTGGATTGCGAGACTCATCCCGGCGAGGAGGGCTTCGTATTCCGCCTCATTATTGGACGCGCGGAATCCGAACCTCAGGGCATAATCTCCAGTGAAGTTATCAGGTCCGGTGAGAACGAGGCCGGATCCACAGCCACCCTTGTTTGAAGATCCATCCACATATACTTCCCAGAGCGGTCCGGAGGGCGATGGATCCTGTCCTGAGGGTATGGGGATGGTTTCTGTTTCAGTTCCTCCTGCTGTGCATTCTTCAGTTGTGATTGATTTTTTCATAGCTGGGTTTGAACAACTTCAACCTCGGTGATCTACTGGGGGATGGTATACTCAGCCACGAAGTTAGCCAGCACTTGAGCCTTGATCGCTGGTCTTGGCACGTACTGGATGTCGAACTCGCTCAGCTCCACGACCCATTTCACGAGTCGTCCCGAGATGTCCGGTCGATGGAGAACTTGTCTGAGCGGTTGATCGGACATGACTTTTATAGTGTGGGCTTGAAAATACGGCCGCAACTTCCTGGCCGCCATTACCAGCGCGTAAGCCAATTTCTCGACCCGCTGGTACTTGATTTCGGCATCATGGAGAACTTTGCTGACATAGTAGATGGGTTTCTGTTGGTGATGCTCTTCACGAACTAGGACAGCTGCCCGAGCTGTAGGGCTCATGGAGAGATACAGGAGTAGCTCCTCACCTGGTTCCGGCTTTGTCAATAGTGGCGGGGAGGACAAGTATTGCTTCAATTCTTCGAACGCGGTCTGGCATTCCTCTGTCCAGGGCGCAGTCTTGAGTCCTTTGACCGCGTTGAAGAAGGGTAGGCACCTCTCTGCGGATTTCGAGATGAAGCGCCCCAGCGCGGTTACCATTCCTGTGAGCCGCTGTACTTCTCTGATAGTTTTGGGTGGAGTGAGTTCCACCACGGCCTTAATCTTCTCTAGATTGACCTTTATCCCTCGTTGACTTACCATAAACCCCAAGAACTTTCCTGAGCCTACGCCAAAAGTGAACTTGGTGGGGTTCAGCTTCATGCTGTGTTTTTTCGGGACCTGAAATGTTTCTCTCAAATCTGACACGTGATCCTGTGCACTTCGGCTTTTGACCAGTATATCGTCAACATAGACTTCCATATTACGGCCGATCTGGTTTTGGAAAAGTCTGTTCACGAGCCTCTGATAAGTAGCCCCGGCATTTTTGAGACCAAAGGGCATGACACGGTAACAGTAGGTCCCTTGATCTGTCACGAAGGAGGTCATTGGTATATCTGATTCATACATCTTGATTTGGTTGTATCCGGAGAAGGCGTCCATGAAGCTCAGTAATTCGTGACCTGCGGTGGCGTCAATGAGCTGATCAATTTTCGGGAGCGGATAACTGTCCTTGGGACATGCCTTATTCAGATCAGTGAAATCAACGCAGGTCCTCCATTTTTCATTTGTCTTCTTGACCAGGACTACGTTTGCCAACCAGTCCGGGTATCGGATCTCCCGAATGAAGTCAGCCTTTAGGAGCCTCTCCACTTTCTCTTTTATCGAAAGCGAAATGCCTTCTTTTCTGTTTCACCGGCTTGCAGGTTGAGTCAACACCGAGTCTGTGCGTGCTGATCTCTGGGTCAATGCCAGGCATGTCAGTGGGAGCCCACGCAAAGACATCCGCATTGTCTTGAAGAAACTCGGTGAGGTGGTGCTGGATGCTGCTGCTTAGAGAGGATTCGATCTGGGCGACTTTCTCATTATCGTCCTTGCTCAGAGGGATGGAGATGAGGTCTTCGGCGGGTTGAGTCCCCCGGAATTCGTCCCTTAAATCGAGTAGCTCAATCGGAAGCGATCCCACTGCATTTTTGCCTTTGAGTGCCATTGCATAGCACTCCCTGGACTGGGGTTGATCTCCCCGAACTTCACCGACACCGTTTGGCGTTATGAATTTCATTTTCTGGTGATACGCTGAAGCCACCGCACGAATCAGGTTCTGCCCAGGTCGTCCTAAGATAGCGTTATAGACCGAAGTGGCCCTCACTACCAGGAAATTGACCATGGTGAACGCTTGGCAGGACTGTTCTCCGATGAGGACTGGAAGTTCAATCTGCCCCTCCAGCTTCACAACCTCTCCTGAGAAACCGAACAGATCTGAGTTCGCCGGTTTCAAGCGGTCGTCGCCTATCATCATTTTCTGGAAAGCGTGATAGTACAAAATATTTGCCGAACTCCCATTGTCCACAAGGATTTTCTTTACTTCCCAGTTTGCGACGAGCATAGTTACGACCAATGTGTCGTCGTGTGGCAGTATCAGGTTGTCGAGATCCGCATCTGAAAAGGAGATCTCATTCTCCGTCCTCATCTTCTTGCTGCATGTATGCACGGCGTTGACTCGGCGTGCATATGCTTCTCGAGCAGCAGACGATATGCCCCTAGCGGCCGGTCCGCCCATAATTGTGCCAATGACTCCCCATGGCTAGGATCGCGGCACCTCTGGTTGTGAGCTAGGTGGCAGGGGGGATTGGCTCCGGACAGGAAGCGGCTGCGACCGTCGAGGGCTGCGGCCTTGAGGACTCTTTTCTCTTCTTTCTGGTCTGCGGCCGTCACTTCGGACATAATTTTTCAAGTAACCCCAGCCTATCAGCTGCTCAATTTCTTCCTTGAGCTGCCAGCATTCGTCTATGTCGTGGCCGTGGTCCCTGTGGAACCGACAGTATTTTGATTGGTCTCTCTTATTTCCCTTGGAGATCATTCTAGCTGGCCACCTTACGAATTCTTCATCGCTGATCGCAACCAGTATGTGCTTCCGGGAGGTATTGATGGGCGTGAAGTTCTCTTCTCTCCTCTGGGGGGACTTCTCTCTTCTGGCGACTCTATCTTCCCTACGCTGCTTGGTAGGGTTCTTGTCCTCAGAGGTTCTCCTCCGAGTCAAGTCTAGGGCTGCAGCGTTTCTTCCACCACTATGTATTCCTCAGCTCCGGCCGTTAGATCCGCCAGTGAGTGCGGATTTTGGCGAGCCACTGAGCGGCGGAAGTCATTGGATCTGGCGCCCGCAAGGAGCGCACTCATTGCTGCTGAGGGGTCCAAATTAGGTACTTGGAGTGCCTCCCTGTTGAAGCGGCGGACGAACGTCTTGAGAGGTTCGTGATCCTCCTGTCGCAGGGCCATCAGGGATGCTGTAGTTTTCCTTGGCTTGCAACTGCTCATGAAATGGCGGACCAGATCGTCCCCAAAATCTTCAAAGTTGCTAATGGAGTTTGGTTTGATCCTGGAGTACTAGTCCCGAGCCGCACCAGTTAGTATTGTCGGGAATGCTCTGCAGAGGAAGCCATCGGATGCGCCGTGGAGGAGCATCATCGCTCTGAATGTCTCTAAGTGGTCCACTGGGTCAGTGGTTCCGTCATATTGCGGGACGGTAGGCATTTTAAACCCTCTGGGTGCTGGGGCACCTAGGACATCGTCGGTAAACGGCGTTCTGCTTGAGAACGCCCGCATAGTAGGCCGGCTATGATCTCTTGCCAGCTCTTCTATGCGGTGGTCCATTTCTTCCATCCTTTGAAGCATCGGATCAGCTCTGCGGTCCGGTTGGCCCGGTGATCTGTTTCTCTCCACTGACGGGCTCGCCGCAGAGCCGGACTGACTTTCCGGGCTCTTTTGACGAGGCCGAGACTTCTCTTGCTGTGTGCGGTTTTCACGAGCTCGGGGCCTTCGCGGAGAATGGGACCGCGACCTTCGGCGATGGTGAGGCTCCGTATGCGCATGCCTGGCCCTGGAGTGATGGACTTGCCTTGAGTGGGGAGTCCAGTCTTCTCCTTGGCGTGCTGACTCTCCCCCGTGGACATTCGACCTTTCCCGTACAGGTCGTGAAGCTTCTGGAGGAGGTTGGGCAGGCGCTTGGAGTAGCTGCTGATATTGACTGACCAGAGCCGTCATCTGCTGGAAAAGAGCTTGAACTTGGTCCGGAGTAGGCATAGGGTTGAGGTGTTCCGAACGAGCCGGGCTCTGTTCAGCTGTAGCAGAGGCTGCCACCACTAGCGAAGCGATTCGCTCACTTCGGGTCCTGCGAGGCAGCACGGCTCGATCAGTCCGTGCAGTTGGTACCCCCGCGCTCTTGCGCCCTGCCATTTTATAAGCGATCTGAACAGCTTTTAGTTCTGGGGTCCCACGGATGGCGCCAATCTGTTAGACCGAAAATCGGTAACAGGTACGACAGTGACGTAAGAGCTGAGCTAAGTGACCAGAGGAACGGAGTCCTGGGGGACCAGAGCGATGTGGAGTGAAGGGACTGAGTCCTGCTGAGAAAGCTAAGTCCTGCACAAAGGCAAGCGAGGTCAGAAGACCAACCCGGGTGTTACTTCGGACAGGCCCTTCGACACTCAAGTCAGTATGAGCAGAAGTGCAGAGCTAGTTTTAAGAGTTTTGAGTGTAGAGAAGATTTTTCATTACCATTGGTTTGGGATTTGAACTCCCTTTTATAGAGGGAAACGTGGTGACGTGGGATGACCTGTGCGAGGACAGGTGGCGGCCTGCCATAGGCTGGAGTTCACCTACTCCCAGGACAGGTGGTGGGACAGGTGGTGGCCTGTTAGAGGCTGGAGCTCACCTACTCCCAGGACATGTGGCGGGACAGGTGGTGGCCTGTTAGAGGCTGGAGCTCACCTACTCCCAGGACAGGTGGTGGCCTGTGATAGGCTGGAGTTCACCTACTCCCAGGACAGGTGGTGGGACAGGTGGTGGCCTGTCAGAGGCTGGAGTTTTTGCACCCGGTCATGTTTAAACAGCTGTCGAGGCTTTACAATTCCCAAAAAGCTATTGACAGCTGGTAAAACAAGGTGACTTCTTCCCATTATCGAAATTGTGGCCGTGCAGATATCAGTAGCCCTTAGAGGAGGGGGAGAGAGAAGTTCTCTAGTTTTCTCGTGGGCTTTCTCTCTGGCTTCTCTTGTGTATTGTCTTTTGGGTTTCAGGTTTATCCATTGGAATCCTTGTGATTTTGCTTTCTCATGGTGAACATTGTGTCCTTGCCTGTGGATGTAGGCATCTTGGACGAACCAAATACAATCTCAGCATTCATCTTGTGGCTTATTTTTAGTTCTACTTTTGTGTTTGTTTGTGCAACATCGGATCGGATTGGTCCATTATATTTTCTCAACATTTTTTCTCTTACAAGCCATTTTAGTGAATTTCGAAATCTCTTGGCTAGTGCAACAACTTGGGCTTCATTCTCTATATATTTGGCATCTAGAGAACAATTTTCTTCTCTTAAATCTCATCTAATCCCTCCGTCTAGTTGTTTTATTCCAACAATCTCTTATTTGTTACTTTTCTTGGCAGCAAGATTTTTTTTTTCCAACATGGGAAATGAGTACTCTTTCTTTCCCCTTTATTCTTCCTTTCTATTTTTTTTCATTTTTGACATGATGACTGATGAGGTAACCTATAACTACCATTCCAAATAGTGATGTCACCAAAAGACAAAAGCTTGCTATCATATCATCAATCAAAAGAGCTTATACAACCTTGACAACACTCAACACCATCTCCTCAGCACAAGAAAACACAACATACATATAAAAGGAACATTTTGCAAACTCGGATAGAGCAACTGATGCAAGTAGAAAATACTATGATTTGAGAAGATTGCTTAGAGAAAGTCATCTCTCTCACAGATTCACTTTTCTATCAAAGATCCAGTTGAAGTGCATGGAGGGTGCTACCTTAACTTTCCCTTGAGCCCTCTCCTCTAACCTCCTGATTCTTGGTGCCAAGCTGCAAAGGTAATCCTGGGCTTCCTGTCCTGCGCCCGAGAGTCCTGTTATTTTCTCCACATTCCACCTCCCAACCAGGAATTCGATTATGTCTGCATAGTCCTTCGTTGTATAGACCCCCATCCTTTGGGCAACAGACGAGAAGTGCTCAAACAGATTTTCATCCCGGCCATCATACATTAGACGGCCAGGCATTGTGATCTTCTTCTTCATCATGTCATAAAATGCAAGAACCGTGCCATTAGGATCAATCTCAAATAGCTTCTCAACAATCTTTATGTACGCAGTCTCATGACGCTTCTCATCTGATGCTATGGTTCCACAGATATGTGCCAATTTCATGTCCCCATATTCCTTGGCATGCCTACCAGTGTTGCCATGGGAGATAAAAGTCGCTCTCTCCTGAAAGGACGTGTAGACAAAAAAAAGATAGGGGCTGTTCTCTGTCCGGGGATCCTAATTGTACACAGAGGAAAAGAATTGGTTGAGAAATTACATATAACAATAGGAAGTGCAATTCAAAAATATTATATTTTTCTTGCAATCAATAACATACAATATGAATTGAGGTTGTGGAACATTAAGAATCACTGTTAGAATTCTCACAGTTTTACCAAAGAATTCTAATCTGATACTTGGTTTCTAAAATCTATAGTGTGAGATTGAAAAAAAAAAAATCAAAGAGCAATGACAGTAAGGAGTGAGGATCTTACCATTCCAGATCCAATCAGATATTGAATTGTCTTCTCAATTTGTCTCATGTCAACTCTTCCAGACAAGTACAGATATTTGTTCAAAAGGTCCCCGTGCCTCTTTTCTTCGGCAGTCCAAGCCCTCGTCCAGATAGCCCAAGGCGTAAGGCTCGCACCTGTTTCATCGCGAACACCGTCAAGAGTATTGAGCATGGTTTGGTAAGTAGGAAGAGCTTCCTCTGTGATCATATCCCCAACCAAGCAAACAAAATAATCATCTGGGATCTCCTTCGCTCGCTCTCTTACCTCCTCAACTTGTTCATAGAAATCCTCTGATGCAGGGTCAGGAAGGAAATCCTGCGGTTGCCAACACTTCTCAATAGGCTTCAAGTACACCAAGATGTTCTCCCCAACCCAATCATGCAAGGAATTAAAGATTTCAATTTTTTCATGAGGCATAGAATGGGTGATCTGAACATTTACATCGCCGGGAGGGTTGAAAGTCTTCTTGATCTCCCTAAATAAACAAGAACAAATCATTCTCAGAAGCTTATGTGATAGAGTTATAAAACTACTAGTTGTTAAAATCATAATAAATACGAAAAACGTATTTGTTTACATGATTTTTTTTTTTTTTTTTAACATTAAAGTTGTATAAATAGTATATGAATCAGAGAAAAACAAGGTATTCTTTGGCAGGAAGAGCAGACAAAAGTGGAGAAAACGAATCTCCCGAACCAGATCCATGTGTCTTAAAAAGAAAAAAAACTCATTCTCCCTTTTGTGGGGGTATGATGAAACAGGTAGAAAGAGGTTTGGATTGGTTTGGCGAACAAGATTTTCCTGATTTTTTTAGATATTTTTATTAACAATAGAATGGATGCGGGGATTGGTTTCTGAACACACCCTAAGGTTAATCACTTAAGGCCATGTTGATTTGAGTGTGAATAAGGAGATGAAGCCTTGTTAGTTGTTACAAAGATTTATACCCATATCACTGTAGTATTAGCTGCTCCTTTGTCCAAAACTCAAGGTTTGTTAGCCTTCTAATTTTGGAAAACCTCATTTTGTTTCTAGCAATGCATGGAAAAGTATCGAATAATGTTTTGGGAAGACTAGATTATCAATATCAGTAAATTGACTTGAGCGACAATACTTACTCAAACGAACCTTTCTACCGTTGAAACATAAATCACCAAGAACAGGTAGGAGGTGTTTTAATCAAAATTTGAGAAAAAGTACTCAAAATCCCGCTAAGATCGTTTCCCAGTTTCGAATGAAAAAAAAAGAAGAGAAAAAATGGGTGGTAAAAAGCTCTTCCTCGTTATGTTTTTCCTTGATAGGATGATCGCTTCAAATAGCGAAGAAAACGCATTGCCGCATCAATGTGAGGCTTCATCAACTCATACATATGGCTTCAACAAGAAACATTCTTAATATGGCATTTTAATTATTTATTTGTTTGTTTTTGAAATTCAATATTTATATATATTTCTAATGAAAAGACAACATCTTATACCTATATGATTATTATATATGGCCAGATGATCACAAAACCAACAAAATAAACACAATTACCAATGAATTAAAGAGGAAAAACAATAAGGCGCATCAATAAATAGTACCAAGCAGAGCCAGAACCAACTATCTATCTTCTATCAAATTGGAAAAATATACACTCCTACTTAAAATGGATTAAGAGTTACCTACGTAGAATTGGAGTTAAGCGTAGAAGCCATGCAAACCCCTGAAGATCTACGTTTCACTGTTGTAGGAAAACACAAAAGATGTTTCCAAGATTGAAAGGTGAGAGAAGTTTTGAGAGCCATTTGAGAGAGAGAGAGAGAGAGATATGTATTGGGAAAGACAAGGGAGAAGGAGATTTATAAGAATCCCATATAAGGAAAAAAACCTTCCCATCTTCATAAATTACTGAATTGGCCTTTAATGATACATTTTTAATTGGGATTTGCTAGCGTCCATTGCAAAAGGCATTTCGCGGATGCCTGTTGCATGTGAGAGCAGCCACCTCGTGAATGAAGACAAAATCTGCGGAAAAGTGAGCCGCTGCTCTCACATATACTATCATGTTAAACCCCCAAAAAAAAAAACCCAGTTTTATATAAAACAAATGATAAAGAGAATGAATTCCAAAATAACTGAAAATTAAAGAAATAAAAACGACCAAGAGGGTATGTGAATAAATGAATGAAAGATAAATCTTAAGAGAGAAGAAAAGTCCAGATTGATAAAAATTGAAGATTCCCAAAGAAGTTTTAGAGAAGGAAGGAAACAAAAAAGAAGAAGAAGGAAAAACCTGAAGGTTGAAATTGACATGGTCCTGTATTACTGAAAGTTGATTTTGGGCTGCTACATTTACTTCATTCAGTTTCCTTTTCAATCTCTCTGAGACTATGCGTTCTTCAGCTGCTGCTATGTGATTCATCTCTCTCTCTCTGTATTGCAATGGGAGGAAGAAAGATAAAGAGAGGAAACCAGGGTTTTAGGTTCGGGGTTTTTGACGAAATTACCTAAATGCCGATTTCTGGGTTTTGTATCTACGAGAACATCCAACCCGTTCGATAACTCTTTAAATTAGAGCGATGATTTTTCGCCTCGCTGTAGGATTATGCGCCCCTCGTAACGTGATTTGACGTCAGAAAGCGTTAAAGTCTGGCGTCTGCCCACAATTCACGTTTTACTCTGGGGCGCAAAATCCTACATGGGGGGCGAAGACATCATGCCAAACTAACGTTTTAAAAAATAGACTGATAGAGCGCGGACCACGCTTTAATAATGACATGACGCCAACATGGTTTAATATGTTTAAATGGCTGTCGAGGCTTTACAATTCCCAAAAAGCTATTGACAGCTGGTAAAACAAGGTGAGTTGTTCCATTATCGAAATTGTGGCCGTGCAGATATCAGTAGCCCTTAGAGGAGGGGGAGAGAGAAGTTCTCTAGTTTTCTCGTGGGCTTTTTCTCTGGCTTCTCTTGTGTACTGTCTTTTGGGTTTCAGGTTTATCCATTGGAATCCTTGTGATTTTGCTTTCTCATGGTGA
Organism: Tasmannia lanceolata; assembly: GCF_043159265.1. Classification (NCBI taxonomy): domain Eukaryota; kingdom Viridiplantae; phylum Streptophyta; class Magnoliopsida; order Canellales; family Winteraceae; genus Tasmannia; species Tasmannia lanceolata. Next base: position 52,372,349 of record NW_027518692.1, read on the forward strand.
ACATTGTGTTCTTGCCTGTGGATGTAGGCATCTTAGACGAACTAAATACAATCTCAGCATTCATCTTGTGGCTTATTTTTAGTTCTACTTTTGTGTTTGTTTGTGCAACATCGGATTGGATTTGTCCATTATATTTTCTCAACATTTTTTCTCTTACAAGCCATTTTAGTGAATTTCGAAATCTCTTGGCTAGTGCAACAACTTGGGCTTCATTCTTTATATATTTGACATCTAGAGAACAATTTTCTTCTCTTGAATCTCATCTAATCCCTCCGTCCAGTTGTTTTATTCCAACAATCTCTTATTTGTTACTTTTCTTGGCAGCAAGATTTTTTTTTTCCCACATGGGAAATGAGTACTCTTTCTTTCCCCTTTATTCTTCCTTTCTATTTTTTTTCATTTTTGACATGATGACTGTTGCGACCAAGGCAACAAATTCAGTTGAAGAGACTAAAGAACATTTTCTTTGTAGCTACATATAATGTGTAATTTAAACAACAATATTATTATGAGAAAACGGTTCTTACACATATGTGTAGATAAGTTATCTACACACTAGCTTAAAATACAGTGGGGGCCACATTATTTGGGTGATCCAAACCATTCATTTTCAAGGCCCTCACATAGATAGGGTGTCCACAAAAAATCAGATCCATAGAATCATCCTAACCATTCGAACTGTGGAGGCAAAAAATAGACTAATTTGTGAAGGTTTAAAGACATCCAATTTACCTCCACAAATCATAGGGTTGGGATGATCCTATGGATCTGATTTTTTGTAGACACCCTATCTATGTGAGGGCCTTTAAAATGGATGGCTTGGATCACCCAAACAATGTGGGCTCCCACTGTATTTTAAGCTAGTGTGTAGAGAACTCTCTACACATATGTGTAGGAACCGTTTTCTCTATTATTATTCACTTGTATGTACTTTGATTAAGGTTACCTAGAGGGCACTCTCTTATATCTTATATCACTAGATTCTCGCATTAAGTGTTAGAAATGAGAGAGTATAAATTAGAGTTGGAATGTTCTAAGCAATAAGATATAAGAGATTATAAATTTACAAAACATTATTTACATGTCATGTGCTACGGACCATCGCAGAAGGCAATTCACGGACTGGCTCTTGCATGAGAGAGCAGCCCCATAGGCTCACTTTCAAAAGATTTTGTCTTATTATCTGATGTGGCTGCTCTCTCATGCAACAGCCGATCCGCGAAATGCCTTCTGCGATGGTCCCTAGCAACTCCCTTAATTATTAGAGCCCCAGCTGAATGCATAAATTGAAGCCTGCTTCCCACTTTTGTAGGACCATTGCTTTTAGTTGATCCAGTCCATCCGTTATATGGAGCCCATGTTGAATCCTAATTGTCACAAAGATCTTGCCAATCAGATAATTCTGTAATCAAGTTAAATTCATTTTTATCCAACACAGGGTTGTACCATATGGACGGCTAGGATCAATGGCAGAATTCTAACCTGGCTTGATGGATTGGACCAAGATGGGGTCCACATAAAGACTAGTGATCACTGGTCAGATGAGTACACCCTATAACATCCAAGTCACTTGTAGGGCCAATAAACTGGATGATAGGAAACAGCATAGCAGCAAGCGTGTTTTTAGCACTTTCAGTATAGAATTGTAGGCACGTGAACTCCTGGTTATCTCCGATATTTTCAGATCCAAACAAACTCACAAGTATCTCCGAAATTTTCAAAATTATTACCATATTTTTGCGATTTTTGGACAAAACAAAATCCGAAAATTTTTCCTTGAGATTTTGAAAAATCATCTACAGACATTCATATTTTTTTTACCACCAATATTTTCGTATCTAAACATACACAAATATCTCTGATATTTTAAAAAATATTACGAGATTTTTTTTTCCTTGTTTTTGATAAAGCGATGAAATCCCATTTTTTCGAGATTTTAAAGGGGGGGATTTTATCCACAGTGGCGGAGGGTGGGGGTGGGGCGCGGGCACGATATTATTTATTGTTCTAATTTTGTTCTTAATTTTACAATTTATATATATTTTTTCCTCTATCAATACTTGATATCCAAGAAGCCAATTTCTGTCTCAAGTCCTCTGATCAGTTCTTGATCATAATCTTAGAAAAAACAACAGTTATTATATGACCTCCTATGCATCTTAAGGATCTCCGGACTCTTAAGACTCAGCGAAGACAATTCAAGTATTGCAAAACATAGAATGGAAGATAATTTCTTTAGAAGCTCTTTTCATTCCTGCTCTACAATGAAACCAATCATTGTTCTGTATAACAGGCTTCAGCTCTGTACATCAGAAAAGCAAAATAATTTTGGATCATTGGAGTTGTGGGAAAAAATCAGAAACAACTTATTTGTTCTCAAAGGTTTCTATTGGCTTTGCATTGAAACTAAGGACAACTTATTAATTTATGCCACAAAAATATTTTCTATTTTAACAAGTAAGAATAAGATATAAATACATACCTTGGGGACAAAGTCCACTGTGCACCAAAATTATCAACACCTTCGTTAGAAGAAAATATACCAGCTCTCCTATACATGAAGCGGTATGCACTGCATTACCACATATCCTTCGCTCTACGAATGACACCCAATGCTTCCGCATCATTTGCATTGTCTGGAATATTCAACGCCTGCCGGATTTCCATGCTTGAGGTGCGAAGAAATGGACTACATGACTTTTCCGTCTTCAAATTCATCGGAATCTAACATGAGATAAGTATACAGTGGAATGAATAGAAATATATCACGGATATGCTGCTAGTTTGATGAAAAATTTGAAACCCAGGATCTGAATTCTAAATTTAACAAGATGCCCCCAGAGCCAGCAAAATCAATTGGGGACTGGTAACAAGGGGCATTCTTTAATGCTAAAATCAAGATTCCAACATGTAGTTCTGCGATGAAGTTCTGGAAATTACCGTTGGCAAGCCCTTACTGCGAAGATGGGTTACATGTGCAGCATACTCTTGGAATGCCTGATTTTTAGGCTCTATGGACAGCGCAAATTTTGAATTACTCCATCCAATGATGATGAAAAAAAGGGTTTTTCATACCCATGAACTTCAGAACTACTCTTTAAGAGTATTGAAAGTTGAAACATATGCAGAGTTAAGAGAAAAGAACGTGTACCGATGTATACTCATGACCACAGTATACATTTGTTTCTTCTGGCAATACTAAATTTTTTTGGAGTGACGATAGAATCTGAAAAAACAATGTAATGTTATGAATGCTCAAGTTAAAAAAAAAGGCATTGAAGAATATTCATGTATCATGAGCATACCAAGTACTCAACCAGATGTTATATAATTGTCGCTTCTAATCTTAATGTCCTTAATTCCAAATGGTGAACACTTCAAAATGTTCTTAATATTGTATGAGCATAGAGACTACAAAATAACAACAACGTGCACGTCCACAAATACACATGTACTGTACGTTTGAATGCATGTATTTAGCTGTCTGAGTTTCTGTATGTATGCATAGGGCGAGAGACACAAAATATAGCCGCAGACCAATGTTCCCTTCCCTTTTTGCCTTCGGTCAACAGCTAGCGTCTCTCCAACTGAAAAGTTGGAGAGATGCTAGCTGAACACGGAAAATACTCATGCGGTGTACTTCTCAACAGATACACATGGTTGTTCTTCATTTACATGGATGATTGTAAAATTACTTTGTGGACATGAGGAGGGATGGGATAACCTGCTCTGGGCTTCCTTCGAAAAGCTTGCCACATGATAAGCTGAACAGCGTATCTCCTGTGAATACTGCTCCCGATCCAGGAAAGTAGAAGCTAATGTGGCCTGTTTAAAAAAAATTAACCAAATGGATAATTAGATTGTCTGACACTGTCTCATTAAAAATAGCAGGATGCCTCTGAAATTCAATACCAATATAAGCATAATAGAGTAAGGTAACTCAGAATCATGCATATGGTAAACAGCACCAGTTTACTTCTAGTAAAAACGAGACGATATTCAACTAAAGGTGAAAAGACAAGAATTTCACCTTAAATCCTTTTTGATACAATTGCACCCTGACACTAATGTTAAATACACAGGTCTTCGTGACTAGGTAAAAGCTCAACTTCCAAGTTTAACAAAATTTACATGAACACACTACATTTTTTGTGTTTCTTTCTTTCTTTCTTTTCTTCCATTTCTATGTGAACCGTAGCACCACAAAAGAGAAACATAAATTTGGTTAAATTTAGGTGTTCATGCTACAAATTTTCCAAAGATGGCCTCACAATCAAATTAAAAGAATTTCATACATAATCAACATATATAAGGATCAAAGTTTTCCAACGTTTTTCAGATTTGCAAGATTTGGAAGAGCAAGATTTGGATGATAAGATTTCAGGTTTGTAAGATTTAGAAAAGCAAGATTTCAGGTTTGTAAGATTTAGAAGAGAAAGATTTCATGTTTGCAAGAACACATTCAGCTTTGCAAGATTTGAAAAAGCAAGATTTGGAAGAAAAGATTTGAAAATTGTATATTTCTACCAATTTAAAACAAACAGAAGAAATGGATACGTGTATATGTGATTAACAATTTAAAAACAATTGCTGAAGATAATGATTTCATTGAATCAGTGTTTCAGATAATAGAGTTAATAGACTTAACTTTAGAAAATGCCCGTGTCTCATGAGAAGCATGCAAAAAATATCATAATCCACACATAAATACTAGAATTTGACCTCGTGTATGACCAGGAGTTTCCATTACAAGCACCTCATGGCTTGCAAACATCCACTTTTCTCCATCGGAGAGTGCTATGTCTATGCCAGGAATTATGTCCTTGTCTGAGACTGAGCCAATTACCTACATGTAAAACATGGGGGTTAAAATCATCTGTCCTTAAGAAGCCTAATGCTTACCAAATGAAAGACAGTATGAAATCGCTAGGAAAGATGACATATCTAAGCATAAAACTGTAAGCCTTTCCCCATTCAGATGGTCTATATCCACTTTTGGCAATTATAGAATAAGCATGCATGCCATGCATCGACAACTTGTCATCCTATATGTCGTTTCTGGAATAGTGTGAAGTGAAGGAAGACGAAATTATGGAACATTATGATTGTCTTCCTTCTATTTGTTTTCCTCGAAGAAAATATTAAAGAAAAATAGAAAATGTCAAAGAAAACTGGGAAGAGCTGGAGATTCTACCCTCTCTTATAATCCTTCAAATTTTCGAGACTAGACATTACATATGTCAATCTTTCCTAAGAGGACTTCGAGAATCAGGAAAGAGTTTGCAATGAAAGATATGAATTCATGGGTTTAAATACCATGGACGATTCAAGCCTAAAAGATCTTGCCAAGATGTTCCATTTCAAGATCCAGTAGATAGTTGGAAATGTTGGAGCACCTGAAGACTTACATACCTTTACAATGTGTGGTTAAATATGTTGGAAGACAGACATCCTAAATTTGGAGTATCTACACCTTACAAGCACGAAGCAGGGGCGGGGGCGGGGGCGGGGAAGCGTGGGGTCTAGAAGAGTCTAAGTTTGGGAGCGCCATGGGAGCGAGTGTGTAATATTTTCTTTATATATCTTTCAAAATTCAAGTACATGAAAAAAATAACAGTTTCTAACCATTTTCATATGTATCTTTCGAAATTTAAGAACATGTAAAAGCTAATTTCTAACCATCTTTACCATCTTCATTTGTGTGCACTCGTTCCTCGTGCCTTCTGAATATGCACAAGCCTGTGCTTGCTCCAATGAAGTACTTTGAAGAGGAGTTTGATGTAAGGAAGATGGTGGGACTTGTAGAGTAACAGAATAGTCTGCGATCGTCATTAGAGCGGTTCCCGTCTCTCTGGGGTCGCGCTCCCTAGAAGCTCCTTCCTAAGGAGCGCCAAATCGAGGTTCCGAGGTGGGAGCGACACCTCGAGAGAAGGTTCCTGCTTCTAAGATCTACACTCCTAGTATTTTTTTCCTTTTCCTAATTTATTTTAGGGCGAACCTTGGCACAACGGTAAGGTTGCTCCATTGTGACCTAGTGGTCACGGGTTCGAGTCACGGAAACAGCCTCTCCGTAAAGCAGGGGTAAGGCTGCGTACATCTAGTCCTCCCCAGACCCCGCAATGGCGGGAGCCTCATGCACTGGGCCACCCCTCTTCCTAATTTATTTCCCATAGAGGACTCTAGTTCCCTTGTGTTCTCTAATGTTGACTAGTGTATATGTTTCCATTATGCAACACAATGTTTAAAAACTCCGCCTTGACTCGAAACTTAAACACGTCGACTTGGTTTCAGCCCCTCCTTGACTCGAAACTTGTAAAGTTTTTTGAGCCAAATGTAAAAAGTTTAATTCATTAATGGTGGCTTAGTTACAATAAACTGAATACGAGAGAGAGAGAGAGAGAGAGAGAGAGAGAGACATTCTTCTCTTTTCCTTTCCTATTTCCCCGATCCTCCTTGCATTCAGATTTGCACAAAGAGGATTTCTTCTTTTCATTTCTATCTATATTCTTCCACTTGGCATTACTCACTGTCAGATATGCACAAAAACATGAAGAAAGAGAGATACATGAGGTTTTCCTTAAAATAGCAATAGGTGTTAAAAGGGACCAGTATGTTCTTTTTTTCTTCTTCTTCTTGTTTTTTGTTTTTTTAGTAACAAGGCATCATCTTGATCTATTTCCCTTGAAAAACTCACCAGAATAGAACAATATATATAGGGGGAAATGGTTTGTGAGGTCTAGCTCATATAAGCTTATATGAGCTCTAGATCACAAGCATTTTCCCAATATATATGTGTGTGTGTGTGCAATATTACAGAGGTAGCAGCATGCTACTTTTTAAATGTAATAGGAGGAGATGATACTTTTTTTTGAATGATGGAAGAGACATTAGTATTTTAAAAAAAAAATGCTTCTCGACACAATCTATACTTTTTTTACCAATATTAAAAAAGTAGAAATAGCAAAAGGGTTACGTTTCATAAAAGAAAGGCTTCTTTTTATAGAAGCAAGAGTATGTTATGTTGTATTAAATATATAGGAGAGATCTGAACTTCAACAGTTTGTTATTGACTCACTAGAGTTCGTAATTCAATCATTGACTCAACAAAACTAGGCTTGGAATTCTTAGAGCAAGTTCAAGACTATGTTGACTTTTTAAGCATTGGTGCAATGGACTCCTAACATTCTTTAGAAAAGAGAGCCGAAGTAAATTGAGGGATTATATGACTTTTTGAGACGGTAATTGAGGGGTTATATGATGTCAGTGCATATTTTTTCAAAGAAGCTGGAAAGAGAACAAGTGGGGTCCAGTGATTATTTCATCCAAACCATTCATCTGTGATGCCCTAGAATGGATGCCATAAACCAAAATCTGCTACATTGGACAATCCTAACAGTCCAATTTGCAGAGGGGTTTTTTCTTTAAATTCCACACCATCCATTCTTTACCCTGATGTGAATGACTAGGATTGCACAACGGACAAGACCGAAAAATGATGGTTCAGATCATTGAAAAAGTTGTCCCCACCTGTACCTTGGTTGAGCAGTCCAATTTGAAGAGGATAGTACAATTTTATTTTAAAATTCTAAGACATCCAGGCCTCTTCAAAGACATCCGATGAAATTCTAAGACATCCATTTTACACCATATAATGTGAATGGTTAGGATCACACATGAAACACAAGAAAAACACGAAATATGTGGTTTTGTAGATATAAATTTTGTTAATTTCAAATTTCTATTTGAATTTTTCTTATTTTTATTTTTATTACAATATATACTGTTGTTAAAAGGAAGGGTGATAGAATTATTCACACTATAGAAATGGCGTAGGGATCATAATAGATAAGAGCCTAAGAGATAAATAGAAATGGCGTAGGGATCATAATAGATAAGAGCCTAAGAGATGAGGTTGTAGATGTTAAAAGGAAGGGTGATAGAATTATTCTAATTAAATTAGTATTAGGTAAAGAGACGATTAACGTTATTAGTGCGTATGCCCCTCAAATAGGATTAAATGATTCTGTCAAGAGGCAATTTTGAGACGATATGGATGAAGTAGTCCAAGGAATACCACATGGAGAGAAGTTATTTATAGGAGGAGATTTAAATGGTCATGTGGGAAGAACTAGTGAAGGTTTTGAGAGGGTTCATGGAGGATTGGGTTTTGGTAATAGGAATGAGGAAGGAGAAGATATTTTAGGGTTTGCAGTGGCATATGATTTGATGTTAACAAATAATTTTGTTTTAAGAAAAGAGATTCACACTTGATAACCTTTAGCAGTGGAAACAACTGTAGCCAGATAGATTTTATCCTCACTAGGAAAGAGGACAAAGTTGCGTGTAAAGATTGTAAAGTCATACCCGGGAGTGTTTAGTCACACAACATAGGCTAGTGGTGTTGGATATATGCATCAAACGTTGGAAGAGAAAAGATAGATATGTTAAACATCCAAGGACTAGGTGGTGGGATCTCAAAGGGGAAAAACTAAAGATGTTTAAGGATAGACTGCTTAAAGAAGGACCTTGGAGTCTTGACGAGGAGACTAATATTATGTGGAATGGGATGTCTAGTTATATTAGAAAAGTGGTCAGAGAGGTACTTGGAGAATCTAGAGGAAGTGGGCCGCCGTCTAAAGACACATGGTGGTGGAATGAGGAAGTCCAAAAGGCGATTAGGTCTAAAAGAGTGTTATAAATGCTTGCATAAGTGTAAAAATGAGGGGAACATGGAGAAGTATAGATTGGCTAGAAAAGAAGCTAAGAAGGCAGTAAGGGAAGTTAGAGGCAACGCATATGAGGATTTGTACCACAGGTTAGGTACGAAAGAGAGTGAAAAAGATGTCTACAAGCTTGCTAAGATGAGAGAAAGGAAGAGCAGAGACTTGAATCATATAAAATGCATCAAAGATTGTTAGTAAAAGAAAACGAGGTTAAAGAGAGGTGGAGAAGTTACTTCGATAAGTTGTTTAATGGAGAACCTGTAGCAAATTTGGGAGAACTTAATAACGCTTTTGATGATACAAATCAGAGGTTTGTTCATAGAATCCGAACATCAGAGGTAAGAGTAGCTATGAAAAATATGAAATTAGGTAAGGCTAGGGGGCCTGACGATATTCCTATTGAGACTTAGAGATGCTTGGGTGATGTAGGTTTGCTTTGGTTTACTAGATTATTTAACAATATTTTGAAGACTAAGAAGATGCCTGATGAGTGGAGGAAGAGTACATTAGTACCTATTTATAAGAATACAGGTACTAATGAGTCACACCATAAAGCTTTGGGAGAGGGTAATTGAGCATAGACTAAGAAAAGAGACTAAGGTGTCAGAGAATCAATTTGGTTTCATGCTCGGACGATCGACTATGAAAGCTACCTTCTTGATTAGGCGGTTAATGGAGAGATTTAGAGAAAATAAAAAGGACCTTCATATGGTTTTCATTGATTTGAAGAAAGCGTATGATAGGGTTCTCAGGAGTGTTATGTGGTGGGTCCTTGAAAGGAAAAAAGTGCATACTAAATATGTTGATGTGATTAAGGATATGTACGATGGAGCAACAACTAGTGTTAGAACCACGGATGGCACGTCTAGTGAGTTTCCAATTACAATAGGACTGCACCAAGGATCAGCTCTAAGCCCTTATCTTTTTACACTAGTTATGGATGAGCTTACGGAGTCGGAGGGTATCCAGGATGAGGTGCCGTGGTGTATGTTATTTGTAGATGATATAGTATTAATCGACGAAACCAAAGCATGAGTAAATGCTAAATTAGAGTTATGGATAACTACTTTGGAATCTAAAGGTTTTAGACTAAGTAGGACTAAGACATAATATATGGAATGCAACTTTAGTAATGTAAGGAGGCGGGACGAGGAAGTAGTAAATATGAGTGGACAGGAGGTACCTAAGAGGGATATATTTCGATATCTTGGTTCAATTCTACATAAGGAGAGATTGAAGAGGATGTTAACCATAGAATAAGAGCAGGTTGGTTGAAGTGGAAGCTTGCCTCAGGAGTTCTGTGTGACCGTAAAATCCCTACCAAGTTGAAGGGAAAGTTTTATAAGACAGCTGTGAGACCAGCCATGCTGTACAGCTCAGAATGTTGGGCCACCAAAAAGCAGCATGTGCATAAGATGAGTGTAGCGGAGATGCGAATGCTTAGATGGATGTGCGGCCACACAAGGTTAGATAGAATTAAAAATGAAGACATTCGTAAAAAGGTGGGGGTGGCTCCAATCGAGGAGAAGATGAGAGAGCACCGCTTAAGATAGTTTGGACATATCCAACGTAGGCCTTTGGATGCTCCGGTGAGAAGAGGTGACTCGTGCCAAGTTGAGAGAGTAAAAAGAGGTAGGGGTAGACCGAAAATAACATGGGTAGAAACAGTGAGGAAAGACTTGATAGCTAGGAACTTAACAGAGAACATAACTTTGGATAGGATAGAATGGAAGAAAATGATCCACATAGAAGAACCCAACTAGAACCAGGATTAGAGCCGAGTAGACCCCTTTTACCTTCTTCATGAATTTTTTTTCTAAAGGATTCATTTAGCCGACCCCAACTAGCTTGGGACAAGGGCTTTGTTGAGTTGAGTTGAGTATATACTGTTGTTTTCTTTTTTAATATCTATTCTACAATTTTTGATGTGTTTTTTCCAAAATGATTTTCGTAAGTTCCACACACGTTTCCTACATGTTTCACATGCATTTTCTACAAGTGTTGCTTACGTTTCCTACATGTTTCACATGCATTTTCTACGAGTGTTGCATACGTTTCTCACATGTTTCACACATAATTCACATAAGTTTCTCATATGTTTCCTATGCATTTCGGAAACATTTGTCCAATTTTTTTTTATCATGTTTCGGAAACGTTTCCGAAATGCAGGAAGCGCGCAATAGGGAAACGGGTTTCCCAACCGCGAGAAATGCGTTTTAGGGGAAACGGATTTCCCATCTGCCCAAGGAGTTTCTGGCAACAATGGTTCAGATCATTGAAAAAGTGGTCTCAACATGTACCATTATGGCTTTACAGCTTTACAGACCTTATTTTTCTTCAAATAAATAGATCCCGCATCTTATAATTCATCAAGACAAATAGTGTACCTCTCTATAAAGTAATTTGCATTTGGAAGGCTATGCAAGGGTTGGAAATTTGGTTGCGAAATAAATATAAAAAAAACTAGGCAAGTCAACTTCATCCATTCAAGACCCACTTTGAGTTGAAGGTATAACTCAAAAATTTTAAAACCCATGAAGGACTTCATCAACTGCTCTAATAGATTGCGGACCTTTTAATTGAGCAGAGGAGTCTTTCTCAGGTTGATCATGTTTATGCTTTTTCACAGAAAATAGCAGCACCTGGAGACCAGGCTTTTAACTTGCATGCGATATTTTCACTTTTTAGTGTTGGAATAGCAACGCATGGGGACAATCTATTAGGATTTGTGCAACTGTAATGATCTAGAAATTCAAACAAGTGATAGTTATGTTCACTTGGATCGTTCATGCAGGAAATGGGCATAGACCTTTGAATATTTCTTTCCTCATACCTGAATTGTTTCTTAATGTAAGAAAATTTTAGAGAAGTTAGTTTTTACGTTTTTCAGTTCGGTTTTATTTCTGCTTTAAATATTTCAACTTTGCTTTTGTTTTACCTTTTTCGGTTCAAGCTACCAAATAGCTAGAGATTTACTTTATTTCAATAATATTCCCTTTATTATTAAAAAAGAAAAAACAAGATAGTAATGTGATATCTCACGATCTGTTTCAAGTGATGTGAGATCTCAAGATACATTTCAAGGTGTGTAGTTGAATGCCAAGGGTCTTAGCGTCGGAGCTTTAAGCACTTTCATTTACAAGAAGGTTTCTTAGTTTGGTTTGTGGTTTTTAAAGTCTGCAAATGCTCACAAAACCCCAAATCTAGTGATTTGGTTTTTGGAACTTCTGTTTTTAAGAAAAAATCTGCCACCTCTAACTTATGCTTTTTATGAATATAGTGGTTTGTAACATTTATGGCATGTTTTATAAGAGTTTTTTGAACTAAAACTAATACATATATGAACATGAGAAGTTAGGTTTTAAAATTTCAAATTTCAGATTATATTTCATTCAACATTAATGTGTGTTTTACACAGCCACTAGAAAATTGTGATTTCTACCATATTTGTCTCTGATCCATCTATCTGAGCAAAAATTCAAAAAATTAATCGACATGATTAAGCTATCACTCTGATGGGGACCGTTGTACGGCCCATATTCTAATTTTTAGGCGTCACTCAGGCGTCTTTTAAGCCACTAATGTTATAGGAGGGATAATATGATATTTACCCACCAATATCACTTGGTTTCTTCAAGTTAAGAGTGCTTTAAATAGCCCACCCCCCCCGGCACATGTATTAAAAATAAATAAATTGGGAGAGAGTTTTTAAGTTATTAGAGGGCATTTTAGTCCAAAAGGGTTAGGTTTTTGTTTAGGGTATTAGATATTTTGAGTTCTCGTCTCTTTCTTATATATTGTAAACCTCATGGCCCTTTTCTTTTATGGCTGCTATGGATGAATGAATTTCAGCCAATTTTTTTCTTTCTTGTAAATCATGGATGTGGAGTCTACTTTTGTAAGGTGCAAGGCCTTGACCCCTTTGAGTGATGCCTAGGGTTCCCTTGGTGTGATGCTTAGGGTTCAAGCTGCAAGGCCATGTCCCATTTTCAACATACATCTGCACCCTTCTAAACCTACCCTAAACCTAATAGAAATATTTTTCCAATCCAATCACATATTTTAGGAAAACCATAGTTTTAACCTATCCCCCTAACATCATTTCCATAGATCTGTCTTGTATCACAAATTCACAATCAGGTCAAGAGTCAATCTTGGACTTGGGGACCCTTGGAGGGTTTCTAGTTGTTTCAAATTTTTAAAGCCTTGGAAAATATTACAGCAGTGCATGCATGACGATCTTCATGCTTATAGCTTATGAAGTTAGATTTATAAAGAAATAACAAAATTAAGGGATTATGTTTCCAGTACTTCGGTTACATAGAGAAAATTTTTATAATGCTATATGTTAGATCAGGCGGTCAATAATATCCAATCAACATGATTTTGTGTAGTCTACAATGAGGTCCACTCGACAAATACTCTAGACCAGATGAATGTGCACCATGTATGTTGCATTGAACTGAAAGAGAAGAAATTTCACGTTCTCTTCCTTTAAAAATATACGCTAAGCATGAAGAAAATTAATCTGTACAAAGTGAATAAATTTGAAAAAAATATATTTAATTTTAAGATTTGTGCAAGCTCTTGGAAGATGAGAATGACACCAAAAAGTAAACAATCATAAATTAAAAAATAGAATTGTAGAAAACAATATTTTCATACCTTTGCTCCATACCTTGCTTTTAACTCCATATTACCACCAGTATGATCATAATGATGATGGGTGTTGAGTATGTAGGTTAGGTTTCTCTTTTTCCGATTCAATGCTTTTATGATGGGTTCAGCTTCAGAAGGGTCTACAACTCCAACTGTCCCAGTACACGCATCATGCAAAAGAAATGCGTAATTATCCTTAAGGCATGGTACCTGAGTACAAAAATGCACAAGACATTGGAAATGGAAGGAATTTAGAAACATTTACACAATCATAGACAATGGAATGAGAGGTCTCCCCACAATATAATGAGGCTCGATGTATAAATATATACCAAGGGGAAGAGAATCGAAAAGGAACCATAATCAACAATATAAATGACCACCATTATCAATCTATAATTCTAAATTAAGTACCATAGTGATGACAGTGCAACATTCTCCATTTGCATCCAGACCGGCCTCATTCCACCGACTACAACAAGATTATTCACTCATAACGACCTAAAACACAATAAGATCTTCACCAACAACGAAAAAGCTTTGTCCATATAAAAAGCTTAGTAAAAGGATAGATAAAACCTCAAAACCTATGATAATTGTAAATTTGTGTAAGTTGCGTTTAGGGGGAAAGAAAAGAAAAAAGAGATCTAGAAGTAAGGAAGTCATGAAGTGTTGTAATATTGACAGATGTCCCACAAAGCTACTTTGCCTGTTCAAAAGAATCCATATAACATAGAGGCAAACAAAGCCTAAATAAACATTGTGGTTAACAAAATTTGGAAAGAAGTCTTTGGTCTAGTGGATCCATATAACATAGAGGCAAACTGAACGCTTGGCCCAAACACCTATTGGTCTAGTGGATCCGTGACCCATCAATGACGCTTTTTTTTGGACTATGACTCTTTATTCGCCGTCAAGTCTTTCTCATTATGAAGAGAGACATGATGTCCTTGAAGTTTGTCCAACGAGTGAGTATTGGGCTGGGGGTTCAGAGGTTTTGGAATCTTGCATAAGTGGAATGGGTATCCAGCGCAGTCGTGCGTCGGGGATTTTTGAAAGGGATATAGTGAAGGAGGTTGCACGCAACCTGGTTCGGTCCTTTAACGAGGTTCATGAGTCGGATGAGGTTGAAGAAGACATTGATTTTCTGGTTTCGGAACAAACCATCGTTCGTATGAAGCAGTTGGAGGTTGCTAATGGTAGTAGGGCATCTGATGTGAATGTGGTTAGATCATCTAAGTGCAATTCTGAGGAGATTTTTGTAGGCGGTATTCATATGCTGTCGCGTTCTAATGTTAGGCACTCATCGATGAGCTGGAAAATATCTAATTTTGAGGGTTCTTCAAAGACCTTCTGCTGTTGGGACATATGGGATATGGCTTCAGATGCTGGTCGATGAGGAAAAATGTTCCAAGGGAGACCCAATCAAAACCTCTCTCCGCTTGTAAAAGGGGATTATCTTGCAATGAATTATGGCAATCTACCACAGCTGGAGTTGGGGGTTCATAGCTCCTGTGACATGCCTGAAGAAGGTACGAATTTTAATTTGGCTTTGGCTAATGAGGTTTTCTGCTTTTGTGGTGATGTGCAGGATATACCAGTGGGCATTAGAAATTACAATAGTCCGGTTGGCAATATGATTTTCAAAGATCATGGTCCATTCTCTTTGTGCATCCATTAATTGTTTCTAATGTAGTATCTAACCTAGAGCGTTTGAATCCGGAAGATAACTCTGTCTTCATCGATTCTGGTAGTCCTATCATTGAGAATAATCAGTTCTTTTTAGAAGGGGAGAAGGGGAGAGAGGGGGGTATAGAGTTTTCCGTGAACCACATGATTGGGATTTGCCACAAACTTGGTGCGAAATATCATGGGCCAATGGAGGAGTTCCGAGAGATGATTAGATCTTCAGAGATTAGGGACAATAGTGGGGTTGGTAAAAATCGGAGTTTTTCGATTGAGACATCGAAGAAAAAGCTAAGGGAGCTTGCAAGGTTGAAATCAGAAGTGAACTATGGTGAGATTCTAGTCGGGGGGAGGAGTCTATGGTTGCTAGTTTGGGAAGCAAAAAGAGTGCTACGAAGGGGAGGAAGTCGACCAAATTTGTTTCCTTATGAAGATGCTATCTTGGAATGTTAATGGGTTGGGATCTTTGGAAAAAAGGGCTCAAGTTAAAGGTCTTGTTAAAAAAATTGAAGCCGGATCTTATTTGTATTCAAGAAATTAAGATGGGGATAATTGATAGAAACGTTATTAAAAGCCTCGGTGCAAGATCGGAATGGGGATTCTCTTTTGTCGAAGCTATTGGTGCATCGGGGGGTATCTTAGTAGCTTGGGATGAATCTTGTTGGGTAATGTCTGAGGAATGGAAGGGTAGATTTTCAATTTCCATTGTCCTTCGTAGGGTGGAAGATGCTTCTATGGTGTTGTTTTCTGGAGTTTATGGTCCTTCTGCATGGGCAGAGAAGGGTTTATTATGGGAAGAATTAAATGAAGTTAGGGAAAGTTGGTCTTATCCTTGGTGTATTGGGGAGATTTTAATGAAATTAGGTTTGTTTGTGAAAGACTTGGTTGTCGAAGATCTAAATTAAACATGGTTGCATTTGCTGATTTCATTTCAAAGCATGATTTAATTGATCTTCCTCTGTCTGCAGCTAGGTTTACTTGGAGTAGAGGTGAAAGTGCTAGTAGGATTGATCGTTTCCTCAGTTCTCCTGGTTGGATGGATTTGGTTCCTGAGGTTTACCAGAAGGCACTTATTCATTCAGTTTCTGATCATTGTTCCATTCTCTTGGATCCTAGATTGGAATCTTGGGGACCCCCTCCATTTAGGTTTGAAATTGCGTGGCTTAAGATTCCTGACATGGAGGAGAGATTGGGTGAATGGTGGGAATCTCATAAGTTTGTGGGTCCTGCGGATGTGGTTATAGTACAGAAACTTCGACATGTCAAGAAAAAGCTGAAGGAATTGGTGGCGGAAAGAAGATCAGCAGACTCTAGTAGGAAGATGTGGTTAGAGAATAGAATTGGAGTCGGTATTGTTGGAGGATTCAGGGCTAGGAAGTGTTATCTCGAGAGAGGAGTTGGGGAGAGTAAAAGAAGAGCATAAAGGTATGTTGTTACATGAGGAAATTACTTGGAGACAGAAGTCGAGAGTGAGGTGGTTATAGGAAGGGGATAAAAATACGGCTTTTTTCCATGCCATAGCAAGTGCCAGAAGAAGGAGAAATAGGATTGAACCTTTAGAGGATAATGGAGCTTTTGTCTCGGGAAAGGATGCGATTACAAGTGTGATATTAAATTTTTATACATCCTTGTATTCGTCTGAGTGTATCACTAGACCTCTGCCGGATAATCTGGAGTTTAGTGAACTGAGTATGATCCAGAGTCATACATTGGAAAAACCTTTTGAGGAGGAGGAGATTAAAAAAGGTGTCTTTTCCTTATGTAGAGATAAGGCCCTGGGACCGGATGGTTTTTGTTTAGCATTCTTTCAGTCTTGCTGGTCGTACGTTTCAGGGGACCTGATGAATTTTTTTGATGAATTTCATAAGGGTTTGATACTGGATAAAGGCAC
The DNA here is from genome assembly GCF_043159265.1 of Tasmannia lanceolata. Lineage (NCBI taxonomy): Eukaryota > Viridiplantae > Streptophyta > Magnoliopsida > Canellales > Winteraceae > Tasmannia > Tasmannia lanceolata. The sequence goes on from NW_027518692.1 coordinate 52,389,308, forward strand.
TGGGGCAACTTTCATAGCTCTTATCCCAAAGGTTGCCGGTGCGTCCAAAATATCTGAATATCACCCTATAAGCCTGGTGGGTTGCCTCTATAAGGTACTGGCAAAAGTGTTAGCGGATCGGCTTAAGGTGGTCCTGTGGTCCTTCCATCTATTCTCTCTGATTGCTAAAGTGTCTTTGTTGCTAATAGGCAAATTTTAGATTGCTCATTAGTAGCAAATGAGGCAATAGATTCATATCTTAGACTAGGTGTGGGAGGCATATTGTGCAAATTGGATATGGAAAAGGCCTATGTGGAATGGGACTGTTTGGATTATTTGCTTGGTAGAATGGGGGAGAAAGGTGGAGAGGATGGATTAGGAGTTGTGTATCGTCTGCGTGGTTTTCGGTTTTGATTAATGGGTCCCCAAAGGGATTCTTCAAGTCATCACGGGGACTAAGGCAGGGGGATCCATTATCCCTTTTTTTGTTTGTCATTGTGGCTGAGACTCTGAGTAGGTTGATGTCAAAAGGTAGTGGGTTGGGATTATTTAATGGTTTTAAAATTGGAAGTGAGAAGGTTGCGGTTTCTCATCTTCAATTTGCTGATGACACTCTCCTATTTTGTGAACCGGAGTTGAATCAAGTGCCGAATTAGAAATCTTCCCTAAGATGTTATGAGCTTATTACTGGTCAGAGATCCAATTTCCACAAGTCTAGATTGTACGCTCTAAACATTCAGCAGGAAGAAGCCTTACATTTGGCTGATATTCTGGGTTGCCAGTTAGATCAGTTGCCATCCACCTACTTAGGCCTTCCTTTAGGGGTAGGGAGACCTAATAAATCCTTGTGGGATCCCGTGGTTGAAAGAATTGAAAGGAGATTGGAGACGTGGAAAAGGAATCTTGTTTCCAGAGGGGGTAGACTTGTGTTAGTCAAAGCGGTGTTGGCTAATATTCCCATTTAATTTCTGTCATTGTTCAAATGTCCGGTTAGTGTTGTATTGCGGATTGAACAAATTCAACGTAGATTTCTATGGAGAGGTAATGACGAGAAGAAAGGTATTTCTTTAGTGAGCTGGGAAAAGGTGTGCCTCCCTTTCAAGAATGGAGGTCTAGGTATTAGAGGAGTAAAGGAATTTAACCATGCTTTGTTGGGGAAATGGTTATGGAGATTTGGAGAAGAACAAAGTCAAATGTGGGTGAGGGAATTAGTAGTAAATAGGTTGTTTACCGGGGAAGTGGGAATCTGATAACCGGTTCAAAGAACAAGGTCTGACGGTATGGCGTGACATCTTTAAAATGTCTCATGGTTTTAATTTGAGTATCAGGTTTAAAGTTTATGTGGGGGATAGGATCAAATTTTGGAGTGATGTGTGGTGTTCGGATGCTCCTCTTTTGGTTTTATTCCCGGATCTATATAGAGTAGCTTCTTCGAAAGAAGCTTTTGTTAGTGATTGCTTTGTCCGCAATGGAAGTGGTATAGTTTGGTCCACGGTATTTAGAAGGAATTTCTTTGATAGGGAGTTAGAGTTGGTTTCTCGGTTTCTTAAACTTCTAGATGGATGCTATATCAAGAGGAATGGTTTGGACAAAAGAGTATGGACTGCGGAATGTTCTGGTATCTTCTTTGTCAAATCTTTCTATAGTTTTTTGGTGCCCGGTGGTGTATCTTCTATCTCAGCCAAGGTTTGGAAATATCATTGCCTGCCTAGAGTTTGTATCTTCAGGTGCGATTAACGTTTGATCCGCTGCATTAGCACAACTGGTCAAAAATATCCCCTCCCCAAGTCATCCGTCGAAAAGAGTGTGAAGAATTCTATCGTCTAGGCACACATGGGAACCTCACGCACCTCCCACCAGACCACTCTAGCAAACACATGAAAATACTTATGTCACTGCATAAAACTCCTAAATAGGCATCGTTGCTTTTGTAACAAATCCAGGGCGCACCCATCCATGTCCATAATTTAGTGTGCATAAACTAGCACCTCAGCCTAGCTTACGCCCACACTGAAACTAGACAGCGAACACTGCCAGCAAAGGAAAACCACCTCTCCAGCCCCCCTAGCGTCGGATGAGCCACCCAAGTATCACCTCATGTGAAGGCACAAAGAACCGTAGACTTTCCTTACCCGTGACACCGGAATCCCCTCCAAATGTCGACATACCTCTCGAGATAACAGCCTCATATGAGCCCGCGCCCAACGGAGGCTCCGCCATGCCCTGACCACCTAAGCCTCCACCCAATGGACAGGAGCAAATCACCAAAATACAGAAAAACAGACGCATCTAACGTTGAACGTCGAACGTCTTCCCTCACCCCCAACCCCAAGCACCAGATCAGTATCTCTCACATTCTCGATGGTCAATGCGTCCCTTGAAATTGGTGAACTTGCCTGCTCATTTTTTTTTTTCTTGGAAAGATATGTGCATCCATCATGTAAGAACCTGATAGTGAAAACCAAAATACTAAATCTTTCCACAACCACCTATGTTCAAGAACTAGCTTTAGTACTTGGTTTCAACAAGAAAGCCTAAAACTGATACCAACAGCAAAGAAACTTCTCTACAGTTTTCACCAAATGCTGCAATTATTATCCAAATCCAGGAACCAAATTTTTAACATTGTTTGAAAAATATATCCAGAACCAATGTTCAACAACCTAAAAAAGAAAGAAAGAAACCATTCTAAACTTACAAAGAAAAATCCAAATTGTTTGTACAATGCAGCCAAAACCCGAGATACCAATGCAAAATAGTGATTTTCGACATTTTTGGATCAATATAGCAAAAACCTATCTAATAAAAAAGACACCACCCTAATTCAGAAATTAAAACTTCTAGATTGTTAGAACATGATAGTGAGCAGCAAAGCTTGCTAAGCTTTTGAACCAATACAAGCAGAAACCCTATTATTACAACGGAGATGCTACAACAACCACCCCAATTCAGGACCAGAAATTTCTACATTGATTTAACAAAATACCCAGAACCCAGACGCAGAAAACAAAATAGAGAGACATACCCATATTAATATGACTAGGTGACGAGAAAACCAAAAAATGAAATGGCAGAAGAGAGGTTTTATCTTACTTGAAACTTGGGCACTAACAACTGGAATACTGGAATTCTTCACACAGTTATTTATGTCTTCTTGCCTCCTCCTTCTGTCAAAACATTCGTATGCGCATTTGAAGTAGGCTTGCTGCAACAATAATTCAAGCAAATAGAAGAAAATGCTATCATGTTAAACCCAATATAAAAAAAGTCTTTTATAAAACAAATGATAAAGAGAATGAATTCCAAAATAACTGAAAGTTAAAGAAATAAAAACGACCAAGAGGGTATGTGAATCGATGAATCTTAAGAGAAAGAAGAAAATCCCGCATTGATAAAGATAGAAGATTCCCCAAAAAGTTTTAGAGAAGGAAGGAAACAAAAAAAGAAAGAAAGAAAAACCTGAAGGTTGAAATTGACATGGTCCTGTATTTTTGAAAGTTGATTTTGGGCTGCTACATTAACTTCATTCAGTTTCCTTTTCAATCTCTCATAGACTATGCGTTCTTCAGCTGCTGCTATGTGATTCATCTCTCTCTCTCTCTCCCTCTCTCTCTCAACAAAAGAGGGGAAAACCAGGGTTTTAGGTTACGGTTGCCAAAAACTCTCACAAGCCATTATCAGTGACCTTTGAAAAAGGGACTGATATAAGGCCGACCATGTTTTAATAATGACACGAACTCTCCTTGTTTTAATATTTTTAACTAGCTGTCCAGGCTATAACTATTCCCAAAAAGCTCTCGACAGCTGGTAAAACAAGGTAAGCTCGTCCCATTATCAAGAATATGGTCCCATGGATATCAGTAGATATTTAAAAATGCGAAAGAGAATAGCATACAGTCACCCCTGGATGTGGGGATATCAATTTGTTGGTCCCATAGGATATTTATGCACAATCAATAAATTTTAGTGGGTAGTATAAAAAATCTACACTCTTTTTGTCTGCGATTTACACTCTTTTTGTAATTACTTAGCCTTTTACCCTTTAAAAAATGTATCTAGTATTTCTTATCACATATTCTTATTTTTTATAATTATCATTTTAAAGGAATTTTACCTTGTACACATTAGTCTGCGATTTGATATTTTAGGATAGGATAAAAGACTCTAGGTTTATGTAAAATATCTAAAAATTTTAGTGGGTAGTATAAAAATCAAGACGAATGAAAAGTGAGTCCCTATAGTCTTTTACGGTTTGAGTTGGCAAGATGAGAGATGACAATAAGTCAGAGCGAGATGACCCCGAGTGAGACCGAGATGCCCCAAGGGGTGTCAACGGATCCACTTCAGGTCGGATCCACCTATGTCACAGTCACGATCCATTCAAATTCCTTATCGGTCGGATTGTTCATCGGATCCTACTTTCCATGTCATGGTCACGATCCATTTTAATTTGGACCGTCCATCGGAGTGTCCTATTATGTCCCACTAAGCTAAGTAAACAATTAATTTTTTTAAGGTGAGCAATTTAACAGCTTGAAGAGATGTCAATGCAGAGGGATCGATCTCGTTGATGACGAGCTGCAGAGGAAAGAGAAATGAGAACCTTATATCTGAGTTTTTTATGTTAAAAAATGAAATGGAATAAAAACCTAAAAGCTTCCTAGGGCAATGTAAGATCTACGAACGAGGGAGTCTCTCTCAATGGAATCCTCTTGAGTTTCTTGTCTTCTTGAGAGAGATTGGGATTTGGGATCATCTTTGTTGTTAATGGCAGTCGGGTAGCAAAAAGAACAAAACCCTAAAACCCCTCTCTCTTTTCCTTCGTGAAAGTATGAAATGAAACGACTGAAATGAGTGAAATCGCATTCCCGTCCGATTCATTAAGTGGTTAGAGAGGTTTTGACCAAAATACCCTTCATAGAACGGTTAGTATTAACAAAATTTGGAGGGTATTTTTGCCAAACATTTTGGATTGCGACTATCCAATGAGAATCTGTGGTATGCCCATACCCAATCTAAAATTTTTCGGATCCCAGATTTGATGATTCAAAATATGCCCATGGATCCTATTCATATGTTTAGATCCTGTTCATTAACGTTTGGATTCGGACGATCCATCGGACTGTCTGGATCCATTGACACACCTAGATGGCCTCGAGTTCTTTTTTACATTTCTAGTGTTTTCCATTTTTTCCAACGCCTTCCATTTTTTTCGGCGCTAATTCTTCAATTTTTTCCTTCTTCTTCACATTCTTTTCCATTTTTACAACAACAGCCAAGGAAATCTATTTCGGTACCAGCCAACAAAAATTCCAAAAAATTTTCCTTGAGTTTTTAAACGGTGCCCGACCGTCAAGTACCGTCAAATCGGTCGATATTTGATCCAACAGCAGCCCACATTTTAAGAGGCTGCTGTTAGATCAAATATCAAGGAAGGTGCTTCCATCGTACCACCTTCACGGGACTCAACGGTTGGCCACCATATAATTTCTCGTTTACCCAATCCTAGAGTCTTTTATCATCTAGGATAAGCAACTAATTAAGGCTTAAGGTTATTTCTGGCAGAGACCAAGATACCTTCAGACAATGCCGGCATAGCTATGAATGTTTGACAGTTCTTTGGGTTACCACTTCAAGTGCTAATTTTCTCATGGGTGATTCTTTTTCGCCATTCTAATACTTGCAATGTCAGCCCATTTTTGGGAGTGCAGGCTGATTGTAGGATCATTTCAAGAATGGGGTTGTTACGTGCCTAATTGGCCGTAACGCAAATAAACAAAATAGAAAATAGAAATGACTGGGAAAGAGGTTGATTCGATGCAACCGGAATTAGATTATAACTACCCATATGCGCCATAGTTATATGCACATAACACGGGTACACATGACCGATTGGATTGGATGGTAAAGCAGAAGAAATAAAAGACTTTAAACGACGGAAATGAAGGCGAAGACACAAACACTACATCGGAACAACGAGCGGATAAAATCTTCCTTCTGTTTCTTCTTTTTATTCTTTTCCCTTGGATTACTCCCAAGCAAACAGACAGCCTTTAGAGCAGGTACAGAACTAACACACACACAAGTAAACCTCTAACGTTAAACAGAAATGGACAGAGTTTATCTAATTAAAACTTGTTCCGGTACCAGAAAACACCCTTATCCTTGGTCCCCTCATCGGCCTCAACGTAAATGCACTCCTTGGCCTCCCTAAACATGGCCTTATATATAGGCATGGCATCAAACTGGTAATACTCTCCCAATATGGGCTTGATCGCCTTAGTGGCTTCCATCGCATTGTAATGCGGAATCATGGCGAACAGGTGGTGCGTGACATGGGTGTCTGTGATATTGTGGAAGACCTTGTTCAGGATACCGTAATCCCGATCAACAGTGGTGAGCGCACCCCTTAGCCAGTCCCACTCGGATGAGTCGTAATGTGGAAGTGCCGGGTGGGTATGCTGCAGGTACGTGATGAGAACCAAGAACCCGTTCGCAATCAGCAATGGGACACCTTAGACGCAGACAACCCACCTGAGTTCGCGACTCGCCCCGAGCCGGAAGAGGAGGGCTAACAAGGCGAGGACGCCGACAGCGGAGATGAATATCTGTAGCCGTTCCTTGTTTGAGTAGATGGGGCTGTAAGGGTCATAGTGACAGGCGAAGCGGTCGTACTTCCGGCCGGAGATGTTGAAGGCGAGGTATAGGGGCCAACCTAGGCTGAGAGAGATGAAGAGTGTGAGGAAACGGCCGGGAGGATTGTGGAGGTATTTAGAGAAGCTGGCGAGCTCGGATTTGGGCTTGGGGACAAACACCTCGTCGCTTTCAAGGTTACCAGTGTTGGAGTGGTGACGACGGTGGCTGTATTTCCAAGAGAAATAGGGGACCGGGAGGAAGGAATGGAGGAGGAAGCCGACAGTGTCGTCGAGCCAGGTGTAGTTGGAGAAGGCGTGGTGGCCGCACTCGTGGGCGAGGACCCAGAAACCGGAGAGGACGCAGCCAAGGGCGGTCCAGTAGAGGGACCAGGCGAGATAGGAGAGAGGGGGAGGGAGGAGGGAAAAGTAGGTGGTGGCAAAGTGGTAGAGGACGGCGGAGATGGTCAGATCGGAGAGGACGTAGGAAAAGGAACGGACGATACTGCGGTGGAAGCAGTGGGGAGGGATGGCTTTCTTCAATTGGGTGAGGGTGAAGGGAGGTTTTGCATAGGGGGCTCGGTGGAGAAAGTTTTCCTTCTTGTGGGGGGCGGACATTCTGCCGCCAGTGCCCATAGTCGCCGCTAGCTGTTAGTGGTTAGATCTTCAAGAGTTGTAGAGACATGTGCTTCTTGTCCACCATAAAATGCACTGTTCTTGAATGAATCCGGACTACGATATTTTGTTAATGATACTGCATGTCAATTAGTTTGTTTTGAACTCGTGGTTTTTGCAAAAGAATTCTACTACTAATTTCATGAAGATTGAAGAGTAATGCTATGGAAACCGAGAGTGGGACCTAAAAGGGGACCAAACAAGTACTGATTCACCCCACAAAATCACAAGTGATGTGAGCCACCCTTAATTTTAGGGCAATCATCAAAAAGTAATTTGTTTGAACACATGCCATGTTCTCATTGCAGGTCACCTCTAGGTGGTACTCTCGGTCTCTCCGTATCATTTTCCTATGATGAATGGCCTCATAAACACATAAAGGTAGTACGATAAAGGTACCACAGTAGATATTTGATCCAACTGCAGCTCCTCAAAAAGTGAGCTGTTGTTGGATCAAATATCAACGTTGGGATGATGAGTATGCCTTCATAAGGCCTTTCAACTACAACTATTAAATAAGTCGTAAATTTCTTAGGCAGGGAGTTGATATCCACACGACCAAGTTTTGATAAATACCGCCCCCACAGTATCTGTATTCTCTTTTTTTTAGGAAAAAATTGCCAATGGTGGGCATCACAATACGAGAATTGCCAACGGGGGACACATTTTTGAAAAATTGTTAAAGAGGGTTGATAACCCCCTTTTGAGAGTTTGATAACTCCATTTAGAGCATTGATAACCCCTCTTTTAGAGACTTGATAACCCCTTTTTTGTCCCTCTCTAATAATTTTTCAAAAGTGTGTCCTCCGTTGGGAATTTGCGTATTTTGATGTCCCCCATTGGCAATTTTTCCTTTTTTTTAATCTGTGGATAGAAGGTTCAAATGAAGTTATTTAGAAGAAAATTTAGACAGAAAAGGGTGGAAAAATCACTTCCCAAAGGGAGGGGAATTCAGGAGATGGAAAAAGCAAGGTGATTGTAAAATTTCCACCGTGACGTTTCTTTGGTTTTGTTGTCGTTTTGGGTGGGATATTAGTCTCGTAAAGACACCCTACACAAGAGATAGGAAGGTTGAATATCAAGCTTCTCTCTCCCTTTCAAGCTTTCTCTGTCCCTTTCAAGCTTTCTCTAGAACCATCATCCATAGCTCACGAACTTCTAATCGTGAACAACAAGGAAGCAAATTTTGTAGCCTCTCATATAACATACAACGAGATCAAGGACATCACAGAAGCAAGCATCAGTTTGAGATTGTCATATGATTGGTTGCGGTATCAACGTGCTCATAACATTTAGTCAAGATCCTAACTTTCTATTGAGGCAGTGAACCATTTGTTTATGCATTGTAAGGTCGCCAGAGAGGTGTGGAATAGCATATTGGCTAGATTTGAAATATCATGTGTATTTCCAGCGAAGGTTGGTCATTGGTTCCGTGGAGGAAGAAAGGAGAGATAGTATGTAATGTAGTTCTTCTAGCAACGATATGGGTGTTATGGAAAGAGGGTAATGCATGGGTATTCAAAGGTCATTCCAAGAGGTCCTCTTTTCTTTACAATAAAGTGATAGCTTTCACAATTGCATGTGTAAAGGCTCTCCTATGTTTCAGATTTGTGTCATCCCATGATTTATGGATGGGAGGGAGGAGATTTGCCGCAACTCAAAACAAGAACCTAAGATTGTGCAGGCATGGGAGTCACCTATTCCAGGCTAGCTTATTGAAGCTGAACTTCGATGGTTCCAGTATAGGGAATCCAGGACCATTTGGAATTGGGGGAGTTCTAAGAGATGAGAATGGATTAGTAAGGTGAACTATTGCGGACCCATAGAGGTGGTGGATTCAAGTGAAGTAGAAGTGCACGCCGTCCATCAAGGTATCAGGCTTCTTGAGAATGAAGACATGGATAAAGTGTTGGTGGAGGGGGATTCACTCGATGTGATCTGATGGCTTAGAGGTTCCCAACCATATTTGTGGAGATTTGCGACATATTTTGATGAGATTCAAGATAGGGGGCTGAATCTCATATATCCTTACACATGGAAGGAGGTCAACAAATGTTGATGTTGACAGGTTAGCCAGGGATGGCGTCTGAAGGGAGGCCTTGGAGCTATTTGATTTCCTCCCTCCATGACTTTTATTTTATTTTATCCCTAAGCCTTGTGGGGATTCCCTTGTATCTTATTGTGTCTTACCTCTCTTTGATGCTTGTACTGACCACTCAGTCTTGGTTTGCCGATAATGAAATCTTGTACTATTCAAAAAAAAAAAAAAAATGGTAACAGATGGTAGGTAACAATTGGTAGCTCGTCAAGGCCTTTCAAACAATGCATTCAGATGAAACTGTGGAGGTTTTAACTTAGAAGACGAAACTAACACAACGGGTGCCAGAAGTTAAAGCTTGTGCGATCCACATTTTGTTGGCACACCTAAACTTCTATACTTTCTTAAGGGGAGTGATAAATCGACTCCCCATGTGTCTCTCTCTCCTCTTTCTCTCTCTAACCCAGAGGAGAGAGACACACATGGGGAGTCGATTTAAGATATTTGGGAGTCGATTTATCACTGCCCTTTTCCTAATTGTAGATCATTTTCCTATGTAGCAATTGTGGGAAATATGTCATTTGAGTTCTTCTATAATATTTTCAATCAACATAGTTTTTTTCTGAAATGAATTTCATTATGCGTGGTTTGCATTTATTGCATTGGCATATGCCAACATTGTGTCTGATGTTCCACAGAAACTTCACAGGTAATTTGATATTCTTGACCGTTGATCTCGTGATAGTGCAAGATGCACATGCATCGGTTTAGCACTCGCAATTGGTTGTCATAATCTTAAACAAACAGGGCAGTGCGATCCAAACAGCTGAAGTAGAGAAAACGGTATAGAATACCAAATTACCAATTCTAATTCTCAATTCTGGGGATTTGCTAGCTAGCTCCAACCCACAAGGCATTTCACGGATGACCTGAGCAGCCACCTCATGAATGAAGACAAAACCTGCTAAAAAGTGAGCCTATGTGTGGCTGCTCTCACGTGCAACAGGCCATCTTCGAAATGCCTTCTGCGATGACACTAGCAAATCAGTAATAGTTACTAGGGAAGTTCCCTTTTTGTCCACTCATTACGTACATTTACACAGGCACCCACGCATGGATTGAATTTTGCAGAATTTTACACAGGATCACTTTTCAGCAGATTTTGTCTTGTTCATTTGTGGTGGCTAGAGAAAGGACGCTACTTAAAGGGTAAGGAGAGTGCTTTTATTGTTTCTCTTGGTGTAAAGTAAGAGAAAGAAAAAGCAGCGAGAGAGAGAGAGAGAGAGAGAGAGAGAGTTTCTTCTTGGTTTTCTGTTCGGTTATCTGCATGTACGGTCATGGTTGAGGAGGCCGGAAAGGGTCACAGTTTGGGGGTTTTGGGTTACTCATGTTGTAACCCATGTATTTTGCTCTCTCATAGTAGAAGGTTTGGCTGTTGCTCATAGACGTAGGCATCTTGATGAACCACGTAAAATCTCAGTTTGTGCAGCTTGTGTCTCCTTTAGCTTTTTTGTGCACGTTTGGATCAAATTTTGCCGGGCGGATTTCTTAGGGTTGCAGCCTAGGTCAGTTTAAACTTTTCCTAAAAAATGAGTTGGAGCCAACTTAAACCTAGCCCATTTTTATCGTAGAAGCTCAACCCAAATTGCTAAAATTCGAGCCGAGTTGCAGTCCAAGGATTTCAAAACAAGATCAATTAAAATGAGCATTCAATAACATTTTCATCTTTTGTAGAACCATAATTATCATAGTTGATGATGGTAAGTTTACTTCCACATTCAATAATCAAATACTAGTCAACGATACTTCATCAGAACTCAAAAACCTCACTGATGGTTATTTCATGAACCAGTGCTTACAAAGCAAGTAATGCTACAAGGGGAAAGAAAAATATTATTGGTTCTTTGATACAACTTCCTCAACGATAAAGGGGAAAGAAGAATACCAGCACTTCCTTGTTGCCCGAAAAAACTTGGACTCGCCATTCTTCAAGAAGAGCCACAAGTGTCAGAATTCCTTGAAAGGTGCAAAAAGAATGGAAGAGTTGAGACCACCGAAGCCGAAAGAATTCGACAGAGCAACTTTTACGTTCAACCTCTCCTTCTTTGCTCCAACAATTAGATTCATATCCTAAGATTAATATAGTCAACACTGCATCAAATACTAGAAATGCTAAGAATCAACCAAACTATATGTGGGGCATTTCTAATCTATTACGCACCAAAATTTCTTCTGGTTTGTCTAGGTTGATTGTAGGATGTACCCATCCACGCCTGATTGCCTACAGTAATAAGCACTAAAGAGATGAGCACATAAATATTTCCTTTGGGTTGTAGCAGAAGCCACAGAAGCCGCACAAGTTAAAATTAACTCAAGAAAGTATATATAGTGGTGCAACTTGAGTGGGCTTCAACCCGATTTCGGTTCGGGCAGGGTTGGGCTACGTTTAGGAAAGGCCAAACTGCTTTAATTTTGGGTTGGGTTAGGGTTGAGGCCTCCAGCAACCTGTTCTGATCCGAACCCAACCCGTCCTCAAAATGTATCGCAATTTTCAAAATCTTTGGATTATAATTTTTATGTCTTTTATTTTTCCTCAATCGAAACCCAATTTGACCCAACCTGACTCAGGCCAAGCAGATTTCGAAAAAAAAAATGGGTTAGACGGGTTGGGTTGGGGTTGACCCTCCTCGACCTTCTAACAAATGAGAGTCTATGTTTTGTTTCTTATGCACTTTGCATAAGAGATTTGTAACAGTCTATTCGTATTTTATAGAGGAGCATAAAGGCTCATGGTTACAACCTGTAGATACACGTTTGCAGGCTCACAGTTACAATGGATAAATGCGTGATAAAGAGTGGTGAGATGGTTTCCTATTTTCTAGGGGTTATACATACGGTTTGTGATATTCTTAATAGACCTGAGGTTGGGTTTTGGTTGGGTTAGGGTTGAGGAAATGCTAACTTGTATTGGGTTAGGGTCGGCCTCTGCCCAACCCAGCCTAAGTTGCATCCTGAGCATATATGATATACCTGAATTGTTGCCACAGCCTCCACAGCACCTGCGGCACCTAACAAATCACCAATCATCGACTTTGTGGAATTTATCTTCAGCTGAGAGAGTAAAAATCAAATCATGATGCACGTAATGCATTCTAATTTTAAGGTTAACATAGTAAATTCTGAAAACAAACCTCAATATTTTGATCAAAACAACGAATCAAAGCTTGATATTCTTCTATATCTCCTAATTTTGTAGAACTTGCATGTGCATTCACATAATTGACATCTTCTTTCTTTACTCCCGCTTCATGCAATGCCTTCTCTATACAAAGTAGCACTCCCTCACCTGGAAGAAGATGATTATTAGCATGTCATAAGCACAATAGGAAAGAGAGGAAATTTCTTTACCCATAAGTTGATCAAACCTTTTGGATGAGGCTGTACTATGTGATAAGCATTACAAGTCGTACTACCTCCCAGGAACTCTGCATATATTTCAGCTCCCCTGGCCTAAGAATCATTTAACCGTGGAAAATGAATAATCCTTTTACTCCACCAAAATTGGAATCAAATTTAGTTTTATTAGAAAAGCAATGAAAACTATTCCGCCTGAAGTGCACTCGTGACTTTCTATTTTAACGAAATCAGGATCTTTATAAAAAGAAAAGAAAAGGGGTGATGATATTTTCACCCCATGCAGTACTTGCGCCCCCCCCCCCCCCCCCCCCCCCCGGGTGAAGATTGTGGGATGTACCCATCAAAACATGAGGCAAATGGTGGGCCCCATCTGATGCATGGGTTCGAATTGAGTTGGTAGGACCCACGCTGTCAAAACATATCCACTGGGCATATCAGGGTATTTTGTTCTTTTACAAGGTAATTTGCATCTTTTCACGTACAAGGACATTTTGGTTTTTTTGAGTAAAAAAAATCTACCATAGGCATTTTGTTCACAAATTAATGGCATGACCTCATTTACAAAATTCTCTCAAACATGATGACTCTATTTGCAAATTGTCAAACTAGAAGACGGCTTCTGCAAATATAGGCAATATAGTAAAGTAGAGGACTTCTTTGTGCAAAACAAACCCTATAAAATTAAAAAATAATGAAAGATGATGACCATTGCATGTCCCAGTTCTTCCAAAAGGAGAACGCCTGCTCCCTCACCCATAACAAAGCCATCGCGATCCTACAAGATGTAATGAATCTCATTTAACATTATAGATCAAAGTTTCAAACTTGAATTATCACAAAGTTCCAAACCTGATTTCTTTTATTTCCCTATAGAAATTGACATCATAAATGAAGGGAAATGTTATCAACACTACTGTCTTTTGATGTTCACACTCTTCACTTTATTAAAAGTACGGTATGGCCTGCACCATAGGATGATCCAAACCGTCCATTAGATGGGCCACATCCTAAATAGGTTGTGCCCCAAAAATTATTTCCATAGGTTCATCCTAACCCTCCGATCTATAGAGGGTTAGGATCAACCCTCTAACATTCAGATCAGAGGGTTAGGATCAACCTAAGGAAATGATTTTTGGGGCACAAACTATTTACGCTGTGGCCCATCTAATGGACGGTTTGGATCATCCTATGGTGCGGGCCATACCGTACTTTTAATAAAGTGAGGAGTGCCATCATCAAACTACAGTAGTGCTGATAACATTTCCCTAAATGAAATCGTAAGTATTTAAAAGCTTTTTCCGTATGTTCACTTGTTTTCCCAGGAAAGGAAAAGAAATGGTTTCCCGAGAAACTGACATGGCAAAAAGAAAAGAAACCCCGAGAAATTGTGCAAGAAAAGGTTTCCCGTACCTGTTCACGTGCGCAGGAACTGTGCAAGAAAAGGTTTTCTGAGAAACTGCTTGCCCATCTTTTTTCACTTGTTTTCCCGGGAAACCAAATCTCACCAAAATAGTGAGATTTGGTTTCCCACACTTGTAAGAAAAGAGATATTTCCACGTCATTTTTGGCAATTTCCATATCATTATTTGACATTTTCCACCTAGGCTTATTACTTTCTCAAGAAAACAAGTGAACACCAGTATTTTAGCTTTCTCGAGAAAAAAAGAGGTGTTTTCCCAGGATTCAATTTCCCGAAAACCGGTAAAATTTATAGTTGGATTTTGCAGTTAAGACGTTGCTAAGAACCATCATTAAAAGGAATAGAATGAAAGATGTGGATTTTACCATATCCCAAGGACGAGATGCCTTAGTTGGATCTTCATTTTTTCTTGATAATCCCCCGCATGCGACAAAACCACCTAACCCTAAAAACAAATTTATCAAGTTAAATTTTAATGAGAAGTGGAAGGAAAGAAGAAGGAACGCTTGAAGTTGAAGAATCAATACTCGGTTATAACAAAACTGTCACAGTGACAAAGAAGAAGCAATTTTGATTTTCATAAAAAAATTGAATAATAATCCACGTACTACTTGTACGCTTCTACCATTCTTAAGAGTCCCATAAATGGGAATTGCTAGCGTCCATCACTGAAGGCATTTCGCGGCTGGTCAGTTGCATGTCAAACCAGCCACCTCGTGAATGATGAAAACAGCTTTTGTCTCCATTCAATATGTGGGGTCTGACGTGCAACAGAGCAACTGCCAAATGCCTTTTTCAATGGACCCTAGCAATCCCCCCATAAATTATAGAGCCCTAGCTACTAAAGAAAGCATTAAACAAAGGACGATGCTATTTTCAACTCCCCTGCAGTAGGAATTCGCCCATCTTTTACATGATTTAACGTCAAAAAGCGTTAAAGTTGCCCACTGGCCACTGTTCACGTTATAAGGGTGTGGCTCTTTTGCGTAAAGTCATGGGTTTGCTCCTCAGTGACGAGCGTTTGAATCCCCCTTGTTTACCCGATCCGCGTGGACTCCAGATGCTTGCGCGCATCCCTATGGAATAGTCCTGCCCTACAAAGTGGGGTGGGGGTACCCTATGGCGAAAAAAAAAAGGGGACCGGGAGGGGGATGGATGAAAATATTATCTCGCTAAACAAAGAACTACTAATAAAACAGAATTTGGAAGACACTAAGGTACAAAGTGTTTTAGATGAGAAGGCTTCTATAGAAGCCTCTTTGGCTGGATATACAGGATTAAAGCATCATATTTAACAAAAGTAGACCTGGCAAATGGGAGGGTTAGGTTGGGTTACCTGCGGGTCATGCGGGTGAGGGTCAGCACTTAGGTGACCCACACCCACTGGGAGTGGGTTGGGTGGGTTAACCCGCGGTTAACCTGCAATTTTTTGCCAAGGAGTATTTTTTTTTTGGGTGAGTAAGGAAATTATAACAACAAAAACAAAAGAAGAGAATTAGAAAAAAAATGCCTCGAGTACCCCCATTGCAAATGAACTCTTGTCCCTTTTATACTAGGTTGCATTTCCTCTTAATCTAGACCGTCCATTTCTCTTTTTCTTTGATCTCACAGTTCGTATGGATTGCTCCTCAATGAAGTAACACAAAATGCCTGGAGTAACCTCCAAAAGAGAGAAATCCCCTCTTTTATCTTAAAGCTGCCATTTGTTATGAGTAGACCTGGCAAATGGGTGGGCCGGGCTAGGTTTGACCCGACCAGTACAGGTCCTGGTCAAACGGGCTGTGTAAATAACGAGTTAAAAAATTTACGGGTCACTAAGTGTGGACCTGTGGGTCACCTGTTTTTTTTAATGAATTTTTGTTTTTTTCTGTTATTTAAGATTTTTGTTGTTCTTATAGGGATTTGCTAGCCACCTTCGCCAAAGGCTACTTTGTGCCCATCCTTTGCAATTGCATGTGATCATGTGATGATAGCCATTTATGTTGATTTTTTTTCAGATTTGTCTTATTCATTGACGTGATGCAAACTGCAAATGATGGGAGAAGTATGTCTTGCAAAGGTGGCTAGCAATAATAAGTTTTGGAGAATTTTTTTGAGTAAGTACTAAGTTTTGAAGAAAAATTACGGGGAAAATGGTTCAAATAAGAAAAACTACGGAAAAAAATACCGAAAGAAGGTGCTTCTATAGAAAAATTATGAAAAAACTACTAAATAATGCAAGGAAAAAAGCCAAAATAAAATGTTGTTTCACCTCCCTACGGGCACCCGCAATGACCCGGACCCGGAAAATATGGGCGGGCCGGGTCGACCCGCTGGTCCAGATAATTTCTTGTTAGGTCTAGTTGCGAGTTAGGAAATGCAGCCAATATCTACTCGAATCGAACAAAAGGAAAAATGAAATGCGGGTATCCGCCGGTTCACCCGACCCAACCCATGTTTTGGCGAGCTGAGTGACCAGCAGTTCAATTTTGACGGGTCACTCAAATACCAACCCACACCTGGATATTTGCAATTGGACCAATTACCAATGGGGACAAACATTAGGCAGAATTATCAACTGGACCCAGGCTTTTCATAAATTACCAATGGGGGACAAAATCTGTCTTTTCAGTAAAAGCTGGACGAAAATACCCTTTGGCATATAAAACACATTTTGACTTTGGAAGGGGGTTTTCAAGTCTCTACGATTGGGGTTATTAGGTATCAAAATGGGGTTACCAATTTCAGAGTGGGGTTTTCAAGTCTCTACGATTGGGGTTATTGGTAACCCCATTTTGATACTTGATAACCCCAATCCTAGAGATTTGAAAACCCCATTCCAAAACTCCAATACCCTCGGCCAATTTTTAAGGACTTGATAAGCCCATTCAGAAATTGCTAACCCCATTTTTTATACTAGATAACCCCATTCCTAAAGACTTGAAAACCCTCTTCCAAAACTCCAGAACTCTCGGTCAATTTTCAGGGACTTGAAAACCCCGTTCTGAAATTGGTAACCCCATTTTGATACTTAATAACCCCAATCGTAGAGACTTGAAAACCCCCTTCCAAAGTCAAAACGTGTTTTATATGCCAAAGGGTATTTTCGTCCAGCTTTTACTGAAAAGACAGATTTTGTCCCCCATTGGTAATTTCTGAAAAGCCTGGGTCCAGTTGATAATTCTGCCTAATGTTTGTCCCCATTGGTAATTTTCCCTTTGCAATTTGCGGGCTGGGTTGGGTTGGGTTGGGTCTAAACAAGAGATGCGGCTGCATCAGATTTTGTGCTGACAAAATTCAAAGCTCATTAGTTAGGCCACGTTCCAAATGCAAGTAATAGGAGCAGGGGCAGATTTCCTATGTAAGAAAAAGAAAAGGGGTTTTTAGAATTTGAAGAGAGAGAGTTAAGGGTTTTAAAAGGGGTTTGTGGAGAGGGAATTTTCTCTTGATTTTAGGGTTTGCAACAATATACTCTGTTAGGGTTTTAAAAGGGGTTTGTGGAAAGAAGAAAGAAGAAGAAGAAGAGGAATAGAAGGGTTTTGCTCACTCTTAATCCGGCCATAAAACACCGCACACCGTCGATTTCACTCGTGGCAAGCCATCACCAACATCAATTTTGAACTCCGGCAACCTTCATTGCCGCCGTCCCTACTCCGGCAACCATCGATCCCCACCTTCTGTTCAACCGGAAGCCCATCTCCTTTGGCCACCTTCCGCCATCGCCAGTCTTTTTCCGCAGTCGTTGTCTCAACCCGACTGCGATTCCGCCAGTAAGCAAAGCATGCTTTCTTTAATTCTGTGTTTATTCTCTTCTTTCATGGTGTTATGGTTTGCATTTACCATTTAATTCTCTGCTTTTTCTCCTCTGTATGAATAAAGGATTTTCGTTGCGATTTCCGTAAGCATTAAAATTCATGTTTTCACTGATTTATTTTGGATGGTGAATGATGATTCCATAACAAGTTTTGTCAAATTGGGTGCATTTGCAAAATAATTGTGGCTTCCTCCTCTATGTGTGTGTGTGTGTGGATATATGGCTCAGAGGCTTTTTTTATGGTGCATATAGGTTCAAGCCATCAAGGCATTTGCAGGGTAACTATGATTTTTTTCCGTTCTGAGTATATGTCTCGGAGGTCATTTTTTTTTACGGTGCATGTGGCATCAAGCTTCAATTCCGTGGTCATTTACATCTTTTTATTTGGGCAATTAAGGCATGGGCATCTTTCTTGAGCATGGTTTGTTTCTTCCTATTGAAATGACTGCTTGTGAATACAATTTTTTCCCCTCTTGGTGTGTCTCCATTAAATTTTTTTTTTTGCTAAGTATCTGTCATTATCCTTTTCGGTAAAAGCATAATGAAGTCACATTGATTTCTTCAGCTGGGTGTGAGGCATTGTTTCGTATTTCCATTTTCATCTTGAGTCCTGCCTTGAAATGGATTTCTCTAACAAAATTCATTCAGCATGTTTTCCATCCTTTCTCTTTTGAGGTTTCTTTTTGTTAAATGGGTGTCTATGTTTGAGATGTTGGGAAATCAATGGTGTTTTTGGAAGTTTTACCTTTGCTCTTGATGTTCGCACCACTTCGTTTAACAATTGAATAAAATCAACTAGCTTTTCTATGTCAATTAGTTTTCCTTTTTCTCAAATACCTTTTTGGATTGTAATAATCCTTTACAGTTGTGTAGCAGTACGAAACATAGGTGATTGTCCTTTTTGTTTTCTTTTGTTTTCATGACCATGTTGGTCGTGGCTCCTTTTAATGAAATCATACCATTTCATAAATAAAAAAAACAAAAAAACAAAAACAGAAACAAAAACAGAGGTGATTGTGCTCTTTCCTTGGTTTTCATTCGATGTTGGATTTGATGCTTGTGCTTGAAGAAAGAGATGGAAAAGGAATTCAGTCTTTAAATGCAGTTTTTATTTGAATTTTGATTCCAAGGTTTGTATTCGAAAAAAATCGGGAGCAAGTCTTGCACTTTGAGTTCATTTTCATTTTGGAGAAAGACCTATGCGCTTGGTTTTTTACCTCATTCTCATGATGACTTAGGGCTCTTGTCGTGGGTATCCGAAAAGAGACATTTATTTTAGTTTATAAGTTCGGTTTTACTTTTAACACCATCCCAACCTTTGTTACTTACTGCCGAAAGAAAATGGAGAAAGTTTTTTAGTCTTTAAACTCGATTTTGATCCAATTTTGGACCTTCAAAAGAAGAGACAGATGATTCTTGATCGTTAAGATCAGTTTTCAATTGATTATTTTGGGTTTCATGTTTCCATTATAAGATTGAGACAGAGGAGTGTTGGGGTTTTCGAACTTAACTCTCATCTGGTTTAAAGCTTTGATATTGTAATTAGAGGAATAGATAGGAATGATGCCTTATTTTTAGCTTCAATTTTACTTTGATCTCGGAAATCTTGATGTGTGTATTTGGGTCACATAGATATGGGGTTGGTTCTTGGTCTCATTTATCCCGTAAGTTTTTATCCTTGGTGTGTGCATTCCGTAAAAAAGTGGGGGTGGCACCAATTGAGGAGAAGATGAGAGAGCACCGCTTAAGATGGTTTGGGCATATCCAACGTAGGCCTTTGGATGCTCCAGTGAGAAGAAGTGACTCGTGCCAAGTTGATGGAGTAAAAAGAGGGAGGGGCAAACCGAAAACAACTTGAGTAAAAACAGTGAGGAAAGACTTGAGGGCTAGGAACATAACATAGAACATGACCTTGGATAGGATAGAATGGAAGAAAATGATCCATGTAGATGAATCCAACTAGTGTCAGGAGTAGACTTAGTCAATTTGAGCCGGGTAGATCCTTTCACATTTTTCATGAAAATTTTCTATAGGATTCATTAGCCGACCCCAACTAATTTGGGACAAAGGCTTAGTTGAGTTGAGTTGAGTTGGTGTGTGCATTCCAATGACATAGAGTTAGGACATGGTCCCTAGCTATAGTTTTTGTTAAAGCATAAAAGATAAATAACGCCTTTCTCCAACAGCTTAAACTTTTGGAGAAGTTGGTAAGTTAACATGGCATCAGAGCCAAAGGTCTCGAGTTAAAACCTCCCGGATAGCAAAAATCCACATGCGATGGTCGGCCCAAAGTGGGACCACATGTACCACGTGTTTGCCAAGTGGGCCATATGTGCGAGGGAGTGTTAAAGTTTAAAAGATAAATAACGCCTTTCTCCAACAGCTTAAGCTTTTGGAGAAGTTGGTAAGTTAACAGTTTTCACTCGGATTGTCTAGTTCTTGATGTGAGTATTCTAAGGATATAGACTTTGGATTTGGTCCTTCAGTGTCATTTCTTTTGGGATTTTCGACTCTGGGTGTGTATATCCGAACAACACAGAGATGGAGCTCGGTCTTTGAATTCAATTTTATTGGAGTTTTGATTTTGATCTTGGTATCCAAGAGGAGGTAATGGGCTATATAATGAAACTTCTCTATGCCCCTTGCCTTTTTCTCCTCCCTTTCCTTTTTTGGGTTTTTCTTCGGTTTCCCTAATTTTGACAAAAACAAAAAAAAAGTGTTTTGAAAAGCAAAAACCGTTTTAGGGCTATGATGAGACTTCTCTGAGCCCACTTTTTCAAAAACAAAAGAAAAAGAAGAAGAAGAGAAAAACAAAAAACAAACAAAGATGTTTTAAAAAAGGAGGAGTAATAGAATGAAGGGTGCCCTTGCAAAAATCATCTCCAAGGGCGCCCCTATTGGTGGATATTTGCAAAGTGAAGCGTCGAAAAAAGTGGAATGCGCCTAAAAAAGTGGAAACCGTGTTGACTTTGCAAAAATCAACCAATAGGGACGCCCTTGGAGCTGATTTTTGCAAGGGCACCCTTCATTCTATCATTCCTCTTAATAAAGTAACCACCGTTTTGGGTCTATGATGAAGCTTCTCTGAGCCCCTTACCCTTTCCCCTTCTCTCCCTCTGGGGGTTTCCATCGATTTTTCCAATTTTGATTAAAAAATATAAAAAAATAAACAAAAACAACAAACAAAAAGGTGTTTTGAAAATTGAAGCAATTGTGTTAAGGCTATGATGAAACTTCTCTGAGCCCATTACCTTCTCTCCTTCTTTCCCTTTTCGCATTTTCTTGATTTTCCCAATTTAAAAAGAAAATAAAAAAGGAAAAATATTTTAAAAAGTAAAAAACTGTTTTGGGCTATGATGAAACTTCTCTGAGCTCCCTACCTTTTCCTCCCTTTACCCCTTTTGGGTTTTTCTTCGGTTTTCCCAATTTTGATAAAAAAACAAAAACAAAAATGAACAAAGGTGATTTATGGCAATGATGAAACTTTCCCGAGCCTACGTTTTCCCTTCTTTTGTTTTCCCCTTTCCACTCTTTTTCTTATTATTTGATTTCTTGGTTTCCGGGTTGTTTCCTTTTTTTGATTGTTACGTGTTTGTTTCCTTGCTTCTTTTGATGTGTGTTTGCTTATCCTTTTAGCATTATAGTTTGTATAGTTGTTGATGGAGATAGGTATTAGGATCATGCAACGTTGGTCTTGCACTAGATCCCCTCGCGTCCCCTATGATATTGAGGATGTATTCTGACATCTATATAAATTGTAAAAAGGGAGACGGCAGGTCCTAATGTTTCAGCCAAGGTTGTGTGACAGTAATATCAACCCTCCTTGAGTACTCTTAGCTATTGTGTAATAGATCTGTTAGTTGTAGCTTCTCTTGACGATAGCTTTTTTTCATTTCCATTTTACATCTTTTAATCTAAAATTTTCTAAAACCAATTAAACTGGCATAGGAGACTGAGACTTCTCGGGCGAGTGGGGTGCCTAACACCTTCCTCACTCGTAACCAGGCATGGACCCATCACTGCCTATCAGCACAGAGTCCATGCAGGGTCCTAGACCCTCCGTCCCCACACTGGATTTCTAATCCGTGTGGGGAAATCGCTTAGATTACGAGAGTGGCGACACCGATAGCCACACAGAGCTCCCTATGTGAAGCCTAAGGTCGTAGCGGCACGCAGTGGGGCCTTCACAGTCCCTCCTACCTAGCGCCTCGCTCGGCCCAGGTCCCACAGGTTGTGAAACTGAAAACCTGCGCTAGTAGGTGTTGTGAAAACTGGCCGTGACCCCGCAGGACCAATTGTCGATCTCTTCTAGTATTTGTTGTGAAACTAGAAGTTGTGATTGTCACAAGAGTGGTAGCAACGGTATCGAATGTTATTCTTGCATGCAAATCATGAACATTTTGTGCTATTCTTGATGAATTGCTCATTTTATGCCTTTTGGAAAAATATCATGATTTTGTACTTTATTGTTGTGTTACATATTTGTTCCATCTATTATTGGACACATGTTCACTCTCTAAGCTTTAGCTCATTCGACATGTGGTTTATTTTTCAGATAGTGAGGGATAGATATGGACACGAAACCGGAACGGGGAAGAGCATGGAATTAATTAGTTTAGTCATTCTTAGATTTTTTTATGTTTAGTTGAGACAGATTAGTAAGTTGGTATTTCATTTTATTTAACCACATGGGAGGTGGATTAAAAATAAATTTAGTTATGGAACCTTAACTTATGGTGGAATGGAATTTTTGTTGCTTTGCATACTTGTTAATGTGGAATGGTTATATGTGATGCTTAGCCTTGCATGCCCATGGGGTGAACAATGGATACACGACGCTGTTACGGTCCAGGAGTTCAGGGCATGACAAGAGAAAAAAGGCAGAAAGAAGGGTTTGTAACCTTAATATCGAAATAGTGAAATCCTATTCTTCTGTAGAGGTAGGCACTGCCGAACCATATAAATCTTATGTTTCTTGCTTTGCATATTTGTGTTTCTTGAATCTCATCTAGTCGCTCGCTGCACATAGAGATCTCTAGATTTTCAACATGCTGCATTAATACGCCTAGGCAACAAACTAAATTTCTTTACAAGAAAATTACGGAAAACCAAACACACTTAGATTGTAGTATCCTACCGTTGCACCAAGCATAACATCATCACAGTGAATCCTATAACTCTAGTTCAAGTTACAAATTCAAATGTGACATCAAGAGTGTTGAAGGATTATATCTTTGAAAATATAGTTATTACTTAGAGAAAAGGGTTTGCGCAGATAAGCTTATCTACGCTCGAGTCCAAAAACAGGGGTTGGCCCACATTGTTGGGGGTATCCAAAGCATTCATTTGGAAGGCCCTTTCATGGATAGGGTGTCCACCAAAAATCAGCTTCATTGGATCATCTTAGGGCATCCATTTGTGGCGTGAAAAAATGGGCAGATTAGAGGACAAATAGTATCTGTCTATTTTCACCCGCACAAATGGACACCCTATGATAATCCAATGAAGCTGATTTTTGGTACACACCCCATCCATAATGGAGCCTTTCAAATGAATGCTTAGGATCACCCCAACAATGTAGCCCCACCCTTGTTTCTTGCACTCGAGCGCAGGAACCCTTTACTCACTTAGAGAAAATGTAATAATGCTGCAAACACAATGTTCATTCAACTATACATTTTTCAAGCGGAAGGATCCACACAAATCAAATCTAAACACCAAAAAACAGAATCAGTTATGGCATACCAATTGGAATGACTACAGCTTCAGAACCACCAGAAAGCATCACATCCTGTACACAAATTTCAAAATGAGCCTCTACAAGTAGTTGTTCAAAACATTATGTTTCAGGCAAAGGGGAGAATGAATTACTGCTTCACCACGGATGATATGATTTGCGGCGCTGATAATGCATAAATTACTGGTGGCACATGCAGCCCCAATTGAATAAGTTGGTCCTGTCCATCCCTAAATACATAGGTAACATATACCAATGATAGTTTCTCTCATGCTATAGTATAATTAACAGAACTTAAAATGGAATCATTCATAGCACTTCAGCACAAAAAAGAGTAATAACTCACTAAATCAATTGCCGTCATGGCAGAACCCATGTTGGATACTGCAAATGGAACGCAAAAGGGATTCATCTTCCTGTATGAACTCTTGAGAGCCTCAATCGCATCACTGAACATCTACTCTCAAAGGCCGATATTTACATCAGAATGTTACTCTGTAGAAGTATCAGCACTAATGAAGCGCAGGAAGCTTAGGACAAGTTTGGCAGCCATGAAAGTCGTTTTCATGGAATATTAGGTTATCAAGTGGTGGGAGACGGGGTCAAGTGTTGATAAAATCCTCCGGGTAAAATCCACTCAGATGGTGCGCACCTAGATTTTAAGTGGTTCGGCGAAGATGCCTATGTCCACGGGCGAGAACTCTGATATTCTACTATGAGAAAAAAAAATAACGGGGATTACAATGGGATTAATCTACAGACCTGCTAACCTGAAAACGACAACCCTTTCCCTTGAGACCAAAGAAACACCCAAGAGAAAATCTGAGAGGAAACTCTCTCTCTCTCTCTCTCTCTCACACACACACACACACATTCCTTTCTCTTGTTCCGCTCACCTCCATGCCAAGAGCGCAAGAAAAAAATTCAAGTTTTTCATCTCTTTGTAGTCTCATGTCTCTACTTTGGTTTCCCATGACAACTAAGAAACATAGTAGTGGGAAATGAAATAACCCAAATAGTAATTATTGTGCGAAGGGGTATTTTTATCAAAAGAAAAAAATCCAGATTAGGGCTCTTTAGTCAAGAGTATAAATAGTAATGGCACCTTAAACTCAAGAGGAGTTCCTTGAAAAAATCGTGAGCTACCGGAGATCGTCCCAAGCATCGGAGAGCCTAATTCGAGGTAAGAAATAGATGTAGAACACGGTTCTGGTCTTTATATCCTTAAGCTCATTGTTTCATATAAGTTTGGGTTTATTGGGAGAGGATTCTTCTTCATTTTTCGCCATCTGACAGAGTTCCGTCAAGACTCTGTTGAGTTCAATGGGCTCAAAGTTGGTGAAAAATAGGAAGAAAAGTTAGCTAAGGAGAAAAACTCTTATTATCATACTCAGTCGACTGCATAGGGCTGCGGTCAACCGTGGTGAAGGTTCTAGATTTTATAAAAACATCCGAGTTTTCGTGCTCTGTTGACCATACAGGGATTCAGTCGATCACAGCGAGGCCGGTAGGGCTGGCAATTTCACCCGGAAAAGAGGGGATCCGCCCCGCCCCGCCCCGTTTGGGGCGGGGATTCCCCGATTTGATAGGGGAAGGGGAAGGGGAAGGGGAATTTAAAAATTCCCCGGTGCGGGGAGGGGAAGGGGAAGGGGAAGGGGATGTAGTTGTCCCCTCCCCTCCCCGCCCCGCCCCTCCTAGCTCGCCCCGTTAATCAATGCCATTTTTTTGTATATTTTTAAGTGTTTTTTTTTTAGGAAAACTACTAGAAACTCTGTGGATCAGCTACAAGATTTCCCCAAACATAAACTTAGCTTGTCTTTTCCTTTTAATTAGCTTCTGAGAGCATTTTGGGAACTATAATAACCTTTTGACAGATGTTGAAATAATAAAGACAAGCTGAGTGTATGCCATTATCAAAAAATCGTAGTGCCAACATCGGTGGCGAAAATAAAATAATAAAATAATAAATTGCATTTTTATTTTGGTTAGGGACTTAGGGTTTCCTTAATTCCTTCCCACGAAAGAAACATTGCTCAGGTTAGGGACACAGTTCACTTTTTGCATTTTGGTGATTCCCAAGCCTCTGAACATTGCTCAGGCATCTATTTGGGTTTATAACGCCTGTTGGTGCAACTGTTGCGAGGGCACTCAAGAGTCAAGTCAGTACTTCAAGGGATTTTACTATCTTCTGAAGAGTAAGAAATATATCTCCTTCGTCTACAAGTATGTTAGTTTATAACATTTTTATATATTGAAATTGCATCAAGTTGATTAGGGACACCCATCATCAGTGTATCAATGACTAAAGAGGGGGTGATGATGGAGTAGGGCGGGGCGGGGCGGGGCGGGGATTTTGTCCCCGAAGGATGCTGGGAGGGGAAGGGGATTAGATATTCCCCGCGGGGAGGGGAAGGGGATTCCCCACCATCCCCGCAAAGGGGAGGGGGGAAATTCCCCGCAAAGGGGAAGGGGTAGGGGACCCCAACATCCGGCCCTGACCCGCCCCGTTGCCAGCCCTAAGCGAGGGTTCTTGATTTTTTTTTTTAAAATATGAGTTTTGGGGTCCGGTCGATTGTGCCAGGCCCGGTAGACCAAATACAGGCCCGCTTCAAAAATTTATTCAGATCTTTTTTAGCATCTTATACAGATTTCTTGCAAGTTATTACAACGTTTGGACTTTATTGGGATACACTTCTGAATTGGATTGTAGGTAATCGAAGTTCAGATTACTGAAAGACACTGGGATTCCCGATCCAGGTAAGTGACATGGTTCTACCGTTGTATTTTGACACATATCCTTTGTGAAACCCCTTAAGCCTATAATATTATTAAAAATCTTGTTTCTAACCCTTTTTATGAACCAAGTGTATAGCATGCCTCTGTATTATATTATTGCACTTCCGCACTACATGCTTACTGACTTGCCTTATCGACTCACTGTCATATTGATCTGTACATGCGTATGGTAAAATTCTGATGAACTCATATTCATTGTTTTTTGAAAAGAATGAACTCAGGACTAAGCCTATGACATAGAAGTGTTTTTGTTCTGTTTCTGTTTCAGATCAGTTTCAATCTTAGTATCAGACTCCATTAACATATCGGTTTTGTGCATGAGTCCTAGTTGGCTATCATTGAATTCGAATTTTTGTCATGGTTGCGTTGAATTACCTCATTTTTTATTCAGTAATAATTACTCTCTACTCCTTATTGAATTTGAACCTCACCTAATACACTAATTACCTCCGGCTTTGATGTTTTGGCATGCATTGACTCTACTAGAGTAGTATCATGTTACTTTACTGAGCATTAGCTCAGCCGTTGTTTACTTTTTCAGATCCTGAGGCTTGACTCCTGCGCATAGTTGGAGAAAGAAGTAGGATTGTAGTTATTTTATTTGGGATATTTTAGCATTTCTGATTTTGCTTTTGAATGAGTATCAGTATTGGACAATGTTAAAGACTATTGATTTTCTAAATTTAATTTTGGGACGGGTGTGAGATCATAGCATTTACCTTAATTTATTCGTTTGTGATTGGACCGTAATATTTTGAATAATGTAAAGAATGATTCAGGTGTGCGGCGATGTCGTGTGTGGGACCATGGTGTCGGTTCGGCGTGTAACAGGTGATGCGATTAAAAAAATTAGTAACAAATTTTGAGGATGGCTATTTTGGGAAGTTTCACAAGTGGAAAATACAGAAAAAGAATATGGGATATTTTCTGCTAAATCGACACTCCTACTTAATAGGCACAAATCGAAAAAGATAGCAAGTTGGAATCATTCTAGTTATTTTCTATTTATTTGCTTTTTCCTGTTTGTAAGTCTTTCCTAGTTTGTAGGCTAATTGTAATCCGTTTCTATTCGGTAGGAATTTTCGTATTTTGTAGGATTTTTTTTGCTTTTTTAAAGTTTATTTTGGACTGTATGGACATTTTTAGAGTTTGGAGATTGAATAAAAATATTTAGCTTCATGTTTTTTGCCGAGAAGGTATACATGAGTTTCGTACGGCTTCTGCTTGTTACTTTTTCTTGGTTTTTTTTTTATAATCTTGGTGTTTGGGTTGTGCCATATATGATGCAAACGGAAATCACCAAGAATGTTTGGTTCAATAGCGTAGAACATATTTCTTATTTTTCTTATTTGCATTTTTGTCATTTTATTTTGTAGCCTATTTTTCAGGCATCAAATCTTGTCATTTGGCTATCATTAGAATGATTTTTCGATCGTATATCTAACGGGCCTAAGATAACATGATATGGGTGTGATCTGAGGAAGTTATGAGCATTTTTAGGATGTACTACATGCTTATTACGGGATTTCTATATTTGGGTTCTTTTAGTCTAAATTTTTAGGTTTTATTTCAGTACGTTTAGATGGACAACTAAGATTAGTTGCTTAGGGTTTAAGTTAGCTTTTAGGGTTTCTATATCTTATAAATAGTTACCATCAAAGCAATGTAAATTTGTAATGGACTTCTTTTGATTATTGAATGAAAATTTGCCTTTAGGCTTTTGAGTTGCTTGAGAACTTTTGAGTTGTTCTAGTTCTGTTCCGAGGAATTCGACTTTGACGGGATTGAAGTAAATCTCATCCCCTTTCGACGATGATCGAAGTATTTTATTCCCTACGATGGTGATGGAAGGGCCGATTTTCTTGTTATTTTGTCTATTTTGCCTCCGCTGCTACGCAACAAGGTGGTTTGAGGTTTCTAGACTTCGTCAACAGGAAACAATGTAACTTTCTTAACAGTAAAGAGGGTGGGAGCGAGAGTCTCCTCACTCATGCCCATTCAGTTTTCTCCGTGATACGTGCCTAGATGGGTCCCACATAGATTGGAACAAATTACTGTCTTATTTAGAGAATAAGATTAGATTTTACTAGATCTGATATATTCAGTAGCTTGATAGATTATAATACTAATTAAGATTAGTATAATCTTTATTTAGTTATTTTTATTCTTATCATAAGATTTTTCTATGTTTATCTTGGAGTGCTTTATATAAGCACATGCTACTCTAATGGAAATCAATGAATGAAGAAACTAGTTTGAGAAATTGTGTCTTGTGCACATAGGAGGATTGATCCTTCCCTCGAAGTGGATCAAGAGGCCGATCTTCCCTCTAAGAAGATCAATTGTGTTGCGAACCGATTCGGGTTCGTAACAAGTGGTATCAAAGCCGTCGATCTTGCGTCATGGCTTGCACCTTCAAAGTTTTTGGAATCCATACGTGGAGATCTTTAGAAGATCAAAGCACTCGTTTTGGAAATGATGGAAAGACAAAAACAATTTGAGAAAGGCTTGGAAAAAATGAGCTTGACGATGGAGAAGCCCTACAAGATGAAAAAGAGGCGGTGAAATAGAAAAGGAGGAGAAAAAAAGAAGGGGGAAAGAAAGCAGATAGAAGAAAAATTAAAGAAACCACAAAACAAAATAGCCGTTGATTTTCAATATCCTCGAGTTCAACAAGTTCGCCGCCGAAAAATCCGCCAATCATCTCGGCCCGTCCAACGCCAATATAAAGATCCTCTCACACAGCCATCCGTGCATTAACATCCTGACCATTCCAAAAAAACGGAACGAAAGAGCTTTGACAAAAGGCTCGATGATATCACTTTTAAAATGGAGCCGCCTAAACTTTTGATGACGACATAGGTAATGATGACTAATTACAAGACGATCAAAGTGATACCACTTGTTATGAACCTAGACCGGTGCAACTGATTTGATCTTCTCGGAAGGAAGATCAGCCTCTTGATCCACTTCGAGGGAAGGATCAGTCCTCATTTGTGCACAAGACACTTTCCCAAACAATTTTCTTCATTGATTTCCATTAACAATAACATATGCTTATATAAAGTACTTAAAGATAAACATAGAAGGATCTAGAAAGATCTTATGATAAGAATAGATATAGCCAAATAAAGATTATCATAATCTAAATAGATGTCCTAATCTAACATAACTACTAAATAAATCAGATCTGGTAAGATCTGATATTATTCACTAAAATATCTAATTAATTTGTTCCACTCTAAGTGGGACCCATCTAGGCACCTGAATAAATGATACGTACCTAGATGGGTCCCACTTAGATTGGAATAAATTATTGTCTTATTTAGAGAATAAGATCAGATTTTACTAGATCTGATATATTTAGTAGCTTGATAGATTAGAATACTAATTAAGATTAGTATAATCTTTATTTAGTTATTTTTATTCTTATAATAAGATCTTTCTATGTTTATCTTGGAGTGCTTCATATAAGCACATGCTACGCTAATGGAAATCAATAAATGAAGAAACTAGTTTGAGAAATTGTGTCTTGTGCACATAGGAGGACTGATCCTTCCCTCGAAGTGGATCAAGAGGCCGATCTTCCCTCTAAGAAGATCAATTGTGTTGCGAACCGATTCAAGTTCGTAACACTCCGTCTCCCACTCTCCCTACTCCTATCTCAACACTTGTAAGCTAATATTCAATGAAAAAAATTCATGGTTGCCAAACATGGCCTTCATGATTCTGGTGGTAATTAAACCATTAGTCTCCAATACCTTCATCCCGCCCATTGCAGTTCCAATTATCACTCCACATCTGCTTTTTTCAAGTGCTTCCAATGTTTCTTCAATCAAGCCACCGTCGGCCAAAGCTTTCTTGCCTGCAACCAGCGAATATAGCATAAACTTGTCCATACGATTCGAATATTTTGGTGCAACCCACCCATTGGTCGACAATGATTTTATCTCTCCAGCTATCCGCTGTAGACAGTTAAAGATTCAGTGAGTCAAATTCATTTTCAGTATAAGTAAAAGATGTTTTTTTTTAGGAAAGTTTAAGTAAAAGATGATCTGAAATGGATTCTAATTGAAATCACCGTTGGGAACTCATTGCAATCAAAACTTTCAATCTTGCTAATACCACTTTTTCCTTCGAGCAGGTTGTCGTAGAAAGAATCAGGGTCATGACCAAGAGAGGTCACTACTCCATGACCAAGAGAGGTCACTACTCCCATTCCAGTGACAACTACTCTTCTTTGTTTTCTTTCTTCTGTTTTCCCCTTCCATGAACCATCATTGCCCTTCCATTGATTATTAACATCCATCACTACATAAAGAAAAACGAAGGTTTGAAATCAAACGGGAGTAACATTACAAAAATTAACTTGAAAAGTAAAGCAACTTCAAATTGCATTGGCTAAAATAAAAACCTCCATTCAGTTTGATCATGAATCATAAACAGGTAATCAAACGCTGAAAGAACTCCTAGAATAACATGAATACTCATTTTTTTCCGGCTTGTGTTTATTGTAATTCAAATATAAGCAAGAACAACAGAATTAGATGAAGAAAATAATTCTGAACTCCGTATCTAAATGCACCCGAAGATTGTAAAGTTAAGAAATCCTGTGTGGACATCGACTGTGAGCAGTAAACACAATCAAATTTAGAAATAAGAGAAAAATTAATAGAAAAACAACGCAGACAAAAAAAATGAAAAAACCAAATTTACTTTCGTAAGTGGCCCAAGAAGAAACACAATCACAAATTGCAACAACTTCTTTAAATTGATAGAAGAACTTGTTGGGGTTAAAATCCGGCGGTTTCCTAGAAATGAATGTTCGTTTCGAATTATTTGGGGTGTTATCTTTTGAGTCGCATTCGCCTAGAAAGTCACATTCGACGATTCTTTAATATATTACCCTAAAACATACATACAAAATAATACACAAGGAAGCCAACTGTACTCTTTTCAAATATCAGTTGAGGGGCTGCTTTGACATAAAACTATTATATATTCATTTAGTACCCATTGTGCATGGGCTGCGGTGTAAGAAAACTATGTATATAACTTATAGATTGAGTTTCTGGTCTGCTTTTGTAAAGGGACAGCCCTAATATATATAATTTTTCCGCATGTAGGTGCTGATTTACAAAGAGAAAACATCATTAAATACATTATAATAGCGTGCATAGGTGCTGATTTTTCTAAAAGAACTACTTATCTATTTATAACTCTATGCGTGTGAACTATTTTGGGGAGAAGAATATTCTCTATATCATAAACATCATGCGTATAGACTGATTTCGAAAGAAAAATAATTATTTACTTTTTAAACACCATATATGGGAACTGATCTTGAAAAAACTAATTATTTACATCATATACATTACTTAGATCATACATGTGGATTGATTTTTGAAGAAAAATAATTTTTTATACTATATATCATACACATGAACTGATCACATGCATGAATTGATTTTGAAGAAAAATAATTTTCTATACTATATAGATCATACGCATTAACTGATTTAAAGGGAAAACAATCATAAATACTGATTTATCATTCGTAAAACCCGATTCAAAAGAAACTAATCATACATGACTTAGAAAAAGGGAAAAAGAAGGAGAATAGGATTGTTAATCTTCCAGAACCTTAGATTTTCACAAGTATATATCGATTTTTTATATCTTGTGTTGTTTATATTCAAACAAACCCTAGATCTAAAATCCTTTAATGAGGGTCAGATATTTTAAAAAGAAAATATAATCTTTATGATTCATACGAAGATTATGAAAATATATTTTTTCTTTTCTTTTCTACTCTCTCTCTCTCTCTCTCTCTCTCTCTCTCTGTTTGGGCATGCGTATGAATGAAATGGAGATGGGCACGACTACTTTTCCTTTATGGAAAATTAGTGTCTTTAAATTTTGGACTCTTTCCTATTTTCCTTAATTGTTTCCTAATATAATTATACTTTTATGGCAAATATTTTATTATTTCTTTATTTTTTTAATATTCTTTTTCATGTATATCTATTTAGGCTAAAGAGAGTTAAACTTTTAGAACAAATAAGTGAGTCTACAAGAATTAAAAGGAATAAAAGACTAACATTGACTTAGCCTAACAGGACAAATCCTGTCATAAGGCCCCACCTTGATAGAAAAAGGACCATAACTTCTTCAAATTGGGGCCAAACAGCGTAATCTTAGGTCCGTTAGATAGATAATCGAAAAACCCTTCAAATTGGACCAAAATCAAGTCGAACAGACAAGATTTGATGTTTCAAAATCAAGTTGTAAATAAAATGACGGGAATACACTATGAGCCATTGATTTCCACCAATCTCTTGAAGATTAAGAGGATCGATACTCAAGTGACGTGATATGTCATCTATTTGAGATTGATCGATGGTCTGATGTATTCGGTAATTGATCCAACGGTCCGAAAGGCTCCAAATCACAAATCTAGACCATTGATCTCTGATTGAAGGATCTATGGCCAATATTTACTTAAAATTAATAGCTTTCCCGACCCTTGGTAGGGCCGAGTATTGCACCGGATGGCTTGACCCCTTGGTTGGCAAAGAGAGCGGAAGCTGTGGAGGACACACCCTCGCTCGTCGGGGAATGGCCCTCGACATCAATTGGGGAGACTGGCCTAGCTTGAGACCCCAACCTAGACGTACCACGAGAAAGTGACATGACAATCTTGACATAAGAGAACTTACTAGAACTGAGATCCGAGAAATTTGAAGCAAGACGATGATAAAGATCCGAGATTGCTAACTGAAAAGAGCAAAAAGTGGAGAACAGAACAAGATGCAGAAGTAAAAAAAATGAAGCTAAAGTCCACCTTTTATAGAAACTTACCACCAGAATCGACGATAAGGACCCTGATCATTTGCATTCACAGTGCCTATCAGTGACACGTGGACCCGCCATCATTATTCGACGTAGCGTGGAACCCAATGCGCACAATTCTAGGACGATATGAATGCGTATCTTATGCACCTAACGTATCAGGAATCTCAAAGTTACAACCGAAATGCAGACCACGAAAGAAGTCCTAATCTAGACAGCCTTTGATTAACCCGACCATTGTGTCGTGCGGCAATGACGATGGAATCCCATGCCGAGGACCGACAAGCTGGGATGACTTCTTGCAGATGATTGACCCAACGACACCTGACCGTGCCTTGGCCAGGCACGATGCCAAGAGCGGGCCCCTAGAGCCCAGGGTAATGATCCAACCCGAATACAATCTCACGCGCCAAGCAGCAAATCGAAATACCCTAACTGGTTGGCCTAACACCTTCCAAACACAACATGCCTGAACGTATTAGGAAATTGGTAAAGTCATGAATCCTAATCTTAGGATTATTTCCATTTAGGTTGTATATACTTGCTCTGATACCATTATAAGAAGTATACAAGACATTTACATATGCAAATAATCCTAAGATTAGGATTCATGACTTTAGCAATTTCCTAATAGAACGCTGCACCGAGCAGTAGAAACAAGGCACGAGGGACCCAGACTACTTCCTCGGACCAAGCACCAGACCCAAGGAAGTGGGGGACAACGTGCTGGGGCTTAAATCGAGCACACCCACGTGCTGAGATGTGTCGTTGAGTCCTCTGGAGCAAGCCCTTCAGAAGTTGTGACAGGGTTTCCCCCCCCTATGAGTGTAGGACAATAGGACGAAGCTAGACCGAGAGGGACCCATCTGAGCACCTAGTTGAATACGAGAAGCAACAGAACCTACTGGAAACGAAACAACCAACTGCAGAAAGTAGAAGAATTTCAACGGAAAATGCGAATGCTTTTCAGTTTCGAACCCAAGAAGAAGCCGTACCCGACGAATGAACGAAGTTCTTCCTCTGTTCTCTGATGGGTTTTCTTGAAAACAATCCAAACCTCTGAAACCCATTCTCGAAACTTAATCTTGGAACGAAACAAGAGCTCAGACCCACCACCTCAACGTGATCTTTACACAAAAGATATGAAGAGCTCTTGTTGAACCATTTGGTGCTTCTACGTTTCTTTGCAGACACGGTACCCAACTCGGTCCTTGAAACACAGGCAGCAAGAAAGCAGCTGCAAAGAGAAGACACAATCGCCATTGATTTTGCATGCAAGAACGAAAAAACACAAGAAGAAGTTGCTTATTCTGTTGTAGTTCTGCTAATTGGCTTTGTCTTTAAGAACTCCCATTTCAATTTGTTTCTTTTCTCTTCCTCTTCGAAGGAGATTGCGTGAAAGAGGAGAAAAGAGAGGGGGATATGTTTATCAAACTCTACGAAGAAAGCCTGCAACTTTTCAAAGTTGGTACGAGAATCCCGGAAAAGACGAGAGAATAGAGGCTTCTCTACTTCGTAGGGTATGCATGAAATCCCGTGGAAGGGTGGCCACTCGGATAAAAGGGCGAGGGTGAGGGCGAGAGCGAGAGCGAGAGCGATTCTATGCGCTGTCCATTCACGATGGGGCCCAACATGCACACCTTTTGTTTGTTTTCGTCTGTGGATTATTTCCATTTTACATCTTTTAATCTAAATTTTTCTAAAACCAATTAAACTGGCATAGGAGACTGAGACTTCTCGGGCGAGTGGGGTGCCTAACACCTTCCTCACTCGTAACCAGGCATGGACCCATCACTGCCTATCAGCACAGAGTCCATGCAGGGTCCTAGACCCTCCGTCCTAGGTGGCGACTATTTCTTTATTCCCCACTGGATTTCTAATCCATGTGGGGAAATCGCTTAGATTACGAGAGTGGCGACACCGATAGCCACACAGAGCTCCCTATGTGAAGGCTAAGGTCGTAGCGGCACGCAGTGGGGCCTTCACAGTCCCTCCTACCAAGCGCCTCGCTCGGCCCGGGTCCCACAGGTTGTGAAACTGAAAACCTGTGCTAGTAGGTGTTGTGAAAACTGGCCGTGACCTCGCAGGACCAATTGTCGATCTCTTCTAGTATTTGTTGTGAAACTAGAAGTTGTGATTGTCACAAGTGTGGTAGCAACTGTATTCTTGCATGCAAATCATGAAAATTTTGTGCTATTCTTGATGAATTGCTCACTTTATGCCTTTTGGAAAAATATCATGATTTTGTACTTTATTGTTGTGTTACATATTTGATCCATCTATTATTGGACACATGTTCACTCTCTAAGCTTTAGCTCATTCGACATGTGGTTTATTTTTCAGATAGTGAGGGATAGATATGGACACGAAACCAGAACGGGGAAGAGCATGGAATTAATTAGTTTAGTCATTCTTAGATTTTTTATATGTTTAGTTGAGACAGATTAGTAAGTTGGTATTTCATTTTATTGAACCACATGGGAGGTGGATTAAAAATAAATTTAGTTATGGAACCTTTACTTATGGTGGAATGGAATTTTAGTTGCTTTGCATACTTGTTAATGTGGAAAGGTTATATGTGATGCTTAGCCTTGCATGCCCATGGGGTGAACAATGGATACACGGCGCTGTTACAGTCCATGTGTTCAGGGCATGACAAGAGAAAAAAGGCAGAAAGAAGGGTTTGTAACCTTATATCGAAATAGTGAAATCCTATTCTTCTGTAGAGGTAGGCACTGCCGAACCATATAAATCTTATGTTTCTTGCTTTGCACATTTGTGTTTCTTGCATCTCATCTAGTCGCTCGCTGCACATAGAGATCTCTAGATTTTCAACATGCTGCATTAAGACGCCTAGGCAACAAACTAAATTTCTTTACAAGAAAATAACGGAAAACCAAACACACTTAGATTGTAGTATCCTACCGTTGCACCAAGCATAACATCATCACAGTGAATCCTATAACTCTAGTTCAAGATACAAATTCAAATGTGACATCAAGAGTGTTGAAGGATTATATCTTTGAAAATATAGTTATTACTTAGAGAAAAGGGTTCCTATGCTCGAGCGCAGATAAGCTTATCTACGCTTGAGTGCAAAAACAGGGGTTGGCCCACATTGTTGGGGGTATCCAAAGCATTCATTTGGAAGGCCCTTTCATGGATAGGGTGTCCACCAAAAATCAGCTCCATTAGATCATCTTAGGGCATACATTTGTGGGGTGAAAAAATGGGCAGATTAGTGGACAAATAGTATCTGTCTATTTTCACCCCCACAAATGGACATCCTATGATGATCCAATCAAGCTGATTTTTGGTACACACCCCATCCATAATGGAGCCTTTCAAATGAATGCTTAGGATCACCCCAACAATGTGGCCCCACCCTTGTTTCTTGCACTCGAGCGCAGATTTCTGCGCTCGAGTGCAGATATAAGCTATCTGCGCTCGAGTGCAGGAACCCTTTACTCACTTAGAGAAAATGTAATAATGCTGCAAACACAATGTTCATTCAACTATACATTTTTCAAGCGGAAGGATCCACACAAATCAAATCTAAACACCAAAAAACAGAATCAGTTATGGCATACCAATTGGAATGACTACAGCTTCAGAACCACCTGAAAGTATCACATCCTGTACACAAATTTCAAAATGAGCCTCTACAAGTAGTTGTTCTAAACAGTATGTTTCAGGCAAAGGGGAGAATGAATTACTGCTTCACCACGGATGATATGATTAGCGGCGCTGATAATGCATAAATTACTGGTGGCACATGCAGCCGCAATTGAATAAGTTGGTCCTGTCCATCCCTAAATACATAGGTAACATATACCAATGATAGTTTCTCTCATGCTATAGTATAATTAACAGAACTTAAAATGGAATCATTCATTGCACTTCAGCACAAAAAAGAGTAATAACTCACTAAATCAATTGCCGTCATGGCAGAACCCATGTTGGTTGCTGCAAATGGAACGAAAAAGGGATTGATCTTCTTGTATGAAGTCTTGAGTGCCAAAATCGCATCATTGACCATCTACTCTCAAAGGCCAATATTTACATCAGAATGTTACTCTGTAGTAAGTATCAGTACTAATGAAGCGCAGGAAGCTTAGGACAAGTTTGGCAGGCATGAAAGTCGTTTTCATAGAATATTAGTTTATCAAGTGGTGGGAGACGGGGTCAAGTGTTGATAAAATCCTCCGGGTAAAATCCACTCAGATGGTGCGCACCTAGATTTTAAGTGGTTCAGCGAAGATGCCTACGTCCACAGGCGAGAACTCTGATATTCTACTATGAGAAAAAAAAAACGAGGATTACAATGGGATTAATCTACAGACCTGCTAACCTGAAAACGACAACCCTTTCCCTTGAGACCAAAGAAAAACCCAAGAGAAAATCTGAGAGGAAACTCTCTCTCTCTCTCTCTCTCTCTCTCTCTCTCTCCCTCTCTCTCACACACACACACTCTCTCTCTCTCTCTCTCTCTCTCTCTCTCTCTCTCTCACACACACACACACACTTTCTCTCTCTCTCTCTCTCTCTCTCTCTCTCTCTCTCTCTCTCTCTCACACACACACACACACACACACACTTTCTCTCTCTCTCTCTCTCTCTCTCTCTCTCTCTCTCTCACACACACACACACACACACACACACATTCCTTTCTCTTGTTCCGCTCACCTCCATGTCAAGAGCGCAAGAAAAAAATTCAAGTTTTTCATCTCTTTGTAGTCTCATGTTTCTATTTGGTTTCCCGTGACAACTAAGAAACATAGTAGTGGGAAATGAAATAACCCAAATAATAATTATTGTGCGAAGGGGTATTTTTATCAAAAGAAAAAAATCCAGATTAGGGCTCTTTAGTCAAGAGAATAAATAGTAATGGCACCTTAAACTCAAGAGGAGTTCCTTGAAAAAATCGTGAGCTACCGGAGATCGTCCCAAGCATCAGAGAGCCTAATTCGAGGTAAGAAATAGATGTAGAACACGGTTCTGGTCTTTATATCCTTAAGCTCATTGTTTCATATAAGTTTGGGTTTATTGGGAGAGGATTCTTCTTCATTTTTCGCCATCTGACAGAGTTCCGTCAAGACTCTGGTGAGTTCAATGGGCTCTATGGAAACCTTCCGTTCCGTGCTTTCCAACGAGTCCAACCTCACTTGATTCCGACGAGAAATGAAGAAGTTAGGAGGCCGCAAAGTTGGTGAAAAATCGGAAGAAAAGTTAGCTAAGGAGAAAAACTCATATTATCATACTCAGTCGACAGCATAGGGCCGCGGTCAACCGTGGTGAAGGTTCTAGATTTTATAAAAACATCAGAGTCTTACTGACTTGCCTTATCGACTCACTGTCATATTGATCTGTACATGCGTGTGGTAAAATTCTGATGAACTCATATTCATTTTTTTTGAAAAGAATGAACTCAGGATTAAGCCTATGACATAAAAGTGTTTTTGTTCTGTTTCTGTTTCAGATCAGTTTCAATCTTAGTTTCAGACTCCATTAACATATCGGTTTTGTGCATGAGTCCTAGTTGGCTATCATTGAATTCGAATTTTTGTCATGGTTGCGTTGAATTACCTCATTTTTTATTCAGTAATAATTACTCTCTACTCCTTATTGAATTTGAACCTCACCTAATACACTAATTACCTCCGGCTTTGATGTTCTGGCATGCATTGACTCTACTAGAGTAGTATCATGTTACTTTACTGGGCATTAGCTCAGCCGTTGTTTACTTTTTCAGATCCTGAGGCTTGACTCCTGCGCATAGTTGGAGAAAGAAGTAGGATCGTAGTTATTTTATTTGGGATATTTTAGCATTTCTGATTTTGCTTTTGAATGAGTATCAGTATTGGACAATGTTAAAGACTATTGATTTTCTAAATTTATTTTTGGGACGGGTGTGAGATCATAGCATTTACCTTAATTTATTCGTTTGTGATTGGACCGTAATATTTTGAATAATGTAAAGAGTGGTTCAGGTGTGCGGCGATGTCGTGTGCGGGACCATGGTGTCGGTTCGGCGTGTCACAGGTGATGCGATTAAAAAAATTAGTAACAAATTTTGAGCATGGCTATTTTGGGAAGTTTCACAAGTGGAAAATACAGAAAAAGAATATGGGATATTTTCTGCTAAATCGACACTCCTACCTAATAGGCACAAATCGAAAAAGATAGCAAGTTGGAATCATTCTAGTTATTTTCTATTTATTTGCTTTTTCCTGTTTGTAAGTCTTTCCTAGTTTGTAGGCTAATTGTAATCCGTTTTCTATTCGGTAGGAATTTTCGTATTTTGTAGGATTTTTTTTGCTTTTTTAAAGTTTATTTTGGACTGTATGGACATTTTTGGAGTTTGGAGATTGAATAAAAAAATTTAGCTTCACGTTTTTTGCCGAGAAGGTATACATGAGTTTTCGTATGGCTTCTGTTTGTTACTTTTTCTTGGTTTTTTTTTAATCTTGGTGTTTGGGTTGTGCCATATATGATGCAAACGGAAATCACCAAGAATGTTTGGTTCAATAGCGTAGAACATATTTCTTATTTTTCTTATTTGCATTTTCGTCATTTTATTTTGTAGCCTATTTTTCAAGCATCAAATCTTGTCATTTGGCTATCATTAGAATGATTTTTCGATCGTATATCTAACGGGCCTAAGATAACATGATATGGGTGTGATCTGAGGAAGTTATGAGCATTTTTAGGATGTGCTACATGCTTATTACGGGATTTCTATATTTGGGTTCTTTAAGTCTAAATTTTTAGGTTTTATTTCAGTACGTTTAGATGGACAACTAAGATTAGTTGCTTAGGCTTTAAGTTAGCTTTTAGGGTTTCTATATCTTATAAATAGTTATCATCAAAGCAATGTAAATTTGTAATGGACTTCTTTTGATTATTGAATGAAAATTTGCCTTTAGGCTTTTGAGTTGCTTGGGAACTTTTGAGTTGTTCTAGTTCTGTTTCGAGAAATTCGACTTCGATGGGATTGAAATAAATCTCATCCCTTTTCGAGGATGATCGAAGTATTTTATTCCCTACGATGGTGATGGAAGGGCCGATTTTCTTGTTATTTTGTCTATTTTGCCTCCGCTGCTACGCAACAAGGTGGTTTGAGGTTTCTAGACTTCGTCAACAGGAAACAAGGTAACTTTCTTATCAGTAAAGAGGGTGGGAGCGAGAGTCTCCTCACTCATGCCCATTCAGTTTTCTCCGTGATAAGTGCCTGATGGGTCCCACATAGATTGGAATAAATTACTGTCTTATTTAGAGAATAAGATCAGATTTTACTAGATCTGATATATTTAGTAGCTTGATAGATTAGAATACTAATTAATCTTAGTATAATATTTATTTAGTTATTTTTATTCTTATCATAAGATCTTCTAGATTTTTTTATGTTTATCTTGGAGTGCTTTATATAAGCACATGCTACTCTAATGGAAATCAATGAATGAAGAAACTAGTTTGAGAAATTGTGTCTTGTGCACATACGAGGATTGATCCTTCCCTTGAAGTGGATCAAGAGGCTGATTTTCCCTCTAAGAAGATCAATTGTGTTGCGAACCAATTCGGGTTCGTAACAAGTGGTATCAGAGCCGTCGATCTTGCGTCATGGCTTGCACCTTCAGAGTTTTTGGAATCCATACGTGGAGATCTTCAGAAGATCAAAGCATCGTTTTGGAAATGATGGAAAGACAAAAACAATTTGAGAAAGGCTTGGAAAAAATGAGCTTGACGATGGAGAAGCCCTGGAAGATGAAAAAGAGGCGGTGAAATAGAAAAAGAGGAGAAAAAAAGAATGGGGAAAGAAAGCAGATAGAAGAAAAATTAAAGAAGCCACAAAAGAAAATAGCCGTTGATTTTCAATATCCTCAAGTTCAACGAGTTCGCCGCTGAAAAATTCGCCAATCATCTCGGCCCGTCCAACGCCAATATAAAGATCCTCTCCCACAGCCATCCGTGCATTAACATCCAGACCATTCCCAAAAAACGCAACGAAAGAGCTTTGACAAAAGGCTCGATGATATCAGTTTTAAAATGGAGCCGCCTAAACTCTTGATGACGACATGGGTAATGATGACTAATTACAAGAAGATGAAAGTGATACCACTTGTTAGGAACCTAGACCGGTGCAGCTGATTTGATCTTCTCGGAGGGAAGATCAGCCTCTTGATCCACTTCGAGGGAAGGATCAGTCCTCATTTGTGCACAAGACACTTTCCCAAACAATTTTCTTCATTGATTTCCATTAACAATAACATATGCTTATATAAAGTACTTAAAGATAAACATAGAAGGATCTAGAAAGATCTTATGATAAGAATAGATATAGCCAAATAAAGATTATCATAATCTAAATAGATGTTCTAATCTAACATAACTACTAAAATATATTATTCACTAAAATATCTAATTAATTTGTTCCACTCTAAGTGGGACCCATCTAGGCACCTGAATAAATGATACGTACCTAGATGGGTCCCACTTAGATTGGAATAAATTATTGTCTTATTTAGAGAATAAGATCAGATTTTACTAGATCTGATATATTTAGTAGCTTGATAGACTAGAATACTAATTAAGATTAGTATAATCTTTATTTAGTTATTTTTATTCTTATAATAAGATCTTTCTATGTTTATCTTGGAGTGCTTCATATAAGCACATGCTACGCTAATGGAAATCAATAAATGAAGAAACTAGTTTGAGAAATTGTGTCTTGTGCACATAGGAGGACTGATCCTTCCCTCGAAGTTGATCAAGAGGCCGATCTTCCCTCTAAGAAGATCAATTGTGTTGCGAACCGATTCAAGTTCGTAACACTCCGTCTCCCACTCTCCCTACTCCTATCTCAACACTTGTAAGCTAATATTCAATGAAAAAAATTCATGGTTGCCAAACATGGCCTTCATGATTCTGGTGGTAATTAAACCATTAGTCTCCAATACCTTCATCGCACCCATTGCAGTTCCAATTATCACTCCACATCTGCTTTTTTCAAGTGCTTCCAATGTTTCTTCAATCAAGCCACCGTCGGCCAAAGCTTTCTTGCCTGCAACCAGCGAATATAGCATAAACTTGTCCATACGATTCGAATATTTTGGTGCAACCCACCCATTGGTCGACAATGATTTTATCTCTCCAGCTATCCGCTGTAGACAGTTAAAGATTCAGTGAGTCAAATTCATTTTCAGTATAAGTAAAAGATGTTTTTTTTTAGCAAAGTTTAAGTAAAAGATGATTTGAAATGGATTCTAATTGAAATCACCGTTGGGAACTCATTGCAATCAAAACTTTCAATCTTGCTAATACCACTTTTTCCTTCGAGCAGGTTGTCGTAGAAAGAATCAGGGTCATGACCAAGAGAGGTCACTACTCCCATTCCAGTGACAACTACTCTTCTTTGTTTTCTTTCTTCTGTTTTCCCCTTCCATGAACCATCATTGCCCTTCCATTGATTATTAACATCCATCACTACATAAAGAAAAACGAAGGTTTGAAATCAAACGGGAGTAACATTACAAAAATTAACTTGAAAAGTAAAGCAACTTCAAATTGCATTGGCTAAAATAAAAACCTCCATTCAGTTTGATCATGAATCATAAACAGGTAATCAAACGCTGAAAGAACTCCTAGAATAACATGAATACTCATTTTTTTCCGGCTTGTGTTTATTGTAATTCAAATATAAGCAAGAACAACAGAATTAGATGAAGAAAATAATTCTGAACTCCGTATCTAAATGCACCCGAAGATTGTAAAGTTAAGAAATCCTGTGTGGACATCGACTGTGAGCAGTAAACATAATCAAATTTAGAAATAAGAGAAAAATTAATAGAAAACCAACGCAGACAAAAAAAATGAAAAAACCAAATTTACTTTCATAAGTGGCCCAAGAAGAAACACAATCACAAATTGCAACAACTTCTTTAAATTGATAGAAGAACTTGTTGGGGTTAAAATCCGGCGGTTTCCTAGAAATGAATGTTCGTTTCGAATTATTTGGGGTGTTATCTTTTGAGTCGCATTCGCCTAGAAAGTCACATTCGACGATTCTTTAATATATTACCCTAAAACATACATACAAAATAATACACAAGGAAGCCAACTGTACTCTTTTCAAATATCAGTTGAGGGGCTGCTTTGACATAAAACTATTATATATTCATTTAGTACCCATTGTGCATGGGCTGCGGTGTAAGAAAACTATGTATATAACTTATAGATTGAGTTTCTGGTCTGCTTTTGTAAAGGGACAGCCCTAATATATATACTTTTTCCGCATGTAGGTGCTGATTTACAAAGAGAAAACATCATTAAATACATTATAATAGCGTGCATAGGTGCTGATTTTTCTAAAAGAACTACTTATCTATTTATAACTCTATGCGTGTGAACTATTTTGGGGAGAAGATTATTCTCTATATCATAAACATCATGCGTATAAAAATAATTTTTTATACTATATATCATACGCATGAACTGATCACATGCATGAATTGATTTTGAAGAAAAATAGTTTTCTATACTATATAGATCATACGCATTAACTGATTTAAAGGGAAAACAATCATAAATACTGATTTATCATTCGTAAAATCCGATTCAAAAGAAACTAATCATACATGACTTAGAAAAACGGAAAAAGAGAAAAGAAAAAGAAGGAGAATAGGATTGTTAATCTTCCAGAACCTTAGATTTTCACAAGTATATATCGATTTTTTTTATCTTGTGTTGTTTCTGTTCAAACAAACCCTAGAAATTTGAACCAAGACAATGATGAGGATCCGAGATTGCTAACTGAAAAGAGCAAAAAGTGGACAACAGAACAAGATGCAGAAGTAAAAAAATGAAGCTAAAGTCCACCTTTTATAGAAACTTACCACCAGAATCGACGATAAGGACCGTGATCATTTGCAATCACGGCGCCTATCAGTGACACGTGGACCCGCCATCATTATTCGACGTAGCGTGGAACCCAATGCGCACAATTCTAGGAC
This sequence comes from Tasmannia lanceolata, assembly GCF_043159265.1. Lineage (NCBI taxonomy): Eukaryota > Viridiplantae > Streptophyta > Magnoliopsida > Canellales > Winteraceae > Tasmannia > Tasmannia lanceolata. Next base: position 52,433,657 of record NW_027518692.1, read on the forward strand.
GATATGAATGCGTATCTTATGCACCTAAGATTAGGATTCATGACTTTAGCAATTTCCTAATAGAACGCTGCACCGAGCAGTAGAAACAAGGCACGAGGGACCCAGACTACTTCCTCGGACCAAGCACCAGACCCAAGGAAGTGGGGGACAACGTGCTGGGGCTTAAATCGAGCAAAACCACGTGCTGACATGTGTCGTTGAGTCCTCTGGAGCAAGCCCTTCAGAAGTTGTGACAGGGTTTTCCCCCCTATGAGTGTAGGACAATAGGACGAAGCTAGACCGAGAGGGACCCATCTGAGCTCCTAGTTGAATACGAGAAGCAACAGAACCTATTGGAAACGAAACAACCAACTGCAGAAAGTAGAAGAATTTCAACGGAAAATGCGAATGTTTTTCAGTTTCGAACCCAAGAAGAAGCCGTACCCGACGAATGAACGAAGTTCTTCCTCTGTTCTCTGATGGGTTTTCTTGAAAACAATCTAAACCTCTGAAACCCATTCTCGACACTTAATCTTGGAAGGAAACAAGAGCTCAGACCCACCACCTCAACGTGATCTTTACACAAAAGATATGAAGAGCTCTTGTTGAACCATTTGGTGCTTCTACGTTTCTTTGCAGACACGGTACCCAACTCGGTCCTTGAAACACAGGCAGCAAGAAAGCAGCTGCAAAGAGAAGACACAATCGCCATTGATTTTGCATGCAAGAACGAAAAAACACAAGAAGAAGTTGCTTATTCTATTGTAGTTCTGCTAATTGGCTTTGTCTTTAAGAACTCTCATTTCAATTCGTTTCTTTTCTCTTCCTCTTCGAAGGAGATTGCGTGATAGAGGAGAAGAGAGAGGGGGATATGTTTATCAAACTCTACGAAGAAAGTCTGCAACTTTTCAAAGTTGGTGCGAGAATCCCGGAAAAGACGAGAGAATAGAGGCTTCTCTACTTCGTAGGGTATGCATGAAATCCTGTGGAAGGGTGGCCACTCGGATAAAAGGGCGAGGGTGAGGGCGAGAGCGATTCTATGCGCTGTCCATTCACGATGGGGCCCAACATGCACCGCTTTTGTTTGTTTTCGTCTGTGGATTATTTCCGCCCTTTTTTTTTTTTTTTACTTCTTGGAATTTTCATATTCCATTTCTTTTGAAGTAATGTTGGCATAAAACAAATTTTATATTGACCCAGATTAGTGGGGAAAAATAAAATTTTAAAATTTTCATTTAAAAAAATTTAAAATTTTCATTTAAAAGTCAAATTTTATGACAAAGATTACTTTGCCCATGTTTGGCAACCATTAATTTTTTTTCCCCATGAAAAGTTAGTTTCTCAAGTGGTGAGAGAGGGTTGGGGGGTGGAGAGACTTGATAGATCATGAATGAGTAGAGGCTGAGAAGTCGCCAAAAAACATGGGAAAATAAATCATATTTTGAGTGGAGTTTTTTTGTTTCATTGTTTTTCAACCTTTCGTACCCTCCTCTCACTTAGTCGTTGCTGGAAAGGTTTTCACCCTGTACAAAATTGCTATGTGCAGCAGAACTAAAAATCGCATAGAATAAAATAATTTCTTTAATTTTCCCCTTTAGCTTAGGAATCATATGGTCTAGATGATCTGATGGTGATCGAAATAAAACATAGAAAGAAAAAATTACATTGTGGGTGTCCAAATTGATAGCCTCTGCTTGATCTACTCCTCGAACGACTACGATTGTTCCGAACGTTGTGGACCTGCAAGTTGAACCGATGGATTCCTTCCAATTGCGCGAAGGGAATTAGAATAACTTTTATTCTAATATGTGTGCTGATGATATCAGTACGTTGGATGGGAAATTTGAATCTCCAATGTTGAAGCTTTTGGTTTTCTCGAAAACTCGAAACTAGAATTGGAGAACTAGAAGTGAGAGAAGCAGGAGAAAGCTTTAGTGCGTGTTCGGCAACCCTTCTAAAGTGGTGTTTCCTATTTCTTAGGCACGAGAGACTGAAATACGCAATAAAAAATAAGAAAATGTCGTTCAGCAAATTCAGCCCACCAAGCTCGTTTCTATCCATTCCTATTTTTTAGCCCTAAAGTGATGAGATTCTAGGAAGCGACTAGGAGTTGCTTCCCTAGATTCTCATCTACATGTTTCCACCCGAGACAAGCCCATAGACCATTATGACCCATGTGGTCAAAAGACATGTAAAGGGTCCTGTCTGGTAGAATAACCTAACTATCTCATGTCCACGGGCTATTCCAATGTGATCTTGTTCAGTGCGCAATCCCATTGCCTCACCCACTCTGCTTGCTTAGGGTTCACTACCCAAGTGACTGAGATAAGCCACTCCACGACACGTGCATGTAGGCAATACTGGTGCTGGTTGTGTACAGGATGAGATGTCCAATCTCGACCCCAATCAGGAACTTCTAAGACCTACAAAGAACCGGTATATCATATCTCATTGCTCCTTAGGACCTGTGAATCCTTGAGCATGATAGTCCTACTTTGCTAGCTAAGGACGAATATATGTGTCAAGCAAATCACACATATTCAATTAGATATTACCCAATAAATATCATGAAATGAAACCTTTATTAATATTTAGGTGACAGAATATATGAAATGTACTAACTTTTAGGTCACTTATTCTAACAGTCGCCCTCATGTCTCTCCCTCTCTAGCCGTTCGTCAGCATTAGATAAGCTAATATTACTTGGAAAAGAAATCATGGTAGCCAAACTGCCATGTTTGGGTTACCTTACCGGTTTGGATTGAAAGAAAATAATTTCCCCCAAATATATTGTTCCAGGAAAATTTTTCGTTTCAACAATTTAGAGAGAATTGATATAATTATGGCTTTTAAAGGTTCCTCTAAATAAAATTTGAACTGTTATGATTCAAATTGCTTTTTTCAGTTGTGATCAAATAATTGAAAAATAATTAATTTTGGAAAAAAATTCTTTCCCAAACTTTTTTGAAAAAGTCCTACACATGGCCTTTTATTTGGGCACAAGATTTACAAACCTCAAATGGGATTTTGCTCTTCCTTTTAATTCCTCTTTGTGACACTAAAGTATATTTTGTTCATAGTAAATGAAAAAAATATTTATATCTCATAAAAACATAACCAAAGTATTCAGATCTAAATGAAAAAGATCAAAGTACAAGCCCTTTGGTTGTCAACAAAGGCTCATCGTATAGGGAAAAATACAGAACTACCTTTTTTAATAGCATTATTCATTTTGGCATTTCCCTCTTTTTTTCTTCCTTGACCCCCTCTCTCCTATTTGTCTCACCGTAGAAACCAAGAATCTTTTTTATATTCTTCCGAGTTTCGGCCTTGCAGGAAATTTTGACCACTTGGTGAAACTGGATTAGGATTCTCCCCTAGCGAAGGGTTTCCTGATTAGAAGTCCTATTATCATGTGTATCGGTGGTTTAGGGAGCACTGAGGCTTGTAGTTTTACTTCTTATATTAAGAGCCATTTAACGTCGCATAATGCACCGGGTGCCTCCGGGCGTGCCAAAAAGTTGGTGTTCATGGTCGATCAGTGCAACAGTGTTTGTAGAGTGAAATGGAGTCTGTGGTTAGTGTAATGGCGTGCTAGCCTATCTGGAGGCAAGAAATCGGAAACTCAATTCGAGGGGTCTGACGACCGAAACGTTTTTGTCCCCTCGGATTGGATTCCAGGTGATTGAGAAGAGATGAACAACACTTCTTCTTTGGGCTCCTCTGCCTTTACACAGATGGAAAGGACTTTTTAGGTGTAGACACAACACTAAAACTAGCGATGTCGAAACACGCAAAATGTGAACGGCATGCTGACACACACAGAACGTGGACGACTCGCGATTGGTCGATGCACGCATAATGCAAACGACTCTCAGGGTCGACAGATCATCCAATTCAAACTAAACACAAGTTCGAGGGATAGTTGAATTAAAGAGAGACTCACCTGGGAAGATGAATTCATTGCTTCCTTAATTCGGAGATAAGCTACAGCTATGAAAAGTAAAGGTACAGCACTGGAAAGTAAAGATAAAATGCTAATACATGTTTGGATTTGCTTCTAGGGCCTCTTCTTGGAGACAGACGCCTCCTCATTACCCCGCATTCTCTTGGAGGGAACTTTTTGCTAACTACCCATGCTAGGCTTCCTTATTCTCGCGTCCTCCATTTTCTTGGTGGTTATCATCCACCTTCCATGATTGGCAAATGTAGTGCCACATCTTTGAATCAGTCCAACCAGATGGTGTCTTGATAATTTGATCCCACTTGACCGATTGGCTTTAGAGATAGACATGCTCTGATGGGGAAAACCTCCAATAACTACCAATTTTCTAAGCCTCAGTATATGCACGCTCCTCCACGCATCCATCCGATGACAATGTGCCATATAGCTTCGTTAACCAAATCTAAATTAACCAATACTCGACAACTCGGTCTTTCATCACCAACTAAACCTTGAAATGGGTGTAAACATCAAGTAATTAAAAAGGAGCCATCACTCCGACTTCCGAGGAGCGTCGAATCTAAACGGGAAGTAGATCAAGCAGATATTACCATTTGGGTAATCAATTTAGTATAATTTATTTATCCCTTACGTATTTATTATGATAAAGAATCTAGTAACTAGGGATCCTGGATTTCGGTCAAGGGATGGAAATTTTTTGTTATTTGCTTGCATCACGGCATTCCGGTGCACCTTGATCTCTTGAACGATCCGGATTTAACTAACACTTCTTTGGATACAAACGTCTCCTTGAATAGCTTTATTCGGGTAACAGCTCCTCATTACCAGATGTTTACTAGGAGGGACTTTTTGATAACGGGCTATCTCAGGCTCCCTTATTTACACATACTCCTTTCTTCAAGAGTGTCATCACGCGCCTTTCCTAGAGTGACAACTGATGCACCACTTCTTTGACCTTAGGTATAACAATGCAACGTACAACACATTATTGCCATGTGGAACATAATCTGACTGCGTCACGCCTACTCATACCCACGTTGATGTTCATATGGTTCACCATATTTCATCCTCCAATGTCCTCATATAGTCATATATCTTAATACTTTCCGCTTGCAATGTCATTCATGAGAATCTAGAGTACACCGCAAGTCCCCACACAGAAGAAAAATGAAAAAGAGTACAAAAATATAAGGGGACATGTATAAATCAGAACAGCACCCATTTTTCTAAACTTTCTTCCTCCCAAGCCCTTTCCTGAAATGAAAATGCAGCACTCTCACTTTTCTTCTACCATCTGTCACGTTGTAAGTCTGTAAGTTTCAAAGCCACCTAGCATACAACAGGAAGACTTTTAGCAATGAGAATTGAAAATAATGGAGCTTGTCATTCTCCTCTCTTCTGGCAGTTCATGACTTGAAAAACAAGACAAAAAGAGTGTAGAGGTACTGTCTCGGCCACTTTCTTGCTAGTGGTACTGGTTTTTTCCATTTCTACATTTGGGCACCCTTCTGTTTCTTACAAACATGTGAAGGCTTTTTTTTTTTTTTTTTCCTCGTGAGTTTGCCGTCCACTATAAAAGGAAGCTTCAACTTTTGTTTGATTACACATGCAAGAAAATTAACTCTAACCACAGCCGTTATAGTTTTATTCAGAGGGAGTGAGGGACCATCAATTTCAGAATGATATCCCTTTAAACGAGCCGGAACAATTTTTTTACAATCCAAACAGGACCTTAAGGACATTAGACAAAATAGGCAGCATAGCAAGCGCTAGTTTTGATTGGAGAAGAATCCCAACCTGCCCTTCCTAGCTTCAAGGTAGAGGATGGTCAACCCTAACCCAACCTGCCCGTCTCTAAGGCCATGTCTGCTGCTATGAAAAAGTTTTCCAAGAAATTTTAATTTATCAAGTCTTGAGAGAGGGCTAGGGAGGTGGGAGGAGTGAAGAGAGGGCAAGGGAAGTCTGAAAAATAAGGAAAATATAAACTCCAATAATCAGAATACAATTTGTTTTTTCCCTACTTTTTAAGCACTTCTTCCATTTTCCTCACTCATACAATCTCAAATCTCTTCATCTTCCATCCCTCCCAAGTCCTCTCTTGACAAACTAATATATTTTCATTGAAAAAAAAATTCATGGTTTTCAAACATGGCCTAATGTCTCAACTTTCAACCTAAATTCATGGTTTTCAAATCTAGTCGGGTTGGGTTCTGATTAGTCTAGAGCAAAAACAGAAAAAAATACAAAAAAATAAAATAAAAAATAAACCTAAAAGGGCTGTTTGGATACCTTGAAGGACATTTCAGTGATTGGCTCTATTGCGAGTGGAATGTCTAAACCTATGGTTATATCTCACCAATAAATTCCTAATTTTGAGGGGTAAATTGGTCATCCCATCGCCACTAATATAATTACAATTATAACCATCATAAAAAAAAGTAACTACGATAAAAACCAATAGTTGCACAATTTTCTTAAATATTTTCTCAATTCATTACATTTATTAAACTGTAGTTTGAATTAGGTTTAAACATGGGATTTAATTATTTCTCCAATACTATTTATTTTCGTATTTCCTCAATTCAAAACATTCTCAACAAGGTTTCCAGGACTTCTCATTAGCCTAATGCAAGAATGAGGACAGTGAATGGTTGCCGAACAGCACCTTAATAATCATTTTGCATATTCCCGGGACATAATTATATGAGAAAATATTAATATATAATGATAGATTAATTTTGTAAAAATCAAGTCGCTAATTTTCTTCAAGAATATTTCGACAACATATATTTCATTTTGGTGTAATCATTCATCAAGTATTAAAAGGATAACTGTAGCTAATTACTGTGCATATGTTGAGCGCTCTAAACACACTCAAATTAAATATAAAATAATAAAAAATTTCAGAGCTAATTTGTTGACCCCAATACACATACATTTCATGCAGCGTGTCAAAATAATCTTAATATTTTCCTCTTGCAATTTCATTCATGAGAATCTAGACTACACCCCCAACATCTAGAGAATGGGAACATATATCAAGCCCTTTCCTGAAATGAAAATGCAGAACTCAGACTTTTTCTCTACATCCGTCGCCTTGTAAGTTTGCAAATTACAAGGTATTATACCGACGACGACCATCATCCAATCAACCAAAAGGCAATATGACTTTTAGCATTGAGAAATGGAAATAATGGAGCCTGTCATTCTCCTCTATGCTGAAAAGTTCATGACTGTAAAAACAAGGCAAAAGGGTTGGGGAGGAAAGCATGTCTCTTTCTTGTAAGTAGTGCTGTGGTCCACGGCCTAACTTCGAACAGATATAAGATAATAAGGTGGATTAAAACCAAGAGTATTCAGGGATTCAAAGTAATAATAAACAGATATTTGGGAACCCTATTGTTTCTTGCATGGATGTTGAGTCTTTTTTGGTTTTTCGCTAAGCATTTATTCTTATTATCTTATACAAGAGGAAATATTTAAAGTGCATTTTAATAATTTAAGAGCATGGAAGGGTCATTTTCCTTTACGCGCATCTTATAAAGATCCTTCTCCTCCTTCCCAACTAGGCGTAGCTCTACCCTTTTAGCCCTCTGAAGCGAGAATGGCACTGAAAGCTCTCCCCACATTTCAATCCAGCAGACTACTCCCTTTGGGTTTTCATACAGCAGGGAATTCCAAACCTTTGAAGGTTTCCATGGCTTCTACGCTTAGATCCAATTCCAAGTGGGTTCTGCTTATTCCGTTTTAAGCATAAGAGAAGATTTTTCTGACTAGATAGATGGTAGATCTTGTCGCTTTCGGTATTTGCATTGGGAGTTAAGCTAAATTTTATGTTAGATGTTGGGTTATGATAAAACATTGTTGATCATGTTCTAACTTTTTATTCTCTTTTTTTGGATAAGATTGGTGTATCTTTGTTTTCTGATTTCTTTATCTGAGGAGTGACTTTTTATTTGGAGGATGATTGATGTATTTAGTTTTTTAAATTTTTTTCTTAAACTTCTTTGAAAGTTGGGTTAGAGTTTGTGTTTTTGTGTCTTTTGAACGCTGCCTTGTTTCTTATGAGATCCACCGATGCATGTGTGGTTTCCTCTTTTTTATTGTGTGGTATATGGTATTGCTTCATTTAAAGGATCATTCATGCATGTATGATTTTTTTGCTTCTTTGTTTAGGGGTTGGATTTAGATTTTTGTCCACTTTTTGTTCTGGAATGTGATAGAATAGGTTTTTATTTTCTCCATTTTGCAATCAATTATTTGTTTGGATTTCAATTTGTATGGAAGATGATTGATACTAATTGGTTTATAGTTTGAAATTAAAGAGGAAACTTCTTAGAAGCGTCAATTAAAGTAAACAAGAAGGGAAACTTCTTAGAAGCGTCAATTAAAGTAAACAAGAAGCATGTAATAAGCATCACTGGAAGCTTTAGATGTTTATAGAACGAGTAGCGCTGTAATAGGTTTGCGATAATGTAGGTAACAATTACAAGAAGTAAAAAGCACTTTATGACTGGTTAGAATTGAAAGTTTTACGAATATATAGTTTAACACGTTTTATTCATGTAGATTTAATGTTAAGTTTTTAGAAAAAGATCCATATAAGCTTTATTTAAAACTTAAGATAAGTTTTCAAGTATTAAATATATTTACAAAAAGCATGCTCATTTGACATTATCAAAAGGAGAAAATACTCTTTTAGAAAAATGTAGTCACCTAAATTGAAAGTTGTTAACTTACCAACTTCTCCAAAAGCTTAAGCTGTTGGAGAAAGGCGTTATTTATCTTTTATACTTTAACACACCCCCGCACGTGTGGCCCACTTGGCAAACACGTGGCACATGTGGTCCCACTTTGGGCTGATCATCGCATGTGGATTTTTGCTATCCGAGAGGTTTGAGCTCGAGACCTTTGCTCTGATACGATGTTAAACTACCAGTTACTCCAAAAGCTTAAGCTTTTGGAGAAGTCGGTAAGTTTCTAACATGGTATAAGAGCCAAAAGTCTCGAGTTCACCCCCCCGATGTCCCCCCCAAAAAAATCCACATGCAATGGTTGGCCCAAGGTAGGACCATATGTGCCACGTGTTTGCCAAGTGGGTTACATGTGAGGGGGAGTGTTAAAGTATAAAAGATTAAATACTGCCCTTCTCCAACAGCTTAAGCTTTTGGAGAAGTCGGTAAGTTTTTAAGATTTTAGAGAAGTTGGTAAGTTAACAAGGTATCAGAGCCAAAGGTCTCGAGTTCAAACCTCCCGGATAGCAAAAATCCACATGCGATGGTCGGCCCCAAGTGGAACCACATGTGCCACGTGTTTGCCAAGTGGGCCACACGTGCGGGGGAGTGTTAAAGTATAAAAGCTAAATAACGCCTTTCCCCAACAGCTTAAGCTTTTGGAGAAGTTGGTAAGTTAACAAAAGCGAACTCTTAATTAAGAGGAAACATGTAGGAAAGATGCGGAAAATTCGCTTCCCTAGAAACTCGATTCAGAAGCTTAGTTAATCTGAAGCATCTGAAGCGAACTTTTAGGGAAGCGAATTTCCCATCCAACTAGGCAGTTCTCGGTGACTACGGTTTGAATTTGTTGAGAGTTGGGTTAGTGTTTCAGGAGGATTTTGTACTATCATGTTCCAGCAGTTTATTAACTCTTTAATTTTTTTTTCTAACCTAATTTTGTTTCCAGCAATGCATGGAATTATGTCTAGGGAAGACTGGAAATACATTAAAATTGTATCAGTATTAACATCAATAGAATATCATAAAACAAGAAAACAGATTGTTTAGATCTTCTATTTATCATTTGTTGGGCAGATGTTTTGTATTCTAGGAGTGATTCGTCACCTTGGTGAACTAATGTATTCAACGCATAGTTTTGAAACTCCCATGCGTCCGCGTCGGGGGAGTCGACTCCCTTTTACCTTGGCCGCATTCCCCATTTTGCCCTACAGAGTAAATAAAAATCCTTTGACTCTCTCCAATTATGACCACGTCAACCGAGTACTCGACCGCGTCGTGCCGAGTCTACTAGGATATTCTTCGGCTGCGTTACATGCCGCATCCACGTTTTTAAACACTGACTTCAATGCTGATGCTAGTACATATTGATGCTGTATCATCAACAAATACAAGCCACATATTGGGGCTATGAGTATGTGAGTTTTGGTGTTTCCTGCCTGAGAAAAAGGTAGAAAAGAAATTTTGTAACACTAATATCATAATAGTGGAACTTTCTTCTCCCTTGGACGTAGACATTGCCTAACCACGTAAATCCCATGTGTCTTGTTTTGCGTGTTTGTGTTTCTTGCATATCATCTTGTCATTAGTTGCACATCGAGTTTGACATCGTTTTTAGGGGAGATTAGAGATCTTAGTTGTCATCATCACTGATCAAAGTGTAGAGTAAGAATCCACCCTCAAAAGCATAACTGGAGGTAGAATCATATTCTGTTTTATGAAATTGGCCTTTGTCACAAGCCTTTCGTGGGATTAATATTTCTTTGAGTTGTCACAATACTTTCTTGTTTTTTCAAATTTTCATTCTTTATCATTATTGTTACTTTTGAAGTAACTTGAAACTGCTACTAGCTTGCAATGACTACCTTTTTTTTTCCAAATTTTCATTGTTGTTCATATTTTATTATTATGCTTCTGAGAATGAATAGGGAGGTTGAGAATCATAAGAAGCCCTTCAACACTCAACGTGAGGAACATGTTCAGATCACCCATTCTATGCCACCTCAGAAAATCGAAATCTTTAATTCCTTGCAAGATTGGGTAGACGAGAAAATCTTAGTGCACCTGAAGCCTGCCGAGAAGTGTTGGCAACCACAGGATTTCCTTCCTGACCCTGTGTCCGAGGGGTTTTATGAACAAGTTAAGGAGCTGAGAGAGCGGGCTAAGGAGATCCCGGATGATTATTTTGTCTGCTTGGTCGGGGATATGATCACGGAGGAAGCTCTTCCAACTTACCAAACCATGGCCAATACCCTTGACGGTGTTCGCGATGAAACGGGTGGGAGCCTTACGTCTTGGGCTATCTGGGCCAGGGAATGGACAGCTGAAGAAAATAGGCATGGGGACCTTCTGAATAAATATCTCTTCTTGTCTGGGAGAGTTGACATGAGACAAATCGAGAAAACAATTCAGTATCTGATTGGATCTGGAATGGTAAAATCATCATTGCCTATTGTACTTGCTGTATCATTTTCTTCAAATGCACCTATGTTTTCTAGAAACAAAACAAAGTATCAGCTTCGTCAAGTTAGTTTGTATTTGTTGGTAATATTTTCAGGCTTCTTTTGCCAAAAACTTTTATGCAACTACTTATTCCTCCACCTTCTAAATTCATATTGACTGCTACACATTCAATGAAAATATGATATTTCTGAACTAAACATGTTATTTGTAATTTCTCGAGCAATGCTTTTACTTTGTGTGCCATTAGGATATACAGACAGAGAACAACCCATATCTTGGATTCGTCTACACATCCTTTCAGGAGAGGGCTACATTTATATCCCACGGGAACACTGCTAGACATGCCAAGGAACACGGGGACATGAAACTGGCACATATCTGTGGAACCATCGCCTCAGATGAGAAGCGTCATGAGAATGCTTACACAAAGATCGTGGAGAAGCTATTTGAGATTGATCCCGACGACGCGATGCTTGCATTTTACAGCATGATGAAGAAGAAGATCGCGATGCCTGCCCATCTGATGTATGACGGCCAGGATGACAATCTGTTCGAGCACTTCTCATCTGTTGCTCAGAGGTTGGGGGTTTATACAAACAAGGACTATGTGGACATAATTGAGTTCCTGGTTGGGAGGTGGAATGTGGAGAAACTAACTGTACTTTCGGCCGAGGGGCGGGAGGCCCAAGATTACCTTTGCAGGTTGGTACCAAGGTTCAGGAGGATGGAAGAAAGGGCTCAAGGGAAGGCTAAGGACACACCCACCATGCCTTTCAGCTGGATTTTCAACAGAAAAGTGAAGCTGTGAGAGAAGCACTTCTCCTAGTAATCTTATGAAATCGTAGCATTTCTCTACTTGTAATCAGTTGCTCTATCTGGGTTTTCAAAATTTTCCTTTTATTTCTATGTTACTTTACCTAGTTGTGCTGAGGAGAAGCGTCGAGTGTGGTCAGATTTTATAGATGCTCTTTTGCTTCAGGATATAATGATATAATCAGATGAGCATATAGGGTGGGAGTTGGCAGATTGGAAAGTGTTCTCATTTAGGCTTGTTTTCTGAAGTTTATGTAGGATTTTACTACTGTATTTTAATTGTATGAGATGAATATAATTGCAGAGCCCAGTACCCATCTCCTTAAGATCCTTCTCTCTTAAACTATGATTTTACTTTTAGTGCATGTTTGCATGGAAACTCATGAGATCTTCATTGACGACAACCTGCAACACTTGTTTAACAGTGAATACTTGTCTCTAATTCTTGGGAACCTATGTAATGTTTGGAGTGTTATTGATAGTGATTTTGTTGATCGGGATTTTTGCTATGGTGGGTCATTATTAGATGATCTAGTGGCTGTCTCGATCAATAATGGATGCGGATATTGGTACATTGGCCATTTTTATTTTTTGAATGATAGTCATTAAATTAAAGGGACCGAAATGGTCAAAATACAACAGAGAGATACAAAAACAGGAAACAAAAGAGAGGGCAACAAGAAGAGAAGAAATCAGGGTGGAAGATGGTCAAACAAAGTGAGCTCAATACTTATCACTCCCGTCTAGCAAGACCGTCCGCGACTTGATTAGCTGACTGACGGACGTGATTGAAGACCAGAGAAGAAAATCCAGACCAATCAAACATCTCATCAAAGAGTCTATCAAATCTGCATGGATGAGAATGCGTGTCTCGAAGCCACCTAATAACATTCAATGAATCGCCTTTAACCACCACATTATCTACCCGATCTCTAACCAGTAATTTTATCCCTTGGTGGACTGCACAGACCTCCGCCTCTATCACATCAGCCACCCCAATAGGACGGGCAAAGGCCGAAATAGTCTCTCCCAAATCATTACGCAATACCCCTCCAATATCAACCGGCCTCGGATTGCCCAAGCTCGACCCATCAAAGTTTAGCTTCATAGCACCATTAGCCGGGGGCACCCACTCTTCAAATACTTTTTGCTTAATTTCCAAACTAGTAAATACCTCTCTCCCTCCTTCCCTCAAGTTGAAAGTAGGAATGAAGCTAAATGACGGGAGGGCTTTAACCCAAGATATCACTAAAGCTATCACTTTACGGGAGAGGAAAGCAGAAGGTCTTGAGCTCCCCTTAAACACTCTTGCATTCCTTTCCTTCCACAGAACCCAAATGGTAGCCAAAAAGGATACATTCCATAGTATTTTGCCTCTCTCCTTCCATAGGGCTAGAGACCAAGCCTGAACCAAATTAATAATTTTTTCTGGGAACACCCACAACAAGCCAAATCTACACAACTTACTCCATACCTCTCTAGCAACTTTGCAATGATTGAAAATATGATTTAATGATTCACCTGCCTCAATGCATAATGCACAATGATCCACTATTAGCATCTTTCTCTTTCTTAGGAAGTCCATCGTCTGAATTCTTACATGATGCCGCCCATCCAAAGGATAGGCGGAGCTTGGATATCCCACACTCTAGCTACCTCGGAAGACGCAAGGCATGTCACTAGATTATGGCAGAAAGATTTAACTGAAAAGTCGCGCGATGAGTTCCAGATCCACACCCTCTTGTCTTCACCATCTTGTTTAATGAATTCCTTTTCCAAAATCTCCAAAAACCTAGCAACAGACTGAAGCTTCCGATCAAAGAAATTTCTCTTGAAATGAGCTCTCCAAATAACGACGCCTTCCCTATTTTCCGTATGATCCTTCACAAAACCGTTCTTAAACAAAGTTGTTGCATATAAATTCGGAAACATATCCTTTAGAGCACGATCTGCACACCATTTTTCAAGCTAGAATTGAATTCTATCACCTTTACAAACTCTGGAACTTATCCCGTCTGAAAACAGAAAGCTAATGTCCAGAATATCCCTCCATACCATCAGTGACCCGGGAAGGCCCCATATTTTCCTTCTATTACTTTGACCCATAGATAAGGGGTTTCCTTGCCAAACCTCCAAAGCCATTTTTCCCAAGAGAGCCAGATTCGTTTCCCTTATTCTTCTAATGCCCAAACCATCGCTTTTCTTCGGTCTACACACCTTTGCCCACTTAACCAAAGGAATTCCCTGCTTATCTTCTGTGCGCCCCCATAAAATGCGCCTTTGAATATGTTCTATCCTTTTCACTACACTCATGGGACATTTGAAATCAGACATCTGATAGATAGAAATGTTAGCAAGGACCGCTTTAAAGAGTGTGATTCTTCCCCCTCTAGAGACCAGATTTCTCTTCCAAGTATCCAATGTGAGGCCATCATTCAAGAAGAATATCTACATACAAGAATCATTAAGAAGCAAAAATTACAAAAAATCCATAAGCTTGTGTATTTGTTTGCCTTTTAACGCCATAAAAATTCCAAAATCCTCCACAAAAGTCTTGATAACACTCCTCCCCTAACTTTGGAGAACAGAATAGCTGATTGAGCAAGCTATCTCGGTACGAGAGAGCGAATGATACGTGGTACTGTTAACTAAATTATGTATTTCTTCATAGTTCTATAAAAAAATATAATAATTGCAACTTTTCAAGTAACTTCTTATGTTATGAATGAGTGGCTGGTCCTGGCTTTGCAAATTCACGAGCTCACTAGTAGAACTCTAGATGGGAGAGTTACTTCTGATATAGGGTTTGTGGTTTGTCACATAACTGGATCTTGTTGATGGCAATGTTTATCTGATGTTCCTAGATGTGGACCCTGGTCGTGGACTTCTTGTCTATTACAAAGATTGTCAGTTATCAAATTTTTTTTGGGTTTCGTTTGAACCAATCAAGCATAATATCTGAAAAATATAACAGAAGGCATAGGATAAAGGTGATCAATCCATCAATAACAGAGAATGATTTTGATATGAACATATGAAATGAAAACTACATTTAAAAAAATCAAAGATCTTTTCTTACAGGTGATAGAATTCAGGCATGGGATAAGTTTGGACTCTTCATAAAAATTTATCAGTTTTAGAGTTTTAGCTTGGGTGGTGATAAATTTGCACCCCCCTGTAGGATAATTCGTACCGCTGTAAGCATTAACAGAATGCCACATACCCTCCTTTACAAGGCTGCGAATTATCCTATAGGGGCTGCGAATTTATTATCACCCTTAGCCTTTAGGTCGAATCAGATGAACGCTACTGATATTTCCAACACCATTTTTTGATAACGACTCAAACTCACCTTGTCTTTTCGTTTTTAATTCGCTGGCAAAAGCTATTACAATTCCAAAAAAAAAAAAAAAAAACCTCTAGGCATGCAATTAAAAAGGAAAAGACAACGTGAGTTTGTGTGGTAGTGCAAATATCATTATCCTAAATGAAAGAGACATTTCATATGGGGTGCGGGCGTGAAGTATACATTTTTCATTAGAGTACAATGGGCCAACTCATAAGATGATCCAAGCTGTTCATTTGTTGGGTCACAACGAAAACAGGCTGCATCCAAGGTTTAGGATCATCTTATAGAGATGATTTTCAGAGTACTGCCTATTTAGGGAACAGATATCTGCACTACCACACTTTGATAACGAGACAAACAACCCTTGTCGTTTCTTTTTTAGTTGGTTGCTGAGAGCTTTCTAGGAAGCGAAATGATATGGAGACCGAGAGTCCACGGACCTCCAATGAGAACATGCCATGTGTTAAAAAAAATTACTTTTTAAGATTTCCCTAAAATTAAGGGTGGCTCACGTCACTTGTGATGTTGTGGCGTGAATAGATTTGTGAGGGGGCTGATAAATTTGCTCTCTCTCAACGTTTTGATGGCCTAACACCTGAATTATTCAGATCTTTAAAAAGGGTAGGCCCGACCCAAACTTTGTCTCACAATCAGTATTCCACAGGGACGGTGTAGGAATTCGCTCCGGGGCAAACAATGATTTTTATACAAAATTCAGTACATTTTTATGAGATTTTATACGGTGTAAGCCCTTCTAGTCCCGTATTTTTCAAAAGGTACTGTATTGTCCACATTGTAGGATGATCCAAACCATCCATGTGGTGGAACACAATGTAAATAGGTTGTGCCCCAAAGTCATTTCCATAGGATATCCTAGCCCTCCAACTAGTTTGGGACAAAGGCTTGTTGAGTTGAGTTGAGTTGAGTTGAGTTGAGTAGATCCTAGCCCTCCAATCTATAGAGGTTTCCATAGGGCTAGGATCATCCTATGGAAATGATTTTTGGGGCACAACCTATTTACCTTGTGTTCCATCACATGGAAGCTTTGGATCATCCTATGATGTGGTCCATACAGTACTTTTTGAAAAATAAGGGACTATAAGGGCTTACACCATATAAATTCTTCATTTTTATAAAGTTAAAAAACCAAAAGATTTAAATTTACATAAGAGCATTGTAAAATATTTCAAAAAAGCCCTACGAAGAAGATATGAGCTATTTTAATTTTCTATGGACTTTGACAAAACTTCACATAGAATAATAGCATTCATATCCGAGCAAATACTGTTTACTCGGATTAACGAGGTTCATGAGTCGGATGAGGTTGAAGAAGACATTGATTTTCTGGTTTCGGAACAAACCATCGTTCGTATGAAGTAGTTGGAGGTTGCTAATGGTAGTAGGGCACCTGATGTGAATGTGGTTAGATCATCTAAGTGCTATGCTGAGGAGATTTTTGTAGGCGGTATTCATATGCTGTAGCGTTCTAATGTTAGGCACTCGTCGATGAGCTGGAAAATATCTAATTTTGAGGGTTCTTCAAAGACCTTCTGCTGTCGTGACATATGGGATATGGCTTCAGATGCCGGTCGATGGGGGAAAATGTTCCAAGGGAGACCCAATCAAAACCTCTCTCCTCTTGTAAAAGGGGATTATCTTGCAATGAACTATGGCAATCTACCACAGCTGGAGTTGGGGGTTCATAGCTCCTGTGACATGCCTGAAGAAGGTACGAATTTTAATTTGGCTTTGGCTAATGAGGTTTTCTGCTTTTGTGGTGATGTGCAGGATATACCAGTGGGCATTAGAAATTACAATAGTCCGGTTGGCAATATGATTTCCAAAGATCATGGTCCATTCTCTTTTGTGCATCCATTAATTGTTTCTGATGTAGTATCTGACCTAGAGCGTTTGAATCCGGAAGATAACTCTGTCTTCATCGATTCTGGTAGTCCTATCATTGAGAATAATCAGTTCTTTTTAGAAGGGGAGAAGGGGAGAGGGGGATATAGAGTTTTCCGTGAACCACACGATTGGGATTTGCCATAAACTTGGTGTGAAATATCATGGGCCAATGGAGGAGTTCCGAGAGATGATTAGATCTTCGGAGATTAGGGACAATAGTAGGGTTGGTAAAAATTGGAGTTTTTCGATTGAGACATCGAAGAAAAAGCTAAGGGAGCTTGCAAGGTTGAAATCAGAAGTGAACTATGGTGAGATTCTAGTCGGGGAGGAGTCTATGGTTGCTAGTTTGGGAAGCAAAAAGAGTGCTACGAAGGGGAGGAAGTCGGCCAAATTTGTTTCCTTATGAAGATGCTATCTTGGAATGTTAATGGGTTGGGATCTTTGGAAAAAGGGCTCAAGTTAAAGGTCTTGTTAAAAAATTGAAGTCGGATCTTATTTGTATTAAAGAAACTAAGATGGGGATAATTGATAGAAACGTTATTAAAAGCCTTGGTGCAAGATCGGAATGGGGATTCTCTTTTGTCGAAGCTATTGGTGCATCGGGGGGTATCTTAGTAGCTTGGGATGAATCTTGTTGGGTAATGTCTGAGGAATGGAAGGGTAGATTTTCAATTTCCATTGCCCTTCGTAGGGTGGAAGATGCTTCTATGGTGTTATTTTCTGGAGTTTATGGTCCTTCTGCATGGGCAGATAAGGGTTTATTATGGGAAGAATTAAATGAAGTTAGGGAAAGTTGGTCTTATCCTTGGTGTATTGGGGGGGATTTTAATGAAATTAGGTTTGTTTGTGAAAGACTTGGTTGTCGAAGATCTAACTTAAACATGGTTGCATTTGCTGATTTCATTTCAAAGCATGATTTAATAGATCTTCCTCTGTCTGGAGCTAGGTTTACTTGGAGTAGAGGTGAAAGTGCTACTAGGATTGATCGTTTCCTCATTTCTCCTGGTTGGATGGATTTGGTTCCTGAGGTTTACGAAAAGGCACTTATTCATTCAGTTTCTGATCATTGTCCCATTCTCTTGGATCCTAGATTGGAATCTTGGGGACCCCCTCCATTTAGGTTTGAAATTGCGTGGCTTAAGATTCCTGACATGGAGGAGAGATTGGGTGAATGGTGGGAATCTCATAAGTTTGTGGGTCCTGTGGATGTGGTTATAGGACAGAAACTTCGACATGTTAAGAAAAAGCTGAAGGAATTGGTGGCGGAAAGAAGATCAGCAAACTCTAGTAGGAAGATGTGGTTAGAGAATAGAATTGGAGAGTTAGTATTGTTGGAGGATTCAGGGCTAGGAAGTGTTATCTCGAGAGAGGAGTTGGGGAGAGTAAAAGAAGAGCACAAAGGTATGTTGTTACATGAGAAAATTACTTGGAAACAGAAGTCGAGAGTGAGGTGGTTACATGAAGGGGATAAAAATACGGCTTTTTTCCATGCCATAACAAGTGCCAGAAGAAGGAGAAATACGATTGAACCTTTAGAGGATAATGGAAATTTTGTCTCGGGAAAGGAAGCAATTACAAGTGTGATATTAAATTTTTATACATCCTTGTATTCGTCTGAGTGTATCACTAGACCTCTGCCGGATAATCTGGAGTTTAGTGAACTGAGTATGATCCAGAGTCATTCATTGGAAAAACCTTTTGAGGAGGAGGAGATTAAAAAAGGTGTCTTTTCCTTATGTAGAGATAAGGCCCTAGGACCGGATGGTTTTTGTTTAGCATTCTTTCAGTCTTGCTGGTCGTACGTTTCAGGGGACCTGATGAAATTTTTTGATGAATTTCATAAGGGTTTGATACTGGATAAAGGCACTGGGGCAACTTTCATAGCTCTTATCCCAAAGGTTGCCGGTGCGTCCAAAATATCTGAATATTGCCCTATAAGCCTGGTGGGTTGCCTCTATAAGGTACTGGCAAAAGTGTTAGCAGATCGGCTTAAGGTGGTCCTTCCATCTATTATCTATGATTGTTAAAGTGCCTTTGTTGCTAATAGGCAAATTTTAGATTGCTCATTAGTAGCAAATGAGGCAATAGATTCATATCTTAGACTTGGTGTCGGAGGCATATTGTGCAAATTGGATATGGAAAAGGCCTATGTGGAATGGGAGTGTTTGGATTATTTGCTTGGTAGAATGGGGGAGAAAGGTGGAGAGGATGGATTAGGAGTTGTGTATCGTCTGCGTGGTTTTCGGTTTTGATTAATGGGTCCCCAAAGGGATTCTTCAAGTTATCTCGAGGACTAAGGCAAGGGGATCCATTATCCCCTTTTTTGTTTGTCATTGTGGCTGAGACTCTGAGTAGGTTGATGTCAAACGGTAGTGGGTTGGGATTATTTAATGGTTTTAAAATTGGAAGTGAGAAGGTTGAGGTTTCTAATCTTCAATTTGCTGATGATACTCTCCTATTTTGTGAACCGGAGTTAAATCAAGTGCTGAATTTGAAATCTTCCCTAAGATGTTATGAGCTTATTACTGGTCAGAGATCCAATTTCCACAAGTCTAGATTGTACGCTCTAAACATTCAACAAGAAGAAGCCTTACATTTGGTTGATATTCTGGTTGCTAGTTAGATCACTTGCCATCCACCTACTTAGGCCTTCCTTTAGGGGTAGGGAGACCTAATAAATCCTTGTGGGATCCCGTGGTTGAAAGAATTGAAAGGAGATTGGAGACGTGGAAAAGGAATCTTGTTTCCAGAGGGGGTAGACTTGTGTTGGTCAAAGCGGTGTTGGCTAATATTCCCATTTATTTTCTGTTAGTGTTCAAATGTCCGGTTAGTGTTGTATTGCGGATTGAACAAATTCAACGTAGATTTCTATGGAGAGGTAATGACGAGAAGAAAGGTATTTCTTTAGTGAGCTGGGAAAAGGTGTGCCTCCCTTTCAAGAATGGAGGTCTGAGTATTAGAGGAGTAAAGGAATTTAACCATGCTTTATTGGGGAAATGGTTATGGAGATTTGGGGAAGAACAAAGTCAAATGTGGGTGAGGGAATTAGTAGTAAATATGGTTGTTTACCGGGGAAGTGGGAATCTGATAACCGGTTCAAAGAACAAGGTCTGACGGTATGGCGTGACATCTTTAAAATGTCTCATGGTTTTAATTTGAGTATCAGGTTTAAAGTCTATGTGGGGGATAGGATCAAATTTTGGAGTGATGTGTGGTGTTTGGATGCTCCTCTTTTGGTTTTATTCCCGGATCTATATAGAGTAGCTTCTTCGAAAGAAGCTTTCGTTAGTGATTGCTTTGTCCGCAATGGAGGTGGTATAGTTTGGTCCCCGGTATTTAGAAGGAATTTCTTTGATAGGGAGTTAGAGTGGGTTTCTCGGTTTCTTAAACTTCTAGATGGATGCTATATCAAGAGGATTGGTTTGGACAAAAGAGTATGGACTGCGGAATCTTCTCGTATCTTCTCTGTCAAATCTTTCTACAGTTTTTTGGTGCCCGGTGGTGTATCTTCTATCTCAGCCAAGGTTTGGAAATATCATTGCCCGCCTAGAGTTTGTATCTTCGGGTGCGATTAACGTTTGATCTGCTGCGTTAGCACACCTGGTCAAAAATATCCCCTCCCCAAGTCATCCGTCGAAAAGAGTGTGAAGAATTCTATCGTCTAGGCACACATGGGAACCTCACGCACCTCCCACCAGACCACTATAGCAAACACATGAAAATACTTATGTCACTGCATCAAACTCCTAAAGAGGCATCCTTGCTTTTGTAACAAATCCAGGGTGCACCCATCCATGTCCATAACTTAGTGTGCATAAACTAGCACCTCAGCCTAGCTTACGCCCACACTGAAACTAGACCGCGAACACTGCCAGCAAAGGAAAACCACCTCTCCAGCTCCCCTAGCGTCGGATGAGCCACCCAAGTATCACCTCATGTGAAGGCACTAAGAACCGTAGACTTTCCTTACCCGTGACACCGGAATCCCCTCCAAATGTCGACATACCTCTCGATATAACAACCTCATATGAGCCCGCGCCCAACGGAGGCTCCGCCATGCCCTGACCACCTAAGCCTCCACCCAATGGACAGGAGCAAATCACCAAAATACATAAAAACAGACACATCTAACGTCGAACGTCTTCCCTCACCCCCAACCCCAAGCACCAGATCAGTATCTCTCACATTCTCGATGGTCAATGCGTCCCTTGAAATTGGTGAACTTGCCTGCTCATATTTTTTTTTCTTGGAAAAATATGTGCATCCATCATGTAAGAACCTGATAGTGAAAACCAAAATACTAAATCTTTCCACAACCACCTATGTTCAAGAACTAGCTTTAGTACTTGGTTTCAACAAGAAAGCCTAAAACTGATACCAACAGCAAAGAAACTTCTCTACAGTTTTCACCAAATGCTGCAATTATTATCCAAATCCAGGAACCAAATTTTTAACATTGTTTGAAAAATATATCCAGAACCAATGTTCAACAACCTAAAAAAGAAAGAAAGAAACCATTCTAAACTTACAAAGAAAAATCCATATTGTTTGTACAATGCAGCCAAAACCCGAGATACCAATGCAAAATAGTGATTTTCGACATTTCTGGATCAATATAGCAAAAACCAATCTAATAAAAAAGACACCACCTTAATTCAGAAATTAAAACTTCTAGATTGTTAGAACAGGATAGTGAGCAGCAAAGCTTTCTAAGCTTTTGAACCAATACAAGCAGAAACCCTATTATTACAAGGTAGATGCTACAACAACCACCCGAATTCAGGAACAGAAATTTCTACATTGATTTAACAAAATACCCAGAACCCAGACGCAGAAAACAAAATAGAGAGACATACCCATATTAATATGACTAGGTGACGAGAAAACCAAAAAATGAAATGACAGAAGAGAGGTTTTATCTTACTTGAAACTTGGGCACTAACAACTGGAATACTGGAATTCTTCACACAGTTATTTATGTCTTCTTGCCTCCTCCTTCTGTCAAAACATTCGTATGCGCATTTGAAGTAGGCTTGCTGCAACAATAATTCAAGCAAATAGAAGAAAATGCTATCATGTTAAACCCAATAAAAGAAAAGTCTTTTATAAAACAAATGATAAAGAGAATGAATTCCAAAATAACTGAAAGTTAAAGAAATAAAAACGACCAAGAGGGTATGTGAATCGATGAATCTTAAGAGAAAGAAGAAAATCCCACATTGATAAAGATAGAAGATTCCCCAAAAAGTTTTAGAGAAGGAAGGAAACAAAAAAAGAAAGAAAGAAAAACCTGAAGGTTGAAATTGACATGGTCCTGTATTTTTGAAAGTTGATTTTGGGCTGCTACATTAACTTCATTCAGTTTCCTTTTCAATCTCTCCGAGACTATGCGTTCTTCAGCTGCTGCTATGTGATTCATCTCTCTCTCTCTCTCTCTCTCTCTCAACAAAAGAGGGGAAAACCAGGGTTTTAGGTTACGGTTGCCAAAAACTCTCACAAGCCATTATCAGTGACCTTTGAAAAAGGGACTGATATAAGGCCGACCATGTTTTAATAATGACACGAACTCTCCTTGTTTTAATATGTTTAACTAGCTGTCCAGGCTATAACTATTCCCAAAAAGCTCTCGACAGCTGGTAAAACAAGGTAAGCTCGTCCCATTATCAAGAATATGGTCCCATGGATATCAGTAGATATTTAAAAATGCGAAAGCGAATAGCATACAGTCCACCCCTGGATGTGGGGATATCAATTTGTTGGTCCCATAGGATATTTATGCACAATCAAGACCATTGATCTTATGGAACATCGTCAGGCAGCCCATGTGGTCCTGGTCCATCCCAAACGAACATCACGTCTAATATAAAATCAATGGTTTATGTTTTCTTAGCTCCGTTTGGTTGGGAGTTTTAGATTTTCTAGACTTTTGTTGGAAAATAGGAGAAATTCCCCGTTTGGTTGTTTATTTACTGCGTCAAAGTTGTGGGGATTTAAATACTCACGGGAATTCTCCAGGCAGAATTCTATTCCTCTGGAATCCGGTTGACTTCTTTATTCCACTACTCCCCGGGAGATGGAAAAGTAAAGATACAAATGCTAATATATGTTTGGATTTAGTTCTAGGACCTCTTCCTTGGAGACAGACGCCTCTTCTATAGTTTCATTCGAGTAACCGTTCCTTATTACGCCACGTTCCTTTTTGGAAACTACCTATAATGGCTTATCTCAATCTCACATCCTCCATAGTCCAGGTGGTTATTATCCACCTTCGCCATAGATAATCCAGTAATCTAGGGATTATGGATTAAGAACAAGGGAAATTTTTTGTTTTCCATATCTCCATGGCCTCTTCCACTGCGCCTGGATACTAAGTTGGACCAACAACAATCACATTACACACTCCAGCAGGGTGATCAATAAAGATGAAAATGTCACCCATCCATAAATTTACACTCTTTTTGTAATTACTTAGCCTTTTACCCTTAAAAAAATGTATCTAGTATTTCTTATCACATATTCTTATTTTTTATAATTATCATTTTAAAGGAATTTTACCTTGTACACATTAGTCTGCGATTTGATATTTTAGGATAGGATAAAAGACTCTAGGGTTATATAAAATATCTAAAAATTTCATTGGGTAGTATAAAAAATCAAGACGAATGAAAAGTGGGGCCCTATAGTCTTTTACCGTTTGAGTTGGCAAGATGAGAGATGACAATGAGTCAGACCGAGATGACCCCGAGTGAGACTGAGATGCCCCAAGGGGTGTCAATGGATCCACTTCAGGTCGGATCCACCTATGTCACAGTCACGATCCATTCAAATTCCTTATTGGTCGGATTGTTCATCGGATCCTACTTTCCATGTCATGATCACGATCCATTTTAATTTGGACCGTCCATCGGAGTGTCCTATTATGTCCCACTAAGCTAAGTAAACAATTAATTTTTTTAAGGTGAGCAATTTAACAGCTTGAAGAGATGTCAATGCAGAGGGATCGATCTCGTTGATGACGAGCTGCAGAGGAAAGAGAAATCAGTACCTTATATCTGAGTTTTTTATGTTAAAAAATGAAATGGAATAAAAACCTAAAAGCTTCCTAGGGCAATGTAAGATCTACGAACGAGGGAGTCTCTCTCAATGGAGTCCTCTTGAGTTTCTTGTCTTCTTGAGAGAGATTGGGATTTGGGATCGTCGTTGTTTTTAATGGCAGTTTGGGTAGCCAAAAGAACAAAACCCTAAAACCCCTCTCTCTTTTCCTTCGTGAAAGTATGAAATGAAACGATTGAAATAAGTGAAATTGCATTCCCGTCCGATTCATTAAGTGGTTAGAGAGGTTTTGACCAAAATACCCTTCATAGAACGGTTAGCATTAACAAAATTTGGAGGGTATTTTTGCCAAACATTTTGGATTGCGACTATCCAATGGGCATCTGTGGTATGCCCATACCCAATCTGAAATTTTTCGGATCCCAGATTTGATGATCCAAAATATGCCCATGGATCCTATTCATATGTTTAGATCCTGTTCATTAGCGTTCGGATTCGGACGATCCATAGGACCGTCTGGATCCATTGACACACCTAGATGGCCCTAAGTTCTTCTTTTTTACATTTCCAGTGTTTTCCATTTTTTCCAGCGCCTTCCATTTTTTCGGCCTAATTCTTCAATTTTTTCCTTCTTCTTCACATTCTTTTCCATTTTTACAACAACTTCTATATTTTTTTCGGTATTGATTCTTCTTTTTTTCAATCCCTCCTATTCTTTTTCATTTTATTAACGCCTTGTATTTTTTCCCTTCTTCTTCCTCTTCTTTTCCATTTTATCCGGTGCCTTTCATTTTTTTAGACGCCGATTCTTCTTTCTCCTTCTTCTTCATCATCTTTTTTCCTTGTTCTTCTTCTTCTTTTTCTTCTTTTTCTTCCTTTTCCTCTTCTTTCTTTGAAGTTGCAGAGATAAAAAAAAAACTGAAAAAAAGAAGAGAAAGAGAAGACGACTACGTTTTGGTGTGCTTTTTCTGCACTCGAGGGCAAAACCGTCTTTTGGGCAGTAAAAGACTATACAACGACACCTTTCAATCACCTTGTATTTTGGTAACAGCCAAGGAAATCTATTTCGGTACCAGCCAACGAAAATTCCAGAAATTTCTCCCTAGTTTTTAAATGGTGCCCGACCGTCAAGTACCGTCAAATCGGTCGATATTTGATCCAACAGAAGCCCACATTTTAAGAGGCTGCTGTTGGATCAAATATCAAGGAAGGTGCTTCCATCGTACCACCTTCACAGGACTCAACGGTTGACCCCCATATAATTTCTCTTTTACCCAATCCTAGAGTCTTTTATCATCTAGGATAAGCAACTAATTAAGGCTTAATGTTATTTCCGGCAGAGACCAAGATACCTTCAGACAATGCCGGCATAGTTATGAATGTTTGACAGTTCTTTGGGTTACCACTGCAAGTGCTAATTTTCTCATGTGTGATTCTTTTTCGCCATTCTAATACTTCCAATGTCAGCAAAAAAAATCCCATTTTTGGGAGTGCAGGCTGATTGTAGGATCATTTCAAGAATGGGGTTGTTACGTGCCTAATCGGCCGTAATGCAAATAAACAAAATAGAAAATAGAAATGACGGGGAAAGAGGTTGATTCGATGCAACCGGAATTAGATTATAACTACCCATATGCGCCATAGTTATATGCACAAAACAGGGGTACACATCACCGATTGGATTGGATGGTAAAGCAGAAGAAATAAAAGACTGATGCGTTTTAAACGACGGAAATGAAGGCGAAGACACAAACACTACATCGGAACAACGAGCGGATAAAATCTTCCTTCTGTTTCTTCTTTTTATTCTTTTCCCTTGGATCACTCCCAAGCAAACAGACAGCCTTTAGTGCAGGTAGAGAACTAACACACACACAAGTAGACTTCTCTAACGTTAAACAGAAATGGACAGAGTTTATCTAATTAAACTTGTTCCGGTACCAGAAAACACCCTTATCCTTGGTCCCCTCATCGGCCTCAACGTAAATGCACTCCTTGGCCTCCCTAAACATGGCCTTATATATACGCATGGCATCAAACTGGTAATACTCTCCCAATATGGGCTTGATCGCCTTGGTGGCTTCCATCACATTGTAATGCGGAATCATGGCGAACAGGTGGTGCGTCACATGGGTGTCTGTGATATTGTGGAAGACCTTGTCCAGGATACCGTAATCCCGATCAACAGTGGCGAGCGTGCCCCTTAGCCAGTCCCACTCGGATGAGTCGTAATGTGGAAGTGCCGGGTGGGTATGCTGCAGGTACGTGATGAGAACCAAGAACCCGTTCGCAATCAGCAATGGGGCACCATAGACGCAGACAACCCACCTGAGTCAGCGACTCGCCCCGAGTCGGAAGAGGAGGGCTAACAAGGCGAGGACGCCGACATTGGAGATGAATATCTGTAGCCGTTCCTTGTTTGAGTAGATGGGGCTGTAAGGGTCATAGTGACAGGCGAAGCGGTCGTACTTCCGGCCGGAGATGTTGAAGGCTAGGTATAGGGGCCAACCTAGGGTGAGAGTGATGAAGAGTGTGAGGAAACGGCCGGGAGGATTGTGGAGGTATTTAGAGAAGCTGGCGAGCTCGGATTTGGGCTTGTGGACAAACACCTTGTCGCTTTCAAGGCTACCAGTGTTGGAGTGGTGACGACGGTGGCTGTATTTCCAAGAGAAATAGGGGACCAGGAGGAAGGAATGAAGGAGGAAGCCGACAATGTCGTCGAGCCAGGTGTAGTTGGAGAAGGCGTGGTGGCCGCACTCGTGGGCGAGGACCCAGAAGCCGGAGAGGACGCAGCCAAGGGCAGTCCAGTAGAGGGACCAGGCGAGGTAGGAGAGAGGGGGAGGGAGGAGGGAAAAGTAGGTGGGGGTAATGTGGTAGAGGACGGCGGAGATGGTCAGATCGGAGAGGACTTAGGCAAAGGAACGGACGATACTGCAGTGGAAGCAATGGGGAGGGATGGCTTTCTTCAATTGGGTGAGGGTGAAGGGAGGTTTTGCATAGGGGGCTCGGTGGAGAAAGTTTTCCTTCTTGTGGGGGGCGGACATTCTGCCGCTAGTGCCCATAGTCGCCGCTAGCTGTTAGTGGTTAGATCTTCAAGAGTTGTAGAGACATGTGCTTCTTGTCCACCATAAAATGCACTGTTCTTGAATGAATCCGGACTACGATATTTTCTTAATGATACTGCATGTCAATTAGTTTGTTTTGAACTCGTGATTTTTGCAAAAGAATTCTACTGCTAATTTCATGAAGATTGAAGAGTAATGCTATGGAAACCGAGAGTGGGACCTAAAAGGGGACCAAACAAGTACTGATTCACCCCACAAAATCACAAGTGATGTGAGCCAGCCCTTAATTTTAGGGCAATCATCAAAAAGTAATTTGTTTGAACACATGCCATGTTCTCATTGCAGGTCCCCTCTAGGTGGTACTCTCGGTCTCTCCGTATCATTTTCCTATGATGAATGGCCTCATAAACACATAAAGGTAGTACGATAAAGGTACCACAGTAGATATTTGATCCAACTGCAGCTCCTCAAAAAGTGAGCTGTTGTTGGATCAAATATCAACGATGGGATGATGAGTATGCCTTCATAAGGCCTTTCAACTACAACTATTAAATAAGTCGTAAATTTCTAAGGCAGGGATTTGATATCCACACGACCAAGTTTTGATAAATACCGTCCCCGCAGTATCTGTATTCTTTTTTTTTAGGAAAAATTGCCAATGGTGGGCATCAAAATACGAGAATTGCCAACGGGGGTAAGACTCTTGGACCATTGGACTTCCATGAGACTCATGGATTACTACCATGTAACTCTAGAACTCTTAGATTTCTGTGTGACTCATGAACTCCTAGTTTTGGGTGGGATATTAGTCTCGTAAAGACACCCTACACAAGAGATAAGAAGGTTTAATATCAAGCTTCTCTCTCCCTTTCAAGCTTTCTTGAGAACCATCATCCATAGGCTCACGAACTTCTAATCGTGAACAACAAGGGAGCAAATTTTGTAGCCTCTCCTACGACATACAACGAGATCAAGGACATCACAGAAGCAAGCATCAGTTTGAGATTGTCATCTGATTGGTTGCGGTATCAACGTGCTCATAACATTTAGTCAAGATCCTAACTTTTTATTGAGGCAGTGAACCATTTGTTTATGCATTGTAAGGTCGCTAGAGAGGTGTGGAATAGCATATTGGCTAAATTTGAAATATCATGTGTATTTCCAGCGAAGGTTGGTCATTGGTTCCGTGGACGAAGAAAGGAGAGATAGTATGTAATGTAGTTCTTCTAGCAACGATATGGGTGTTATGGAAAGAGGGTAATGCATGGGTATTCAAAGGTCATCCCAAGAGGTCCTCTTTTCTTTACAATAAAGTGATAGCTTTCACAATTGCATGTGTAAAGGCTCTCCTATGTTTCAGATTTGTGTCATCCCATGATTTATGGATGGGAGGGAGGAGATTTGCCGCAACTCAAAACAAGAACCTAAGATTGTGCAGGCATGGGAGTCACCTATTCCAGGCTTATTGAAGCTGAACTTCGATGGTTCCAGTATAGGGAATCCAGGACCATTTGGAATTGGGGGAGTTCTAAGAGATGAGAATGGATTAGTAAAATGAGCTTTTGCGGACCCATAGAGGTGGTGGATTCAAGTGAAGTAGAAGTGCGCGCCGTCCATCAAGGTATCAGGCTTCTTGAGAATGAAGACATGGATAAAGTGTTGGTGGAGGGGGATTCGCTCGATGTGATCCGATGGCATAGAGGTTCCCAACCATATTTGTGGAGATTTGCGACATATTTTGATGAGATTCAAGATAGGGGGGGTGAATCTCATATATCCTTCCACATGTAAGGAGGTCAACAAATGTTGATGTTGACAGGTTAGCCAGGGATGGCGTCTGAAGGGAGGCCTTGGAGCTATTTGATTTCCTCCCTCCATGACTTTTATTTTATTTTATCCCTAAGCCTTGGGGGGATTCCCTTGTATCTTATTGTGTCTTACCTCTCTTTGATGCTTGTACTGACCACTCAGTCTTGGTTTGCCGATAATGAAATCTTGTACTATTCAAAAAAAAAAAAAAAATGGTAACAGATGGTAGGTAACAATTGGTAGCTCGTCAAGGCCTTTCAAACAATGCATTCAGATGAAACTGTGGAGGTTTTAACTTAGAAGACGAAACTAATACAACGGGTGCCAGAAGTTAAAGCTTGTGCGACCCACATTTTGTTGGCACACCTAAACTTCTATACTTTTCATAAGGGTTAAATCGACTCCCCATGTGTCTCTCTCTCCTCTTTCTCTCTCTAACCCAGAGGAGAGAGACACACACATGGGGAGTCGATTTAAGATATTTGGGAGTCGATTTATCACTGCGCTTTTCCTAATTGTAGATCATTTTCCTATGTAGCAGTTGTGGGAAATATGTCATTTGAGTTCTTCTATAATATTTTCAATCAACATAGTTTTTTTCTGAAATGAATTTCATTATGCTTGGTTTGCATTTATTGCATTGGCATATGCCAACGTTGTGTTTGATTTTCTGCAGAAATTTCACAGGTAATTTGACGATCTTGACCGTTGATCTCGTGATAGTGCGAGATGCACATGCATCAGTTTAGCACTCACAATTGGTTGTCATAATCTTAAACAAACAGGGCAGTGCGATCCAAACAGCTGAAGTAGAGAAAACGGTATAGAATACCAAATTACCAATTCTAATTCTCAATTCTGGGGATTTGCTAGCTAGCTCCATCCCACAAGGCATTTCGTGGATGACCTGTGCATGTGAGAGCAGCCACCTCATGAATGAAGACAAAACTTGCTGAAAAGTGAGCCTATGTGTGGCTGCTCTCACATGCAACAGGCCATCCGCGAAATGCCTTCTGCGATGACACTAGCAAATCAGTAATAGTTACTAGGGAAGTTCCCTTTTTGTCCACTCGTTACGTACATTTACACTGTTGGGAACAAAATTTGTTGATTTCAGTTTTAAATCGTAAGTGTATACTTACACACACCACAGGCACCCACGCATGGATTGAATTTTGCAGAATGCCACACAGGCTCACTTTTCAGCAGATTTTGTCTTGTTCCCTTTTATTGTTTCTCTTGGTGTAAAGTAAGAGAAAGAAAAAGCAGCGAGACACAGAGAGAGAGAGAGAGAGAGAGAGTTTCTTCGTTTTCTGTTTGGTTATCTCATGTACGGTCTTGGTTGAGGAGGCCGGAAAGGGTCACAGTTTGGGGGTTTTGGGTTACTCATGTTGTAACCCGTGTATTTTGCTCTCTCATAGTAGAAGGTTTGGCTGTTGCTCA
The DNA here is from genome assembly GCF_043159265.1 of Tasmannia lanceolata. Classification (NCBI taxonomy): domain Eukaryota; kingdom Viridiplantae; phylum Streptophyta; class Magnoliopsida; order Canellales; family Winteraceae; genus Tasmannia; species Tasmannia lanceolata. The sequence goes on from NW_027518692.1 coordinate 52,464,233, forward strand.
TAGACGTAGGCATCTTGATGAACCACGTAAAATCTCAGTTTGTGCAGCTTGTGTCTCCTTTAGCCTTTTTGTGCACGCGCGTTTGGATCAAATTTTGCCGGGCGGATTTCTTAGGGTTGCAACCTAGGTCAGTTTAACACGTTTGTGTCTCCTTTTATTGTTTCTCTTGGTGTAAAGTAAGAGAAAGAAAAAGCAGCCACAGAGAGAGAGAGAGAGAGAGAGAGAGAGAGAGAGAGAGAGAGAGAGAGAGAGAGAGAGAGAGAGAGAGAGAGAGAGAGAGAGAGAGAGAGAGAGAGAGAGAGAGAGAGAGAGAGAGAGAGAGAGAGAGAGAGAGAGTTTCTTCTTGGTTTTCGGTTTGGTTATCTCATGTACGGTCTTGGTTGAGGAGGCCGGAAAGGGTCACAGTTTTTTGGGGGTTTTGGGTTACTCATGTTGTAACCCGTGTATTTTGCTCTCTCATAGTAGAAGGTTTGGCTGTTGCTCATAGACGTAGGCATCTTGATGAACCACGTAAAATCTCAGTTTGTGCAGCTTGTGTCTCCTTTAGCTTTTTTGTGCACGCGCGTTTGGATCAAATTTTGCCGGGCGGATTTCTTAGGGTTGCAACCTAGGTCAGTTTAACACGTTTGTGTCTCCTTTTATTGTTTCTCTTGGTGTAAAGTAAGAGAAAGAAAAAGCAGCCACAGAGAGAGAGAGAGAGAGAGAGAGAGAGAGAGAGAGAGAGAGAGAGAGAGAGAGAGAGAGAGAGAGAGAGAGAGAGAGAGAGAGTTTCTTCTTGGTTTTCTGTTTGGTTATCTCATGTACGGTCTTGGTTGAGGAGGCCGGAAAGGGTCACAGTTTTGGGGGGTTTTGGGTTACTCATGTTGTAACCCGTGTATTTTGCTCTCTCATAGTAGAAGGTTTGGCTGTTGCTCATAGACGTAGGCATCTTGATGAACCACGTAAAATCTCAGTTTGTGCAGCTTGTGTCTCCTTTAGCTTTTTTGTGCACGTTTGGATCAAATTTTGCGGGGAGGATTTCTTAGGGTTGCAACCTAGGTCAGTTTAAACTTTTCCTAAAAAATGAGTTGGAGCCAACTTAAACCTAGCCCATTTTTATCGTAGAAGCTCAACCCAAATTGCTAAAATTCGAGCCGAGTTGCAGTCCAAAGATTTCAAAACAAGATCAATTAAAATGAGCATTCAATAACATTTTCATCTTTTGTAGAACCATAATTATCATAACTGATGATGGTAAGTTTACTTCCACATTCAATAATCAAATACTAGTCAACGATACTTCATCAGAACTCAAAAACCTCACTGATGGTTATTTCATGAACCAGTGCTTACAAAGCAAGTCATGCTACAAGGGGAAAGAAAAATATTATTGCCTCTTTGATGCAACTTCCTAAACGATAAAGGGGAAAGAAGAATACCAGCACTTCCCTTTTTGCCCGAAAGAACTTGGACTCGCCATTCTTCAAGAAGAGCCACAAGTGTCAGAATTCCTTGAAAGGTGCAAAAAGAATGGAAGAGTTGAGACCACTGAAGCCGAAAGAATTCGACAGAGCAACTTTTACGTTCAACCTCTCCTTCTTTGCTCCAACAATTAGATTCATATCCTAAGATTAATATAGTCAACACTGCATCAAATACTAGAAATGCTAAGAATCAACCAAACTATATGTGGGGCATTTCTAATCTATTACGCACCAAAATTTCTTCTGGTTTGTCTAGGTTGATTGTAGGATGTACCCATCCACGCCTGATTGCCTACAGTAATAAGCACTACAGAGATGAGCACATAAATATTTCCTTTGGGTTGTAGCAGAAGCCACAGAAGCCGCACAACTTAAAATTAACTCAAGAAAGTATATATATAGTGGTGCAACTTGAGTGGGCTTCAACCCGATTTCGGTTCGGGTAGGGTTGGGCTACGTTTGGGAAAAGCCAAACTGCTTTAATTTTGGGTTGGGTTAGGGTTGAGGCCTCCAGCAACCTGTTCTGATCCGAACCCAACCCGTCCTCAAATTTTATCGCAATTTTCAAAATCTTTGGATTATATTTTTTATGTCTTTTATTTTTCCTCAATCCAAACCCAATTTGACCCAACCCGACTCAGGCCAACCAGATATCGAAAAAAAAATGGGTTAGACGGGTTGGGTTGGGGTTGACCCTCCTCGACCTTCTAACAAATGAGAGTCTATGTTTTGTTTCTTATGCACTTTGCATAATAGATTTGTAACAGTCTATTCGTATTATATAGAGGAACATAAAGGCTCATGGTTACAACCTGTAGAGACACGTTTGCAGGGTCACAGTTACAATGGATAAATGCGTGATAAAGAGTGGTGAGATGGTTTCCTATTTTCTAGGGGTTATACATACGGTTTGTGATATTCTTAATAGACCTGAGGTTGGGTTTTGGTTGGGTTAGGGTTGAGGAAATGCTAACTTGTATTGGGTTAGGGTCGGCCTCTGGGCCTCTGCCCAACCCAGCCTAAGTTGCATCCTGAGTATATATGATATACCTGAATTGTTGCCACAGCCTCCACAGCACCTGCGGCACCTAACAAATCTCCAATCATCGACTTTGTGGAATTTATCTTCAGCTGAGAGAGTAAAAATCAAATCATGATGCACGTAATGCATTCTAATTTTAAGGTTAACATAGTAAATTCTGAAATCAAACCTCAATATTTTGATCAAAACAACGAATCAAAGCTTGATATTCTTCTATATCTCCTAGTTTTGTAGAACTTGCATGTGCATTCACATAATTGACATCTTCTTTCTTTACTCCCGCTTCATGCAATGCCTTCTCTATACAAAGTAGCACTCCCTCACCTGGAAGAAGATGATTATTAGCATGTCATAAGCACAATAGGAAAGAGAGGAAATTTCTTTACCCATAAGTTGATCAAACCTTTTGGATGAGGCTGTACTATGTGATAAGCATTACAAGTCGTACTACCTCCCAGGAACTCTGCATATATTTCAGCTCCCCTGGCCTAAGAATCATTTAACCGTGGAAAATGAATAATCCTTTTACTCCACCAAAATTGGAATCAAACTTAGTTTTATTAGAAAAGCAATGAAAACTATTCCACCTGAAGTGCACTCCGTGACTTTCTATTTTAACGAAATCAGGATCTTTATAAAAAAAGAAAAAGAAAAAGGGTGATGATATTTTCACCCCATGCAGTACTTGCACAACCACCCCCCCCCCCATAACGTGATTTGACATAAAGTTGCCCACTTTCCATGTCAAATCAGGTTATCAGGGGTGTGCGTGTAATGCAGGGTGGTGAAAATATCATCTCCCAAATATATATATATATATATATATATATATATATATATATATATATATATATATTGGTTTTGGCAAAAGAAGTCTTCTAGTCTGACAATTTACAAATAAAGTCATCATGTTTGAGTGAGTTTTGCAAATCAGGTCATGCCATCAATTTGTGACCAAAATATCCAAGGTAGATTTTTTCGACTCGGTGAAAAAGGAGGAATGATAGATGCAAGGGAGCCCTTGCATAAAGAGCCAGAAAAGGGCCCTTGAGAAGATCAAAACGTTCTTATACATGAAAAGACAAAAAATTAAATACCCTTGACAGTTAATTATTATTTTTAAATCAAGGGTGTGGGAATACCATCTCTCTCTACACACACACTAGCTTTTCTTATGGATGGGTGTAAATAAATGGGCCCACCCCACCAAGACATGACATGAATAATTGAGGGGCCCCCCATACACATGGGCTCGGGTGAAGATTGTGTGGATGTACCCATCAAAACATGAGGCAAATGGTGGGCCCCATCTGATGCATGGGTTTGAATTGAGTTGGTAGGACCCACGCTGTCAAAACATATCCGCTGGGCATATCAGGGTATTTTGTTCTTTTACAAGGTAATTTCCATCTTTTCACGTACGAGGACATTTTGGTTTTTTTGAGTAAAAAAAATCTACCATAGGCATTTTGTTCACAAATTAATGGCATGACCTCATTTACAAAATTCTCTCAAACATGATGACTCTATTTGCAAATTGTCAAACTAGAAGACGGCTTCTGCAAATATAGGCAATATAGTAAAGTAGAGGACTTCTTTGTGCAAAACAAACCCTATAAAATTAAAAAATAATGAAAAATGATGACCATTGCATGTCCCAGTTCTTCCAAAAGGAGAACGCCTGCTCCCTCACCCATAACAAAGCCATCGCGATCCTACAAGATGTAATGAATCTCATTTAACATTATAGATCAAAGTTTCAAACTTGAATTATCACAAAGTTCCAAACCTGATTTCTTTTATTTCCCTATAGAAATTGACATCATAAATGAAGGGAAATGTTGTCAACACTACTGTCTTTTGATGATCGCACTCTTCACTTTATTAAAAGTACGGTATGGCCGGCACCATAGGATGATCCAAACCGTCCATTAGATGGGCCACAACCTAAATAGGTTGTGCCCCAAAAATTATTTCTATAGGTTCATCCTAACCCTCCGATCTATAGAGGGTTAGGATCAACCCTCTAACATTCAGATCAGAGGGTTAGGATCAACCTAAGGAAATGATTTTTGGGGCACAAACTATTTACGCTGTGGCCCATCTAATGGACGGTTTGGATCATCCAATGGTGCGGACCATACCGTACTTTTAATAAAGTGAGGAGTGCCATCATCAAAATACAGTATTGCTGATAACATTTCCCTAAATGAAATCGTAAGTATTTAAAAGCTTTTTCCTTATGTTCACTTGTTTTCCCAGGAAAGGAAAAGAAATGGTTTCCCGAGAAACTGCGTGGCAAAAAGAAAAGAAACCCCGATAAATTGTGCAAGAAAAGGTTTCCCGTGCTTGTTCACGGGCGCAGGAACTGTGCAGGAAAAGGTTTCCCGAGAAACTGCTTGCCCATCTTTTTTCACTTGTTTTCACGGGAAACCAAATTTCACCAAAATAGTGTGATTTGGTTTCCCACACTTGTGAGAAAAGAGACATTTCCACGTCATTTTTGGCAATTTCCATGTCATTATTTGATATTTTCCACCTAGGCTTGTTATTTTCTCAAGAAAATAGGTGAACACCAGTATTTTAGCTTTCTCGAGAAAAAAAAAGAGGTGTTTTCCCAGGATTCAATTTTCTGAGAACCGGTAAAATTTATAGTTGGATTTTGCAGTTAAGACGTTGCTAAGAACCATCATTAAAAGGAATAGAATGAAAGATGTGGATTTTACCATATCCCAAGGACGAGATGCCTTAGTTGGATCTTCATTTTTTCTTGATAATCCCCCGCATGCGACAAAACCACCTAATACTAAAAACAAATTTATGAAGTTAAATTTTAATGAGAAGTGGAAGGAAAGAAGAAGGAACGCTTGAAGTTGAAGAATCAATACTCGGTTATAACAAAACTGTCACAGTGACAAAGAAGAAGCAATTTTGATTTTCATAAAAAATTTGAATAATAATCCACGTACTACTTGTACGCTTCTACCATTCATGAGAGTCCCATAAATGGGAATTGCTAGCGTCCATCACTGAAGGCATTTCGCGGCTGGTCAGTTGCATGTCAGACCAGCCATCTCGTGAATGATGACAACAGCTTTTGTCTCCATTCATGATGTGGGGTCTGACATGCAACAGAGCAACTGCCAAATGTCTTTTTCAATGGACCCTAGCAATCCCCCCATAAATTATAGAGCCCTATCTACTAAAGAAAGCATTAAACAAAGGGCGATGCTATTTTCAACTCCCCTGCAGAGGAATTCGCCCCCTTTTTACATGATTTAAACGTCAAAAAGCGTTAAAGTTGCCCTTGGCCACTGTTCACGTTATAAGGGTGTAGCTCTTTGGCGTAAAGTCATGGGTTTGCTCTTGGGTGACGAGCGTTTGAATCCCCCTTGTTTACCCGATGCACGTGGACTCCAGATGCTTGCGGGGCATCCCTAGGGAATAGTGGGGATACCCTATGGCGGAAAAAGGAAGGGGGGGGGGGCGGGGGCTTGGATGAAAATATTAGCTCGCTAAGCAAAGAACTTCTAATAAAACAGAATTTGGAAGACACTAAGGTACAAGTGTTTTAGATGAGAAGGCTTCTTTAGAAGCCTCTTTGGCTGGATATTCAGGATTAAAGCATCATCTTTAACAAAAGTAGACCTGGCAAATTGGAGGGTTAGGTTGGGTTACCTGTGGGTCATGCGGGTGAGGGTCAACACTTAGGTGACCCACACCCACTGGGAGTGGGTTGGGTGGGTTAACCCGCGGTTAACCTGCAATTTTTTGCCAAGGAGTATTTTTTTTTTGGGTGAGTAAGGAAATTATAACAACAAAAACAAAAGAAGAGAATTAGAAAACGAACTCTTGTACCCCCATTGCAAACGAACTCTTGTCCCTTTTATACTAGGTTGCATTTCCTCTTAATCTAGACCGTCCATTTCTCTTTTTCTTTGATCTCACGGTTCGTATGGATTGCTTCTCAATGAAGTAACACAAAATGCCTGGAGTAACCTCCAAAAAAGAGAAATCCCCTCTTTTATCTTAAAGTGCCATTTGTTATGAGTAGACCTGGCAAACGGGTGGGCCGGGCTGGGTTTGACCCGACCAGTACAGGTTCGGGTCAAACGGGCTGGGTAAAAAACGGGTTAAAAAATTTACGAGTCACTAAGTGTGGACCCGTGGATCACCTGTTTTTTTTTAATGAATTTTTGTTTTTTTCTGTTATTTAAGATTTTTGTTGTTCTTATAGGGATTTGCTAGCCACCTTCACCAAAGGTTACTTCGTGCCCATCTTTTGCAATTGCATGTGATTATGTGATGATAGCCATTTATGTTGAATTTTTTATTCAGATTTGTCTTATTCATTGACGTGATACAAACTGCAAAGGATGGGAGAAGTATGTCTTGCAAAGGTGGCTAGCAATAATAAGTTTTGGAGAATATTTTTGGGGAAGTACTGAGTTTTGGAGAAAAATTACGGGAAAAATGGTTCAAATAAGAAAAACTACGGAAAAAAAATACCGAAAGAGGTGCTTCTATAGAAAAATTATGAAAAAAACTACTAAAAAATGCGAGGAAAAAAGCCAAAATAAAATGTTGTTTTACCTCCCTACGGGCACCCGCGGGTCGTTTTCAAACGGGTCATAAATGAGTGACCCGGACCCAGAAAATACGGGCGGGCCGGGTCGACCCGCTGGTCCGGATCATTTCTTGTTAGGTCTAGTTGCGAGTTAGGAAATGCAGCCAATATCTACTCGAATCGAACAAAAGAAAAAATGAAATGCGGGTATCCGCCGGTTCACCCTACCCAACCCATGTTTTGGCGAGCTAAGTGACCAGCAGTTCAATTTTGACGGGTCACTCAAATACCAACCCACACCTGGAAATTTGCAATTTGCGGGTGGGTTGGGTTGGGTCGACGGGCGGGAGTGGGTCGATTTTGCCAGGTCTAAACAAAAGATGCGGCTGCATCTGATTTTGTGCTGACAAAATTCAAAACTCATTAGTCAGGCCACGTTCCAAATGCAAGTAATAGGAGCAGGGGCAGATTTCCTATGTAAGAAAAAGAAAAGGGGTTTTGTTAGAATTTGAAGAGAGAGAGTTAAGAGTTTTAAAAGGGATTTGTGGAGGGGGAATTTTCTCTTGATTTTAGAGTTTGCAACAAGAAACTCTGTTAGGGTTTCAAAGGGGTTTGTGGAAAGAAGAAAGAAGAAGAAGAAGAAGAGGAATAGAAGGGTTTTGCTCACTCTTAATCCGGCCATAAAACACCGCACACCGTCGATTTCACTCGTGGCAAGCCATCACCAACATCAATTTTGAACTCCGGCAACCTTCATTGCCGCCGTCCCTACTCCGGCAACCATCGATCCCCACCTTCTGTTCAACCGGAAGCCCATCTCCTTTGGCCACCTTCCGCCATCGCCAGTCTTTTTCCGCAGTCGTTGTCTCAACCCGACTGCGATTCCGCCAGTAAGCAAAGCATGCTTTCTTTAATTCTGTGTTTATTCTCTTCTTTCATGGTGTTATGGTTTGCATTTACCATTTAATTATCTGCTTTTTCTCCTCTGTATGAATAAAGGATTTTCGTTGCGATTTCCGTAAGCATTAAAATTCATGTTTTCACTGATTTATTTTGGATGGTGAATGATGATTCCATAACAAGTTTTTTCAAATTGGGTGCGTTTGCAAAATAATTGTGGCTTCCTCCTGTGTGTGTGTGTGTGTGTGTGTATGTGTGTGTGTATGTGTGTGTGTGGATATATGGCTCAGAGGCTTTTTTAATGGTGCATATAGGTTCAAGCCATCAAGGCATTTGCAGGGTAACTATGATTTTTTTCCGTTCTGAGTATATGTCTAGGAGATCATTTTTTTTTACGGTGCATGTGGCATCAAGCTTCAATTCCGTGGTCATTTACATCTTTTTATTTGGGCAATTAAGGCATGGGCATCTTTCTTGAGCATGGTTTGTTTCTTCCTATTGAAATGACTGCTTGTGAATACAATCTTTTCCCCTCTTGGTGTGTCTCCATTAAGTTTTTTTTTTTTTGCTAAGTATCTGTCATTATCCTTTTCGGTAAAAGCATAATGAAGTCACATTGATTTCTTCAGCTGGGTGTGAGGCATTGTTTCGTATTTCCATTTTCATCTTGAGTCCTGCCTTGAAATGGATTTCTCTAACAAAATTCATTCAGCATGTTTTCCATCCTTTCTCTTTTGAGGTTTCTTTTTGTTAAATGGGTGTCTATGTTTGAGATGTTGGGAAATCAATGGTGTTTTTGGAAGTCTTAGCTTTGCTCTTGATGTTCGCACCACTTCGTTTAACAATTGAATAAAATCAACTAGCTTTTCTATGTCAATTAGTTTTCCTTTTTTCTCAAATACCTTTTTGGATTGTAATAATCCTTTACAGTTGTGTAGCAGTAGGAAACATAGGTGATTGTCCTTTTTGTTTTCTTTTGTTTTCATGACCATGTTGGTCGTGGCTCCTTTAAAGAAATCATACCATTTCATAAAAAAAAAAAAAAACAAAAACAAAAACGAACAAAGGTGATTTAGGGCTATGATGAAGTAACCACCGTTTTGGGTCTATGATGAAACTTCTCTGAGCCCCTTACCCTTTCCCCTTCTCTCCCTCTTTGGGTTTCCATCGATTTTTCCAATTTTGATTAAAAAATATAAAAAAATAAACAAAAACAACAAACAAAAAGGTGTTTTGAAAATTGAAGCAATTGTGTTAGGGTTATGATGAAACTTCTCTGAGCCCATTACCTTCTCTTATTCTTTCCCTTTTCGCATTTTCTTGATTTTCCCAATTTAAAAAGAAAATAAAAAAGGAAAAATATTTTAAAACGTAAAAAACTGTTTTGGGCTATGATGAAACTTCTCTGAGCTCCCTACCTTGTCCTCCCTTTTCCCCTTTTGGGTTTTTCTTCGGTTTTCCCAATTTTGATAGAAAAAACAAAAACAAAAACGAACAAAGGTGACTTAGGGCGATGATGAAACTTTCCCGAGCCTACATTTTCCCTTCTTTTGTTTTCCCCTTTCCACTCTTTTTCTTATTATTTGATTTCTTGGTTTCCGGGTTGTTTCCTTTTTTTGATTGTTACGTGTTTGTTTCCTTGCTTCTTTTGATGTGTGTTTGCTTATCCTTTTAGCATTATAGTTTGTATAGTTGTTGATGGAGATAGGTATTAGGATCATGCAATGTTGGTCTTGCACTAGATCCCCTCGCGTCCCCTATGATATTGAGGATGTATTCTGATATCTATATAAATTGTAAAAAGGGAGACGACAGGTCCTGTTTCAGCCAAGGTTGTGTGACAGTAATATCAACCCTCCTTGCGTACTCTTAGCTATTGTGTAATAGATCTGTTAGTTGTAGCTTCTCTTGACGATAGCTTTTTTTCCATTTCCATTTTACATCTTTTAATCTAAATTTTTCTAAAACCAATTAAACTGGCATAGGAGACTGAGACTTCTCGGGCGAGTGGGGTGCCTAACACCTTCCTCACTCGTAACCAGGCATGGACCCATCACTGCCTATCAGCACAGAGTCCATGCAGGGTCCTAGACCCTCCGTCCTAGGTGGCGACTATTTCTTTATTCCCCACTGGATTTCTAATCCATGTGGGGAAATCGCTTAGATTACGAGAGTGGCGACACCGATAGCCACACAGAGCTCCCTATGTGAAGGCTAAGGTCGTAGCGGCACGCAGTGGGGCCTTCACAGTCCCTCCTACCAAGCGCCTCGCTCGGCCCGGGTCCCACAGGTTGTGAAACTGAAAACCTGTGCTAGTAGGTGTTGTGAAAACTGGCCGTGACCTCGCAGGACCAATTGTCGATCTCTTCTAGTATTTGTTGTGAAACTAGAAGTTGTGATTGTCACAAGTGTGGTAGCAACTGTATTCTTGCATGCAAATCATGAAAATTTTGTGCTATTCTTGATGAATTGCTCACTTTATGCCTTTTGGAAAAATATCATGATTTTGTACTTTATTGTTGTGTTACATATTTGATCCATCTATTATTGGACACATGTTCACTCTCTAAGCTTTAGCTCATTCGACATGTGGTTTATTTTTCAGATAGTGAGGGATAGATATGGACACGAAACCAGAACGGGGAAGAGCATGGAATTAATTAGTTTAGTCATTCTTAGATTTTTTTTATGTTTAGTTGAGACAGATTAGTAAGTTGGTATTTCATTTTATTGAACCACATGGGAGGTGGATTAAAAATAAATTTAGTTATGGAACCTTTACTTATGGTGGAATGGAATTTTAGTTGCTTTGCATACTTGTTAATGTGGAAAGGTTATATGTGATGCTTAGCCTTGCATGCCCATGGGGTGAACAATGGATACACGGCGCTGTTACAGTCCATGTGTTCAGGGCATGACAAGAGAAAAAAGGCAGAAAGAAGGGTTTGTAACCTTATATCGAAATAGTGAAATCCTATTCTTCTGTAGAGGTAGGCACTGCCGAACCATATAAATCTTATGTTTCTTGCTTTGCACATTTGTGTTTCTTGCATCTCATCTAGTCGCTCGCTGCACATAGAGATCTCTAGATTTTCAACATGCTGCATTAAGACGCCTAGGCAACAAACTAAATTTCTTTACAAGAAAATAACGGAAAACCAAACACACTTAGATTGTAGTATCCTACCGTTGCACCAAGCATAACATCATCACAGTGAATCCTATAACTCTAGTTCAAGATACAAATTCAAATGTGACATCAAGAGTGTTGAAGGATTATATCTTTGAAAATATAGTTATTACTTAGAGAAAAGGGTTCCTATGCTCGAGCGCAGATAAGCTTATCTCCGCTTGAGTGCAAAAACAGGGGTTGTCCCACATTGTTGGGGGTATCCAAAGCATTCATTTGGAAGGCCCTTTCATGGATAGGGTGTCCACCAAAAATCAGCTCCATTAGATCATCTTAGGGCATACATTTGTGGGGTGAAAAAATGGGCAGATTAGTGGACAAATAGTATCTGTCTATTTTCACCCCCACAAATGGACATCCTATGATGATCCAATGAAGCTGATTTTTGGTACACACCCCATCCATAATGGAGCCTTTCAAATGAATGCTTAGGATCACCCCAACAATGTGGCCCCACCCTTGTTTCTTGCACTCGAGCGCAGATTTCTGCGCTCGAGTGCAGATATAAGCTATCTGCGCTCGAGTGCAGGAACCCTTTACTCACTTAGAGAAAATGTAATAATGCTGCAAACACAATGTTCATTCAACTATACATTTTTCAAGCGGAAGGATCCACACAAATCAAATCTAAACACCAAAAAACAGAATCAGTTATGGCATACCAATTGGAATGACTACAGCTTCAGAACCACCTGAAAGCATCACATCCTGTACACAAATTTCAAAATGAGCCTCTACAAGTAGTTGTTCAAAACAGTATGTTTCAGGCAAAGGGGAGAATGAATTACTGCTTCACCACGGATGATATGATTAGCGGCGCTGATAATGCATAAATTACTGGTGGCACATGCAGCCGCAATTGAATAAGTTGGTCCTGTCCATCCCTAAATACATAGGTAACATATACCAATGATAGTTTCTCTCATGCTATAGTATAATTAACAGAACTTAAAATGGAATCATTCATTGCACTTCAGCACAAAAAAGAGTAATAACTCACTAAATCAATTGCCGTCATGGCAGAACCCATGTTGGTTGCTGCAAATGGAACGAAAAAGGGATTGATCTTCTTGTATGAAGTCTTGAGTGCCAAAATCGCATCATTGACCATCTACTCTCAAAGGCCAATATTTACATCAGAATGTTACTCTGTAGTAAGTATCAGTACTAATGAAGCGCAGGAAGCTTAGGACAAGTTTGGCAGGCATGAAAGTCGTTTTCATAGAATATTAGTTTATCAAGTGGTGGGAGACGGGGTCAAGTGTTGATAAAATCCTCCGGGTAAAATCCACTCAGATGGTGCGCACCTAGATTTTAAGTGGTTCAGCGAAGATGCCTACGTCCACAGGCGAGAACTCTGATATTCTACTATGAGAAAAAAAAAACGAGGATTACAATGGGATTAATCTACAGACCTGCTAACCTGAAAACGACAACCCTTTCCCTTGAGACCAAAGAAAAACCCAAGAGAAAATCTGAGAGGAAACTCTCTCTCTCTCTCTCTCTCTCTCTCTCTCTCACACACACACACTCTCTCTCTCTCTCTCTCTCTCTCTCTCTCTCTCTCTCTCTCTCTCACACACACACACACACTTTCTCTCTCTCTCTCTCTCTCTCTCTCTCTCTCTCTCACACACACACACACACACTTTCTCTCTCTCTCTCTCTCTCTCTCTCTCTCTCTCTCTCTCTCTCTCACACACACACACACACACACACACACATTCCTTTCTCTTGTTCCGCTCACCTCCATGTCAAGAGCGCAAGAAAAAAATTCAAGTTTTTCATCTCTTTGTAGTCTCATGTTTCTATTTGGTTTCCCGTGACAACTAAGAAACATAGTAGTGGGAAATGAAATAACCCAAATAATAATTATTGTGCGAAGGGGTATTTTTATCAAAAGAAAAAAATCCAGATTAGGGCTCTTTAGTCAAGAGAATAAATAGTAATGGCACCTTAAACTCAAGAGGAGTTCCTTGAAAAAATCGTGAGCTACCGGAGATCGTCCCAAGCATCAGAGAGCCTAATTCGAGGTAAGAAATAGATGTAGAACACGGTTCTGGTCTTTATATCCTTAAGCTCATTGTTTCATATAAGTTTGGGTTTATTGGGAGAGGATTCTTCTTCATTTTTTGCCATCTGACAGAGTTCCGTCAAGACTCTGGTGAGTTCAATGGGCTCTATGGAAACCTTCCGTTCCGTGCTTTCCAACGAGTCCAACCTCACTTGATTCCGACGAGAAATGAAGAAGTTAGGAGGCCGCAAAGTTGGTGAAAAATCGGAAGAAAAGTTAGCTAAGGAGAAAAACTCATATTATCATACTCAGTCGACAGCATAGGGCCGCGGTCAACCGTGGTGAAGGTTCTAGATTTTATAAAAACATCAGAGTCTTACTGACTTGCCTTATCGACTCACTGTCATATTGATCTGTACATACGTGTGGTAAAATTCTGATGAACTCATATTCATTTTTTTTGAAAAGAATGAACTCAGGATTAAGCCTATGACATAAAAGTGTTTTTGTTCTGTTTCTGTTTCAGATCAGTTTCAATCTTAGTTTCAGACTCCATTAACATATCGGTTTTGTGCATGAGTCCTAGTTGGCTATCATTGAATTCGAATTTTTGTCATGGTTGCGTTGAATTACCTCATTTTTTATTCAGTAATAATTACTCTCTACTCCTTATTGAATTTGAACCTCACCTAATACACTAATTACCTCCGGCTTTGATGTTCTGGCATGCATTGACTCTACTAGAGTAGTATCATGTTACTTTACTGGGCATTAGCTCAGCCGTTGTTTACTTTTTCAGATCCTGAGGCTTGACTCCTGCGCATAGTTGGAGAAAGAAGTAGGATCGTAGTTATTTTATTTGGGATATTTTAGCATTTCTGATTTTGCTTTTGAATGAGTATCAGTATTGGACAATGTTAAAGACTATTGATTTTCTAAATTTATTTTTGGGACGGGTGTGAGATCATAGCATTTACCTTAATTTATTCGTTTGTGATTGGACCGTAATATTTTGAATAATGTAAAGAGTGGTTCAGGTGTGCGGCGATGTCGTGTGCGGGACCATGGTGTCGGTTCGGCGTGTCACAGGTGATGCGATTAAAAAAATTAGTAACAAATTTTGAGCATGGCTATTTTGGGAAGTTTCACAAGTGGAAAATACAGAAAAAGAATATGGGATATTTTCTGCTAAATCGACACTCCTACCTAATAGGCACAAATCGAAAAAGATAGCAAGTTGGAATCATTCTAGTTATTTTCTATTTATTTGCTTTTTCCTGTTTGTAAGTCTTTCCTAGTTTGTAGGCTAATTGTAATCCGTTTTCTATTCGGTAGGAATTTTCGTATTTTGTAGGATTTTTTTTGCTTTTTTAAAGTTTATTTTGGACTGTATGGACATTTTTAGAGTTTGGAGATTGAATAAAAAAATTTAGCTTCACGTTTTTTGCCGAGAAGGTATACATGAGTTTTCGTATGGCTTCTGTTTGTTACTTTTTCTTGGTTTTTTTTTAATCTTGGTGTTTGGGTTGTGCCATATATGATGCAAACGGAAATCACCAAGAATGTTTGGTTCAATAGCGTAGAACATATTTCTTATTTTTCTTATTTGCATTTTCGTCATTTTATTTTGTAGCCTATTTTTCAAGCATCAAATCTTGTCATTTGGCTATCATTAGAATGATTTTTCGATCGTATATCTAACGGGCCTAAGATAACATGATATGGGTGTGATCTGAGGAAGTTATGAGCATTTTTAGGATGTGCTACATGCTTATTACGGGATTTCTATATTTGGGTTCTTTAAGTCTAAATTTTTAGGTTTTATTTCAGTACGTTTAGATGGACAACTAAGATTAGTTGCTTAGGCTTTAAGTTAGCTTTTAGGGTTTCTATATCTTATAAATAGTTATCATCAAAGCAATGTAAATTTGTAATGGACTTCTTTTGATTATTGAATGAAAATTTGCCTTTAGGCTTTTGAGTTGCTTGGGAACTTTTGAGTTGTTCTAGTTCTGTTTCGAGAAATTCGACTTCGATGGGATTGAAATAAATCTCATCCCTTTTCGAGGATGATCGAAGTATTTTATTCCCTACGATGGTGATGGAAGGGCCGATTTTCTTGTTATTTTGTCTATTTTGCCTCCGCTGCTACGCAACAAGGTGGTTTGAGGTTTCTAGACTTCGTCAACAGGAAACAAGGTAACTTTCTTTTCAGTAAAGAGGGTGGGAGCGAGAGTCTCCTCACTCATGCCCATTCAGTTTTCTCCGTGATAAGTGCCTGATGGGTCCCACATAGATTGGAATAAATTACTGTCTTATTTAGAGAATAAGATCAGATTTTACTAGATCTGATATATTTAGTAGCTTGATAGATTAGAATACTAATTAATCTTAGTATAATATTTATTTAGTTATTTTTATTCTTATCATAAGATCTTTCTAGATTTTTTTATGTTTATCTTGGAGTGCTTTATATAAGCACATGCTACTCTAATGGAAATCAATGAATGAAGAAACTAGTTTGAGAAATTGTGTCTTGTGCACATAGGAGGATTGATCCTTCCCTTGAAGTGGATCAAGAGGCTGATTTTCCCTCTAAGAAGATCAATTGTGTTGCGAACCAATTCGGGTTCGTAACAAGTGGTATCAGAGCCGTCGATCTTGCGTCATGGCTTGCACCTTCAGAGTTTTTGGAATCCATACGTGGAGATCTTCAGAAGATCAAAGCATCGTTTTGGAAATGATGGAAAGACAAAAACAATTTGAGAAAGGCTTGGAAAAAATGAGCTTGACGATGGAGAAGCCCTGGAAGATGAAAAAGAGGCGGTGAAATAGAAAAAGAGGAGAAAAAAAGAATGGGGAAAGAAAGCAGATAGAAGAAAAATTAAAGAAGCCACAAAAGAAAATAGCCGTTGATTTTCAATATCCTCGAGTTCAACGAGTTCGCCGCTGAAAAATTCGCCAATCATCTCGGCCCGTCCAACGCCAATATAAAGATCCTCTCCCACAGCCATCCGTGCATTAACATCCAGACCATTCCCAAAAAACGCAACGAAAGAGCTTTGACAAAAGGCTCGATGATATCAGTTTTAAAATGGAGCCGCCTAAACTCTTGATGACGACATGGGTAATGATGACTAATTACAAGAAGATGAAAGTGATACCACTTGTTAGGAACCTAGACCGGTGCAGCTGATTTGATCTTCTCGGAGGGAAGATCAGCCTCTTGATCCACTTCGAGGGAAGGATCAGTCCTCATTTGTGCACAAGACACTTTCCCAAACAATTTTCTTCATTGATTTCCATTAACAATAACATATGCTTATATAAAGTACTTAAAGATAAACATAGAAGGATCTAGAAAGATCTTATGATAAGAATAGATATAGCCAAATAAAGATTATCATAATCTAAATAGATGTTCTAATCTAACATAACTACTAAAATATATTATTCACTAAAATATCTAATTAATTTGTTCCACTCTAAGTGGGACCCATCTAGGCACCTGAATAAATGATACGTACCTAGATGGGTCCCACTTAGATTGGAATAAATTATTGTCTTATTTAGAGAATAAGATCAGATTTTACTAGATCTGATATATTTAGTAGCTTGATAGACTAGAATACTAATTAAGATTAGTATAATCTTTATTTAGTTATTTTTATTCTTATAATAAGATCTTTCTATGTTTATCTTGGAGTGCTTCATATAAGCACATGCTACGCTAATGGAAATCAATAAATGAAGAAACTAGTTTGAGAAATTGTGTCTTGTGCACATAGGAGGACTGATCCTTCCCTCGAAGTTGATCAAGAGGCCGATCTTCCCTCTAAGAAGATCAATTGTGTTGCGAACCGATTCAAGTTCGTAACACTCCGTCTCCCACTCTCCCTACTCCTATCTCAACACTTGTAAGCTAATATTCAATGAAAAAAATTCATGGTTGCCAAACATGGCCTTCATGATTCTGGTGGTAATTAAACCATTAGTCTCCAATACCTTCATCGCACCCATTGCAGTTCCAATTATCACTCCACATCTGCTTTTTTCAAGTGCTTCCAATGTTTCTTCAATCAAGCCACCGTCGGCCAAAGCTTTCTTGCCTGCAACCAGCGAATATAGCATAAACTTGTCCATACGATTCGAATATTTTGGTGCAACCCACCCATTGGTCGACAATGATTTTATCTCTCCAGCTATCCGCTGTAGACAGTTAAAGATTCAGTGAGTCAAATTCATTTTCAGTATAAGTAAAAGATGTTTTTTTTTAGCAAAGTTTAAGTAAAAGATGATTTGAAATGGATTCTAATTGAAATCACCGTTGGGAACTCATTGCAATCAAAACTTTCAATCTTGCTAATACCACTTTTTCCTTCGAGCAGGTTGTCGTAGAAAGAATCAGGGTCATGACCAAGAGAGGTCACTACTCCCATTCCAGTGACAACTACTCTTCTTTGTTTTCTTTCTTCTGTTTTCCCCTTCCATGAACCATCATTGCCCTTCCATTGATTATTAACATCCATCACTACATAAAGAAAAACGAAGGTTTGAAATCAAACGGGAGTAACATTACAAAAATTAACTTGAAAAGTAAAGCAACTTCAAATTGCATTGGCTAAAATAAAAACCTCCATTCAGTTTGATCATGAATCATAAACAGGTAATCAAACGCTGAAAGAACTCCTAGAATAACATGAATACTCATTTTTTTCCGGCTTGTGTTTATTGTAATTCAAATATAAGCAAGAACAACAGAATTAGATGAAGAAAATAATTCTGAACTCCGTATCTAAATGCACCCGAAGATTGTAAAGTTAAGAAATCCTGTGTGGACATCGACTGTGAGCAGTAAACATAATCAAATTTAGAAATAAGAGAAAAATTAATAGAAAACCAACGCAGACAAAAAAAATGAAAAAACCAAATTTACTTTCATAAGTGGCCCAAGAAGAAACACAATCACAAATTGCAACAACTTCTTTAAATTGATAGAAGAACTTGTTGGGGTTAAAATCCGGCGGTTTCCTAGAAATGAATGTTCGTTTCGAATTATTTGGGGTGTTATCTTTTGAGTCGCATTCGCCTAGAAAGTCACATTCGACGATTCTTTAATATATTACCCTAAAACATACATACAAAATAATACACAAGGAAGCCAACTGTACTCTTTTCAAATATCAGTTGAGGGGCTGCTTTGACATAAAACTATTATATATTCATTTAGTACCCATTGTGCATGGGCTGCGGTGTAAGAAAACTATGTATATAACTTATAGATTGAGTTTCTGGTCTGCTTTTGTAAAGGGACAGCCCTAATATATATACTTTTTCCGCATGTAGGTGCTGATTTACAAAGAGAAAACATCATTAAATACATTATAATAGCGTGCATAGGTGCTGATTTTTCTAAAAGAACTACTTATCTATTTATAACTCTATGCGTGTGAACTATTTTGGGGAGAAGATTATTCTCTATATCATAAACATCATGCGTATAAAAATAATTTTTTATACTATATATCATACGCATGAACTGATCACATGCATGAATTGATTTTGAAGAAAAATAGTTTTCTATACTATATAGATCATACGCATTAACTGATTTAAAGGGAAAACAATCATAAATACTGATTTATCATTCGTAAAATCCGATTCAAAAGAAACTAATCATACATGACTTAGAAAAACGGAAAAAGAGAAAAGAAAAAGAAGGAGAATAGGATTGTTAATCTTCCAGAACCTTAGATTTTCACAAGTATATATCGATTTTTTTTATCTTGTGTTGTTTCTGTTCAAACAAACCCTAGAAATTTGAACCAAGACAATGATGAGGATCCGAGATTGCTAACTGAAAAGAGCAAAAAGTGGACAACAGAACAAGATGCAGAAGTAAAAAAATGAAGCTAAAGTCCACCTTTTATAGAAACTTACCACCAGAATCGACGATAAGGACCGTGATCATTTGCAATCACGGCGCCTATCAGTGACACGTGGACCCGCCATCATTATTCGACGTAGCGTGGAACCCAATGCGCACAATTCTAGGACGATATGAATGCGTATCTTATGCACCTAAGATTAGGATTCATGACTTTAGCAATTTCCTAATAGAACGCTGCACCGAGCAGTAGAAACAAGGCACGAGGGACCCAGACTACTTCCTCGGACCAAGCACCAGACCCAAGGAAGTGGGGGACAACGTGCTGGGGCTTAAATCGAGCAAAACCACGTGCTGACATGTGTCGTTGAGTCCTCTGGAGCAAGCCCTTCAGAAGTTGTGACAGGGTTTTCCCCCCTATGAGTGTAGGACAATAGGACGAAGCTAGACCGAGAGGGACCCATCTGTGCTCCTAGTTGAATACGAGAAGCAACAGAACCTATTGGAAACGAAACAACCAACTGCAGAAAGTAGAAGAATTTCAACGGAAAATGCGAATGTTTTTCAGTTTCGAACCCAAGAAGAAGCCGTACCCGACGAATGAACGAAGTTCTTCCTCTGTTCTCTGATGGGTTTTCTTGAAAACAATCTAAACCTCTGAAACCCATTCTCGACACTTAATCTTGGAAGGAAACAAGAGCTCAGACCCACCACCTCAACGTGATCTTTACACAAAAGATATGAAGAGCTCTTGTTGAACCATTTGGTGCTTCTACGTTTCTTTGCAGACACGGTACCCAACTCGGTCCTTGAAACACAGGCAGCAAGAAAGCAGCTGCAAAGAGAAGACACAATCGCCATTGATTTTGCATGCAAGAACGAAAAAACACAAGAAGAAGTTGCTTATTCTGTTGTAGTTCTGCTAATTGGCTTTGTCTTTAAGAACTCTCATTTCAATTCGTTTCTTTTCTCTTCCTCTTCGAAGGAGATTGCGTGATAGAGGAGAAGAGAGAGGGGGATATGTTTATCAAACTCTACGAAGAAAGTCTGCAACTTTTCAAAGTTGGTGCGAGAATCCCGGAAAAGACGAGAGAATAGAGGCTTCTCTACTTCGTAGGGTATGCATGAAATCCTGTGGAAGGGTGGCCACTCGGATAAAAGGGCGAGGGTGAGGGCGAGAGCGATTCTATGCGCTGTCCATTCACGATGGGGCCCAACATGCACCGCTTTTGTTTGTTTTCGTCTGTGGATTATTTCCGCCCTTTTTTTTTTTTTTTACTTCTTGGAATTTTCATATTCCATTTCTTTTGAAGTAAAGTTGGCATAAAACAAATTTTATACTGACCCAGATTAGTGGGGAAAAATAAAATTTTAAAATTTTCATTTAAAAAAATTTAAAATTTTCATTTAAAAGTCAAATTTTATGACAAAGATTACTTTGCCCATGTTTGGCAACCATTAATTTTTTTTCCCCATGAAAAGTTAGTTTCTCAAGTGGTGAGAGAGGGTTGGGGGGTGGAGAGACTTGATAGATCATGAATGAGTAGAGGCTGAGAAGTCGCCAAAAAACATGGGAAAATAAATCATATTTTGAGTGGAGTTTTTTTGTTTCATTGTTTTTCAACCTTTCGTACCCTCCTCTCACTTAGTCGTTGCTGGAAAGGTTTTCACCCTGTACAAAATTGCTATGTGCAGCAGAACTAAAAATCGCATAGAATAAAATAATTTCTTTAATTTTCCCCTTTAGCTTAGGAATCATATGGTCTAGATGATCTGATGGTGATCGAAATAAAACATAGAAAGAAAAAATTACATTGTGGGTGTCCAAATTGATAGCCTCTGCTTGATCTACTCCTCGAACGACTACGATTGTTCCGAACGTTGTGGACCTGCAAGTTGAACCGATGGATTCCTTCCAATTGCGCGAAGGGAATTAGAATAACTTTTATTCTAATATGTGTGCTGATGATATCAGTACGTTGGATGGGAAATTTGAATCTCCAATGTTGAAGCTTTTGGTTTTCTCGAAAACTCGAAACTAGAATTGGAGAACTAGAAGTGAGAGAAGCAGGAGAAAGCTTTAGTGCGTGTTCGGCAACCCTTCTAAAGTGGTGTTTCCTATTTCTTAGGCACGAGAGACTGAAATACGCAATAAAAAATAAGAAAATGTCGTTCAGCAAATTCAGCCCACCAAGCTCGTTTCTATCCATTCCTATTTTTTAGCCCTAAAGTGATGAGATTCTAGGAAGCGACTAGGAGTTGCTTCCCTAGATTCTCATCTACATGTTTCCACCCGAGACAAGCCCATAGACCATTATGACCCATGTGGTCAAAAGACATGTAAAGGGTCCTGTCTGGTAGAATAGCCTAACTATCTCATGTCCACGGGCTATTCCAATGTGATCTTGTTCAGTGCGCAATCCCATTGCCTCACCCACTCTGCTTGCTTAGGGTTCACTACCCAAGTGACTGAGATAAGCCACTCCACGACACGTGCATGTAGGCAATACTGGTGCTGGTTGTGTACAGGATGAGATGTCCAATCTCGACCCCAATCAGGAACTTCTAAGACCTACAAAGAACCGGTATATCATATCTCATTGCTCCTTAGGACCTGTGAATCCTTGAGCATGATAGTCCTACTTTGCTAGCTAAGGACGAATATATGTGTCAAGCAAATCACACATATTCAATTAGATATTACCCAATAAATATCATGAAATGAAACCTTTATTAATATTTAGGTGACAGAATATATGAAATGTACTAACTTTTAGGTCACTTATTCTAACAGTCGCCCTCATGTCTCTCCCTCTCTAGCCGTTCGTCAGCATTAGATAAGCTAATATTACTTGGAAAAGAAATCATGGTAGCCAAACTGCCATGTTTGGGTTACCTTACCGGTTTGGATTGAAAGAAAATAATTTCCCCCAAATATATTGTTCCAGGAAAATTTTTCGTTTCAACAATTTAGAGAGAATTGATATAATTATGGCTTTTAAAGGTTCCTCTAAATAAAATTTGAACTGTTATGATTCAAATTGCTTTTTTCAGTTGTGATCAAATAATTGAAAAATAATTAATTTTGGAAAAAAATTCTTTCCCAAACTTTTTTGAAAAAGTCCTACACATGGCCTTTTATTTGGGCACAAGATTTACAAACCTCAAATGGGATTTTGCTCTTCCTTTTAATTCCTCTTTGTGACACTAAAGTATATTTTGTTCATAGTAAATGAAAAAAATATTTATATCTCATAAAAACATAACCAAAGTATTCAGATCTAAATGAAAAAGATCAAAGTACAAGCCCTTTGGTTGTCAACAAAGGCTCATCGTATAGGGAAAAATACAGAACTACCTTTTTTAATAGCATTATTCATTTTGGCATTTCCCTCTTTTTTTCTTCCTTGACCCCCTCTCTCCTATTTGTCTCACCGTAGAAACCAAGAATCTTTTTTATATTCTTCCGAGTTTCGGCCTTGCAGGAAATTTTGACCACTTGGTGAAACTGGATTAGGATTCTCCCCTAGCGAAGGGTTTCCTGATTAGAAGTCCTATTATCATGTGTATCGGTGGTTTAGGGAGCACTGAGGCTTGTAGTTTTACTTCTTATATTAAGAGCCATTTAACGTCGCATAATGCACCGGGTGCCTCCGGGCGTGCCAAAAAGTTGATGTTCGTGGTCGATCAGTGCAACAGTGTTTGTAGAGTGAAATGGAGTCTGTGGTTAGTGTAATGGCGTGCTAGCCTATCTGGAGGCAAGAAATCGGAAACTCAATTCGAGGGGTCTGACGACCGAAACGTTTTTGTCCCCTCGGATTGGATTCCAGGTGATTGAGAAGAGATGAACAACACTTCTTCTTTGGGCTCCTCTGCCTTTACACAGATGGAAAGGACTTTTTAGGTGTAGACACAACACTAAAACTAGCGATGTCGAAACACGCAAAATGTGAACGGCATGCTGACACACACGGAACGTGGACGACTCGCGATTGGTCGATGCACTCATAATGCAAACGACTCTCAGGGTCGACAGATCATCCAATTCAAACTAAACACAAGTTCGAGGGATAGTTGAATTAAAGAGAGACTCACCTGGGAAGATGAATTCATTGCTTCCTTAATTCGGAGATAAGCTACAGCTATGAAAAGTAAAGGTACAGCACTGGAAAGTAAAGATAAAATGCTAATACATGTTTGGATTTGCTTCTAGGGCCTCTTCTCGGAGACAGACGCCTCCTCATTACCCCGCATTCTCTTGGAGGGAACTTTTTGCTAACTACCCATGCTAGGCTTCCTTATTCTCGCGTCCTCCATTTTCTTGGTGGTTATCATCCACCTTCCATGATTGGCAAATGTAGTGCCACATCTTTGAATCAGTCCAACCAGATGGTGTCTTGATAATTTGATCCCACTTGACCGATTGGCTTTAGAGATAGACATGCTCTGATGGGGAAAACCTCCAATAACTACCAATTTTCTAAGCCTCAGTATATGCACGCTCCTCCACGCGTCCATCCGATGACAATGTGCCATATAGCTTCGTTAACCAAATCTAAATTAACCAATACTCGACAACTCGGTCTTTCATCACCAACTAAACCTTGAAATGGGTGTAAACATCAAGTAATTAAAAAGGAGCCATCACTCCGACTTCCGAGGAGCGTCGAATCTAAACGGGAAGTAGATCAAGCAGAGATTACCATTTGGGTAATCAATTTAGTATAATTTATTTATCCCTTACGTATTTATTATGATAAAGAATCTAGTAACTAGGGATCCTGGATTTCGGTCAAGGGATGGAAATTTTTTGTTATTTGCTTGCATCACGGCATTCCGGTGCACCTTGATCTCTTGAACGATCCGGATTTAACTAACACTTCTTTGGATACAAACGTCTCCTTGAATAGCTTTATTCGGGTAACAGCTCCTCATTACCAGATGTTTACTAGGAGGGACTTTTTGATAACGGGCTATCTCAGGCTCCCTTATTTACACATACTCCTTTCTTCAAGAGTGTCATCACGCGCCTTTCCTAGAGTGACAACTGATGCACCACTTCTTTGACCTTAGGTATAACAATGCAACGTACAACACATTATTGCCATGTGGAACATAATCTGACTGCGTCACGCCTACTCATACCCACGTTGATGTTCATATGGTTCACCATATTTCATCCTCCAATGTCCTCATATAGTCATATATCTTAATACTTTCCGCTTGCAATGTCATTCATGAGAATCTAGAGTACACCGCAAGTCCCCACACAGAAGAAAAATGAAAAAGAGTACAAAAATATAAGGGGACATGTATAAATCAGAACAGCACCCATTTTTCTAAACTTTCTTCCTCCCAAGCCCTTTCCTGAAATGAAAATGCAGCACTCTCACTTTTCTTCTACCATCTGTCACGTTGTAAGTCTGTAAGTTTCAAAGCCACCTAGCATACAATAGGAAGACTTTTAGCAATGAGAATTGAAAATAATGGAGCTTGTCATTCTCCTCTCTTCTGGCAGTTCATGACTTGAAAAACAAGACAAAAAGAGTGTAGAGGTACTGTCTCGGCCACTTTCTTGCTAGTGGTACTGGTTTTTTCCATTTCTACATTTGGGCACCCTTCTGTTTCTTACAAACATGTGAAGGCTTTTTTTTTTTTTTTTCCTCGTGAGTTTGCCGTCCACTATAAAAGGAAGCTTCAACTTTTGTTTGATTACACATGCAAGAAAATTAACTCTAACCACAGCCGTTATAGTTTTATTCAGAGGGAGTGAGGGAC
This sequence comes from Tasmannia lanceolata, assembly GCF_043159265.1. Classification (NCBI taxonomy): domain Eukaryota; kingdom Viridiplantae; phylum Streptophyta; class Magnoliopsida; order Canellales; family Winteraceae; genus Tasmannia; species Tasmannia lanceolata. Next base: position 52,489,074 of record NW_027518692.1, read on the forward strand.
CATCAATTTCAGAATGATATCCCTTTAAACGAGCCTGAACAATTTTTTTACAATCCAAACAGGACCTTAAGGACATTAGACAAAATAGGCAGCATAGCAAGCGCTAGTTTTGATTGGAGAAGAATCCCAACCTGCCCTTCCTAGCTTCAAGGTAGAGGATGGTCAACCCTAACCCAACCTGCCCGTCTCTAAGGCCATGTCTGCTGCTATGAAAAAGTTTTCCAAGAAATTTTAATTTATCAAGTCTTGAGAGAGGGCTAGGGAGGTGGGAGGAGTGAAGAGAGGGCAAGGGAAGTCTGAAAAATAAGGAAAATATAAACTCCAATAATCAGAATACAATTTGTTTTTTCCCTACTTTTTAAGCACTTCTTCCATTTTCCTCACTCATACAATCTCAAATCTCTTCATCTTCCATCCCTCCCAAGTCCTCTCTTGACAAACTAATATATTTTCATTGAAAAAAAAATTCATGGTTTTCAAACATGGCCTAATGTCTCAACTTTCAACCTAAATTCATGGTTTTCAAATCTAGTCGGGTTGGGTTCTGATTAGTCTAGAGCAAAAACAGAAAAAAATACAAAAAAATAAAATAAAAAATAAACCTAAAAGGGCTGTTTGGATACCTTGAAGGACATTTCAGTGATTGGCTCTATTGCGAGTGGAATGTCTAAACCTATGGTTATATCTCACCAATAAATTCCTAATTTTGAGGGGTAAATTGGTCATCCCATCGCCACTAATATAATTACAATTATAACCATCATAAAAAAAAGTAACTACGATAAAAACCAATAGTTGCACAATTTTCTTAAATATTTTCTCAATTCATTACATTTATTAAACTGTAGTTTGAATTAGGTTTAAACATGGGATTTAATTATTTCTCCAATACTATTTATTTTCGTATTTCCTCAATTCAAAACATTCTCAACAAGGTTTCCAGGACTTCTCATTAGCCTAATGCAAGAATGAGGACAGTGAATGGTTGCCGAACAGCACCTTAATAATCATTTTGCATATTCCCGGGACATAATTATATGAGAAAATATTAATATATAATGATAGATTAATTTTGTAAAAATCAAGTCGCTAATTTTCTTCAAGAATATTTCGACAACATATATTTCATTTTGGTGTAATCATTCATCAAGTATTAAAAGGATAACTGTAGCTAATTACTGTGCATATGTTGAGCGCTCTAAACACACTCAAATTAAATATAAAATAATAAAAAATTTCAGAGCTAATTTGTTGACCCCAATACACATACATTTCATGCAGCGTGTCAAAATAATCTTAATATTTTCCTCTTGCAATTTCATTCATGAGAATCTAGACTACACCCCCAACATCTAGAGAATGGGAACATATATCAAGCCCTTTCCTGAAATGAAAATGCAGAACTCAGACTTTTTCTCTACATCCGTCGCCTTGTAAGTTTGCAAATTACAAGGTATTATACCGACGACGAACATCATCCAATCAACCAAAAGGCAATATGACTTTTAGCATTGAGAAATGGAAATAATGGAGCCTGTCATTCTCCTCTATGCTGAAAAGTTCATGACTGTAAAAACAAGGCAAAAGGGTTGGGGAGGAAAGCATGTCTCTTTCTTGTAAGTAGTGCTGTGGTCCACGGCCTAACTTCGAACAGATATAAGATAATAAGGTGGATTAAAACCAAGAGTATTCAGGGATTCAAAGTAATAATAAACAGATATTTGGGAACCCTATTGTTTCTTGCATGGATGTTGAGTCTTTTTTGGTTTTTCGCTAAGCATTTATTCTTATTATCTTATACAAGAGGAAATATTTAAAGTGCATTTTAATAATTTAAGAGCATGGAAGGGTCATTTTCCTTTACGCGCATCTTATAAAGATCCTTCTCCTCCTTCCCAACTAGGCGTAGCTCTACCCTTTTAGCCCTCTGAAGCGAGAATGGCACTGAAAGCTCTCCCCACATTTCAATCCAGCAGACTACTCCCTTTGGGTTTTCATACAGCAGGGAATTCCAAACCTTTGAAGGTTTCCATGGCTTCTACGCTTAGATCCAATTCCAAGTGGGTTCTGCTTATTCCGTTTTAAGCATAAGAGAAGATTTTTCTGACTAGATAGATGGTAGATCTTGTCGCTTTCGGTATTTGCATTGGGAGTTAAGCTAAATTTTATGTTAGATGTTGGGTTATGATAAAACATTGTTGATCATGTTCTAACTTTTTATTCTCTTTTTTTGGATAAGATTGGTGTATCTTTGTTTTCTGATTTCTTTATCTGAGGAGTGACTTTTTATTTGGAGGATGATTGATGTATTTAGTTTTTTAAATTTTTTTCTTAAACTTCTTTGAAAGTTGGGTTAGAGTTTGTGTTTTTGTGTCTTTTGAACGCTGCCTTGTTTCTTATGAGATCCACCGATGCATGTGTGGTTTCCTCTTTTTTATTGTGTGGTATATGGTATTGCTTCATTTAAAGGATCATTCATGCATGTATGATTTTTTTGCTTCTTTGTTTAGGGGTTGGATTTAGATTTTTGTCCACTTTTTGTTCTGGAATGTGATAGAATAGGTTTTTATTTTCTCCATTTTGCAATCAATTATTTGTTTGGATTTCAATTTGTATGGAAGATGATTGATACTAATTGGTTTATAGTTTGAAATTAAAGAGGAAACTTCTTAGAAGCGTCAATTAAAGTAAACAAGAAGGGAAACTTCTTAGAAGCGTCAATTAAAGTAAACAAGAAGCATGTAATAAGCATCACTGGAAGCTTTAGATGTTTATAGAACGAGTAGCGCTGTAATAGGTTTGCGATAATGTAGGTAACAATTACAAGAAGTAAAAAGCACTTTATGACTGGTTAGAATTGAAAGTTTTACGAATATATAGTTTAACACGTTTTATTCATGTAGATTTAATGTTAAGTTTTTAGAAAAAGATCCATATAAGCTTTATTTAAAACTTAAGATAAGTTTTCAAGTATTAAATATATTTACAAAAAGCATGCTCATTTGACATTATCAAAAGGAGAAAATACTCTTTTAGAAAAATGTAGTCACCTAAATTGAAAGTTGTTAACTTACCAACTTCTCCAAAAGCTTAAGCTGTTGGAGAAAGGCGTTATTTATCTTTTATACTTTAACACTCCCCCGCACGTGTGGCCCACTTGGCAAACACGTGGCACATGTGGTCCCACTTTGGGCTGATCATCGCATGTGGATTTTTGCTATCCGAGAGGTTTGAGCTCGAGACCTTTGCTCTGATACGATGTTAAACTACCAGTTACTCCAAAAGCTTAAGCTTTTGGAGAAGTCGGTAAGTTTCTAACATGGTATAAGAGCCAAAAGTCTCGAGTTCACCCTCCCGATGTCCCCCCCAAAAAAATCCACATGCAATGGTTGGCCCAAGGTAGGACCATATGTGCCACGTGTTTGCCAAGTGGGTTACATGTGAGGGGGAGTGTTAAAGTATAAAAGATTAAATACTGCCCTTCTCCAACAGCTTAAGCTTTTGGAGAAGTCGGTAAGTTTTTAAGATTTTAGAGAAGTTGGTAAGTTAACAAGGTATCAGAGCCAAAGGTCTCGAGTTCAAACCTCCCGGATAGCAAAAATCCACATGCGATGGTCGGCCCCAAGTGGAACCACATGTGCCACGTGTTTGCCAAGTGGGCCACACGTGCGGGGGAGTGTTAAAGTATAAAAGCTAAATAACGCCTTTCCCCAACAGCTTAAGCTTTTGGAGAAGTTGGTAAGTTAACAAAAGCGAACTCTTAATTAAGAGGAAACATGTAGGAAAGATGCGGAAAATTCGCTTCCCTAGAAACTCGATTCAGAAGCTTAGTTAATCTGAAGCGAACTTTTAGGGAAGCGAATTTCCCATCCAACTAGGCAGTTCTCGGTGACTACGGTTTGAATTTGTTGAGAGTTGGGTTAGTGTTTCAGGAGGATTTTGTACTATCATGTTCCAGCAGTTTATTAACTCTTTAATTTTTTTTTCTAACCTAATTTTGTTTCCAGCAATGCATGGAATTATGTCTAGGGAAGACTGGAAATACATTAAAATTGTATCAGTATTAACATCAATAGAATATCATAAAACAAGAAAACAGATTGTTTAGATCTTCTATTTATCATTTGTTGGGCAGATGTTTTGTATTCTAGGAGTGATTCGTCACCTTGGTGAACTAATGTATTCAACGCATAGTTTTGAAACTCCCATGCGTCCGCGTCGGGGGAGTCGACTCCCTTTTACCTTGGCCGCATTCCCCATTTTGCCCTACAGAGTAAATAAAAATCCTTTGACTCTCTCCAATTATGACCACGTCAACCGAGTACTCGACCGCGTCGTGCCGAGTCGACTAGGATATTCTTCGGCTGCGTTACATGCCGCATCCACGTTTTTAAACACTGACTTCAATGCTGATGCTAGTACATATTGATGCTGTATCATCAACAAATACAAGCCACATATTGGGGCTATGAGTATGTGAGTTTTGGTGTTTCCTGCCTGAGAAAAAGGTAGAAAAGAAATTTTGTAACACTAATATCATAATAGTGGAACTTTCTTCTCCCTTGGACGTAGACATTGCCTAACCACGTAAATCCCATGTGTCTTGTTTTGCGTGTTTGTGTTTCTTGCATATCATCTTGTCATTAGTTGCACATCGAGTTTGACATCGTTTTTAGGGGAGATTAGAGATCTTAGTTGTCATCATCACTGATCAAAGTGTAGAGTAAGAATCCACCCTCAAAAGCATAACTGGAGGTAGAATCATATTCTGTTTTATGAAATTGGCCTTTGTCACAAGCCTTTCGTGGGATTAATATTTCTTTGAGTTGTCACAATACTTTCTTGTTTTTTCAAATTTTCATTCTTTATCATTATTGTTACTTTTGAAGTAACTTGAAACTGCTACTAGCTTGCAATGACTACCTTTTTTTTTCCAAATTTTCATTGTTGTTCATATTTTATTATTATGCTTCTGAGAATGAATAGGGAGGTTGAGAATCATAAGAAGCCCTTCAACACTCAACGTGAGGAACATGTTCAGATCACCCATTCTATGCCACCTCAGAAAATCGAAATCTTTAATTCCTTGCAAGATTGGGTAGACGAGAAAATCTTAGTGCACCTGAAGCCTGCCGAGAAGTGTTGGCAACCACAGGATTTCCTTCCTGACCCTGTGTCCGAGGGGTTTTATGAACAAGTTAAGGAGCTGAGAGAGCGGGCTAAGGAGATCCCGGATGATTATTTTGTCTGCTTGGTCGGGGATATGATCACGGAGGAAGCTCTTCCAACTTACCAAACCATGGCCAATACCCTTGACGGTGTTCGCGATGAAACGGGTGGGAGCCTTACGTCTTGGGCTATCTGGGCCAGGGAATGGACAGCTGAAGAAAATAGGCATGGGGACCTTCTGAATAAATATCTCTTCTTGTCTGGGAGAGTTGACATGAGACAAATCGAGAAAACAATTCAGTATCTGATTGGATCTGGAATGGTAAAATCATCATTGCCTATTGTACTTGCTGTATCATTTTCTTCAAATGCACCTATGTTTTCTAGAAACAAAACAAAGTATCAGCTTCGTCAAGTTAGTTTGTATTTGTTGGTAATATTTTCAGGCTTCTTTTGCCAAAAACTTTTATGCAACTACTTATTCCTCCACCTTCTAAATTCATATTGACTGCTACACATTCAATGAAAATATGATATTTCTGAACTAAACATGTTATTTGTAATTTCTCGAGCAATGCTTTTACTTTGTGTGCCATTAGGATATACAGACAGAGAACAACCCATATCTTGGATTCGTCTACACATCCTTTCAGGAGAGGGCTACATTTATATCCCACGGGAACACTGCTAGACATGCCAAGGAACACGGGGACATGAAACTGGCACATATCTGTGGAACCATCGCCTCAGATGAGAAGCGTCATGAGAATGCTTACACAAAGATCATGGAGAAGCTATTTGAGATTGATCCCGACGACGCGATGCTTGCATTTTACAGCATGATGAAGAAGAAGATCGCGATGCCTGCCCATCTGATGTATGACGGCCAGGATGACAATCTGTTCGAGCACTTCTCATCTGTTGCTCAGAGGTTGGGGGTTTATACAAACAAGGACTATGTGGACATAATTGAGTTCCTGGTTGGGAGGTGGAATGTGGAGAAACTAACTGTACTTTCGGCCGAGGGGCGGGAGGCCCAAGATTACCTTTGCAGGTTGGTACCAAGGTTCAGGAGGATGGAAGAAAGGGCTCAAGGGAAGGCTAAGGACACACCCACCATGCCTTTCAGCTGGATTTTCAACAGAAAAGTGAAGCTGTGAGAGAAGCACTTCTCCTAGTAATCTTATGAAATCGTAGCATTTCTCTACTTGTAATCAGTTGCTCTATCTGGGTTTTCAAAATTTTCCTTTTATTTCTATGTTACTTTACCTAGTTGTGCTGAGGAGAAGCGTCGAGTGTGGTCAGATTTTATAGATGCTCTTTTGCTTCAGGATATAATGATATAATCAGATGAGCATATAGGGTGGGAGTTGGCAGATTGGAAAGTGTTCTCATTTAGGCTTGTTTTCTGAAGTTTATGTAGGATTTTACTACTGTATTTTAATTGTATGAGATGAATATAATTGCAGAGCCCAGTACCCATCTCCTTAAGATCCTTCTCTCTTAAACTATGATTTTACTTTTAGTGCATGTTTGCATGGAAACTCATGAGATCTTCATTGACGACAACCTGCAACACTTGTTTAACAGTGAATACTTGTCTCTAATTCTTGGGAACCTATGTAATGTTTGGAGTGTTATTGATAGTGATTTTGTTGATCGGGATTTTTGCTATGGTGGGTCATTATTAGATGATCTAGTGGCTGTCTCGATCAATAATGGATGCGGATATTGGTACATTGGCCATTTTTATTTTTTGAATGATAGTCATTAAATTAAAGGGACCGAAATGGTCAAAATACAACAGAGAGATACAAAAACAGGAAACAAAAGAGAGGGCAACAAGAAGAGAAGAAATCAGGGTGGAAGATGGTCAAACAAAGTGAGCTCAATACTTATCACTCCCGTCTAGCAAGACCGTCCGCGACTTGATTAGCTGACTGACGGACGTGATTGAAGACCAGAGAAGAAAATCCAGACCAATCAAACATCTCATCAAAGAGTCTATCAAATCTGCATGGATGAGAATGCGTGTCTCGAAGCCACCTAATAACATTCAATGAATCGCCTTTAACCACCACATTATCTACCCGATCTCTAACCAGTAATTTTATCCCTTGGTGGACTGCACAGACCTCCGCCTCTATCACATCAGCCACCCCAATAGGACGGGCAAAGGCCGAAATAGTCTCTCCCAAATCATTACGCAATACCCCTCCAATATCAACCGGCCCCGGATTGCCCAAGCTCGACCCATCAAAGTTTAGCTTCATAGCACCATTAGCCGGGGGCACCCACTCTTCAAATACTTTTTGCTTAATTTCCAAACTAGTAAATACCTCTCTCCCTCCTTCCCTCAAGTTGAAAGTAGGAATGAAGCTAAATGACGGGAGGGCTTTAACCCAAGATATCACTAAAGCTATCACTTTACGGGAGAGGAAAGCAGAAGGTCTTGAGCTCCCCTTAAACACTCTTGCATTCCTTTCCTTCCACAGAACCCAAATGGTAGCCAAAAAGGATACATTCCATAGTATTTTGCCTCTCTCCTTCCATAGGGCTAGAGACCAAGCCTGAACCAAATTAATAATTTTTTCTGGGAACACCCACAACAAGCCAAATCTACACAACTTACTCCATACCTCTCTAGCAACTTTGCAATGATTGAAAATATGATTTAATGATTCACCTGCCTCAATGCATAATGCACAATGATCCACTATTAGCATCTTTCTCTTTCTTAGGAAGTCCATCGTCTGAATTCTTACATGATGCCGCCCATCCAAAGGATAGGCGGAGCTTGGATATCCCACACTCTAGCTACCTCGGAAGACGCAAGGCATGTCACTAGATTATGGCAGAAAGATTTAACTGAAAAGTCGCGCGATGAGTTCCAGATCCACACCCTCTTGTCTTCACCATCTTGTTTAATGAATTCCTTTTCCAAAATCTCCAAAAACCTAGCAACAGACTGAAGCTTCCGATCAAAGAAATTTCTCTTGAAATGAGCTCTCCAAATAACGACGCCTTCCCTATTTTCCGTATGATCCTTCACAAAACCGTTCTTAAACAAAGTTGTTGCATATAAATTCGGAAACATATCCTTTAGAGCACGATCTGCACACCATTTTTCAAGCTAGAATTGAATTCTATCACCTTCACAAACTCTGGAACTTATCCCTTCTGAAAACAGAAAGCTAATGTCCAGAATATCCCTCCATACCATCAGTGACCCGGGGAGGCCCCATATTTTACTTCTATTACTTTGACCCATAGATAAGGGGTTTCCTTGCCAAACCTCCAAAGCCATTTTTCCCAAGAGAGCCATATTCGTTTCCCTTATTCTTCTAATGCCCAAACCATCGCTTTTCTTCGGTCTACACACCTTTGCCCACTTAACCAAAGGAATTCCCTGCTTATCTTCTGTGCGCCCCCATAAAATGCGCCTTTGAATATGTTCTATCCTTTTCACTACACTCATGGGACATTTGAAATCAGACATCTGATAGATAGAAATGTTAGCAAGGACCGCTTTAAAGAGTGTGATTCTTCCCCCTCTAGAGACCAGATTTCTCTTCCAAGTATCCAATGTGAGGCCATCATTCAAGAAGAATATCTACATACAAGAATCATTAAGAAGCAAAAATTACAAAAAATCCATAAGCTTGTGTATTTGTTTGCCTTTTAACGCCATAAAAATTCCAAAATCCTCCACAAAAGTCTTGATAACACTCCTCCCCTAACTTTGGAGAACAGAATAGCTGATTGAGCAAGCTATCTCGGTACGAGAGAGCGAATGATACGTGGTACTGTTAACTAAATTATGTATTTCTTCATAGTTCTATAAAAAAATATAATAATTGCAACTTTTCAAGTAACTTCTTATGTTATGAATGAGTGGCTGGTCCTGGCTTTGCAAATTCACGAGCTCACTAGTAGAACTCTAGATGGGAGAGTTACTTCTGATATAGGGTTTGTGGTTTGTCACATAACTGGATCTTGTTGATGGCAATGTTTATCTGATGTTCCTAGATGTGGACCCTGGTCGTGGACTTCTTGTCTATTACAAAGATTGTCAGTTATCAAATTTTTTTTGGGTTTCGTTTGAACCAATCAAGCATAATATCTGAAAAATATAACAGAAGGCATAGGATAAAGGTGATCAATCCATCAATAAAAGAGAATGATTTTGATATGAACATATGAAATGAAAACTACATTTAAAAAAATCAAAGATCTTTTCTTACAGGTGATAGAATTCAGGCATGGGATAAGTTTGGACTCTTCATAAAAATTTATCAGTTTTAGAGTTTTAGCTTGGGTGGTGATAAATTTGCACCCCCCTGTAGGATAATTCGTACCGCTGTAAGCATTAACAGAATGCCACATACCCTCCTTTACAAGGCTGCGAATTATCCTATAGGGGCTGCGAATTTATTATCACCCTTAGCCTTTAGGTCGAATCAGATGAACGCTACTGATATTTCCAACACCATTTTTTGATAACGACTCAAACTCACCTTGTCTTTTCGTTTTTAATTCGCTGGCAAAAGCTATTACAATTCCAAAAAAAAAAAAAAAAAACCTCTAGGCATGCAATTAAAAAGGAAAAGACAACGTGAGTTTGTGTGGTAGTGCAAATATCATTATCCTAAATGAAAGAGACATTTCATATGGGGTGCGGGCGTGAAGTATACATTTTTCATTAGAGTACAATGGGCCAACTCATAAGATGATCCAAGCTGTTCATTTGTTGGGTCACAACGAAAACAGGCTGCATCCAAGGTTTAGGATCATCTTATAGAGATGATTTTCAGAGTACTGCCTATTTAGGGAACAGATATCTGCACTACCACACTTTGATAACGAGACAAACAACCCTTGTCGTTTCTTTTTTAGTTGGTTGCTGAGAGCTTTCTAGGAAGCGAAATGATATGGAGACCGAGAGTCCACGGACCTCCAATGAGAACATGCCATGTGTTAAAAAAAATTACTTTTTAAGATTTCCCTAAAATTAAGGGTGGCTCACGTCACTTGTGATGTTGTGGCGTGAATAGATTTGTGAGGGGGCTGATAAATTTGCTCTCTCTCAACGTTTTGATGGCCTAACACCTGAATTATTCAGATCTTTAAAAAGGGTAGGCCCGACCCAAACTTTGTCTCACAATCAGTATTCCACAGGGACGGTGTAGGAATTCGCTCCGGGGCAAACAATGATTTTTATACAAAATTCAGTACATTTTTATGAGATTTTATACGGTGTAAGCCCTTCTAGTCCCGTATTTTTCAAAAGGTACTGTATTGTCCACATTGTAGGATGATCCAAACCATCCATGTGGTGGAACACAATGTAAATAGGTTGTGCCCCAAAGTCATTTCCATAGGATATCCTAGCCCTCCAACTAGTTTGGGACAAAGGCTTGTTGAGTTGAGTTGAGTTGAGTTGAGTTGAGTAGATCCTAGCCCTCCAATCTATAGAGGTTTCCATAGGGCTAGGATCATCCTATGGAAATGATTTTTGGGGCACAACCTATTTACCTTGTGTTCCATCACATGGAAGCTTTGGATCATCCTATGATGTGGTCCATACAATACTTTTTGAAAAATAAGGGACTATAAGGGCTTACACCATATAAATTCTTCATTTTTATAAAGTTAAAAAACCAAAAGATTTAAATTTACATAAGAGCATTGTAAAATATTTCAAAAAAGCCCTACGAAGAAGATATGAGCTATTTTAATTTTCTATGGACTTTGACAAAACTTCACATAGAATAATAGCATTCATATCCGAGCAAATACTGTTTACTCGGATTAACGAGGTTCATGAGTCGGATGAGGTTGAAGAAGACATTGATTTTCTGGTTTCGGAACAAACCATCGTTCGTATGAAGTAGTTGGAGGTTGCTAATGGTAGTAGGGCACCTGATGTGAATGTGGTTAGATCATCTAAGTGCTATGCTGAGGAGATTTTTGTAGGCGGTATTCATATGCTGTAGCGTTCTAATGTTAGGCACTCGTCGATGAGCTGGAAAATATCTAATTTTGAGGGTTCTTCAAAGACCTTCTGCTGTCGTGACATATGGGATATGGCTTCAGATGCCGGTCGATGGGGGAAAATGTTCCAAGGGAGACCCAATCAAAACCTCTCTCCTCTTGTAAAAGGGGATTATCTTGCAATGAACTATGGCAATCTACCACAGCTGGAGTTGGGGGTTCATAGCTCCTGTGACATGCCTGAAGAAGGTACGAATTTTAATTTGGCTTTGGCTAATGAGGTTTTCTGCTTTTGTGGTGATGTGCAGGATATACCAGTGGGCATTAGAAATTACAATAGTCCGGTTGGCAATATGATTTCCAAAGATCATGGTCCATTCTCTTTTGTGCATCCATTAATTGTTTCTGATGTAGTATCTGACCTAGAGCGTTTGAATCCGGAAGATAACTCTGTCTTCATCGATTCTGGTAGTCCTATCATTGAGAATAATCAGTTCTTTTTAGAAGGGGAGAAGGGGAGAGGGGGATATAGAGTTTTCCGTGAACCACACGATTGGGATTTGCCATAAACTTGGTGTGAAATATCATGGGCCAATGGAGGAGTTCCGAGAGATGATTAGATCTTCGGAGATTAGGGACAATAGTAGGGTTGGTAAAAATTGGAGTTTTTCGATTGAGACATCGAAGAAAAAGCTAAGGGAGCTTGCAAGGTTGAAATCAGAAGTGAACTATGGTGAGATTCTAGTCGGGGAGGAGTCTATGGTTGCTAGTTTGGGAAGCAAAAAGAGTGCTACGAAGGGGAGGAAGTCGGCCAAATTTGTTTCCTTATGAAGATGCTATCTTGGAATGTTAATGGGTTGGGATCTTTGGAAAAAGGGCTCAAGTTAAAGGTCTTGTTAAAAAATTGAAGTCGGATCTTATTTGTATTAAAGAAACTAAGATGGGGATAATTGATAGAAACGTTATTAAAAGCCTTGGTGCAAGATCGGAATGGGGATTCTCTTTTGTCGAAGCTATTGGTGCATCGGGGGGTATCTTAGTAGCTTGGGATGAATCTTGTTGGGTAATGTCTGAGGAATGGAAGGGTAGATTTTCAATTTCCATTGCCCTTCGTAGGGTGGAAGATGCTTCTATGGTGTTATTTTCTGGAGTTTATGGTCCTTCTGCATGGGCAGATAAGGGTTTATTATGGGAAGAATTAAATGAAGTTAGGGAAAGTTGGTCTTATCCTTGGTGTATTGGGGGGGATTTTAATGAAATTAGGTTTGTTTGTGAAAGACTTGGTTGTCGAAGATCTAACTTAAACATGGTTGCATTTGCTGATTTCATTTCAAAGCATGATTTAATAGATCTTCCTCTGTCTGGAGCTAGGTTTACTTGGAGTAGAGGTGAAAGTGCTACTAGGATTGATCGTTTCCTCATTTCTCCTGGTTGGATGGATTTGGTTCCTGAGGTTTACGAAAAGGCACTTATTCATTCAGTTTCTGATCATTGTCCCATTCTCTTGGATCCTAGATTGGAATCTTGGGGACCCCCTCCATTTAGGTTTGAAATTGCGTGGCTTAAGATTCCTGACATGGAGGAGAGATTGGGTGAATGGTGGGAATCTCATAAGTTTGTGGGTCCTGTGGATGTGGTTATAGGACAGAAACTTCGACATGTTAAGAAAAAGCTGAAGGAATTGGTGGCGGAAAGAAGATCAGCAAACTCTAGTAGGAAGATGTGGTTAGAGAATAGAATTGGAGAGTTAGTATTGTTGGAGGATTCAGGGCTAGGAAGTGTTATCTCGAGAGAGGAGTTGGGGAGAGTAAAAGAAGAGCACAAAGGTATGTTGTTACATGAGAAAATTACTTGGAAACAGAAGTCGAGAGTGAGGTGGTTACATGAAGGGGATAAAAATACGGCTTTTTTCCATGCCATAACAAGTGCCAGAAGAAGGAGAAATACGATTGAACCTTTAGAGGATAATGGAAATTTTGTCTCGGGAAAGGAAGCAATTACAAGTGTGATATTAAATTTTTATACATCCTTGTATTCGTCTGAGTGTATCACTAGACCTCTGCCGGATAATCTGGAGTTTAGTGAACTGAGTATGATCCAGAGTCATTCATTGGAAAAACCTTTTGAGGAGGAGGAGATTAAAAAAGGTGTCTTTTCCTTATGTAGAGATAAGGCCCTAGGACCGGATGGTTTTTGTTTAGCATTCTTTCAGTCTTGCTGGTCGTACGTTTCAGGGGACCTGATGAAATTTTTTGATGAATTTCATAAGGGTTTGATACTGGATAAAGGCACTGGGGCAACTTTCATAGCTCTTATCCCAAAGGTTGCCGGTGCGTCCAAAATATCTGAATATTGCCCTATAAGCCTGGTGGGTTGCCTCTATAAGGTACTGGCAAAAGTGTTAGCAGATCGGCTTAAGGTGGTCCTTCCATCTATTATCTATGATTGTTAAAGTGCCTTTGTTGCTAATAGGCAAATTTTAGATTGCTCATTAGTAGCAAATGAGGCAATAGATTCATATCTTAGACTTGGTGTCGGAGGCATATTGTGCAAATTGGATATGGAAAAGGCCTATGTGGAATGGGAGTGTTTGGATTATTTGCTTGGTAGAATGGGGGAGAAAGGTGGAGAGGATGGATTAGGAGTTGTGTATCGTCTGCGTGGTTTTCGGTTTTGATTAATGGGTCCCCAAAGGGATTCTTCAAGTTATCTCGAGGACTAAGGCAAGGGGATCCATTATCCCCTTTTTTGTTTGTCATTGTGGCTGAGACTCTGAGTAGGTTGATGTCAAACGGTAGTGGGTTGGGATTATTTAATGGTTTTAAAATTGGAAGTGAGAAGGTTGAGGTTTCTAATCTTCAATTTGCTGATGATACTCTCCTATTTTGTGAACCGGAGTTAAATCAAGTGCTGAATTTGAAATCTTCCCTAAGATGTTATGAGCTTATTACTGGTCAGAGATCCAATTTCCACAAGTCTAGATTGTACGCTCTAAACATTCAACAGGAAGAAGCCTTACATTTGGTTGATATTCTGGTTGCTAGTTAGATCACTTGCCATCCACCTACTTAGGCCTTCCTTTAGGGGTAGGGAGACCTAATAAATCCTTGTGGGATCCCGTGGTTGAAAGAATTGAAAGGAGATTGGAGACGTGGAAAAGGAATCTTGTTTCCAGAGGGGGTAGACTTGTGTTGGTCAAAGCGGTGTTGGCTAATATTCCCATTTATTTTCTGTTAGTGTTCAAATGTCCGGTTAGTGTTGTATTGCGGATTGAACAAATTCAACGTAGATTTCTATGGAGAGGTAATGACGAGAAGAAAGGTATTTCTTTAGTGAGCTGGGAAAAGGTGTGCCTCCCTTTCAAGAATGGAGGTCTGGGTATTAGAGGAGTAAAGGAATTTAACCATGCTTTATTGGGGAAATGGTTATGGAGATTTGGGGAAGAACAAAGTCAAATGTGGGTGAGGGAATTAGTAGTAAATATGGTTGTTTACCGGGGAAGTGGGAATCTGATAACCAGTTCAAAGAACAAGGTCTGACGGTATGGCGTGACATCTTTAAAATGTCTCATGGTTTTAATTTGAGTATCAGGTTTAAAGTCTATGTGGGGGATAGGATCAAATTTTGGAGTGATGTGTGGTGTTTGGATGCTCCTCTTTTGGTTTTATTCCCGGATCTATATAGAGTAGCTTCTTCGAAAGAAGCTTTCGTTAGTGATTGCTTTGTCCGCAATGGAGGTGGTATAGTTTGGTCCCCGGTATTTAGAAGGAATTTCTTTGATAGGGAGTTAGAGTGGGTTTCTCGGTTTCTTAAACTTCTAGATGGATGCTATATCAAGAGGATTGGTTTGGACAAAAGAGTATGGACTGCGGAATCTTCTCGTATCTTCTCTGTCAAATCTTTCTACAGTTTTTTGGTGCCCGGTGGTGTATCTTCTATCTCAGCCAAGGTTTGGAAATATCATTGCCCGCCTAGAGTTTGTATCTTCGGGTGCGATTAACGTTTGATCTGCTGCGTTAGCACACCTGGTCAAAAATATCCCCTCCCCAAGTCATCCGTCGAAAAGAGTGTGAAGAATTCTATCGTCTAGGCACACATGGGAACCTCACGCACCTCCCACCAGACCACTATAGCAAACACATGAAAATACTTATGTCACTGCATCAAACTCCTAAAGAGGCATCCTTGCTTTTGTAACAAATCCAGGGTGCACCCATCCATGTCCATAACTTAGTGTGCATAAACTAGCACCTCAGCCTAGCTTACGCCCACACTGAAACTAGACCGCGAACACTGCCAGCAAAGGAAAACCACCTCTCCAGCTCCCCTAGCGTCGGATGAGCCACCCAAGTATCACCTCATGTGAAGGCACTAAGAACCGTAGACTTTCCTTACCCGTGACACCGGAATCCCCTCCAAATGTCGACATACCTCTCGATATAACAACCTCATATGAGCCCGCGCCCAACGGAGGCTCCGCCATGCCCTGACCACCTAAGCCTCCACCCAATGGACAGGAGCAAATCACCAAAATACATAAAAACAGACACATCTAACGTCGAACGTCTTCCCTCACCCCCAACCCCAAGCACCAGATCAGTATCTCTCACATTCTCGATGGTCAATGCGTCCCTTGAAATTGGTGAACTTGCCTGCTCATATTTTTTTTTCTTGGAAAAATATGTGCATCCATCATGTAAGAACCTGATAGTGAAAACCAAAATACTAAATCTTTCCACAACCACCTATGTTCAAGAACTAGCTTTAGTACTTGGTTTCAACAAGAAAGCCTAAAACTGATACCAACAGCAAAGAAACTTCTCTACAGTTTTCACCAAATGCTGCAATTATTATCCAAATCCAGGAACCAAATTTTTAACATTGTTTGAAAAATATATCCAGAACCAATGTTCAACAACCTAAAAAAGAAAGAAAGAAACCATTCTAAACTTACAAAGAAAAATCCATATTGTTTGTACAATGCAGCCAAAACCCGAGATACCAATGCAAAATAGTGATTTTCGACATTTCTGGATCAATATAGCAAAAACCAATCTAATAAAAAAGACACCACCTTAATTCAGAAATTAAAACTTCTAGATTGTTAGAACAGGATAGTGAGCAGCAAAGCTTTCTAAGCTTTTGAACCAATACAAGCAGAAACCCTATTATTACAAGGTAGATGCTACAACAACCACCCGAATTCAGGAACAGAAATTTCTACATTGATTTAACAAAATACCCAGAACCCAGACGCAGAAAACAAAATAGAGAGACATACCCATATTAATATGACTAGGTGACGAGAAAACCAAAAAATGAAATGACAGAAGAGAGGTTTTATCTTACTTGAAACTTGGGCACTAACAACTGGAATACTGGAATTGTTCACACAGTTATTTATGTCTTCTTGCCTCCTCCTTCTGTCAAAACATTCGTATGCGCATTTGAAGTAGGCTTGCTGCAACAATAATTCAAGCAAATAGAAGAAAATGCTATCATGTTAAACCCAATAAAAGAAAAGTCTTTTATAAAACAAATGATAAAGAGAATGAATTCCAAAATAACTGAAAGTTAAAGAAATAAAAACGACCAAGAGGGTATGTGAATCGATGAATCTTAAGAGAAAGAAGAAAATCCCACATTGATAAAGATAGAAGATTCCCCAAAAAGTTTTAGAGAAGGAAGGAAACAAAAAAAGAAAGAAAGAAAAACCTGAAGGTTGAAATTGACATGGTCCTGTATTTTTGAAAGTTGATTTTGGGCTGCTACATTAACTTCATTCAGTTTCCTTTTCAATCTCTCCGAGACTATGCGTTCTTCAGCTGCTGCTATGTGATTCATCTCTCTCTCTCTCTCTCTCTCAACAAAAGAGGGGAAAACCAGGGTTTTAGGTTACGGTTGCCAAAAACTCTCACAAGCCATTATCAGTGACCTTTGAAAAAGGGACTGATATAAGGCCGACCATGTTTTAATAATGACACGAACTCTCCTTGTTTTAATATGTTTAACTAGCTGTCCAGGCTATAACTATTCCCAAAAAGCTCTCGACAGCTGGTAAAACAAGGTAAGCTCGTCCCATTATCAAGAATATGGTCCCATGGATATCAGTAGATATTTAAAAATGCGAAAGCGAATAGCATACAGTCCACCCCTGGATGTGGGGATATCAATTTGTTGGTCCCATAGGATATTTATGCACAATCAAGACCATTGATCTTATGGAACATCGTCAGGCAGCCCATGTGGTCCTGGTCCATCCCAAACGAACATCACGTCTAATATAAAATCAATGGTTTATGTTTTCTTAGCTCCGTTTGGTTGGGAGTTTTAGATTTTCTAGACTTTTGTTGGAAAATAGGAGAAATTCCCCGTTTGGTTGTTTATTTACTGCGTCATAGTTGTGGGGATTTAAATACTCACGGGAATTCTCCAGGCAGAATTCTATTCCTCTGGAATCCGGTTGACTTCTTTATTCCACTACTCCCCGGGAGATGGAAAAGTAAAGATACAAATGCTAATATATGTTTGGATTTAGTTCTAGGACCTCTTCCTTGGAGACAGACGCCTCTTCTATAGTTTCATTCGAGTAACCGTTCCTTATTACGCCACGTTCCTTTTTGGTAACTACCTATAATGGCTTATCTCAATCTCACATCCTCCATAGTCCAGGTGGTTATTATCCACCTTCGCCATAGATAATCCAGTAATCTAGGGATTATGGATTAAGAACAAGGGAAATTTTTTGTTTTCCATATCTCCATGGCCTCTTCCACTGCGCCTGGATACTAAGTTGGACCAACAACAATCACATTACACACTCCAGCAGGGTGATCAATAAAGATGAAAATGTCACCCATCCATAAATTTACACTCTTTTTGTAATTACTTAGCCTTTTACCCTTAAAAAAATGTATCTAGTATTTCTTATCACATATTCTTATTTTTTATAATTATCATTTTAAAGGAATTTTACCTTGTACACATTAGTCTGCGATTTGATATTTTAGGATAGGATAAAAGACTCTAGGGTTATATAAAATATCTAAAAATTTCATTGGGTAGTATAAAAAATCAAGACGAATGAAAAGTGGGGCCCTATAGTCTTTTACCGTTTGAGTTGGCAAGATGAGAGATGACAATGAGTCAGACCGAGATGACCCCGAGTGAGACTGAGATGCCCCAAGGGGTGTCAATGGATCCACTTCAGGTCGGATCCACCTATGTCACAGTCACGATCCATTCAAATTCCTTATCGGTCGGATTGTTCATCGGATCCTACTTTCCATGTCATGATCACGATCCATTTTAATTTGGACCGTCCATCGGAGTGTCCTATTATGTCCCACTAAGCTAAGTAAACAATTAATTTTTTTAAGGTGAGCAATTTAACAGCTTGAAGAGATGTCAATGCAGAGGGATCGATCTCGTTGATGACGAGCTGCAGAGGAAAGAGAAATCAGTACCTTATATCTGAGTTTTTTATGTTAAAAAATGAAATGGAATAAAAACCTAAAAGCTTCCTAGGGCAATGTAAGATCTACGAACGAGGGAGTCTCTCTCAATGGAGTCCTCTTGAGTTTCTTGTCTTCTTGAGAGAGATTGGGATTTGGGATCGTCGTTGTTTTTAATGGCAGTTTGGGTAGCCAAAAGAACAAAACCCTAAAACCCCTCTCTCTTTTCCTTCGTGAAAGTATGAAATGAAACGATTGAAATAAGTGAAATTGCATTCCCGTCCGATTCATTAAGTGGTTAGAGAGGTTTTGACCAAAATACCCTTCATAGAACGGTTAGCATTAACAAAATTTGGAGGGTATTTTTGCCAAACATTTTGGATTGCGACTATCCAATGGGCATCTGTGGTATGCCCATACCCAATCTGAAATTTTTCGGATCCCAGATTTGATGATCCAAAATATGCCCATGGATCCTATTCATATGTTTAGATCCTGTTCATTAGCGTTCGGATTCGGACGATCCATAGGACCGTCTGGATCCATTGACACACCTAGATGGCCCTAAGTTCTTCTTTTTTACATTTCCAGTGTTTTCCATTTTTTCCAGCGCCTTCCATTTTTTCGGCCTAATTCTTCAATTTTTTCCTTCTTCTTCACATTCTTTTCCATTTTTACAACAACTTCTATATTTTTTTCGGTATTGATTCTTCTTTTTTTCAATCCCTCCTATTCTTTTTCATTTTATTAACGCCTTGTATTTTTTCCCTTCTTCTTCCTCTTCTTTTCCATTTTATCCGGTGCCTTTCATTTTTTTAGACGCCGATTCTTCTTTCTCCTTCTTCTTCATCATCTTTTTTCCTTGTTCTTCTTCTTCTTTTTCTTCTTTTTCTTCCTTTTCCTCTTCTTTCTTTGAAGTTGCAGAGATAAAAAAAAAACTGAAAAAAAGAAGAGAAAGAGAAGACGACTACGTTTTGGTGTGCTTTTTCTGCACTCGAGGGCAAAACCGTCTTTTGGGCAGTAAAAGACTATACAACGACACCTTTCAATCACCTTGTATTTTGGTAACAGCCAAGGAAATCTATTTCGGTACCAGCCAACGAAAATTCCAGAAATTTCTCCCTAGTTTTTAAATGGTGCCCGACCGTCAAGTACCGTCAAATCGGTCGATATTTGATCCAACAGAAGCCCACATTTTAAGAGGCTGCTGTTGGATCAAATATCAAGGAAGGTGCTTCCATCGTACCACCTTCACAGGACTCAACGGTTGACCCCCATATAATTTCTCTTTTACCCAATCCTAGAGTCTTTTATCATCTAGGATAAGCAACTAATTAAGGCTTAATGTTATTTCCGGCAGAGACCAAGATACCTTCAGACAATGCCGGCATAGTTATGAATGTTTGACAGTTCTTTGGGTTACCACTGCAAGTGCTAATTTTCTCATGTGTGATTCTTTTTCGCCATTCTAATACTTCCAATGTCAGCAAAAAAAATCCCATTTTTGGGAGTGCAGGCTGATTGTAGGATCATTTCAAGAATGGGGTTGTTACGTGCCTAATCGGCCGTAATGCAAATAAACAAAATAGAAAATAGAAATGACGGGGAAAGAGGTTGATTCGATGCAACCGGAATTAGATTATAACTACCCATATGCGCCATAGTTATATGCACAAAACAGGGGTACACATCACCGATTGGATTGGATGGTAAAGCAGAAGAAATAAAAGACTGATGCGTTTTAAACGACGGAAATGAAGGCGAAGACACAAACACTACATCGGAACAACGAGCGGATAAAATCTTCCTTCTGTTTCTTCTTTTTATTCTTTTCCCTTGGATCACTCCCAAGCAAACAGACAGCCTTTAGTGCAGGTAGAGAACTAACACACACACAAGTAGACTTCTCTAACGTTAAACAGAAATGGACAGAGTTTATCTAATTAAACTTGTTCCGGTACCAGAAAACACCCTTATCCTTGGTCCCCTCATCGGCCTCAACGTAAATGCACTCCTTGGCCTCCCTAAACATGGCCTTATATATACGCATGGCATCAAACTGGTAATACTCTCCCAATATGGGCTTGATCGCCTTGGTGGCTTCCATCACATTGTAATGCGGAATCATGGCGAACAGGTGGTGCGTCACATGGGTGTCTGTGATATTGTGGAAGACCTTGTCCAGGATACCGTAATCCCGATCAACAGTGGCGAGCGTGCCCCTTAGCCAGTCCCACTCGGATGAGTCGTAATGTGGAAGTGCCGGGTGGGTATGCTGCAGGTACGTGATGAGAACCAAGAACCCGTTCGCAATCAGCAATGGGGCACCATAGACGCAGACAACCCACCTGAGTCAGCGACTCGCCCCGAGTCGGAAGAGGAGGGCTAACAAGGCGAGGACGCCGACATTGGAGATGAATATCTGTAGCCGTTCCTTGTTTGAGTAGATGGGGCTGTAAGGGTCATAGTGACAGGCGAAGCGGTCGTACTTCCGGCCGGAGATGTTGAAGGCTAGGTATAGGGGCCAACCTAGGGTGAGAGTGATGAAGAGTGTGAGGAAACGGCCGGGAGGATTGTGGAGGTATTTAGAGAAGCTGGCGAGCTCGGATTTGGGCTTGTGGACAAACACCTTGTCGCTTTCAAGGCTACCAGTGTTGGAGTGGTGACGACGGTGGCTGTATTTCCAAGAGAAATAGGGGACCAGGAGGAAGGAATGAAGGAGGAAGCCGACAATGTCGTCGAGCCAGGTGTAGTTGGAGAAGGCGTGGTGGCCGCACTCGTGGGCGAGGACCCAGAAGCCGGAGAGGACGCAGCCAAGGGCAGTCCAGTAGAGGGACCAGGCGAGGTAGGAGAGAGGGGGAGGGAGGAGGGAAAAGTAGGTGGGGGTAATGTGGTAGAGGACGGCGGAGATGGTCAGATCGGAGAGGACTTAGGCAAAGGAACGGACGATACTGCAGTGGAAGCAATGGGGAGGGATGGCTTTCTTCAATTGGGTGAGGGTGAAGGGAGGTTTTGCATAGGGGGCTCGGTGGAGAAAGTTTTCCTTCTTGTGGGGGGCGGACATTCTGCCGCTAGTGCCCATAGTCGCCGCTAGCTGTTAGTGGTTAGATCTTCAAGAGTTGTAGAGACATGTGCTTCTTGTCCACCATAAAATGCACTGTTCTTGAATGAATCCGGACTACGATATTTTCTTAATGATACTGCATGTCAATTAGTTTGTTTTGAACTCGTGATTTTTGCAAAAGAATTCTACTGCTAATTTCATGAAGATTGAAGAGTAATGCTATGGAAACCGAGAGTGGGACCTAAAAGGGGACCAAACAAGTACTGATTCACCCCACAAAATCACAAGTGATGTGAGCCAGCCCTTAATTTTAGGGCAATCATCAAAAAGTAATTTGTTTGAACACATGCCATGTTCTCATTGCAGGTCCCCTCTAGGTGGTACTCTCGGTCTCTCCGTATCATTTTCCTATGATGAATGGCCTCATAAACACATAAAGGTAGTACGATAAAGGTACCACAGTAGATATTTGATCCAACTGCAGCTCCTCAAAAAGTGAGCTGTTGTTGGATCAAATATCAACGATGGGATGATGAGTATGCCTTCATAAGGCCTTTCAACTACAACTATTAAATAAGTCGTAAATTTCTAAGGCAGGGATTTGATATCCACACGACCAAGTTTTGATAAATACCGTCCCCGCAGTATCTGTATTCTTTTTTTTTAGGAAAAATTGCCAATGGTGGGCATCAAAATACGAGAATTGCCAACGGGGGACACATTTTTGAAAAATTGTTAAAGAGGGTTGATAACCCCCTTTTTAGAGTTTGATAACCCCATTTAGAGCGTTGATAACCCTTTTTTGTCCCTCTCTAATAATTTTTCAAAAGTGTGTCCCCCGTTGGGAATTTGCGTATTTTGATGTCCCCCATTGGCAGTTTTTCCTTTTTTTTTTAATCCGAGGATGGAAGGTTCAAATGAAGTTATTTAGAAGAAAATTTAGACAGAAAAGGGTGGAAAAATCACTTCCCAATGGGAGGGGAATTCAGGAGATGGAAAAAGCAAGGTGATTGTAAAATTTCCACCGTGACGTTTCTTTGGTTTTGTTGTCGTTTCCAATAAACATGGGAAGGTAATGAGACATATAGAATGTGTTGTGTTACCATGAAAAGATAGTTTGTAACTACCTATAAAAAAAAACTATAGTTTGTAACTGTGGGTCCCCTCCGGTCGGGGTATGTGAAAATGATGTCGTTCACGGGCATGATTGGATTGCTCTTGATCTCTGAATGCTTTAAATCTTTGTTCCTTTGGGTATTGTGGTCAGGACTTAGGAGTCACAAGCTCTTAATGTTGATTTTTGTCGGAAAATATGGGTTGGCAAACCCAAGGTCCTCCCACATGGGCTAGTGGCCGGGCCCCAACAGCTAAAGGATGAATCCTTATTAACTACATCGAGTGTTTGACTTGGGTAAGACTCTTGGACCATTGGACTTCCATGAGACTCATGGATTACTACCATGTAACTCTAGAACTCTTAGATTTCTGTGTGACTCATGAACTCCTAGTTTTGGGTGGGATATTAGTCTCGTAAAGACACCCTACACAAGAGATAAGAAGGTTTAATATCAAGCTTCTCTCTCCCTTTCAAGCTTTCTTGAGAACCATCATCCATAGGCTCACGAACTTCTAATCGTGAACAACAAGGGAGCAAATTTTGTAGCCTCTCCTACGACATACAACGAGATCAAGGACATCACAGAAGCAAGCATCAGTTTGAGATTGTCATCTGATTGGTTGCGGTATCAACGTGCTCATAACATTTAGTCAAGATCCTAACTTTTTATTGAGGCAGTGAACCATTTGTTTATGCATTGTAAGGTCGCTAGAGAGGTGTGGAATAGCATATTGGCTAAATTTGAAATATCATGTGTATTTCCAGCGAAGGTTGGTCATTGGTTCCGTGGACGAAGAAAGGAGAGATAGTATGTAATGTAGTTCTTCTAGCAACGATATGGGTGTTATGGAAAGAGGGTAATGCATGGGTATTCAAAGGTCATCCCAAGAGGTCCTCTTTTCTTTACAATAAAGTGATAGCTTTCACAATTGCATGTGTAAAGGCTCTCCTATGTTTCAGATTTGTGTCATCCCATGATTTATGGATGGGAGGGAGGAGATTTGCCGCAACTCAAAACAAGAACCTAAGATTGTGCAGGCATGGGAGTCACCTATTCCAGGCTTATTGAAGCTGAACTTCGATGGTTCCAGTATAGGGAATCCAGGACCATTTGGAATTGGGGGAGTTCTAAGAGATGAGAATGGATTAGTAAAATGAGCTTTTGCGGACCCATAGAGGTGGTGGATTCAAGTGAAGTAGAAGTGCGCGCCGTCCATCAAGGTATCAGGCTTCTTGAGAATGAAGACATGGATAAAGTGTTGGTGGAGGGGGATTCGCTCGATGTGATCCGATGGCATAGAGGTTCCCAACCATATTTGTGGAGATTTGCGACATATTTTGATGAGATTCAAGATAGGGGGGGTGAATCTCATATATCCTTCCACATGTAAGGAGGTCAACAAATGTTGATGTTGACAGGTTAGCCAGGGATGGCGTCTGAAGGGAGGCCTTGGAGCTATTTGATTTCCTCCCTCCATGACTTTTATTTTATTTTATCCCTAAGCCTTGGGGGGATTCCCTTGTATCTTATTGTGTCTTACCTCTCTTTGATGCTTGTACTGACCACTCAGTCTTGGTTTGCCGATAATGAAATCTTGTACTATTCAAAAAAAAAAAAAAAATGGTAACAGATGGTAGGTAACAATTGGTAGCTCGTCAAGGCCTTTCAAACAATGCATTCAGATGAAACTGTGGAGGTTTTAACTTAGAAGACGAAACTAATACAACGGGTGCCAGAAGTTAAAGCTTGTGCGACCCACATTTTGTTGGCACACCTAAACTTCTATACTTTTCATAAGGGTTAAATCGACTCCCCATGTGTCTCTCTCTCCTCTTTCTCTCTCTAACCCAGAGGAGAGAGACACACACATGGGGAGTCGATTTAAGATATTTGGGAGTCGATTTATCACTGCGCTTTTCCTAATTGTAGATCATTTTCCTATGTAGCAGTTGTGGGAAATATGTCATTTGAGTTCTTCTATAATATTTTCAATCAACATAGTTTTTTTCTGAAATGAATTTCATTATGCTTGGTTTGCATTTATTGCATTGGCATATGCCAACGTTGTGTTTGATTTTCTGCAGAAATTTCACAGGTAATTTGACGATCTTGACCGTTGATCTCGTGATAGTGCGAGATGCACATGCATCAGTTTAGCACTCACAATTGGTTGTCATAATCTTAAACAAACAGGGCAGTGCGATCCAAACAGCTGAAGTAGAGAAAACGGTATAGAATACCAAATTACCAATTCTAATTCTCAATTCTGGGGATTTGCTAGCTAGCTCCATCCCACAAGGCATTTCGTGGATGACCTGTGCATGTGAGAGCAGCCACCTCATGAATGAAGACAAAACTTGCTGAAAAGTGAGCCTATGTGTGGCTGCTCTCACATGCAACAGGCCATCCGCGAAATGCCTTCTGCGATGACACTAGCAAATCAGTAATAGTTACTAGGGAAGTTCCCTTTTTGTCCACTCGTTACGTACATTTACACTGTTGGGAACAAAATTTGTTGATTTCAGTTTTAAATCGTAAGTGTATACTTACACACACCACAGGCACCCACGCATGGATTGAATTTTGCAGAATGCCACACAGGCTCACTTTTCAGCAGATTTTGTCTTGTTCCCTTTTATTGTTTCTCTTGGTGTAAAGTAAGAGAAAGAAAAAGCAGCGAGACACAGAGAGAGAGAGAGAGAGAGAGAGTTTCTTCTTGGTTTTCTGTTTGGTTATCTCATGTACGGTCTTGGTTGAGGAGGCCGGAAAGGGTCACAGTTTGGGGGTTTTGGGTTACTCATGTTGTAACCCGTGTATTTTGCTCTCTCATAGTAGAAGGTTTGGCTGTTGCTCATAGACGTAGGCATCTTGATGAACCACGTAAAATCTCAGTTTGTGCAGCTTGTGTCTCCTTTAGCCTTTTTGTGCACGCGCGTTTGGATCAAATTTTGCCGGGCGGATTTCTTAGGGTTGCAACCTAGGTCAGTTTAACACGTTTGTGTCTCCTTTTATTGTTTCTCTTGGTGTAAAGTAAGAGAAAGAAAAAGCAGCCACAGAGAGAGAGAGAGAGAGAGAGAGAGAGAGAGAGAGAGAGAGAGAGAGAGAGAGAGAGAGAGAGAGAGAGAGAGAGAGAGAGAGAGAGTTTCTTCTTGGTTTTCGGTTTGGTTATCTCATGTACGGTCTTGGTTGAGGAGGCCGGAAAGGGTCACAGTTTTTTGGGGGTTTTGGGTTACTCATGTTGTAACCCGTGTATTTTGCTCTCTCATAGTAGAAGGTTTGGCTGTTGCTCATAGACGTAGGCATCTTGATGAACCACGTAAAATCTCAGTTTGTGCAGCTTGTGTCTCCTTTAACTTTTTTGTGCACGCGCGTTTGGATCAAATTTTGCCGGGCGGATTTCTTAGGGTTGCAACCTAGGTCAGTTTAACACGTTTGTGTCTCCTTTTATTGTTTCTCTTGGTGTAAAGTAAGAGAAAGAAAAAGCAGCCACAGAGAGAGAGAGAGAGAGAGAGAGAGAGAGAGAGAGAGAGAGAGAGAGAGAGAGAGAGAGAGAGAGAGAGAGAGAGAGAGAGAGAGAGAGAGAGAGAGAGAGAGAGAGAGAGAGAGAGAGAGAGAGAGAGAGAGAGAGAGAGAGAGAGAGAGAGAGAGAGAGAGAGAGAGAGAGAGAGAGAGAGAGTT
Organism: Tasmannia lanceolata; assembly: GCF_043159265.1. NCBI lineage: Eukaryota > Viridiplantae > Streptophyta > Magnoliopsida > Canellales > Winteraceae > Tasmannia > Tasmannia lanceolata. The sequence goes on from NW_027518692.1 coordinate 52,515,551, forward strand.
TCTTCTTGGTTTTCTGTTTGGTTATCTCATGTACGGTCTTGGTTGAGGAGGCCGGAAAGGGTCACAGTTTTGGGGGGTTTTGGGTTACTCATGTTGTAACCCGTGTATTTTGCTCTCTCATAGTAGAAGGTTTGGCTGTTGCTCATAGACGTAGGCATCTTGATGAACCACGTAAAATCTCAGTTTGTGCAGCTTGTGTCTCCTTTAGCTTTTTTGTGCACGTTTGGATCAAATTTTGCGGGGAGGATTTCTTAGGGTTGCAACCTAGGTCAGTTTAAACTTTTCCTAAAAAATGAGTTGGAGCCAACTTAAACCTAGCCCATTTTTATCGTAGAAGCTCAACCCAAATTGCTAAAATTCGAGCCGAGTTGCAGTCCAAAGATTTCAAAACAAGATCAATTAAAATGAGCATTCAATAACATTTTCATCTTTTGTAGAACCATAATTATCATAACTGATGATGGTAAGTTTACTTCCACATTCAATAATCAAATACTAGTCAACGATACTTCATCAGAACTCAAAAACCTCACTGATGGTTATTTCATGAACCAGTGCTTACAAAGCAAGTCATGCTACAAGGGGAAAGAAAAATATTATTGCCTCTTTGATGCAACTTCCTAAACGATAAAGGGGAAAGAAGAATACCAGCACTTCCCTTTTTGCCCGAAAGAACTTGGACTCGCCATTCTTCAAGAAGAGCCACAAGTGTCAGAATTCCTTGAAAGGTGCAAAAAGAATGGAAGAGTTGAGACCACTGAAGCCGAAAGAATTCGACAGAGCAACTTTTACGTTCAACCTCTCCTTCTTTGCTCCAACAATTAGATTCATATCCTAAGATTAATATAGTCAACACTGCATCAAATACTAGAAATGCTAAGAATCAACCAAACTATATGTGGGGCATTTCTAATCTATTACGCACCAAAATTTCTTCTGGTTTGTCTAGGTTGATTGTAGGATGTACCCATCCACGCCTGATTGCCTACAGTAATAAGCACTACAGAGATGAGCACATAAATATTTCCTTTGGGTTGTAGCAGAAGCCACAGAAGCCGCACAACTTAAAATTAACTCAAGAAAGTATATATAGTGGTGCAACTTGAGTGGGCTTCAACCCGATTTCGGTTCGGGTAGGGTTGGGCTACGTTTGGGAAAAGCCAAACTGCTTTAATTTTGGGTTGGGTTAGGGTTGAGGCCTCCAGCAACCTGTTCTGATCCGAACCCAACCCGTCCTCAAATTTTATCGCAATTTTCAAAATCTTTGGATTATATTTTTTATGTCTTTTATTTTTCCTCAATCCAAACCCAATTTGACCCAACCCGACTCAGGCCAACCAGATATCGAAAAAAAAATGGGTTAGACGGGTTGGGTTGGGGTTGACCCTCCTCGACCTTCTAACAAATGAGAGTCTATGTTTTGTTTCTTATGCACTTTGCATAATAGATTTGTAACAGTCTATTCGTATTATATAGAGGAACATAAAGGCTCATGGTTACAACCTGTAGAGACACGTTTGCAGGGTCACAGTTACAATGGATAAATGCGTGATAAAGAGTGGTGAGATGGTTTCCTATTTTCTAGGGGTTATACATACGGTTTGTGATATTCTTAATAGACCTGAGGTTGGGTTTTGGTTGGGTTAGGGTTGAGGAAATGCTAACTTGTATTGGGTTAGGGTCGGCCTCTGGGCCTCTGCCCAACCCAGCCTAAGTTGCATCCTGAGTATATATGATATACCTGAATTGTTGCCACAGCCTCCACAGCACCTGCGGCACCTAACAAATCTCCAATCATCGACTTTGTGGAATTTATCTTCAGCTGAGAGAGTAAAAATCAAATCATGATGCACGTAATGCATTCTAATTTTAAGGTTAACATAGTAAATTCTGAAATCAAACCTCAATATTTTGATCAAAACAACGAATCAAAGCTTGATATTCTTCTATATCTCCTAGTTTTGTAGAACTTGCATGTGCATTCACATAATTGACATCTTCTTTCTTTACTCCCGCTTCATGCAATGCCTTCTCTATACAAAGTAGCACTCCCTCACCTGGAAGAAGATGATTATTAGCATGTCATAAGCACAATAGGAAAGAGAGGAAATTTCTTTACCCATAAGTTGATCAAACCTTTTGGATGAGGCTGTACTATGTGATAAGCATTACAAGTCGTACTACCTCCCAGGAACTCTGCATATATTTCAGCTCCCCTGGCCTAAGAATCATTTAACCGTGGAAAATGAATAATCCTTTTACTCCACCAAAATTGGAATCAAACTTAGTTTTATTAGAAAAGCAATGAAAACTATTCCACCTGAAGTGCACTCCGTGACTTTCTCTTTTAACGAAATCAGGATCTTTATAAAAAAAGAAAAAGAAAAAGGGTGATGATATTTTCACCCCATGCAGTACTTGCACAACCACCCCCCCCCCCCCATAACGTGATTTGACATAAAGTTGCCCACTTTCCATGTCAAATCAGGTTATCAGGGGTGTGCGTGTAATGCAGGGTGGTGAAAATATCATCTCCCAAAAAAAAAAAAAATATATATATATATATATATATATTGGTTTTGGCAAAAGAAGTCTTCTAGTCTGACAATTTACAAATAAAGTCATCATGTTTGAGTGAGTTTTGCAAATCAGGTCATGCCATCAATTTGTGACCAAAATATCCAAGGTAGATTTTTTCGACTCGGTGAAAAAGGAGGAATGATAGATGCAAGGGAGCCCTTGCATAAAGAGCCAGAAAAGGGCCCTTGAGAAGATCAAAACGTTCTTATACATGAAAAGACAAAAAATTAAATACCCTTGACAGTTAATTATTATTTTTAAATCAAGGGTGTGGGAATACCATCTCTCTCTACACACACACTAGCTTTTCTTATGGATGGGTGTAAATAAATGGGCCCACCCCACCAAGACATGACATGAATAATTGAGGGGCCCCCCATACACATGGGCTCGGGTGAAGATTGTGTGGATGTACCCATCAAAACATGAGGCAAATGGTGGGCCCCATCTGATGCATGGGTTTGAATTGAGTTGGTAGGACCCACGCTGTCAAAACATATCCGCTGGGCATATCAGGGTATTTTGTTCTTTTACAAGGTAATTTCCATCTTTTCACGTACGAGGACATTTTGGTTTTTTTGAGTAAAAAAAATCTACCATAGGCATTTTGTTCACAAATTAATGGCATGACCTCATTTACAAAATTCTCTCAAACATGATGACTCTATTTGCAAATTGTCAAACTAGAAGACGGCTTCTGCAAATATAGGCAATATAGTAAAGTAGAGGACTTCTTTGTGCAAAACAAACCCTATAAAATTAAAAAATAATGAAAAATGATGACCATTGCATGTCCCAGTTCTTCCAAAAGGAGAACGCCTGCTCCCTCACCCATAACAAAGCCATCGCGATCCTACAAGATGTAATGAATCTCATTTAACATTATAGATCAAAGTTTCAAACTTGAATTATCACAAAGTTCCAAACCTGATTTCTTTTATTTCCCTATAGAAATTGACATCATAAATGAAGGGAAATGTTGTCAACACTACTGTCTTTTGATGATCGCACTCTTCACTTTATTAAAAGTACGGTATGGCCGGCACCATAGGATGATCCAAACCGTCCATTAGATGGGCCACAACCTAAATAGGTTGTGCCCCAAAAATTATTTCTATAGGTTCATCCTAACCCTCCGATCTATAGAGGGTTAGGATCAACCCTCTAACATTCAGATCAGAGGGTTAGGATCAACCTAAGGAAATGATTTTTGGGGCACAAACTATTTACGCTGTGGCCCATCTAATGGACGGTTTGGATCATCCAATGGTGCGGACCATACCGTACTTTTAATAAAGTGAGGAGTGCCATCATCAAAATACAGTATTGCTGATAACATTTCCCTAAATGAAATCGTAAGTATTTAAAAGCTTTTTCCTTATGTTCACTTGTTTTCCCAGGAAAGGAAAAGAAATGGTTTCCCGAGAAACTGCGTGGCAAAAAGAAAAGAAACCCCGATAAATTGTGCAAGAAAAGGTTTCCCGTGCTTGTTCACGGGCGCAGGAACTGTGCAGGAAAAGGTTTCCCGAGAAACTGCTTGCCCATCTTTTTTCACTTGTTTTCACGGGAAACCAAATTTCACCAAAATAGTGTGATTTGGTTTCCCACACTTGTGAGAAAAGAGACATTTCCACGTCATTTTTGGCAATTTCCATGTCATTATTTGATATTTTCCACCTAGGCTTGTTATTTTCTCAAGAAAATAGGTGAACACCAGTATTTTAGCTTTCTCGAGAAAAAAAAGAGGTGTTTTCCCAGGATTCAATTTTCTGAGAACCGGTAAAATTTATAGTTGGATTTTGCAGTTAAGACGTTGCTAAGAACCATCATTAAAAGGAATAGAATGAAAGATGTGGATTTTACCATATCCCAAGGACGAGATGCCTTAGTTGGATCTTCATTTTTTCTTGATAATCCCCCGCATGCGACAAAACCACCTAATACTAAAAACAAATTTATGAAGTTAAATTTTAATGAGAAGTGGAAGGAAAGAAGAAGGAACGCTTGAAGTTGAAGAATCAATACTCGGTTATAACAAAACTGTCACAGTGACAAAGAAGAAGCAATTTTGATTTTCATAAAAAATTTGAATAATAATCCACGTACTACTTGTACGCTTCTACCATTCATGAGAGTCCCATAAATGGGAATTGCTAGCGTCCATCACTGAAGGCATTTCGCGGCTGGTCAGTTGCATGTCAGACCAGCCATCTCGTGAATGATGACAACAGCTTTTGTCTCCATTCATGATGTGGGGTCTGACATGCAACAGAGCAACTGCCAAATGTCTTTTTCAATGGACCCTAGCAATCCCCCCATAAATTATAGAGCCCTATCTACTAAAGAAAGCATTAAACAAAGGGCGATGCTATTTTCAACTCCCCTGCAGAGGAATTCGCCCCCTTTTTACATGATTTAAACGTCAAAAAGCGTTAAAGTTGCCCTTGGCCACTGTTCACGTTATAAGGGTGTAGCTCTTTGGCGTAAAGTCATGGGTTTGCTCTTGGGTGACGAGCGTTTGAATCCCCCTTGTTTACCCGATGCACGTGGACTCCAGATGCTTGCGGGGCATCCCTAGGGAATAGTGGGGATACCCTATGGCGGAAAAAGGAAGGGGGGGGGGCGGGGGCTTGGATGAAAATATTAGCTCGCTAAGCAAAGAACTTCTAATAAAACAGAATTTGGAAGACACTAAGGTACAAGTGTTTTAGATGAGAAGGCTTCTTTAGAAGCCTCTTTGGCTGGATATTCAGGATTAAAGCATCATCTTTAACAAAAGTAGACCTGGCAAATTGGAGGGTTAGGTTGGGTTACCTGTGGGTCATGCGGGTGAGGGTCAACACTTAGGTGACCCACACCCACTGGGAGTGGGTTGGGTGGGTTAACCCGCGGTTAACCTGCAATTTTTTGCCAAGGAGTATTTTTTTTTTGGGTGAGTAAGGAAATTATAACAACAAAAACAAAAGAAGAGAATTAGAAAACGAACTCTTGTACCCCCATTGCAAACGAACTCTTGTCCCTTTTATACTAGGTTGCATTTCCTCTTAATCTAGACCGTCCATTTCTCTTTTTCTTTGATCTCACGGTTCGTATGGATTGCTTCTCAATGAAGTAACACAAAATGCCTGGAGTAACCTCCAAAAAAGAGAAATCCCCTCTTTTATCTTAAAGTGCCATTTGTTATGAGTAGACCTGGCAAACGGGTGGGCCGGGCTGGGTTTGACCCGACCAGTACAGGTTCGGGTCAAACGGGCTGGGTAAAAAACGGGTTAAAAAATTTACGAGTCACTAAGTGTGGACCCGTGGATCACCTGTTTTTTTTTAATGAATTTTTGTTTTTTTCTGTTATTTAAGATTTTTGTTGTTCTTATAGGGATTTGCTAGCCACCTTCACCAAAGGTTACTTCGTGCCCATCTTTTGCAATTGCATGTGATTATGTGATGATAGCCATTTATGTTGAATTTTTTATTCAGATTTGTCTTATTCATTGACGTGATACAAACTGCAAAGGATGGGAGAAGTATGTCTTGCAAAGGTGGCTAGCAATAATAAGTTTTGGAGAATATTTTTGGGGAAGTACTGAGTTTTGGAGAAAAATTACGGGAAAAATGGTTCAAATAAGAAAAACTACGGAAAAAAAATACCGAAAGAGGTGCTTCTATAGAAAAATTATGAAAAAAACTACTAAAAAATGCGAGGAAAAAAGCCAAAATAAAATGTTGTTTTACCTCCCTACGGGCACCCGCGGGTCGTTTTCAAACGGGTCATAAATGAGTGACCCGGACCCAGAAAATACGGGCGGGCCGGGTCGACCCGCTGGTCCGGATCATTTCTTGTTAGGTCTAGTTGCGAGTTAGGAAATGCAGCCAATATCTACTCGAATCGAACAAAAGAAAAAATGAAATGCGGGTATCCGCCGGTTCACCCTACCCAACCCATGTTTTGGCGAGCTAAGTGACCAGCAGTTCAATTTTGACGGGTCACTCAAATACCAACCCACACCTGGAAATTTGCAATTTGCGGGTGGGTTGGGTTGGGTCGACGGGCGGGAGTGGGTCGATTTTGCCAGGTCTAAACAAAAGATGCGGCTGCATCTGATTTTGTGCTGACAAAATTCAAAACTCATTAGTCAGGCCACGTTCCAAATGCAAGTAATAGGAGCAGGGGCAGATTTCCTATGTAAGAAAAAGAAAAGGGGTTTTGTTAGAATTTGAAGAGAGAGAGTTAAGAGTTTTAAAAGGGATTTGTGGAGGGGGAATTTTCTCTTGATTTTAGAGTTTGCAACAAGAAACTCTGTTAGGGTTTCAAAGGGGTTTGTGGAAAGAAGAAAGAAGAAGAAGAAGAAGAGGAATAGAAGGGTTTTGCTCACTCTTAATCCGGCCATAAAACACCGCACACCGTCGATTTCACTCGTGGCAAGCCATCACCAACATCAATTTTGAACTCCGGCAACCTTCATTGCCGCCGTCCCTACTCCGGCAACCATCGATCCCCACCTTCTGTTCAACCGGAAGCCCATCTCCTTTGGCCACCTTCCGCCATCGCCAGTCTTTTTCCGCAGTCGTTGTCTCAACCCGACTGCGATTCCGCCAGTAAGCAAAGCATGCTTTCTTTAATTCTGTGTTTATTCTCTTCTTTCATGGTGTTATGGTTTGCATTTACCATTTAATTATCTGCTTTTTCTCCTCTGTATGAATAAAGGATTTTCGTTGCGATTTCCGTAAGCATTAAAATTCATGTTTTCACTGATTTATTTTGGATGGTGAATGATGATTCCATAACAAGTTTTTTCAAATTGGGTGCGTTTGCAAAATAATTGTGGCTTCCTCCTGTGTGTGTGTGTGTGTGTGTGTATGTGTGTGTGTGGATATATGGCTCAGAGGCTTTTTTAATGGTGCATATAGGTTCAAGCCATCAAGGCATTTGCAGGGTAACTATGATTTTTTTCCGTTCTGAGTATATGTCTAGGAGATCATTTTTTTTTACGGTGCATGTGGCATCAAGCTTCAATTCCGTGGTCATTTACATCTTTTTATTTGGGCAATTAAGGCATGGGCATCTTTCTTGAGCATGGTTTGTTTCTTCCTATTGAAATGACTGCTTGTGAATACAATCTTTTCCCCTCTTGGTGTGTCTCCATTAAGTTTTTTTTTTTTTGCTAAGTATCTGTCATTATCCTTTTCGGTAAAAGCATAATGAAGTCACATTGATTTCTTCAGCTGGGTGTGAGGCATTGTTTCGTATTTCCATTTTCATCTTGAGTCCTGCCTTGAAATGGATTTCTCTAACAAAATTCATTCAGCATGTTTTCCATCCTTTCTCTTTTGAGGTTTCTTTTTGTTAAATGGGTGTCTATGTTTGAGATGTTGGGAAATCAATGGTGTTTTTGGAAGTCTTAGCTTTGCTCTTGATGTTCGCACCACTTCGTTTAACAATTGAATAAAATCAACTAGCTTTTCTATGTCAATTAGTTTTCCTTTTTTCTCAAATACCTTTTTGGATTGTAATAATCCTTTACAGTTGTGTAGCAGTAGGAAACATAGGTGATTGTCCTTTTTGTTTTCTTTTGTTTTCATGACCATGTTGGTCGTGGCTCCTTTAAAGAAATCATACCATTTCATAAAAAAAAAAAAAAACAAAAACAAAAACGAACAAAGGTGATTTAGGGCTATGATGAAGTAACCACCGTTTTGGGTCTATGATGAAACTTCTCTGAGCCCCTTACCCTTTCCCCTTCTCTCCCTCTTTGGGTTTCCATCGATTTTTCCAATTTTGATTAAAAAATATAAAAAAATAAACAAAAACAACAAACAAAAAGGTGTTTTGAAAATTGAAGCAATTGTGTTAGGGTTATGATGAAACTTCTCTGAGCCCATTACCTTCTCTTATTCTTTCCCTTTTCGCATTTTCTTGATTTTCCCAATTTAAAAAGAAAATAAAAAAGGAAAAATATTTTAAAACGTAAAAAACTGTTTTGGGCTATGATGAAACTTCTCTGAGCTCCCTACCTTGTCCTCCCTTTTCCCCTTTTGGGTTTTTCTTCGGTTTTCCCAATTTTGATAGAAAAAACAAAAACAAAAACGAACAAAGGTGACTTAGGGCGATGATGAAACTTTCCCGAGCCTACATTTTCCCTTCTTTTGTTTTCCCCTTTCCACTCTTTTTCTTATTATTTGATTTCTTGGTTTCCGGGTTGTTTCCTTTTTTTGATTGTTACGTGTTTGTTTCCTTGCTTCTTTTGATGTGTGTTTGCTTATCCTTTTAGCATTATAGTTTGTATAGTTGTTGATGGAGATAGGTATTAGGATCATGCAATGTTGGTCTTGCACTAGATCCCCTCGCGTCCCCTATGATATTGAGGATGTATTCTGATATCTATATAAATTGTAAAAAGGGAGACGACAGGTCCTGTTTCAGCCAAGGTTGTGTGACAGTAATATCAACCCTCCTTGCGTACTCTTAGCTATTGTGTAATAGATCTGTTAGTTGTAGCTTCTCTTGACGATAGCTTTTTTTCCATTTCCATTTTACATCTTTTAATCTAAATTTTTCTAAAACCAATTAAACTGGCATAGGAGACTGAGACTTCTCGGGCGAGTGGGGTGCCTAACACCTTCCTCACTCGTAACCAGGCATGGACCCATCACTGCCTATCAGCACAGAGTCCATGCAGGGTCCTAGACCCTCCGTCCTAGGTGGCGACTATTTCTTTATTCCCCACTGGATTTCTAATCCATGTGGGGAAATCGCTTAGATTACGAGAGTGGCGACACCGATAGCCACACAGAGCTCCCTATGTGAAGGCTAAGGTCGTAGCGGCACGCAGTGGGGCCTTCACAGTCCCTCCTACCAAGCGCCTCGCTCGGCCCGGGTCCCACAGGTTGTGAAACTGAAAACCTGTGCTAGTAGGTGTTGTGAAAACTGGCCGTGACCTCGCAGGACCAATTGTCGATCTCTTCTAGTATTTGTTGTGAAACTAGAAGTTGTGATTGTCACAAGTGTGGTAGCAACTGTATTCTTGCATGCAAATCATGAAAATTTTGTGCTATTCTTGATGAATTGCTCACTTTATGCCTTTTGGAAAAATATCATGATTTTGTACTTTATTGTTGTGTTACATATTTGATCCATCTATTATTGGACACATGTTCACTCTCTAAGCTTTAGCTCATTCGACATGTGGTTTATTTTTCAGATAGTGAGGGATAGATATGGACACGAAACCAGAACGGGGAAGAGCATGGAATTAATTAGTTTAGTCATTCTTAGATTTTTTTTATGTTTAGTTGAGACAGATTAGTAAGTTGGTATTTCATTTTATTGAACCACATGGGAGGTGGATTAAAAATAAATTTAGTTATGGAACCTTTACTTATGGTGGAATGGAATTTTAGTTGCTTTGCATACTTGTTAATGTGGAAAGGTTATATGTGATGCTTAGCCTTGCATGCCCATGGGGTGAACAATGGATACACGGCGCTGTTACAGTCCATGTGTTCAGGGCATGACAAGAGAAAAAAGGCAGAAAGAAGGGTTTGTAACCTTATATCGAAATAGTGAAATCCTATTCTTCTGTAGAGGTAGGCACTGCCGAACCATATAAATCTTATGTTTCTTGCTTTGCACATTTGTGTTTCTTGCATCTCATCTAGTCGCTCGCTGCACATAGAGATCTCTAGATTTTCAACATGCTGCATTAAGACGCCTAGGCAACAAACTAAATTTCTTTACAAGAAAATAACGGAAAACCAAACACACTTAGATTGTAGTATCCTACCGTTGCACCAAGCATAACATCATCACAGTGAATCCTATAACTCTAGTTCAAGATACAAATTCAAATGTGACATCAAGAGTGTTGAAGGATTATATCTTTGAAAATATAGTTATTACTTAGAGAAAAGGGTTCCTATGCTCGAGCGCAGATAAGCTTATCTACGCTTGAGTGCAAAAACAGGGGTTGGCCCACATTGTTGGGGGTATCCAAAGCATTCATTTGGAAGGCCCTTTCATGGATAGGGTGTCCACCAAAAATCAGCTCCATTAGATCATCTTAGGGCATACATTTGTGGGGTGAAAAAATGGGCAGATTAGTGGACAAATAGTATCTGTCTATTGTCACCCCCACAAATGGACATCCTATGATGATCCAATGAAGCTGATTTTTGGTACACACCCCATCCATAATGGAGCCTTTCAAATGAATGCTTAGGATCACCCCAACAATGTGGCCCCACCCTTGTTTCTTGCACTCGAGCGCAGATTTCTGCGCTCGAGTGCAGATATAAGCTATCTGCGCTCGAGTGCAGGAACCCTTTACTCACTTAGAGAAAATGTAATAATGCTGCAAACACAATGTTCATTCAACTATACATTTTTCAAGCGGAAGGATCCACACAAATCAAATCTAAACACCAAAAAACAGAATCAGTTATGGCATACCAATTGGAATGACTACAGCTTCAGAACCACCTGAAAGCATCACATCCTGTACACAAATTTCAAAATGAGCCTCTACAAGTAGTTGTTCAAAACAGTATGTTTCAGGCAAAGGGGAGAATGAATTACTGCTTCACCACGGATGATATGATTAGCGGCGCTGATAATGCATAAATTACTGGTGGCACATGCAGCCGCAATTGAATAAGTTGGTCCTGTCCATCCCTAAATACATAGGTAACATATACCAATGATAGTTTCTCTCATGCTATAGTATAATTAACAGAACTTAAAATGGAATCATTCATTGCACTTCAGCACAAAAAAGAGTAATAACTCACTAAATCAATTGCCGTCATGGCAGAACCCATGTTGGTTGCTGCAAATGGAACGAAAAAGGGATTGATCTTCTTGTATGAAGTCTTGAGTGCCAAAATCGCATCATTGACCATCTACTCTCAAAGGCCAATATTTACATCAGAATGTTACTCTGTAGTAAGTATCAGTACTAATGAAGCGCAGGAAGCTTAGGACAAGTTTGGCAGGCATGAAAGTCGTTTTCATAGAATATTAGTTTATCAAGTGGTGGGAGACGGGGTCAAGTGTTGATAAAATCCTCCGGGTAAAATCCACTCAGATGGTGCGCACCTAGATTTTAAGTGGTTCAGCGAAGATGCTTACGTCCAAAGGCGAGAACTCTGATATTCTACTATGAGAAAAAAAAAACGAGGATTACAATGGGATTAATCTACAGACCTGCTAACCTGAAAACGACAACCCTTTCCCTTGAGACCAAAGAAAAACCCAAGAGAAAATCTGAGAGGAAACTCTCTCTCTCTCTCTCTCTCTCTCTCTCTCTCTCTCTCTCTCTCTCTCTCTCTCTCTCTCTCTCTCTCTCTCTCACACACACACACACACACTTTCTCTCTCTCTCTCTCTCTCTCTCTCTCTCTCTCTCTCTCTCTCTCTCTCTCTCTCTCTCTCTCACACACACACACACACACTTTCTCTCTCTCTCTCTCTCTCTCTCTCTCTCTCTCTCTCTCTCACACACACACACACACACACACACACACACACATTCCTTTCTCTTGTTCCGCTCACCTCCATGTCAAGAGCGCAAGAAAAAAATTCAAGTTTTTCATCTCTTTGTAGTCTCATGTTTCTATTTGGTTTCCCGTGACAACTAAGAAACATAGTAGTGGGAAATGAAATAACCCAAATAATAATTATTGTGCGAAGGGGTATTTTTATCAAAAGAAAAAAATCCAGATTAGGGCTCTTTAGTCAAGAGAATAAATAGTAATGGCACCTTAAACTCAAGAGGAGTTCCTTGAAAAAATCGTGAGCTACCGGAGATCGTCCCAAGCATCAGAGAGCCTAATTCGAGGTAAGAAATAGATGTAGAACACGGTTCTGGTCTTTATATCCTTAAGCTCATTGTTTCATATAAGTTTGGGTTTATTGGGAGAGGATTCTTCTTCATTTTTCGCCATCTGACAGAGTTCCGTCAAGACTCTGGTGAGTTCAATGGGCTCTATGGAAACCTTCCGTTCCGTGCTTTCCAACGAGTCCAACCTCACTTGATTCCGACGAGAAATGAAGAAGTTAGGAGGCCGCAAAGTTGGTGAAAAATCGGAAGAAAAGTTAGCTAAGGAGAAAAACTCATATTATCATACTCAGTCGACAGCATAGGGCCGCGGTCAACCGTGGTGAAGGTTCTAGATTTTATAAAAACATCAGAGTCTTACTGACTTGCCTTATCGACTCACTGTCATATTGATCTGTACATGCGTGTGGTAAAATTCTGATGAACTCATATTCATTTTTTTTGAAAAGAATGAACTCAGGATTAAGCCTATGACATAAAAGTGTTTTTGTTCTGTTTCTGTTTCAGATCAGTTTCAATCTTAGTTTCAGACTCCATTAACATATCGGTTTTGTGCATGAGTCCTAGTTGGCTATCATTGAATTCGAATTTTTGTCATGGTTGCGTTGAATTACCTCATTTTTTATTCAGTAATAATTACTCTCTACTCCTTATTGAATTTGAACCTCACCTAATACACTAATTACCTCCGGCTTTGATGTTCTGGCATGCATTGACTCTACTAGAGTAGTATCATGTTACTTTACTGGGCATTAGCTCAGCCGTTGTTTACTTTTTCAGATCCTGAGGCTTGACTCCTGCGCATAGTTGGAGAAAGAAGTAGGATCGTAGTTATTTTATTTGGGATATTTTAGCATTTCTGATTTTGCTTTTGAATGAGTATCAGTATTGGACAATGTTAAAGACTATTGATTTTCTAAATTTATTTTTGGGACGGGTGTGAGATCATAGCATTTACCTTAATTTATTCGTTTGTGATTGGACCGTAATATTTTGAATAATGTAAAGAGTGGTTCAGGTGTGCGGCGATGTCGTGTGCGGGACCATGGTGTCGGTTCGGCGTGTCACAGGTGATGCGATTAAAAAAATTAGTAACAAATTTTGAGCATGGCTATTTTGGGAAGTTTCACAAGTGGAAAATACAGAAAAAGAATATGGGATATTTTCTGCTAAATCGACACTCCTACCTAATAGGCACAAATCGAAAAAGATAGCAAGTTGGAATCATTCTAGTTATTTTCTATTTATTTGCTTTTTCCTGTTTGTAAGTCTTTCCTAGTTTGTAGGCTAATTGTAATCCGTTTTCTATTCGGTAGGAATTTTCGTATTTTGTAGGATTTTTTTGCTTTTTTAAAGTTTATTTTGGACTGTATGGACATTTTTAGAGTTTGGAGATTGAATAAAAAAATTTAGCTTCACGTTTTTTGCCGAGAAGGTATACATGAGTTTTCGTATGGCTTCTGTTTGTTACTTTTTCTTGGTTTTTTTTTAATCTTGGTGTTTGGGTTGTGCCATATATGATGCAAACGGAAATCACCAAGAATGTTTGGTTCAATAGCGTAGAACATATTTCTTATTTTTCTTATTTGCATTTTCGTCATTTTATTTTGTAGCCTATTTTTCAAGCATCAAATCTTGTCATTTGGCTATCATTAGAATGATTTTTCGATCGTATATCTAACGGGCCTAAGATAACATGATATGGGTGTGATCTGAGGAAGTTATGAGCATTTTTAGGATGTGCTACATGCTTATTACGGGATTTCTATATTTGGGTTCTTTAAGTCTAAATTTTTAGGTTTTATTTCAGTACGTTTAGATGGACAACTAAGATTAGTTGCTTAGGCTTTAAGTTAGCTTTTAGGGTTTCTATATCTTATAAATAGTTATCATCAAAGCAATGTAAATTTGTAATGGACTTCTTTTGATTATTGAATGAAAATTTGCCTTTAGGCTTTTGAGTTGCTTGGGAACTTTTGAGTTGTTCTAGTTCTGTTTCGAGAAATTCGACTTCGATGGGATTGAAATAAATCTCATCCCTTTTCGAGGATGATCGAAGTATTTTATTCCCTACGATGGTGATGGAAGGGCCGATTTTCTTGTTATTTTGTCTATTTTGCCTCCGCTGCTACGCAACAAGGTGGTTTGAGGTTTCTAGACTTCGTCAACAGGAAACAAGGTAACTTTCTTATCAGTAAAGAGGGTGGGAGCGAGAGTCTCCTCACTCATGCCCATTCAGTTTTCTCCGTGATAAGTGCCTGATGGGTCCCACATAGATTGGAATAAATTACTGTCTTATTTAGAGAATAAGATCAGATTTTACTAGATCTGATATATTTAGTAGCTTGATAGATTAGAATACTAATTAATCTTAGTATAATATTTATTTAGTTATTTTTATTCTTATCATAAGATCTTTCTAGATTTTTTTATGTTTATCTTGGAGTGCTTTATATAAGCACATGCTACTCTAATGGAAATCAATGAATGAAGAAACTAGTTTGAGAAATTGTGTCTTGTGCACATAGGAGGATTGATCCTTCCCTTGAAGTGGATCAAGAGGCTGATTTTCCCTCTAAGAAGATCAATTGTGTTGCGAACCAATTCGGGTTCGTAACAAGTGGTATCAGAGCCGTCGATCTTGCGTCATGGCTTGCACCTTCAGAGTTTTTGGAATCCATACGTGGAGATCTTCAGAAGATCAAAGCATCGTTTTGGAAATGATGGAAAGACAAAAACAATTTGAGAAAGGCTTGGAAAAAATGAGCTTGACGATGGAGAAGCCCTGGAAGATGAAAAAGAGGCGGTGAAATAGAAAAAGAGGAGAAAAAAAGAATGGGGAAAGAAAGCAGATAGAAGAAAAATTAAAGAAGCCACAAAAGAAAATAGCCGTTGATTTTCAATATCCTCGAGTTCAACGAGTTCGCCGCTGAAAAATTCGCCAATCATCTCGGCCCGTCCAACGCCAATATAAAGATCCTCTCCCACAGCCATCCGTGCATTAACATCCAGACCATTCCCCAAAAACGCAACGAAAGAGCTTTGACAAAAGGCTCGATGATATCAGTTTTAAAATGGAGCCGCCTAAACTCTTGATGACGACATGGGTACTGATGACTAATTACAAGAAGATGAAAGTGATACCACTTGTTAGGAACCCAGCTGATTTGATCTTCTCGGAGGGAAGATCAGCCTCTTGATCCACTTCGAGGGAAGGATCAGTCCTCATTTGTGCACAAGACACTTTCCCAAACAATTTTCTTCATTGATTTCCATTAACAATAACATATGCTTATATAAAGTACTTAAAGATAAACATAGAAGGATCTAGAAAGATCTTATGATAAGAATAGATATAGCCAAATAAAGATTATCATAATCTAAATAGATGTTCTAATCTAACATAACTACTAAAATATATTATTCACTAAAATATCTAATTAATTTGTTCCACTCTAAGTGGGACCCATCTAGGCACCTGAATAAATGATACGTACCTAGATGGGTCCCACTTAGATTGGAATAAATTATTGTCTTATTTAGAGAATAAGATCAGATTTTACTAGATCTGATATATTTAGTAGCTTGATAGACTAGAATACTAATTAAGATTAGTATAATCTTTATTTAGTTATTTTTATTCTTATAATAAGATCTTTCTATGTTTATCTTGGAGTGCTTCATATAAGCACATGCTACGCTAATGGAAATCAATAAATGAAGAAACTAGTTTGAGAAATTGTGTCTTGTGCACATAGGAGGACTGATCCTTCCCTCGAAGTTGATCAAGAGGCCGATCTTCCCTCTAAGAAGATCAATTGTGTTGCGAACCGATTCAAGTTCGTAACACTCCGTCTCCCACTCTCCCTACTCCTATCTCAACACTTGTAAGCTAATATTCAATGAAAAAAATTCATGGTTGCCAAACATGGCCTTCATGATTCCGGTGGTAATTAAACCATTAGTCTCCAATACCTTCATCGCACCCATTGCAGTTCCAATTATCACTCCACATCTGCTTTTTTCAAGTGCTTCCAATGTTTCTTCAATCAAGCCACCGTCGGCCAAAGCTTTCTTGCCTGCAACCAGCGAATATAGCATAAACTTGTCCATACGATTCGAATATTTTGGTGCAACCCACCCATTGGTCGACAATGATTTTATCTCTCCAGCTATCCGCTGTAGACAGTTAAAGATTCAGTGAGTCAAATTCATTTTCAGTATAAGTAAAAGATGTTTTTTTTTAGCAAAGTTTAAGTAAAAGATGATTTGAAATGGATTCTAATTGAAATCACCGTTGGGAACTCATTGCAATCAAAACTTTCAATCTTGCTAATACCACTTTTTCCTTCGAGCAGGTTGTCGTAGAAAGAATCAGGGTCATGACCAAGAGAGGTCACTACTCCCATTCCAGTGACAACTACTCTTCTTTGTTTTCTTTCTTCTGTTTTCCCCTTCCATGAACCATCATTGCCCTTCCATTGATTATTAACATCCATCACTACATAAAGAAAAACGAAGGTTTGAAATCAAACGGGAGTAACATTACAAAAATTAACTTGAAAAGTAAAGCAACTTCAAATTGCATTGGCTAAAATAAAAACCTCCATTCAGTTTGATCATGAATCATAAACAGGTAATCAAACGCTGAAAGAACTCCTAGAATAACATGAATACTCATTTTTTTCCGGCTTGTGTTTATTGTAATTCAAATATAAGCAAGAACAACAGAATTAGATGAAGAAAATAATTCTGAACTCCGTATCTAAATGCACCCGAAGATTGTAAAGTTAAGAAATCCTGTGTGGACATCGACTGTGAGCAGTAAACACAATCAAATTTAGAAATAAGAGAAAAATTAATAGAAAAACAACGCAGACAAAAAAAATGAAAAAACCAAATTTACTTTCATAAGTGGCCCAAGAAGAAACACAATCACAAATTGCAACAACTTCTTTAAATTGATAGAAGAACTTGTTGGGGTTAAAATCCGGCGGTTTCCTAGAAATGAATGTTCGTTTCGAATTATTTGGGGTGTTATCTTTTGAGTCGCATTCGCCTAGAAAGTCACATTCGACGATTCTTTAATATATTACCCTAAAACATACATACAAAATAATACACAAGGAAGCCAACTGTACTCTTTTCAAATATCAGTTGAGGGGCTGCTTTGACATAAAACTATTATATATTCATTTAGTACCCATTGTGCATGGGCTGCGGTGTAAGAAAACTATGTATATAACTTATAGATTGAGTTTCTGGTCTGCTTTTGTAAAGGGACAGCCCTAATATATATAATTTTTCCGCATGTAGGTGCTGATTTACAAAGAGAAAACATCATTAAATACATTATAATAGCGTGCATAGGTGCTGATTTTTCTAAAAGAACTACTTATCTATTTATAACTCTATGCGTGTGAACTATTTTGGGGAGAAGAATATTCTCTATATCATAAACATCATGCGTATAGACTGATTTCGAAAGAAAAATAATTATTTACTTTTTAAACACCATATATGGGAACTGATCTTGAAAAAACTAATTATTTACATCATATACATTACTTAGATCATACATGTGGATTGATTTTTGAAGAAAAATAATTTTTTATACTATATATCATACACATGAACTGATCACATGCATGAATTGATTTTGAAGAAAAATAATTTTCTATACTATATAGATCATACGCATTAACTGATTTAAAGGGAAAACAATCATAAATACTGATTTATCATTCGTAAAACCCGATTCAAAAGAAACTAATCATACATGACTTAGAAAAAGGGAAAAAGAAGGAGAATAGGATTGTTAATCTTCCAGAACCTTAGATTTTCACAAGTATATATCGATTTTTTATATCTTGTGTTGTTTATATTCAAACAAACCCTAGATCTAAAATCCTTTAATGAGGGTCAGATATTTTAAAAAGAAAATATAATCTTTATGATTCATACGAAGATTATGAAAATATATTTTTTCTTTTCTTTTCTACTCTCTCTCTCTCTCTCTCTCTCTCTCTCTGTTTGGGCATGCGTATGAATGAAATGGAGATGGGCACGACTACTTTTCCTTTATGGAAAATTAGTGTCTTTAAATTTTGGACTCTTTCCTATTTTCCTTAATTGTTTCCTAATATAATTATACTTTTATGGCAAATATTTTATTATTTCTTTATTTTTTTAATATTCTTTTTCATGTATATCTATTTAGGCTAAAGAGAGTTAAACTTTTAGAACAAATAAGTGAGTCTACAAGAATTAAAAGGAATAAAAGACTAACATTGACTTAGCCTAACAGGACAAATCCTGTCATAAGGCCCCACCTTGATAGAAAAAGGACCATAACTTCTTCAAATTGGGGCCAAACAGCGTAATCTTAGGTCCGTTAGATAGATAATCGAAAAACCCTTCAAATTGGACCAAAATCAAGTCGAACAGACAAGATTTGATGTTTCAAAATCAAGTTGTAAATAAAATGACGGGAATACACTATGAGCCATTGATTTCCACCAATCTCTTGAAGATTAAGAGGATCGATACTCAAGTGACGTGATATGTCATCTATTTGAGATTGATCGATGGTCTGATGTATTCGGTAATTGATCCAACGGTCCGAAAGGCTCCAAATCACAAATCTAGACCATTGATCTCTGATTGAAGGATCTATGGCCAATATTTACTTAAAATTAATAGCTTTCCCGACCCTTGGTAGGGCCGAGTATTGCACCGGATGGCTTGACCCCTTGGTTGGCAAAGAGAGCGGAAGCTGTGGAGGACACACCCTCGCTCGTCGGGGAATGGCCCTCGACATCAATTGGGGAGACTGGCCTAGCTTGAGACCCCAACCTAGACGTACCACGAGAAAGTGACATGACAATCTTGACATAAGAGAACTTACTAGAACTGAGATCCGAGAAATTTGAAGCAAGACGATGATAAAGATCCGAGATTGCTAACTGAAAAGAGCAAAAAGTGGAGAACAGAACAAGATGCAGAAGTAAAAAAAATGAAGCTAAAGTCCACCTTTTATAGAAACTTACCACCAGAATCGACGATAAGGACCCTGATCATTTGCATTCACAGTGCCTATCAGTGACACGTGGACCCGCCATCATTATTCGACGTAGCGTGGAACCCAATGCGCACAATTCTAGGACGATATGAATGCGTATCTTATGCACCTAACGTATCAGGAATCTCAAAGTTACAACCGAAATGCAGACCACGAAAGAAGTCCTAATCTAGACAGCCTTTGATTAACCCGACCATTGTGTCGTGCGGCAATGACGATGGAATCCCATGCCGAGGACCGACAAGCTGGGATGAATTCTTGCAGATGATTGACCCAACGACACCTGACCGTGCCTTGGCCAGGCACGATGCCAAGAGCGGGCCCCTAGAGCCCAGGGTAATGATCCAACCCGAATACAATCTCACGCGCCAAGCAGCAAATCGAAACACCCTAACTGGTTGGCCTAACACCGTCCAAACACAACATGCCTGAACGTATTAGGAAATTGGTAAAGTCATGAATCCTAATCTTAGGATTATTTCCATTTAGGTTGTATATACTTGCTCTGATACCATTATAAGAAGTATACAAGACATTTACATATGCAAATAATCCTAAGATTAGGATTCATGACTTTAGCAATTTCCTAATAGAACGCTGCACCGAGCAGTAGAAACAAGGCACGAGGGACCCAGACTACTTCCTCGGACCAAGCACCAGACCCAAGGAAGTGGGGGACAACGTGCTGGGGCTTAAATCGAGCACACCCACGTGCTGAGATGTGTCGTTGAGTCCTCTGGAGCAAGCCCTTCAGAAGTTGTGACAGGGTTTCCCCCCCCTATGAGTGTAGGACAATAGGACGAAGCTAGACCGAGAGGGACCCATCTGAGCACCTAGTTGAATACGAGAAGCAACAGAACCTACTGGAAACGAAACAACCAACTGCAGAAAGTAGAAGAATTTCAACGGAAAATGCGAATGCTTTTCAGTTTCGAACCCAAGAAGAAGCCGTACCCGACGAATGAACGAAGTTCTTCCTCTGTTCTCTGATGGGTTTTCTTGAAAACAATCCAAACCTCTGAAACCCATTCTCGAAACTTAATCTTGGAACGAAACAAGAGCTCAGACCCACCACCTCAACGTGATCTTTACACAAAAGATATGAAGAGCTCTTGTTGAACCATTTGGTGCTTCTACGTTTCTTTGCAGACACGGTACCCAACTCGGTCCTTGAAACACAGGCAGCAAGAAAGCAGCTGCAAAGAGAAGACACAATCGCCATTGATTTTGCATGCAAGAACGAAAAAACACAAGAAGAAGTTGCTTATTCTGTTGTAGTTCTGCTAATTGGCTTTGTCTTTAAGAACTCCCATTTCAATTTGTTTCTTTTCTCTTCCTCTTCGAAGGAGATTGCGTGAAAGAGGAGAAAAGAGAGGGGGATATGTTTATCAAACTCTACGAAGAAAGCCTGCAACTTTTCAAAGTTGGTACGAGAATCCCGGAAAAGACGAGAGAATAGAGGCTTCTCTACTTCGTAGGGTATGCATGAAATCCCGTGGAAGGGTGGCCACTCGGATAAAAGGGCGAGGGTGAGGGCGAGAGCGAGAGCGAGAGCGAGAGCGATTCTATGCGCTGTCCATTCACGATGGGGCCCAACATGCACACCTTTTGTTTGTTTTCGTCTGTGGATTATTTCCGCCCTTTTTTTTTTAACTTCTTGGAATTTTCATATTCCATTTCTTTTGAAGTAAAGTTGGCATAAAACAAATTTTATACTGACCCAGATTAGTGGGGAAAAATAAAATTTTAAAATTTTCATTTAAAAAATTTTTAAAATTTCATTTAAAAGTCAAATTTTATGACAAAGATTACTTTGCCCATGTTTGGCAACCATTAATTTTTTTTCCCCATGAAAAGATAGGTTCTCAAGTGGTGAGAGAGGGTTGGGGGTGGAGAGACTTGAGAGATCATGAATGAGTAGAGGCTGAGAAGTCACTAAAAAACATGGGAAAATAAATCATATTTTGAGTGGAGTTTTTTTGTTTCATTGTTTTTCAACCTTTCGTACCCTCCTCTCACTTAGTCGTTGCTGGAAAGGTTTTCACCCTGGACAAAATTGCTATGTGCAGCAGAACTAAAAATCGCATAGAATAAAATAATTTCTTTAATTTTCCCCTTTAGCTTAGGAATCATATGGTCTAGATGATCTGATGGTAATCGAAATAAAACATAGAAAGAAAAAATTACATTGTGGGTGTTCAAATTGATAGCCTCTGCTTGATCTACTCCTCGAACGACTACGATTGTTCCGAACGTTGCGGACCTGCAAGTTGAACCGATAGATTCCTTCAAATTGCGCGAAGGGAATTAGAATAACTTTTATTCTAATATGTGTGCTGATGATATCAGTACGTTGGATGGGAAATTTGAATCTCCAATGTTGAAGCTTTTGGTTTTCTCGAAAACTCGAAACTAGAATTGGAGAACTAGAAGTGAGAGAAGCAGGAGAAAGCTTTAGTGCGTGTTCGGCAACCCTTCTAAAGTGGTGTTTCCTATTTCTTAGGCACGAGAGAATGAAATACGCAATAAAAAATAAGAAAATGTCGTTCAGCAAATTCAGCCCACCAAGCTCGTTTCTATCCATTCCTATTTTTTAGCCCTAAAGTGATGAGATTCTAGGAAGCGACTAAGAGTCGCTTCCCTAGATTCTCATCTACATGTTTCCACCCGAGACAGGCCCATAGACCATTATAACCCATGTTGTCAAAGGACATGTAAAGGGTCCTGTCTGGTAAAATAGCCTAACTATCTCATGTCCACGGGCTATTCCAATGTGATCTTGTTCAGTGCGCAATCCCATTGCCTCACCCACTCTGCTTGCTTAGGGTCCACTACCCAAGTGATTGAGATAAGCCACTCCACGACACGTGCATGTAGGCAATACTGGTGCTGGTTGTGTACAGGATGAGATGTCCAATCTCGACCCCAATCAGGAATTTCTAAGACCTACAAAACCGGTATATCATATCTCCTTGCTCCTTAGGACCTGTGAATCCTTGAGCATGATAGTCCTACTTTGCTACCTAAGGACGAATATATGTGTCAAGCAAATCACACATATTCAATTAGATATTATCCAATAAATATCATGAAATGAAACCTTTATTAATATTTAGGTGACACAATATATGAAATGTACTAACTTTTAGGTCACTTATTCTAACAGTCGCCCTCATGTCTCTCCCTCTCTAGCCGTTCGCCAGCATTAGATAAGCTAATATTACTTGGAAAAGAAATCATGGTAGCCAAACTGCCATGTTTGGGTTACCTTACCGGTTTGGATTGAAAGAAAATAATTTCCCCCAAAAATATTGTTCTAGGAAAATTTTTCGTTTCAACAATTTAGAGGGAATTGATATAATTATGGATTTTAAAGGTTCCTCTAAATAAAATTTGAACTGTTATGATTCAAATTGCTTTTTTCAGTTGTGATTAAATAATTGAAAAATAATTAATTTTGGAAAAAAAATTCTTTCCCAAACTTTTTTGAAAAAGTCCTAGACATGACCTTTTATTTGGGCACAAGATTTACAAACCTCAAATGGGATTTTGCTCTTCCTTTTAATTCCTCTTTGTGATACTAAAGTATATTTTGTTCATAGAAAATGAAAAAAATATTTATATCTCATAAAAAATAACCAAAGTATTCAGATCTAAATGAAAAAGATCAAAGTACAAGCCCTTTGGTTGTCAACAAAGGCTCATCGAATTGGGAAAAATACAGAACTACCTTTTTTAATAGCATTATTCATTTTGGCATTTCCCTCTTTTTTTCTTCCTTGACCCCCTCTCTCCTATTTGTCTCACCGTAGAAACCAAGAATCTTTTTTATATTCTTACGAGTTTCGTCCTTGCAGGAAATTTTGACCACTTGGTGAAACTGGATTAGGATTCTCCCCTAGCGAAGGGTTTCCTGATTAGAAGTCCTACTATCATGTGTATCGGTGGTTTAGGGAGCACTGAGGCTTGTAGTTACTAAAACTAGCGATGTCGAAACACGCAAAATGTGAACGGCATGCTGACACACACGGAACGTGGACGACTTGCGATTGGTCGATGCACGCATAATGCAAACGACTCTTAGGGTCGACAGATCATCCAATTCAAACTAAACGACAAAACAACACAAACGAAACACAAGTTCGAGGGATAGTTGAATTAAAGAGAGACTCACTTGGGAAGATGAATTCATTGCTTCCTTAATTCGGAGATAAGCTACAGCTATAAAAAGTAAAGGTACAGCACTGGAAAGTAAAGATAAAATGCTAATACATGTTTGATTTGCTTCTAGGGCCTCTTCTTGGAGACAGACGCCTCCTTATAACAGACGCCTCCTCATTACCCCGCATTCTCTTGGAGGGAACTTTTTGCTAACTACCCATGCTAGGCTTCCTTATTCTCGCATCCTCCATTTTCCTGGTGGTTATCATCCACCTTCCATGATTGGCAAATGTAGTGCCACATCTTTGGATCAGTCCAACCAGATGGTGTCTTGATAATTTGATCCCACTTGACCGATTGGCTGTAGAGATAGACATGCTCTGATGGGGAAAACCTCCAATAACTACCAATTTTCTAAGCCTCAGTATATGCGCGCTTCTCCACGCATCCATCCGATGACAATGTGCCATATAGCTTCGTTAACCAAATCTAAATTAACCAATACTCGACAACTCGGTCTTTCATGACCAACTAAACCTTGAAATGGGTGTAAACATCAAGTAATTAAAAAGGAGCCATCACTCCGACTTCCGAGGAGCGTCGAATCTAAACGGGAAGTAGATCAAGCAGAGATTACCATTTGGGTAATCAATTTAGTATAATTTATTTATCCCTTACGTATTTATTAGGATAAAGAATCTAGTAACTAGGGATCCTGGATTTCGGTCAAGGGATGGAAATTTTTTGTTATTTGCTTGTATCACGGCATTCCGGTGCACCTTGATCTCTTGAACGATCCGGATTTAACTAACACTTCTTTGGATACAAACGTCTCCTTAAATAGCTTTATTCGGGTAACAGCTCCTCATTACCACATGTTTACTAGGAGGGACTTTTTGATAACGGGCTATCTCAGGCTCCCTTATTTGCACGTACTCCTTTCTTCAAGAGTGTCATCACCCGCCTTTCCTAGAGTGAAAACTGATGCACCACTTCTTTGACCTTAGGTATAACAATGCAACGTACAACACATTATTGCCATGTGGAACATAATCTGACTGCGTCACGCCTACTCATACCCACGTTGATGTTCATATGGTTCACCATATTTCATCCCCCACTGTCCTCATATAGACATATATCTTAATACTTTCCGCTTGCAATGTCATTCATGAGAATCTAGAGTACACCCCAAGTCCCCACACAGAAGAAAAATGAAAAAGAGTACAAAAATATAAGGGGACATGTATAAATCAGAACAGCACCCATTTTTCTAAACTTTCTTCCTCCCAAGCCCTTTCCTGAAATGAAAATGCAGCACTCTCACTTTTCTTCTACCATCTGTCACGTTGTAACTCTGTAAGTTTCAAAGCCACCTAGCATACAATAGGAAGACTTTTAGCAATGAGAATTGAAAATAATGGAGCTTGTCATTCTCCTCTCTTCTGGCAGTTCATGACTTGAAAAACAAGACAAAAAGAGTGTAGAGGTACTGTCTCGGCCACTTTCTTGCTAGTGGTACTGGTTTTTTCCATTTCTACATTTGGGCACTCTGTTGTTTCTTACAAACATGTGAAGGTTTTTTTTTTTTTTTGCTCTTGAGTTTGCCGTCCACTATAAGGAAGCTTCAACTTTTGTTTGATTACACATGCAAGAAAATTAACTCTAACCACAGCCGTTATAGTTTTATTCAGAGGGAGTGAGGGACCATCAATTTCAGAATGATATCCCTTTAAACTCTATTTATTTTCGTATTTCCTCAATTCAAAACATTCTCAACAAGGTTTCTCATTCTCGCATAAATAATCAGGCAAAAATGGGATACTGTTAATCTTCCGAAGGGGAGCAAAGTCGCTTCAGAAAATCTCATTAATCCACTTCATTTAGCTGCAAAAAATGGAAAATATAGAGACAGGCAGAATGGGCCCAGTTGCCTAGCTTCATCATTAGAGGTTTTCAGGATTTCTCATTAGCCTAATGGAAGAATGAGCGCAGCGAATGGTTGCCGAACAGCAACTTAATGATCATTTTGCATATTCCAGGGACATAATTATATGAGAAAATATAAATATATAATGATAGATATGTCCCCTTGTAAGTTTCCTGAAATGAAGATGCAGAGCTCAGACTTTTTCTCTACATCCGTCACCTTGTAAGTTTGCAAATTGCAAGGTATTATACCAACAACGAACATCATCCAATCAAACAAAAGGCAATATGACTTCTAGCATTGAGAAATGGAAATAATGGAGCCTGTCATTCTCCTCTATGCTGAAAAGTTCATGACTGTAAAAACAAGACAAAAGGGTTGTGGAGGAAAGCATGCCTCTTTCTTGGAAGTACTGCTGTGGTACCGGGCCTAACTTCGAACAGAGATAAGATAACAAGGTGGATGAAAACCAAGAGTATTCAGGGATTCAAAGTAATAATAAACAGATATTTGGGAACCTCATTGTTTCTTGCATGGATGTGAAGTCTATTTTGGTTTTTCTATAAGCATTTATTCTTATTATCTTATACAAGAGAAAATATTTAAAGTGCATTTTAATAATTTAAGAGCATGGAAGGGTCATTTTCCTTTATACGCAGGTCTGTTTGGTTGCCAGTAAAATTTTGTCCCATTCCATGTTTGGTTGCCTTTTAGCACTAGAATTTTTTTAATCCCACTCTTGTAATGATTGCTTATGAGTATGACATGGACTCCTTGTCCCCTCTTTTTCTTTCCTAGGGAATGATGTCCTATCTCTTTCTCTCTCTTCCCTTCCCATATTTGGTAATGACACCCCTAAATTTTGGCGGGAATTTTAGGAATTGTAGGAAAAAAAAAACCTAGCAAATCCCGTTGACTTCACTGTTGGGATTAAAAAGCTCCTAGGATAAGAATTTTACTGGCAACCAAACGGAGCTCCTTCTCCTCCTTCCCAACTAGGCGTAGCTCTAACCTTTTAGCCTTACCCTCTAAAGCGAGAATGGCACTGAAAGCTCTCCCCACATTTCAGTCCAGCAGACTACTCCCTTTGGGTTTTCATACAGCAGGGAATTCCAAACCTTTGAAGGTTTCCATGGCTTCTACACTTAGATCCAAATCCAAGTGGGTTCTGCTTATTCCGTTTTAAGCATAAGAGAAGATTTTTCTGACTAGATAGATGGTAGATCTTGTCTCTTTTGGTATTTTTTTGGGGAGTTAAGCTAAATTTCATGTTGGATGTTGGGTTATGATAAAACATTGTTGATTATGTACTAACTTTTTATTATCTTTTTTCGGATAAGATTGATGTATCTTTGTTTTCTGTTTTCTTTATCTGAGGAGTGACTTGTTATTTGGAGGATGATTGATGTATTTAGTTTTAAAATTTTTTTCTTAACTTCGTTGAAAGTTGGGTTAGGGTTTGTGTTTTTGTGTCTATTGAACGCTGTCCTGTTCCTCATGAGATCCACAGATGCATGTGTGGTTTCCTCTTTTCTATTGTGTGGTATGTAGGTATTGCTTCATTTAAAGGATCATTGATGCGTGTATGATTTTTTTGCTTCTTTGTTTAGGGGTTGGCTTTAGATTTTTGTCCACTTTTTGTTCTGGAATGTGATAGAATATGCTTTTATTTTCTCCATTTCGCAATCAATTATTGATACTAATTGGTATGGAAGATACTAATTGGTTTATAGCTTGAAATTAAAGAGGAAACTCCTTAGAAGCGTCAATTAAAGTAAGAGAAAAGGGTTGCTGCGCTGGAGCACAAAAACAGGGGGGTGGGGCCATTGGAGGGTGATCCTAACCTATGAAGCACGGGTACGGGTACGGGGTGCGGGTACGACACGACACGGGTACGTGGGTACGTGATTTGCCAAAAAAACCGGGTGCGGGTACGTTCGGGTACGCCGAATATAATAATATATTTTAATATTTTATTATATATTTATAAAAAATAAAAAAAAATTATTTGTAGAGCAATCAAATAACAATAACATCACCAAAATGGAAAATTCTAATATTACTCTTCATTTCATAAGTGATTAAGTTCCATATTTCATAACATGAGGCATCAATACATCATTCATTAGAAAAAAAAAAGTCTGTCACCAGTGTGTTGACCAGTGCCTGACAAGATGAATAATTTTTAGAGACCAAATTATGAGATTTTTTTTACCGGACTTTTGGGATTTAATAATGTTTGGACAAACTAGATTTTATGAATTTTTAAAATTTGAAAAATACCCCACCGTTTGGAAGTTAAAATTTTGACCCAACCCTTTTTCTTTGAATTTTGTACTAGAACTGGAGAGTTGACTTTTTTCCTTTTAGATTTGGGTGTTGAAACTATTTTTAATAAATCCAAAAGGGGGGTATTCCGTTATTTACACGTCGGGTACGCGTGGTGCGCACCCGACACGCACCCAACCACCAAAACTGGGTTTTTTTTTAATTTAAAAAATGGGGTACGTACCCCGGACGTACCCGGGGCGTACCCGAACGTACCCGCACCCCATACGTGTCGGGTGCGGGTGCGGGAGCCCCGGGAGAGTACCCGTGCTTCCTAGATCCTAACCATTCATTTGGAAGGCCCCATCATGGATGGGGGGCCTACCAAAAATCAGCTCCACCGGATCACCAATGGGTGTCCATTTGTAGGGCCAAAAACGGGTAGATACTGTTTGTCCACAAATCTGTCCATTTTTAGCCCAACAAATGGACACCCTAAGGTGATCCAATGGAGCTGATTTTTGGTGGGCACCCTATCCATGAAAGGGCCCATCAAATGAACGCTTTGGATACTACCCAAAATGTGGCCCCACCCTGTTTCTGTGCTCGAGCGCAGCAACTCTATCCTCTTAAAGTAAACATGAAGCATGTAATAAGCATCCTTGGAAGCTAACAAGATGTTTATAGAACGAGTAGCACTATTATAGGTTTGCGATAATGTAGGTAACAATTACAGGCAGTAAAAAGCACTTTATGACTGGTTAGAATTGAAAGTTTTACGAATATATAGTTTCACACGTTTTATTCATGTAGATTTAATGTTAAGTTTTTAGAAAAATATCCATATAAGTTTTATTTAAAACTTAAGATAAGTTTTTAACTTTTAAATATATTTACAAAGAGCATGCTCATTTGACATTATCAAAAGGAGAAAATAATCTTTTAGAAAAATGTAGTCACCTAAATTGAAAGCTGTCAACTTACCAACTTCTCCAAAAGCTTAAGCTGTTGGAGAAAGGCGTTATTTATCTTTTATACTTTAACACTCCCCTGCACGTGTGGCCCACTTGTCAAACACGTGGCACATGTGGATTTTTTCTATCCGGGAGGTTTGAACTCGAGACCTTTGCTCTGATACCATGTTAAACTACCAGTTACACCAAAAGCTTAAGCTTTTGCAGAAGTCGGTAAGTTTCTAACATGGTATGAGAGCCAAAGGTCTCGAGTTCAAACCTCCCCGATGTCCCCCAAAAAAAATCCACATGCAATAGTTGGCCCAAGGTGGGACCACATGTGCCAAGTGCCAAGTGGGCCACACGTGAGGGGGAGTGTTAAAGTATAAAAGATTAAATACTGCCCTTCTTCAACAGCTTAAGCTGTCGGAGAAGTCGGTAAGTTTTTAAGCTTTTAGAAAAGTTGGTAAGTTAACATGGTATCAGAGCCAAAGGTCTCGAGTTCAAACCTTCCGGATAGCAAAATCCACATGTGATGGTCGGCCTAAAGTGGGACCACATGTGCCAGGTGTTTGCCAAGTGGGCCACACGTGCGGGGGAGTGTTAAAGTATAAAAGATAAATAACGCCTTTCCCCAACAGCTTAAGCTTTTGGAGAAGTTGGTAAGTTAACAAAAGAGAACTCTTAATTAAGAGGAAACATGTAGGAAAGATGCGGAAAATTCACTTCCCTAGAAACTCCATTAAGAAGCTTAGTTATTCTGAAGCGAACTTCTAGGGAAGCGAATTTCCCATCCAACTAGGCAGTTCTCGGTGACTATGGCTTGAATTTGTTGAGAGTTGGGTTAGTGTTTCAGGTGGATTTTGTACTATCATGTTCCAGCAGTTTATTAACTCTTTAATTTTTTTTTCTAACCTAATTTTGTTTCCAGCAATGCATGGAATTATGTCTAGGGAAGATTGAAAATACATTAAAATTGAATCAGTATTAACATCAATAGAATACCATAAAACAAGAAAACAGATTGTTTAGATCTTCTATTTATCATTTGTTGGGCAGATGTTTTGTATTCTAGGAGTGATTCGTCACCTTGGCGAACTAATGTTTTGGTGTTTCTTGCCTGAGAAAAAGGTAGAAAAGAAATTTTGTAACACTAATATCATAATAGTGGAACTTTCTTCTCCCTTGGACTTACACATTGCCTAACCACGTAAATCCCATGTGTCTTGTTTTGCGTGTTTGTGTTTCTTGCATTTCATCTTGTCATTGGTTGCACATCGAATTTACATATTTTATCATTAGTTACTTTTGAAGTAACTTGAAACTGCTACTAGCTTGCGATGACGACCTTTTCTTCTTCTTTTTTCTCCAAATTTTCATTATTGTTCATATTTTACCATTATGCTTCTGAGAATGAATAGGGAGGTTGAGAATCATAAAAAGCCCTTCAACACTCAACGTGAGGAATAGGTTCAGATCACCCATTCTATGCCAACACAGAAAATCGAAATCTTTAATTCCTTGCAAGATTGGGTAGACGAGTCAATCTTAGTGCACCTGAAGCCTGCCGAGAAGTCTTGGCAACCACAGGATTTCCTTCCTGACCCTGTGTTAGAGGGGTTTTATGAACAAGTTAAGGAGCTGAGGGGAGCGGGCTAAGGAGATCCCGGATGATTATTTTGTTTGCTTGGTCGGGGATATGATCACGGAGGAAGCTCTTCCAACTTACCAAACAATGCTCAACACCGCTGACGGTATCCATGATGAAACAGGTGGGAGCCTTACGTCTTGGGCTATTTGGACGAGGGAATGGACAGCTGAAGAAAATAGGCATGGGGACCTTCTGAATAAATATAGGGAGTTGACATGAGACAAATCGAGAAAACAATTCAGTATTTGATTGGATCTGGAATGATAAAATCATCATTGCCTATTGTACTTACTGTATCATTTTCTTCAATTTCACCTATGTTTTCTAGAAACAAAACAACGTATCAGCTTCGTCAGGTTAGTTTGTATTCGTTGGTAATATTTTCAGGCTTCTTTTGCCAAAAACTTTTATGCAGTTACTTATTCCTCCACCTTCTAAATTCATATTGACTGCTACACATTCAATGAAAATATGATATTTCTGAACTGCACTCCATAATGTTATTTGTAATTTCTCGAGCAATGCTTTCACTTTGTGTGCTATTAGGATCCACAGAGAGAGAACAACCCGTATCTTGGATTCGTCTACACATCCTTTCAAGAGAGGGCTACATTTATATCCCACGGGAACACTGCTAGACATGCTACGGAACACGGGGACTTGAAACTAGCACATATATGTGGAACCATCGCCTCAGATGAGAAGTGTCATGAGAATGCTTACAAAAAGATCGTGGAGAAGCTATTTGAGATTGATCCTGATGGCGCGATGCTTGCATTTTACAGCATGATGAAGAAGAAGATCGCAATGCCTGCCCATCTGATGTATGACGGCCAGGATGACAATCTGTTCGAGCACTTCTCATCTGTTGCTCAGAGGTTGGGGGTCTATACAACCAACGACAATGTGGACATAATTGAGTTCCTGGTTGGGAGGTGGAATGTGGAGAAAATAACAGCACTTTCGGCCGAGGGGCGGGAGGCCCAAGATTACCTTTGCAGGTTGGTACCAAGATTCAGGAGGTTGGGAGAAAGGGCTCAAGGGAAGGCTAAGGACACACCCACCATGCCTTTCAGCCGGATTTTCAACAGAAAAGTGAAGCTGTGAGAGAAGTGAGCTTCTCCTAGCAATCTTATGAAATCGTAGCATTTTTCTACTTGCAATCAGTTGCTCTATCTGGGTTTTCAAAAGTGAGCTCAATACTTATCACTCCCGTCTAGCAAGACCATCCGCGACTTGATTAGCTGACTGACGGACGTGATTGAAGACCAGAGAAGAAAATCCAGACCAATCAAACATCTCATCAAAGAGTCTATCAAATCTGCATGGATGAGAATGCGTGTCTCGAAGCCACCTAATAACATTCAATGAATCGCCTTTAACCACCACATTATCTACCCGATCTCTAACCAGTAATTTTATCCCTTGGTGGACTGCACAGACCTCCGCCTCTATCACATCAGCCACCCCAATAGGACGGGCAAAGGCCGAAATAGTCTCTCCCAAATCATTACGCAATACCCCTCCAATATCAACCGGCACCAGATTGCCCAAGCTCGACCCATCAAAGTTTAGCTTCATAGCACCACATTAGCTAGGGGCACCCCCTCTTCAAATACTTTTTGCTTAATTTCCAAACTAGTACATACCTCTCTCCCTCCTTCCCTCAAGTTGAAAGCAGGAATGAAGCTAAATGATGGGAGGGCTTTAACCCAAGATATCACTAAAGCTATCACTTTAGAGGAGAGGAAAGCAGAAGGTCTTGAGCTCCCCTTAAACACTCTTGCATTCCCTACCTTCTACAGAACCCAAATGGTAGACAAAAAGGATACATTCCATAGGATTTTGCCTCTCTCCTTCCATAGGGCTAGAGACCAAGCCTGAACCAAATTAATAATTTTTTCTGGGAACATCCACAACAACTTACTCCATACCTCTCTGGCAACTTTGCAATGATTGAAAATATGATTTACTGATTCACCCGCCTCAATGCATAATGCACAATGATCCACTATTAGCATCTTTCTCTTTCTTAGGAAGTCCATCGTCTGAATTCTTTCACATGATGCCGCCCATCCAAAGGATAGGCGGAGCTTGGATAGCCCACACTCTAGCTACCTTGGAAGACGCAAGGCATGCCACTAGATTATGGTAGAAAGATTTAACTGTAAAGTCGCCCGATGAGTTCAAGATCCACACCCTCTTGTCTTCACCATCTTGTTTAATGAATTCGTTTTCCAAAATCTCCAAAAACCTAGCAACAGACTGAAGCTCCCGATCAAAGAAATTTCTCCTGAAATGAGGTCTCCAAATAACGCCGCCTTTCCTCTTTTCCATATGATCCTTCACAAAACCGTTCTTAAACAAAGTTGCTGCATATAAATTCTGAAACATATCCTTTAGAGCACAATCTGCACACCATTTATCAAGCTAGAACCAAATTCTATCACCTTCACAAACTCTGAATCTTATCCCTTCTAAGAACAGAAAGCTAATGTCCAGAATATCCCTCCATACCGACCTTCTCGGATTCCTGAAGCAATTCTCTGACACCCAGTGACTTGGGGAGGCTCCATATTTTCCTTCTGTTACTTTGACCCATAGATGAGAGGTTTCCTTGCCAAACCTCCAAAGCCATTTTTCCCAAGAGAGCCATATTCGTTTCCCTTATTCTTCTAATGCCCAAACCACCGCTTTTCTTCTACACACCTTTTCCCACTTAACCAGAGGAATTCCCTGCTAATCTTATGTGCCTCCCCATAAAAAGCGCCTTTGAATCTGTTCTATCCTTTTTCACTACACTCATGGGACATTTGAAATCAGACATCTGATAGATAGGAATGTTAGCAAGGACCGCTTTAATGAGTGTGATTCTCCCCCCTCTAGAGACCAGATTTCTCTTCCAAGTATCCAATGTGGGGCCATCATTCAAGAAGAATATCTACATACAAGAATCATTAAGAAGCAAAAATTACGAAAAATCCAAAAGCTTGTGTATTTGTTTGCCTTTAACACCATCAAAAATCCAAAATTCTCCACAAAAGTCTTGATAACACTCCTCCCCTAACTTTGGAGAACAGAATAGCTAATTGAGCAAGCTATCTCGGTACGAGAGAGCGAATGATACATGGTACTGTTAACTAAATTATGTATTTCTTCATAGTTCTATAAAAAATATATAATAATTGCAACTTTTCAAATAAGTTCTTATGTTATGAATGAGTGGATGGTCCTGGCTTTGCAACTTCACGAGCTCACGAGTAGAATTCTAGATGGGAGAATTACTTCTGATATAGTGTTTGTGGTTTGTCACATAACTGGATCTAGTTGATGGAAATGTTTATCTGATGTTCCTAGATGTGGGCCCTAGTTGTGGACTTCTTATCTATTACAAAGATTGTCTGTCATCAATTTTTTTTGGGTTTCTTTTGAACCAATCAAGCATAATATCTGAAAAATCTAACAGAAGTCATAGGATAAAGGTGATCAATCCATCAATAACAGAGAATGATATTGATATGAACATATGAAACGAAAACTACATTTAAAAAAATCAAAGCTCTTTGCTTACAGGTGATAGAATTCAGGCATGGGATAAAGTTGATCAATCTATCAAAGAAAAAAAAAGAATTCAAGCTCAATTTTTTCACATTCCATTTAGCTAAAACCATTGAAACCTCATAATAACCTAAAGCCCACTTGTATTCCCCATCATCCATTACCATCCTAAAGCAAGTTCTTTCAGTCATTCTATCAAATGGTTGAGATGCATCATTCATTCTATCAACCTATTAAACGCAAATGGCTCTCGTTTCAGACCTTGGTGAGAGAAGAAGCTTGAGATTTGAGTTTGCAAGAAATGCAGGAAAAATGAAGAACATGGAAAATTTTCAGGAAATAAAAGAAAATTGCAAAATAGAAAGAAATCAAAATAAGAAATGGTTATGACATACCCAGGTTGTGCCCTAGGGAGAGAGAGAGCAATCAGTATCTGCACTCCTTAAGTTGGGACTCTTCATAAAAATTTATCAGTTTTAGAAATTTAGCTTGGGCGGTGATAAATTTGCACTCCCTGTAGGATAATTCACACCGCTGGAACGTGAATTGACGTCAAAAAGCGGTAACAGTCTGCCACATACGCTCCTTTAAGTGGAATCTGATTAACGCTACTGATATTGGCAACACCATTTTTTGATAACGACTCAAACTCACTTTGTCTTTTCCTTTTTACTTGGCTGGCAAAAGCTATTACAATTCCAAAAACAAACTCTAGGCACGCAATAAGAAAGGAAAAGACAACGTGAGTTTGTGTTGTAGTGCAAATATCAGTATCCTAAATGAAAGAGACATTTCATATGGTGTGTGGGCTTAAAGTATACTTTTTTTTTCTTAAAGTACAATGGGCCCCTCAAAATAGGCTGCATCCAAGGTTTAGGATAGACCTGGCAAAAGTGACCCGTGCCCGCGGGTCGACCCGGCCCACCCGCAAATTTGCGGGCACGGGTCTAAGTTTCCGTGACCCGTCAAAAACCAACCCGCGGGTGACCCAACCCGCAAAAACACGGGTCGGGTCGGGTCAACCCGCGGGCACCCGCATTTTTACAGTATTTTTTAATCTTTTTGAGAATGTTATCATCACTGCTGTTTGTTTTTTATGAGTAACTCCTCACTTTATAAAAAGTACGGTATGTCCTGCACCATAGGATTATCCAAAGTTCCAAACCGTCCATTAGATGGGCCATACCCTAAATAGGTTATGCCCCAAAATTATTTCCATCGGTTGATTCTAACCCTCCGATCTAAAGAGGGTTAGGATCAACCCTCTAACATTCAGATTGGAGGGATAGGATCATCCTATGGAAATGATTTTTGGAGCATAACCTATTTAGGCTATGGCCCAACTAATGGACGGTTTGGATCATCCTATGGTGTGGGCCATACATAAAGTGAGAGTGCCCAGTAGTGTTGATAACATTTAAATGTGGTTTTTATTTTATTAGAATTTGCTATCAAGCTTCTCCTTTGGCAATTTCTCGGCGAGTGGCCTTTGTGTATGCAAAATGCGCGCATCCAAATGTTGCTAAAATGTTCCTAGAAAATGTAAAAAAGTAATCATTACACCACAAAAGTAAATTAGCTAAATTATAAAGTTTTGAATGAAAAATTACCTAGAAAGGGTTATAAAGTTTTAAAATTACGAAAAAAATACCAAATCACAT
The DNA here is from genome assembly GCF_043159265.1 of Tasmannia lanceolata. NCBI lineage: Eukaryota > Viridiplantae > Streptophyta > Magnoliopsida > Canellales > Winteraceae > Tasmannia > Tasmannia lanceolata. The sequence continues at coordinate 52,551,224 of NW_027518692.1, forward strand.
ATTCGGAGGTTATGACAATTACGGAGAGGCTCTCAAATCAAAATAATTATTACAATCCCATATTTGCGGCATATTTGCGGGTGACCCGCGGGTTGACCCGGCCCACCCGCGGGCCGCGCGGGTCACGTAAATTTTGACCCGCCAAAATGCGGGTCATTTTCTCACCCGACCCGTGGACCCGCACCCGCATCACCCGCGGGTTGACCCGGCCCGACCCACCCGTTTGCCAGGTCTAGTTTAAGATCATCTTATGGAAATGATTTTCATAGTATTGCTTATTTAGGCTGTGCCTAATAAATGAATAAATGAGCCGTTCGGATCATCCTAGGATGTGGGACCCCTCTTTATATGGTTGCTTTATCCCAGCCAAGACTCGATTTGTCTTGGTATAAGACTTATGGCACCGGATTTCGTTGGCCAAGAATTTAGGGAGCAGATATTTGCACTACCACACTTTGATAACGAGACAAACAACCCTTGTCTTCTTTTTCAGTTGGCTGCTAAGAGCTTTATGGGAAGGGCAATGATATGGAGACCGAGAGTACCACCCAGAGGGAACCTGCAATGAGAACATGCCATGTGTTCAAATTTTTTTTTACTTTTTATGATTTCCCTAAAATTAAGGGTTGCTCACCTCACTTGTGATGTTGTGGCTTGAATCAATTTGTTAGGTCCTACTCTCGGTTTCCCTAGCATCACTCGTTTGGGAATTGTAATAGCTTTTGACAGCTCCTTAAGTAGTGAAAGTTATCAAAACGTGTTAGTGCAAATCTCACTAGCCAAGTTTAAGGGGCTGATAAATTTGCTCTCTCTCAACCTTTGGTACGGCCTAAGACCTGAATTATTCAGATCTTTAAAAAAGGTAGACCCGACCCAAACTTTGTCTCACAATCAGTATTCCACAGTGTAGGAATTCACTCTGGGGCAAACAATGATTTTTATACAAAAATCAGTACATTTTTATGAGATTTTATATGCAGTAAGTCCTTATAGTCCCGTATTTTTCAAACGGTACTGTATTGTCCACATCATAGAATGATCCAAACTGTCCATGTGGTGGAACACAACGTAAATAGGTTGTGCCCCAAAAATCATTTCCATATGATGATCCTAGCCCTCCAATCTATAAAGGTTTCCATAACATGTAGTTCCACATAGATCGGTGGGCTAGGATCATCCTATGGAAATGATTTTTGGGGCACAACCTATATACGTTGTGTTCCATCACATGGACGGGTTGGATCAGTACTTTGTGAAAAATAAGGGACTATACACCATATAAAATCTCCATTTTTATGATGTTAAAAACCCAAAAGATCACATAAATTGACATAAGAGCTTTGTAAAATATTCCAAAAAAGCCCTACGAAGAAGACATGAACTATTTTGGTTATCTACGGACTTTGACAAAACTTCACATAGAATAGCATTCATATCCGAGCAAATACTATTTACTCGGATATGAATGCTATTCATTCGGTTATAACCGAATTGAACCGAAATAACCAATCTAATTTCGGTTACCTAGATTAAGAAACCAACACCGAAGCCGAATTTTCCAAAACCCGAACGAACCGAAACCAAATGAATATTTCGATTGTTCGGTTAGTTCAGTTAAAACCGAATAGTGAACAACCTCAGTTGCGATTCTTCCACAAATATGGGTATTTTAGTAATCCAACCACTCCTCACAACATAAATTTCCAGGTTTATCATTACAAACAACATCTCGAGTAGGAATGTAAGGGAGAAAAGCTAATGAATCTAGTAACTAAGATCTTGGTTGAGTTGGTTGGAATCAAAAAAATTTCTATGCGAAAACTAGCTTCCGCCACGCTTAGAGATTCCACCACCAACTTTCACACACTCTTTTAGGTTTAAGGTTTCTGAAGTTAAGAGAAATATGAAATTTACAACACAAATCTTACTAGTTTAAGGTTTACATGTTTCTGAAGTTGGTTTTGGCTAAGATGGGAATTTACAACACGTATTTAAACTCTTAATTAGGTTAACCGATGCTAATCTTCCTAAACTAATAAAAATTAAAAATTTTGGTTATGGGACCGAAATACCCCCATACGTTTTGGGGTATTTCACCAAGTTTCTTGTAGGTTTATATATATGAGAAAACGGTTCCTACACATATGTGTAGAGAGTTCTCTACACACTAGCTTAAAATACAGTGGGGGCCCACATTGTTTGGGTGATCCAAGCCATCCATTTTAAAGGCCCTCACATAGATAGGGTGTCTACAAAAAATCACATCCATAGGATCATCCCAACCCTACGATTTGTGGAGGTAAAATGGATGTCTTTAAACCTTCACAAATTAGTCTATTTTTTGCCTCCACAGTTCGAATGGTTAGGATGATCCTATGGATCTGATTTTTTGTGGACACCCTATCTATGTGAGGGCCTTAAAAATGAATGGTTTGGATCACCCAAATAATGTGGCCCCCACTATATTTTAAGCTAGTGTGTAGATAACTTATCTACACATATGTGTAGGAACCGTTTTCTCATATATATATATATATATATATATATATATATATATATATATATGAGAAAAGAGAAGGTACTCCCTGGAGTAGATAGCTTATCTACTCCCTACCTTAAAATAACAGTTGGGGCCACATTGTTTGGGTGATCCAAAGCATTCATTTGATGGGCCCTCACATAGATAGGGTGTGCCCAAAAAATCAGCTCGATAGGAACATCCTAACCCTATGAACTGTGGAGGCAAAAAATGGACGGATTTGTGCAGGTTTATACACGTCCATTTTTGCCTCCACAGTTCATAGGGTTGGGATTATCCTATTGAGCTGATTTTTTGGGCACACCCTATCTATGTGAGGGCCCATCAAATGAATGCTTTGGATCACCCAAACAATGTGGCCCCAACTGTTATTTTAAGGTAGGGAGTAGATAAGTTATCTACTCGAGGGAGTACCTTCTCTTTTCTCTCTCTCTCTCTCTCTCTCTCTCTCTCTCTCTCTATATATATATATATATATATATATATATATATATATATATGGGGAAAGTGACTGTGAGCGGCCCCTCATATAAGCTTATATGAGGTGACCGCTAAAAACATGGCGGGCCCACATTTTTGGGGTGATCCGAGCCGGTCATTTGATAGGCCCTGACGTAGATAAGGGGTGCCCAAAAAATCAGCTCCATAGGATCATCCCAACCCTTCGTACTGTGAAGGTGAAAGAGGGGAAAATGGACGGGTAAGTGGGCAAATTTATACCCACCCATTTCCCCCTCTTTCACCTCCACAGTTAGTAGGGTTGGGATGATCCTATGGAGCTGATTTTTTGGGCATCCCCTATCTACGTCAAGGCCTATCAAATGACCGGCTCGGATCACCCCAAAAATGTGGGCCCACCATATTTTTAAGCAGTCACCTCATATAAGCTTATATGAGGGGCCGCTCACAATCACTTTCCCCTATATATATATATATATATATATATATATATATATATATATATTACTGTTTATTTGTAATTTTTGTGGAGCTCTACATGGGCCCTTTGACTACGTATCATCCGAGCTCCCTTATCTTCTCTTAAGAATTGCTACATTGCATTATCGATCCATTTAATCTTAGTTTACAAAGAAATAGGTAAAAAAGTTTTAAGATATGTAAGTAGAACCATTGACCATGGGATACATTATGGAAGAGTTGAAGATTCAAACTTAGTTTGTTATTTTGATAGTGATTGGGGCACAAGTGTTGATGATAGTAAGAGCACTTCTCACTATATCTTTAATGGTTTTGGTACAATTTCATGGACATCAAAGAAACAACCAGTAATTGCTCTCTATAAAAGGGAAGCTGAGTTCAGTTCATTAGCTTTAGCGGGTTTTCAAGATTTTTGGCTGAGATGGGTATTAGAAGAACTCAAACATCCACAAGCATATGGTATAATTATTTTGTGCTAACAGTTCGGCAATTGCACTCGCAAAGAATCTAGTTTTTCATGGCAAAAGCAAGCCCATAAGGATCAAGTATTATTTCATTTGAGACTTTGGTCAAGGACGGAGTTATCTACTTTCGTTTGTGCAAAATTCAAGATCAAGTTGCAGACATTTTCACAAAGGCATTGAAGTTTGATACATTCATCGAGATAAAGAACAAACTCAGTGTGGTAGTGGTCTAGCTTGAGGGGGCTACCGGAGATTTTAAGCTTTACCATTTGAATAACCCTTCTCTTGGAAATTGCTACATACATGCTTGGAACTTGCCACCTTTACTATTGACACTTGCTATAATGACTCCCCTACATTGAAAGCTTGCTACATTTACATGGCTACATTGGAACCTACTACATTGGGACTTTACTGCATTGGAAATCTACTCTCTTAGGAGTTTATGTTCTTGGGACTAAGTTTCTTGCTTTTGAATTGTTCAAGTCTTTTACATTATTTATGTTTTATATTTGTTAGAGGGAAGCAAAGTATAGTTAATAAGTGTTAATCTCGGATATGAAATATAGCCTATATTTTGGGCCTTGTATCTTCTTCTTCTTTTACAAGCCATTTTAGTTAAATTTGAAGTCACTTGATTAGTGTAATAACTTGGGCTTCATTTTTTGTGTGTTTGGCATCAAGAGAACAATTATCTTCTCTTGAATTTCATCTTCTCCCTCCATCAAGTTGGTTTTATTCCAACAATCTCTTCTTTGTTAAGTTTCTTGGAAGCTCGATTTTTTATTTTCTAACACGGGAAATGAGTGCTCTTTCGTTCCCCTCTATTCTTCCTTTTTATTTTTTGACATGATGACTGAGTGGGTAACCTATAACTAACCATTCCAAATCGTGATGTCACAAAAGGACAAAAGCTTGCTATTATATCATCAATCAAAAGAGCTTCTACAACCTTGGCAACACTCAACACCATCTCCTCAACACGAGAACATAACATAGTTATAAAAGGAACATTTTGCAAACTCGGATAGAGCAACTGATGCAAGTAGAAAATACTATGATTTGAGAAGATTGCTTAGAGAAAGTCACCTCTCTCACATATTCACTTTTCTACCAAAGACCCAGTTAAAGTGCATGGAGGTTGGTTCCTTAGCTTTCCCTTGAGCCCTCTCCTGTAACCTCCTGATTCTGGGTGCCAAGCTACAGAGGTAATCTTGGGCCTCCCGTCCCGCGCCCGAGAGTCCTGTTATTTTCTCCACATTCCACCTCCCAACCAGGAACTCGACTATATCTACGTAGTCCTTTGATGTATAGACCCCCAACCTCTGTGCAACAGATGAGAAGTGCTCAAACAGATTTTCATCGCAGCCATCATACATTAGACGGCCAGGCATTGTGATCTTCTTCTTCATCATGTCATAAAATGCGAGAACCGTGCCATCGGGATCAATCTCAAATAGCTTCTCAACAATCTTTATGTACGCAGTCTCATGACGCTTCTCGTCTGATGCTATTGTTCCACAGATATGTGCCAATTTCATGTTCCCGTATTCCTTGGCTTGCCTGCCTCTATTGTCATGGGAGATAAAAGTCGCTCTCTCCTGAAAGGACGTGTAGACAAAGAAAAGATATGGGTTGTTCTCCGTCCGGGGATCCTTATTGTACACAGAGGAAAAGAATTGGTTGAGAAATTATAGATACCGATAGAGAGCGCAACTGAAAAATAATATATTTTTCATGCAATCAATAGCAGACAATATGAATTCACTATGTGGAACATTGAGAATCACTGTTAGAATTCTCACAGTTTTGAAGATAAGAAGCCTGCAAATTTTACCAAAGAATTCTAATCTGATACTTAGTTTCTAGAATCTGTAGTGTGAAATTGAAAAAAAATCAAAGAGCAATAACAGTAAGGAGTGAGGATTTTACCATTCCAGATCCAATCAGATACTGAATTGTCTTCTCAATTTGTCTCATGTCAACTTTTCCAGACAAGTACAGATATTTGTTTAAAAGGTCCCCGTGCCTATTTTCTTCGGCAGTCCAAGCCCTCGTCCAGATAGCCCAAGGCGTAAGGCTCGCACCTGTTTCATCGCGAACACCGTCAAGGGTGTTGAGCATGGTTTGGTAAGTAGGAACAGCTTCCTCTGTGATCATATCCCCAACCAAGCTGACAAAATAATCATCTGGGATCTCCTTCGCTTGCTCTCTTAGCTCCTCAACTTGTTCATAAAAATCCTCTGATGCAGGGTCAGGAAGGAAATCCTGCGGTTGCCAACACTTCTCGGTAGGCTGCAAGTACACCAAGATGTTCTCCCTTACCCAATCTTGCAAAGAACTAAAGATTTCAATTTTTTCATGGGGCATAGAATGGGTGATCTGAACATTTACATCGCGAGGAGGGTTGAAAGGCTTCTTGACCTCCCTAAATAAACAACAACAAATCATTCTCCGAAGCTTATGTGATAGAGTTATAAAACTACTAGTTGTTAAAATCATAATAAATAGGAAAAACATATTTGTTTACATGGAAGTTATTTTTGATCATGAAAGCTTGTATAAATAGTATATGAACAAGCCAAAAAACAAGGTATTATTTGCAGGAAGAGCAGACAAAACTGGAGAAAACGAATCTCCCGAACCAGATCCATGTGTCTTAAAAAAGAAAAAAAACTCATTCTCCCTTTTGTGGGGGTATGATGAAACAGGTAGAAAAAGGTTTGGATTGGTTTCGCCAACAAGATTTTCCTGATTTTTTTAGATACTTTTATTAAAAATCAGAATGGATGCGGGGATTGGTTTCTGAACACACCCTAAGGTTAATCACTTAAAGCCATGTTTATATGTGTGCGAATAAGGAGATGAAGCCTTGTTATACCAAGATTTATACCCATTTCACTGTAGTATTAGCTGCTCCTTTGTCCAAAACTCGAGGATTGTAAAATAAAATGATTTGTAAATCATTAGATTTGTGCTCATAACCAAGAATCATTGTTAGATTAATCCATTTCTTGTAAACTACCCACCAATATTGAATAAGATCTAGACATGGTAGACACAACGACTCCAAGAGGTTGGTGGATTTTGTACAATTATGTGACACGTAGGAATTATTATATCTAAATTCTGCTACATAAAAAATCTAATATATTGGAGAACATTTCCAGCTATTGAAATGAAACATACGGATTACTTTATTTTTTCCAATGACAAATTTTCTTGTTTGGGTCCATTGGTTTGTTAGCCTTCTAATTTTGGAAAACCTCATTTTGTTTCTAGCAAAGTAGAAATGCATGGAAAAGCATGGAATAATGTTTTGGGAAGACTAAATTATCAATATCAGTAAATTGACTTGAGCGGCAATACTTACTCAAAGGAACCTTTCTACCGTTGAAACATAAATCACCAAGAACAGGTAGGAGGTGTTTTAATCAAAATTTGAGAAAAAATACTCAAAATGCCCGCTAAGATCGTTTCCCAATTTCGAATGAAAAAAAAAGAAGAGAAAATATGGGTGGTAAAAAGCTTATCCTCGTTATGTTTTTCCTTGATCGGATGATCGTTTCAAATCAAATAGCGAAGAAAACGCATTGCCGCATCAATGTGAGGCTTCATCAACTCATACATATGACTTCAACAAGAAACATTCTTAATAGGGCATTTTAATTATTTATTTGTTTGTTTTTGAAATTCAATATTTAAATATGTTTCTAATGAAAAGACAACATCTTATACCTATATGATTATTATATTTGGCTTGATGATCACAAAACCAAAACAAAATAAACACAATTAGCAATGAATTAAAGCGGAAAACAATAAGGCGCATCAATAAATAGTACCAAAAAAGCCAAAACCAACTATCTATCTTCTATCAAATTGGAAAAATCTACACTCCTACTTAAAATGGATTAAGAGTAACCCACGTAGAATTGGAGTTAAGCGTAGAAGCCATGAAAACCCCTGAAGATCTACGTTTCACTATTGTAGGAAAACACAATAGATGTTTCCGAGATTGAAAGGTAATAGAAGTTTGGAGAGCCATTTGAGAGAGAGAGAGAGAGAGAGAGAGAGAGAGAGAGAGAGAGAGAGAGACCTACATGTATTGGGAAAGACAAGGGAGAAGGAGATATATAAGAATCCCATAAGGAAAATAACCTTCCAATTTTCATAAATTACTGAATTAACCTTTAATGATACATTTGTAATTGGGATTTGCTAGCGTCCATCTCAAAAGGCATTTCGCGGATGGCCTGTTGTATTTGACAAAATCTGCGGAAAAGTGAGCCTCTGCTCTCACATGAAAAAGAGTACAAAAATATAACCCTTGACAGAAAAATCAAAAAGAGTACAAAAATATGAGGGGACATGTATAAATCAGAACAGCACTCATTTTTCTAAACTTTCTTCCTCCCAAGCCCTTTCCTGAAATGAAAATGCAGCACTCTCACTTTTCTTCTACCATCTGTCACATTGTAAGTCTGTAAGTTTCAAAGCCACCTAGCATACAATAGGAAGACTTTTAGCAATGAGAATTGAAAATAATGGAGCTTGTTATTCTCCTCTCTTCTGGCAGTTCATGACTTGAAAAACAAGACAAAAAGAGTGTAGAGGTACTGTCTCGGCCACTTTCTTGCTAGTGGTACTGGTTTTTTCCATTTCTACATTTGGGCACTCTTTTGTTTCTTACAAACATGTGAAGGCTTTTTTTTTTTTTTCCTCGTGAGTTTGCCGTCCACTATAACGTAAATCTTCAACTTTTGTTTGATTACACATGCAAGAAAATTAACTCTAACCCCAGCCGTTATAGTTTTAATCATTTCTCCAATACTATTTATTTTCGTATTTCCTCAATTCAAAACGTTCTCAACAAGGTTTCTAAGTCTCGCATAAATAATCCGGCCAAAATGGGATAACGTAAATCTTCCGAAGTGGAGCAAAGTCGCTTCAGAAAATCTCATTAGAAACAGGCAGAATGGGCCCAGTTGCCGAGCTTCATCGTTAGAGGTTTCCAGGACTTCTCATTAGCCTAATGCAAGAATGAGGACAGTGAATGGTTGCCGAACAGCACCTTAATAATCATTTTGCATATTCCCGCGACATAATTATATGAGAAAATATTAATATATAATGATAGATTAATTTTGTAAAAATCAAGTCGCTAATTTTCTTCAAGAATATTTCGACAACATATATTTCATTTTGGTGTAATCATTCATCAAGTATTAAAAGGATAACTGTAGCTAATTACTGTGCATATGTTGAGCGCTCTAAACACACTCAAATTAAATATAAAATAATCAAAAATTTCAGAGCTAATTTGTTGACCCCAATACACATACATTTCATGCAGCGTGTCAAAATAATCTTAATATTTTCCTCTTGCAATTTCATTCATGAGAATCTAGACTACACCCCCAACATCTAGAGAATGGGGACATATATCAAGCCCTTTCCTGAAATGAAAATGCAGAACTCAGACTTTTTCTCTACATCCGTCGCCTTGTAAGTTTGCAAATTGCAAGGTATTATACCGACGACGAACATCATCCAATCAACCAAAAGGCAATATGACTTTTAGCATTGAGAAATGGAAATAATGGAGCCTGTCATTCTCCTCTATGCTGAAAAGTTCATGACTGTAAAAACAAGGCAAAAGGGTTGGGGAGGAAAGCATGCCTCTTTCTTGTAAGTAGTGCTGTGGTCCATGGCCTAACTTCGAACAGATATAAGATAATAAGGTGGATTAAAACCAAGAGTATTCAGGGATTCAAAGTAATAATAAACAGATATTTGGGAACCCTATTGTTTCTTGCATGGATGTTGAGTCTTTTTTGGTTTTTCGCTAAGCATTTATTCTTATTATCTTATGCAAGAGAAAATATTTAAAGTGCATTTTAATAATTTAAGAGCATGGAAGGGTCATTTTCCTTTACGCGCATCTTATAAAGATCCTTCTCCTCCTTCCCAACTAGGCGTAGCTCTACCCTTTTAGCCCTCTGAAGTGAGAATGGCACTGAAAGCTCTCCCCACATTTCAGTCCAGCAGACTACTCCCTTTGGGTTTTCATACAGCAGGGAATTCCAAACCTTTGAAGGTTTCCATGGCTTCTACGCTTAGATCCAATTCCAAGTGGGTTCTGCTTATTCCGTTTTGAGCATAAGAGAAGATTTTTCTGACTAGATAGATGGTAGATCTTGTCGCTTTCGGTATTTGCATTGGGAGTTAAGCTAAATTTTATGTTGGATGTTGGGTTATGATAAAACATTGTTGATTATGTTCTAACTTTTTATTCTCTTTTTTTGGATAAGATTGGTGTATCTTTGTTTTCTGATTTCTTTATCTGAGGAGTGACTTTTTATTTGGAGGATGATTGATGTATTTAGTTTTTAAAATTTTTTTCTTAAACTTCTTTGAAAGTTGGGCTAGGGTTTGTGTTTTTGTGTCTTTTGAACGCTGCCTTGTTTCTTATGAGACCCACCGATGCATGTGTGGTTTCCTCTTTTCTATTGTGTGGTATATAGGTATTGCTTCATTTAAAGGATCATTGATGCGTGTATGATTTTTTTGCTTCTTTGTTTAGGGGTTGGATTTAGATTTTTGTCCACTTTTTGTTCTGGAATGTGATAGAATAGGTTTTTATTTTCTCCATTTCGCAATCAATTATTTGTTTGGATTTCAATTTGTATGGAAGATGATTGATACTAATTGGTTTATAGTTTGAAATTAAAGAGGAAACTTCTTAGAAGCGTCAATTAAAGTAAACAAGAAGCATGTAATAAGCATCACTGGAAGCTTTAGATGTTTATAGAACGAGTAGCGCTGTAATAGGTTTGCGATAATTTAGGTAACAATTACAAGAAGTAAAAAGCATGTTATGACTGGCTAGAATTGAAAGTTTTACGAATATATAGTTTAACACGTTTTATTCATGTAGATTTAATGTTAAGTTTTTAGAAAAAGATCCATATAAGTTTTATTTAAAACTTAAGATAAGTTTTCAAGTATTAAATATATTTACAAAAAGCATGCTCATTTGACATTATCAAAAGGAGAAAATACTCTTTTAGAAAAATGTAGTCACCTAAATTGAAAGTTGTTAACTCACCAACTTCTCCAAAAGCTTAAGATGTTGGAGAAAGGCGTTATTTATCTTTTATACTTTAACACTCCCCCGCACGTGTGGCCCACTTGGCAAACACGTGGCACATGTGGTCCTACTTTGGGCTGATCATCGCATGTGGATTTATGCTATCCGGGAGGTTTGAACTCGAGACCTTCGCTCTGATACGATGTTAAACTACCAGTTACTCCAAAAGCTCGGTAAGTTTCTAACATGGTATAAGAGCCAAAAGTCTCGAGTTCAACCCCCCCCCCCCCCAAAAAAAATCCACATGCAATGGTTGGCCCAAGGTGGGACCACATGTGCCACGTGTTTGCCAAGTGGGCTACACGTGAGGGGGAGTGTTAAAGTATAAAAGATTAAATACTGCCCTTCTCCAACAGCTTAAGCTTTTGGAGAAGTCGGTAAGTTTTTAAGATTTTAGAGAAGTTGGTAAGTTAACAAGGTATCAGAGCCAAAGGTCTCGAGTTCAAACCTCCCGGATAGCAAAAATCCACATGCGATGGTCGGCCCCAAGTGGAACCACATGTGCCACGTGTTTGCCAAGTGGACCACACGTGCGGGGGAGTGTGAAAGTATAAAAGATAAATAACGCTTTTCCCCAACAGCTTAAGCTTTTGGAGAAGTTGGTAAGTTAACAAAAGCGAACTCTTAATTAAGAGGAAACATGTAGGAAAGATGCGGAAAATTTGCTTCCCTAGAAACTCGATTCAGAAGCTTAGTTATTCTGAAGCATCTGAAGCGAACCTCTAGGGAAGCGAATTTCCCATCCAACTAGGCAGTTCTCGGTGACTACGGTTTGAATTTGTTGAGAGTTGGGTTAGTATTTCAGGAGGATTTTGTACTATCATGTTCCAACAATTTATTAACTCTTTAATTTTTTTTTCTAACCTAATTTTGTTTCCAGCAATGCATGGAATTATGTCTAGGGAAGACTGGAAGTACATTAAAATTGTATCAGTATTAACATCAATAGAATACCATAAAACAAGAAAACAGATTGTTTAGATCTTCTATTTATCATTTGTTGGGCAGATGTTTTGTATTCTAGGAGTGATTCGTCACCTTGGTGAACTAATGTATTCAACGCATAGTTTTGAAACTCCCATGCGTCCGCGTCGGGGGAGTCGACTCCCTTTTACCTTGGCCGCATTCCGAGTTGCGCTGCATCCGCATTCCTCATTTTGCCCTACAGAGTAAATAAAAATCCTTTGACTGTCTCCAATTATGACCACGTCAACCGAGTACTCGACCGCGTCCTGCTGAGTCGACTAGGATATTCATCGGCTGCGTTACATGCCGCATCCACGTTTTTAAACACTGACTTCAACGTTGATGCTAGTACATATTGATGCGGTAACATCAACAAATACAAGCCACATATTGGGGTGTTTTGGTGTTTCCTGCCTGAGAAAAAGGTAGAAAAGAAATTTTGTAACACTAATATCATACTAGTGGAACTTTCTTCTCCCTTGGACGTAGACATTGCCTAACCACGTAAATCCCATGTGTCTTGTTTTGCATGTTTGTGTTTCTTGCATATCATCTTGTCATTGGTTGCACATCGAGTTTGACATCGTTTTTAGGGGAGATTAGAGATCTTAGTTGTCATCATCACTGATCAAAGTGTAGAGTAAGAATCCACCCTCAAAAGCATAACTGGAGGTAGAATCATATTCTGTTTTATGAAATTGGCCTTTGTCACAAGCCTTTCGTGGGATTAATATTTCTTTGAGTTGTCACAATACTTTCTTGTTTTTTTCAAATTTTCATTCTTTATCATTATTGTTACTTTTGAAGTAACTTGAAACTGCTATTAGCTTGCAATGACTACCTTTTTTTTCCAAAATTTCATTGTTGTTCATATTTTATTATTATGCTTCTGAGAATGAATAGGGAGGTTGAGAATCATAAGAAGCCCTTCAACACTCAACGTGAGGAACATGTTCAGATCACCTATTCTATGCCACCTCAGAAAATCGAAATCTTTAATTCCTTGCAAGATTGGGTAGACGAGAAAATCTTAGTGCACCTGAAGCCTGCCGAGAAGTGTTGGCAACCACAGGATTTCCTTCCTGACCCTGTGTCCGAGGGGTTTTATGAACAAGTTAAGGAGCTGAGAGAGCGGGCGAAGGAGATCCCAGATGATTATTTTGTCTGCTTGGTCGGGGATATGATCACGGAGGAAGCTCTTCCAACTTACCATACCATGGTCAATACCCTTGACAGTGTTCGCGATGAAACGGGTGGGAGCCTTACGTCTTGGGCTATCTGGACCAGGGAATGGACAGCTGAAGAAAATAGGCATGGGGACCTTCTGAATAAATATCTCTTCTTGTCTGGGAGAGTTGACATGAGACAAATCGAGAAAACAATTCAGTATCTGATTGGATCTGGAATGGTAAAATCATCATTGCCTATTGTACTTGCTGTATCATTTTCTTCAATTGCACCTATGTTTTCTAGAAACAAAACAAAGTATCAGCTTCGTCAAATTAGTTTGTATTTGTTGGTAATATTTTCAGGCTTCTTTTGCCAAAAACTCTTATGCAACTACTTATTCCTCCACCTTCTAAATTCATATTGACTGCTACACATTCAATGAAAATATAATATTTCTGAATTAAACATGTTATTTGTAATTTCTCGAGCAATGCTTTTACTTTGTGTGCCATTAGGATCCACAGACAGAGAACAACCCATATCTTGGATTCGTCTACACATCCTTTCAGGAGAGGGCTACATTTATATCCCACGGGAACACTGCTAGACATGCCAAGGAACACGGGGACATGAAACTGGCACATATCTGTGGAACCATCGCCTCAGATGAGAAGCGTCATGAGAATGCTTACACAAAGATCGTGGAGAAGCTATTTGAGATTGATCCCGACGACGCGATGCTTGCATTTTACAGCATGATGAAGAAGAAGATCGTGATGCCTGCCCATCTGATGTATGACGGCCAGGATGACAATCTGTTCGAGCACTTCTCATCTGTTGCTCAGAGGTTGGAGGTTTATACAAACAAGGACTATGTGGACATAATTGAGTTCCTGGTTGGGAGGTGGAATGTGGAGAAACTAACCGTACTTTCGGCCGAGGGGCGGGAGGCCCAAGATTACCTTTGCAGGTTGGTACCAAGGTTCAGGAGGATGGAAGAAAGGGCTCAAGGGAAGGCTAAGGACACACCCAGCATGCCTTTCAGCTGGATTTTCAACAGAAAAGTGAAGCTGTGAGAGAAGCACTTCTCCTAGTAATCTTATGAAATCGTAGCATTTCTCTACTTGTGCTCTATCTGGGTTTTCAAAATTTTCCTTTTATTTCTATGTTACTTTAGCTAGTTGTGCTGAGGAGAAGTGTCGAGTGTGGTCAGATTTTATAGATGCTCTTTTGCTTCCGGATGTAATGATATAATCAGATGAGCATATAGGGTGGGAGTTGGCAGATTGGAAAGTGTTCTCATTTAGGCTTGTTTTCTGAAGTTTATGTAGGATTTTACTACTGTATTTTAATTGTATGAGATGAATATAATTGCAGAGCCCAGTACCCATCTCCTTAAGATCCTTCTCTCTTAAACTATGATTTTACTTTTAGTGCATGTTTGCGTGGAAACTCATGAGATCTTCATTGACGACAACCTGCAACACTTGTTTAACAGTGAATACTTGTCTCTAATTCTTGGGAACCTATGTAATGTTTGGAGTGTTATTGATAGTGATTTTGTTGATCGGGAATTTTGCTATGGTGGGTCATTATTAGATGATCTAGAGGCTGTCTCGATCAATAATGGATGCGGATGTTGGTACATTGGCCATTTTTATTTTTTGAATGATATTCATTAAATTAAAAGGACCGAAATGGTCAAAATACAACAGAGAGATACAAAAACAGGAAACAAAAGAGAGGGCAACATGAAGAGAAGAAATCAGGGTGGAAGATGGTCAAACAAAGTGAGCTCAATACTTATCACTCCCGTCTAGCAAGACCATCCGCGACTTGATTAGCTGACTGACGGACGTGATTGAAGACCAGAGAAGAAAATCCAGACCAATCAAACATCTCATCAAAGAGTCTATCAAATCTGCATGGATGAGAATGCGTGTCTCGAAGCCACCTAATAACATTCAATGAATCGCCTTTAACCACCACATTATCTACCCGATCTCTAACCAGTAATTTTATCCCTTGGTGGACTGCACAGACCTCCGCCTCTATCACATCAGCCACCCCAATAGGACGGGCAAAGGCCGAAATAGTCTCTCCCAAATCATTACGCAATACCCCTCCAATATCAACCGGCCCCGGATTGCCCAAGCTCGACCCATCAAAGTTTAGCTTCATAGCACCATTAGCGGGGGGCACCCACTCTTCAAATACTTTTTTCTTAATTTCCAAACTAGTAAATACCTCTCTCTCTCCTTCCCTCAAGTTGAAAGCAGGAATGAAGCTAAATGACGGGAGGGCTTTAACCCAAGATATCACTAAAGCTATCACTTTAGGGGAGAGGAAAGCAGAAGGTCTTGAGCTCCCCTTAAACACTCTTGCATTCCTTTCCTTCCACAGAACCCAAATGGTAGCCAAAAAGGATACATTCCATAGTATTTTGCCTCTCTCCTTCCATAGGGCTAGAGACCAAGCCTGAACCAAATTAATAATTTTTCTGAGGAACACCCACAACAACCCAAATCTACACAGCTTACTCCATACCTCTCTGGCAACTTTGCAATGATTGAAAATATGATTTACTGATTTACCTGCCTCAATGCATAATGCACAATGATCCACTATTAGCATCTTTCTCTTTCTTAGGAAGTTCATCGTCTGAATTCTTTCACATGATGCCGCCCATCCAAAGGAGGCGGAGCTTGGATATCCCACACTCTAGCTACCTTGGAAGACGCAAGCCATGTCACTAGATTATGGCAGAAAGATTTAACTGAAAAGTTGCGCGATGAGTTCCAGATCCACACCCTCTTGTCTTCACCATCTTGTTTAATGAATTCCTTTTCCAAAATCTCCAAAAACCTAGCAACAGACTGAAGCTTCCGATCAAAGAAATTTCTCCTGAAATGAGCTCTCCAAATAACGACGCCTTCCCTATTTTCCATATGATCCTTCACAAAACCGTTCTTAAACAAAGTTGTTGCATATAAATTCGGAAACATATCCTTTAGAGACGATCTGCACACCATTTATCAAGCTAGAATTGAATTATATCACCTTCACAAACTCTAAAACTTATCCCTTTTGAAAACAGAAAGCTAATGTCCAGAATATCCCTCCATACCATCAGTGACCCGGGGAGGCCCCATATTTTCCTTCTATTACTTTGACCCATAGATAAGGGGTTTCCTTGCCAAACCTCCAAAGCCATTTTTCTCAAGAGAGCCATATTCGTTTCCCTTATTCTTCTAATGCCCAAACCACCGCTTTTCTTCGGTCTACACACCTTTTCCCACTTAACCAGAGGAATTCCCTGCTAATCTTGTGTGCCTCTCCATAAAAAGCGCCTTTGAATCTATTCTATCCTTTTTCACTACACTCAGGGGACATTTGAAATCAGACATCTGATAGATAGGAATGTTAGCAAGGACCGCTTTAATGAGTGTGATTCTTCCCCCTCTAGAGACCAGATTTCTCTTCCAAGTATCCAATGTGGGGCCATCATTCAAGAAGAATATCTACATACAAGAATCATTAAGAAGCAAAAATTACAAAAAATCCATAAGCTTGTGTATTTGTTTGCCTTTAACGCCATAAAAATCCAAAATCCACCACAAAAGTCTTGATAACACTCATCCCCTAACTTTGGAGAACAGTATAGCTGATTGAGCAAGCTATCTCGGTACGAGAGAGCGAATGATACATGGCACTGTTAACTAAATTATGTATTTCTTCATAGTTCTATAAAAAAATATAATAATTGCAACTTTTCAAGTAGCTTCTTATGTTATGAATGAGTGACTGGTCCTGGCTTTGCAACTTCACGAGCTCACTAGTAGAACTCTAGATGGGAGAGTTACTTCTGATATAGTGTTTGTGGTTTGTCACATAACTGGATCTTGTTGATGGCAATGTTTATCTGATGTTCCTAGATGTGGACCCTGGTTGTGGACTTCCTGTCTATTACAAAGATTGTCAGTTATCAATTTTTTTTTGGGTTTCGTTTGAACCAATCAAGCATAATATCTGAAAAATCTAACAGAAGGCATAGTATAAAGGTGATCAATCCATCAATAACAGAGAATGATTTTGATATGAACATATGAAATGAAAACTACATTTAAAAAAATCAAAGATCTTTTCTTACAGGTGATAGAATTCAGGCATGGTATAAGTTTGGACTCTTCATAAAAATTTATCCGTTTTAGAGTTTTAGCTTGGGTGGTGATAAATTTACACCCCCTGTAGGATAATTCGTACCGCTGTAAGCATTAACAGAATGCCACATACCCTCCTTTACAAGGCTGCGAATTATCCTACAGGGGCTGCGAATTTATTATCACTCTTAGCCTTTAGGTCGAATCAGATGAATGCTACTGATATTTGCAACACCATTTCTTGATAGCGACTCAAACTCACCTTGTCTTTTCGTTTTTAATTCGCTGGCAAAAGCTATTACAATTCCAAAAAAAAAAAAAAAACTCTAGGCACGCAATTAAAAAGGAAAAGACAACGTGAGTTTGTGTGGTAGTGCAAATATCATTATCCTAAATGAAAGAGACATTTCATATGGGGTGCGGGCGTGAAGTATATATTTTTCTTAAAGTACAATGGGCCCACTCATAAGATGATCCAAGCTGTTCATTTGTTGGGCCACAACGAAAACAGGCTGCATCCAAGGTTTAGGATCATCTTATAGAGATGATTTTCAGAGTACTGCCTATTTAGGCGGTGCCAAATAAATGAATAAATGAGCGGTTTAGATCATCCTAGGACGTGGGGCCGTTCTTTATATGGTTGCTTCATCCCAGCCAAGACTCGGTTTGTCTTGTCATAAGACTTATGGCACCTGATTTCATTGGCCAAAAGTTTAGGGAACAGATATCTGCACTACCACACTTTAATAACGAGACAAACACCCCTTGTCGTTTCTTTTTTAGTTGGTTGCTGAGAGCTTTCTAGGAAGCGAAATGATATGGAGACCGAGAGTCCACGGACCTCCAATGAGAACATGGCATGTGTTAAAAAAAATTACTTTTTATGATTTCCCTAAAATTAAGGGTGGCTCACGTCACTTGTGATGTTGTGGCGTGAATAGATTTGTGAGGGGGCTGATAAATTTGCTCTCTCTCAACGTTTTGACGGCCTAACACCTGAATTATTCAGATCTTTAAAAAGGGTAGGCCCGACCCAAACTTTGTCTCACAATCAGTATTCCACAGGACGGTGTAGGAATTCGCTCCGGGGCAAACAATGATTTTTATACAAAATTCAGTACATTTTTATGAGATTTTATATGGTGTAAGCCCTTCTAGTCCCGTATTTTTCAAAAGGTACTGTATTGTCCACATTGTAGGATGATCCAAACCATCCATGTGGTGGAACACAATGTAAATAGGTTGTGCCCCAAAGTCATTTCCATAAGATATCCTAGCCCTCCAACTAGTTTGGGACAAAGGCTTGTTGAGTTGAGTTGAGTTGAGTTGAGTAGATCCTAGCCCTCCAATCTATAGAGGTTTCCATAGGGCTAGGATCATCCTATGGAAATGATTTTTGGGGCACAACCTATTTACCTTGTGTTCCATCACATGGAAGCTTTGGATCATCCTATGATGTGGTCCATACAGTACTTTTTGAAAAATAAGGGACTATAAGGGCTTACACCATATAAATTCTTCATTTTTATAAAGATAAAAAACCAAAAGATTTAAATTTACATAAGAGCATTGTAAAATATTCCAAAAAAGCCCTACGAAGAAGACATGAGCTATTTTAGTTTTCTATGGACTTTGACAAAACTTCACATAGAATAATAGCATTCATATCCGAGCAAATATTGTTTACTCGGATATGAATGCTAGCTATTCATTCGAACCGATCCAATTTCGGTTACCTAGATTGAGAAGCCAAAACCAAAGCCGAATTTTCTAAATCCCGAATGAACTGAAACCAAATGAACATTTCGGTTGTTCGGTGAGTTCAGTTAAAACCGAACCCCCAATTGTGATTCTTCAACAAATATGGGTATTTTAGTAATCCAACCACTCCTCACAATATAAATTTTTAGGTTTATCAATACAAATAACATCTCGAGTAGGAATTTAAGGGAGTAAAGCTAATGAATCTAGTAACTAAGATCTTGGTTGAGTTGGTTGGAATCAAAAAAATTTCCATGCGCAAACTAGTTTCCGCCATGCTAAGAGATTCCACCACCAACTTTCACTCACTCTTTTAGGTTTAAGGTTTCTAAAGTTAAGAGAAATAAGAAATTTACAACACATATTAGTCTTTAAACTCTTAATTAGGATAACCAAACCTAATCCTCCTAAACTAATAAAAAAAAATGGATATGGGACCGAAATACCCCCATACGTTTTGGGGTATTTCACCAAGTTTCTTGTTAGTGTTTATATATATATATTAGTGTTTATTTGTAATTTTAATGGAGCTCTACATGGGCCCTTTGACTGTGTATCGCCCAAGCTCCCTTATCTTCTCTTAAGAATTGCTAATTGCATTATCGATCCATTTAATCTTGGTTTATAAAGAAATAGGTAAAAAACTTTTAAGATGTGTAAGCAGAACCGTTGACCATGGGATACATTATGGAAGAGTTGAAGATTTGAACTTGGTTTGTTATTTTGATAGTGATTGGGGGAGAAGTGTTGATGATAGTAAGAGCACTTCTCACTATATTTTTAACGATTTGGGTACAATTTTATGGACATCAAGGAAACAACCAGTTGTTGCTCTCTATACAAGGAGAGCGGAGTACACTTCATTAACATTAGCGGGTTTTCAAGATTTTTGGCTAAGATGGGTATGGAGAACTCAAACATCCACAAGCATATGGTATAAATTTCTTTTGTGCTAACAGTTCGGCAATTGCAATCACTAAGAATCTAGTTTTTCATGGAAAAAGCAAGCCCTTAAGGATCAAGTATTATTTCCTTCGAGACTTTGGTCAAGGATGGAGTTATCAACTTTCATTTGTTCAAAATTCAAGGTCAAGTTGCAGAAATTTTCACAAAGGCATTGAAGTTTGATACATTCATCGAGATAAAGAACAAACTCAGCATGGTCATGGTCTAGCTTGAGGGGGCTATTGGAGCTTTTAAGCTTTACCATCTGAATAACCCATCTCTTGGAAATTGCTACATACATGCTTGGAACTTGCCAGCTTTACCATTGACAATTGCTACAACGACTCCCCTACATTTAAAGCTTGCTACATTTACATGGCTACATTGGAACCTAGCTACTACATTGGGGCTTTACTGCATTGGAAATCTACTCTCTTAGGAGTTTATGTTCTTGGGACTTAGTTTCTTGCTTTGGAATAATTGTTCAAGTCTTTTACATTATTTATGTTTTATATTTGTTAGTGTTAGTAATAGCGTAGGGAAGCAAAGTATATATAGTAAGTGTTAATCTCAGATCTGAAATATATCCTATATTTTGGGCCTTGTATCTTTTTCTTCTTTTACAAGCCATTTTAGTTAAATTTGAAGTCACTTGATTAGTGTAATAACTCGGGCTTCATTTTTTGTGTGTTCGGCATCAAGAAAACAATTATCTCCCCCTGAATTTCATCTTCTCCCTCCATCTAGTTGGTTTTATTCCAACAATCTCTTTTTTTTAAGTTTCTTGGCAGCTCGATTTTTTATTTTCCAACATGGGAAATGAGTGCTCTTTCGTTTCCCTTTAATCTTCCTTCTTTCTTTTTTTCCACATTTTTGACATGATGACTGAGGGGGTAACCTATAACTAACCATTCCAAATGGTAATATGTCACAAAGGACAAAGGCTTGCTATTATATCATCAAGCAAAAGAGCTTCTACAACATTGACAACACTCAACAACATCTCCTCAACACAAGAAAACATAACATAGATATAAAAGGAACATTTTGCAAACTCGGATAAAGCAACTGATCCATGTAGAAAATACTATGTTTGAGAAGGTTGCTTAGAGAAAGTCACCTCTCTCACAGATTCACTTTTCTATCAAAGATCCAGTTGAAGTGCATGGAGGCTGCTTCCTTAGCTTTCCCATGAGCCCTCTCCTCTAACCTCCTGATTCTTGGTGCCAAGCTGCAGAGGTAATCTTGGGCCTCTCGTCCCGCACCCGAGAGTCCTGTTATTTTCTCCACATTCCACCTCCCAACCAGGAACTCGATTATGTCTGCATAGTCCTTCGATGTATAGACCCCCATCCTTTGTGCAACAGATGAGAAGTGCTCAAACAGATTGTCATCCCGGCCATCATACATTAGACGGCCAGGCATTGTGATCTTCTTCTTCATCATGTCATAAAATG
Organism: Tasmannia lanceolata; assembly: GCF_043159265.1. Lineage (NCBI taxonomy): Eukaryota > Viridiplantae > Streptophyta > Magnoliopsida > Canellales > Winteraceae > Tasmannia > Tasmannia lanceolata. Next base: position 52,572,778 of record NW_027518692.1, read on the forward strand.
CGAGAATCGTGCCATCGGGATCAATCTCAAATAGCTTCTCAACAATCTTTATGTACGCAGTCTCATGACGCTTCTCATCTGATGCTATGGTTCCACAGATATGTGCCAATTTCAAGTCCCCATATTCCTTGGCATGCCTACCAGTATTGCCATGGGAGATAAAAGTCGCTCTCTCCTGAAAGGACGTGTAGACAAATAAAAGATAGGGGTTGTTCTCTGTCCGGGGATCCTAATTGTACACACAGGAAAAGAATTGGTTGAGAAATTACATATAACAATAGGAAGTGCAATTCAAAAATATTATATTTTTCTTGCAATCAAAAACATACAATATGAATTGAGGTTGTGGAACATTAAGAATCACTGTTAAAATTCTCACAGTTTTACCAAAGAAATCTGATACTTGGTTTCTAAAATCTATAGTGTGAAATTGAAAAAAAAAAATCAAAGAGCAATGACAGTAAGGAGTGAGGATTTTACCATTCCAGATCCAATCAGATATTGAATTGTCTTCTCAATTTGTCTCATGTCAACTCTTCCAGACAAGTACAGATATTTGTTCAAAAGGTCCCCGTGCCTCTTTTCTTCGGCAGTCCAAGCCCTCGTCCAGATAGCCCAAGGCGTAAGGCTCGCACCTGTTTCATCGCGAACACCGTCAAGAGTATTGAGCATGGTTTGGTAAGTAGGAAGAGCTTCCTCTGTGATCATATCTCCAACCAAGCAAACAAAATAATCATCTGGGATCTCCTTCGCTCGCTCTCTTACCTCCTCAACTTGTTCATAGAAATCCTCTGATGCAGGGTCAGGAAGGAAATCCTGCGGTTGCCAACACTTCTCAATAGGCTTCAAGTACACCAAGATGTTCTTCCCAACCCAATCTTGCAAGGAATTAAAGATTTCAATTTTTTCATGGGGCATAGAATGGGTGATCTGAACATTTACATCGCCGGGAGGGTTGAAAGTCTTCTTGACCTCCCTAAATAAACAAGAACAAATCATTCTCAGAAGCTTATGTGATAGAGTTATAAAACTACTAGTTGTTAAAATCATAATAAATACGAAAAACGTATTTGTTTACATGAAAGTTTTTTTTTTTTACATTAAAGTTGTATAAATAGTATATGAATAAGAGAAAAAACAAGGTATTCTTTGGCAGGAAGAGCAGACAAAAGTGGAGAAAACGAATCTCCCAAACCAAATCCATGTGTCTTAAAAAGAAAAAAACTCATTCTCCCTTTTGTGGGGGTATGATGAAACAGGTAGAAGAGGTTTGGATTGGTTTGGCGAACAAGATTTTCCTGATTTTTTTAGATATTTTTATTAACAATAGAATGGATGCGGGGATTGGTTTCTGAACACACCCTAAGGTTAATCACTTAAGGCCATGTTGATTTGAGTGTGAATAAGGAGATGAAGCCTTGTTAGTTGTTACAAAGATTTATACCCATATCACTGTAGTATTAGCTGCTCCTTTGTCCAAAACTCAAGGTTTGTTAGCCTTCTAATTTTGGAAAACCTCATTTTGTTTCTAGCAATGCATGGAAAAGCATCGAATAATGTTTTGGGAAGACTAGATTATCAATATCAGTAAATTGACTTGAGCGACAATACTTACTCAAACGAACCTTTCTACCGTTGAAACATAAATCACCAAGAACAGGTAGGAGGTGTTTTAATCAAAATTTGAGAAAAAGTACTCAAAATCCCGCTAAGATCGTTTCCCAGTTTCGAATGAAAAAAAAAATGAGAAAAAATGGGTGGTAAAAAGCTCTTCCTCGTTATGTTTTTCCTTGATAGGATGATCGCTTCAAATAGCGAAGAAAACGCATTGCCACATCAATGTGAGGCTTCATCAACTCATACATATGGCTTCAACAAGAAACATTCTTAATATGGCATTTTAATTATTTATTTGTTTGTTTTTGAAATTCAATATTTATATATATTTCTAATGAAAAGACAACATCTTATACCTATATGATTATTATATATGGCCAGATGATCACAAAACCAACAAAATAAACACAATTACAAATGAATTAAAGAGGAAAAACAATAAGGCGCATCAATAAATAGTACCAAGCAAAGCCAGAACCAACTATCTATCTTCTATCAAATTGGAAAAATATACACTCCTACTTAAAATGGATTAAGAGTTACCTACGTAGAATTGGAGTTAAGCGTAGAAGCCATGCAAACCCCTGAAGATCTACGTTTCACTGTTGTAGGAAAACACAAAAGATGTTTCCAAGATTGAAAGGTGAGAGAAGTTTTGAGAGCCATTTGAGAGAGAGAGAGATGTATTGGGAAAGACGAGAGAGAGAGAGAGAGAGAGAGAGAGAGAGAGAGAGATGTATTGGGAAAGAAAGGGAGAAGGAGATTTATAAGAATCCCATAAGGAAAATAACCTTCCCATCTTCATAAATTACTGAATTAGCCTTTAATGATACATTTTTAATTGGGATTTGCTAGCGTCCATTGCAAAAGGCATTTCACGGATGCATGTTGCATGTGAGAGCAGCCACCTCGTGAATGAAGACAAAATCTGCGGAAAAGTGAGCCGCTGCTCTCACATGCTACAGGCCATCCGTGAGATGCCTTTTGCGATGGACGCTAGCAAATCCCTTTTTAATTTGTATGAGTTACATTAATAAATGCTGAGATTGTTGGAGGAAATTGTAATACGAGGAAAGTATCAAAGTACTTCCTTATTCTCTTAAATTACAAGGGAAATATTATCAGCACTACTATATTTTGATGAGGGCACTCCGCACTTTATTAAAAGTACGGTATGGCCCACACCATAGGATGATCCAAACCATCCATTAGATGGGCCACAACCTAAATAGGTTGTGCCTCAAAAATCACTTCCATAGGTTTATCCTAACCCTCCGATCTGAATGTTAGAGGTTTGATCCTTAACCTCTAATCTATCGAGGGTTAGGATCAACCTATGGAAATGATTTTTGGGGCACAACCTATTTAGGCTGTGGCCCGTCTAATGGACGGTTTGGATCATCCTATGGTGCAGGCCATACCGTACTTTTAATAAAGTTAGGAGTGCCCTCATCAAAATACAGTAGTGCTAATAACATTTCCCAATTACAATAGTGCCCTTATTAATAGGAATTTTTCTTAGGTATTACTTCTTATGGAAAAATGTTCACGAGTAGAATGACCAAAATGCCCCTATTCTTAGATTATTGGCTCTAGACGTCTAACCTGAGCCACGCTTATTTGAGCACATATTTATTTATTTTTATTTATTGGGTCGCATCATACACCTTGTCGATCTTCTTCATTCCAAAGAAATAAGTCCCATGAACAAGTTAGGAAAAACACATTCTCTGTATTTCAAAAATAAAGGGTGCATAAGAGCTTAATAGCACACAAAATCAATTCCAGTTAAGGCCGAGTAGCCACATGGAACAACCATTGATATTTGATGCATGCTATGGGTTGCAAATCTCATATTAAGGCAAAATTTTATCCAATATGTGACATTCTTTAGTTAAAAATAGTTAGATATAGTGTACTCATATTCACACTATCATGTTTTGATAATACGGCAAAGTCACTTCTTTTTCGGATAAAGGACTATATTTTTTAGTAAATATTCTGAAATTTTCTGTGAATGCACCCAAAATCAATGTGATTGACAAGTGATGTTGTATAGTGTCATACTATGAAAAACATCTTCTCCTATCACTTTTTCAGTTTTTTTTTATCTCTGCAACTCCAGGCGGAAAACGGGGATCCGCCCCACCCCGTTGCCACCCCTAGCCTTATACCCCGGCTCCGCATGACTCATTGCTCCGCTGGAGGGTGTGATTGGTGACACCCGGCATAGGGACTGGCCGAGTGGCTCTATCCTGCCCTCATGGGTTCTGCTACGTGCCGACATGCAGTTTGGCCATCCGAGTTTACCCCCGACACTTACGTAGGTCTATTTGTGAGAGCATTTGTAATAGTTAAAAACCCTGCTCCAAACAACATTTTATTTTGCTTGTTTTTCGCTTCTATGGCTATTCTTCTTCCCTTCCATAACCGTAAGCTCTAATTATGTTCAACATAAGTTGGACCAGAGACACTCAAATGGACGGTAAGATTCGAAATGGAACGTGACAAAAACTCACTAAGGCCACGTTTGGATACCCACAAGATTTAGATTTGGATTTAGTTGATATTTCGAACCGGATCAGATCCTTAGATTTTTAAATCAGCTACAACAGTGCAAAAAATCCCGATTTTCAAATTTGTTCTTTTAGATGTTATTTGGAAATCAATGTTTGCGGCAACTTCCTTCACCGTCGCTGCTCCTCGACGTTGCTCCAGCGGCAGCGAGATATCCCTCCCTCTCTCTCTCTTAAAACATGATCATGAAGATGATTGATGTATTTTGTATCCAAAACTCAAATCCAAACCAAAATACAAATGCATGAGGTATCCAAACGGGCCCTAAGGTAATTAGAAATAAAGTCATTTTGTTGAGGCCTGCTTGTACATATTAACGAATTTGACTTATTCATTTTCTTTTTAAGGAACATGACTCTTGTCTGGAAAAAGTGGGACTACAAACTAGACAAGCAATCTTGTGCCCATCTTTTTTTCTATAAGCTCAATGAATGAGGGTGGGTACAAAATAAATAACTTAAAGGCAACCATGAGGTCGCACTTCAATCCTAAACAAGAGGCCCTTCAAAATTGCTTTCGCGAAAAATAAAAAAAAAGTAGGTAAACCATGAATATTGTAAACATGAGCCATTGAAGTAGAGAAAACCTTCGATCAACACCGAAACCGAAATGTTCCGAAACTGAAATCCTTGAAATGTAACAGGTTTAGGTCGAAATTTCAGAAGAAATTCGTCAATTTCGGTTGAAAATTCTGACATTTTTGTTAGCTTCTACCGAATTTGGACCGAAAATTCAGGATTTCGGCTGAAATTTCCATTTTGCTGAAGACCGAAATTATAGCCAAAACTGAAATTTAAAGCCTTGCTTATGAGCTGACTCTTTTGCCCAACCTCCCAAATTGAAATTTCATTAAAGCGATGATGGGAGTATGGATATTGAAGGATATTTCATTTGGCAGCAAGTATCTAATTATTGAATTATTTGCTGTTAAATCTCTCAGGCTATTATATCTGGAGAGCTTCTAGCAAAAAGGAAACCCATTTTGTATAAAAACAAATGAGTTCGTTGCACAGTGACACGTGAGCAAGAAAGCAAAAAACAGAGGGCCTATTATAAATGGGTTCGTTGCACATTCATTAAGCATGGTTGTTGTTCGCTGTACTTTCATCAGGCATGAATGCAAAACAGAAAACCCATATCGTATTAAAAAAAAAAAAATGGGTTCGTTGTACATTCATCAGGCATCAATGTTGTTTAATCGAAATGAATAAATACCCCTATTCTTTGTTGCAGATCTGTTTACAACTAAATACTTGTTACGTGCATAACAATCTCTATGATTTGGTTGTTCGGATAAGCATGCTCATGTGGCAGTTGAGATATGCACCATGGGTTTTGAGTAGATTTTAGGATGTTCTTATCACTTTACAAGTTTTTTAGGAAAGTTGCTATTGTTTAGGAGTGGGCACGTAGGGTGTTGGTTGCTAATGTTTAGGTGATGTGTGAGTTGTTTTCTCTGTAAATAATATGTAACCAGTCGTTTTAAGTTATGCAGAATTTATCCCAGAAACTGTGTTTGCGCACAAAGGAGGATGACCCTTCCCTCGAAGTGGGTAAAGAGGCCGATCTTCCCTCTAAGAAGATCAATCTGTTGCGAACCGGATCAGGTTCGTAACAAAGTGGTATCAAAGCAAGGCATGGATGATCTACGGATCGGACGGTTGGAGGTTGCGGTGCGCTCTCTTGCTGTGGGACAAGCGATAATGATCAAAACAATGGAGGAGATGTTTTCTGCTGCGAATGCAAAGTTCAACAAGATGGAACTTTCGTTTGGCGTGAATACAAATGAGCCTCCATGTTTGAAAGAGCTAAATGAAAAATTCAACGAGAGCACCGTCGAGAAGGCTTGTATGACAAAAAAGAAAAGAAGAACTAGGAAAAGGGGTGGAAAGAAGAAGAGAGAAAGAAATCAGATAGAAGAGAAAATGCCACAAAAGAAAGACGCCGCTGATTTTTAGTCTCATCGAGTTCGCCGCCGAAAAATCTGTCATTCCTCTCCATCTGTCCAATGTCACCAAAAAGATCCTCGCTCACAACCATTCATGCGTCAAAATTCCAATTCTTCCAAACAAGCACGACGATGGAGCTTTCATGAAAAACACGATCAGATCGGTTTAAAAGTAGAGCTTCCTCAGCACTCGGTGACTAATCGCAAGACGAAGAGAAGAAAGGGAGCGAGAAGAAAAAAGAAGAAGAGGAGGAGGAAGAATTTTGAAAGGTTCTACGCAAATCTTTCACCAACGTGCCTTAATTTCCAACCTTGGGGACAAGGTTGATTCCAAGAGGGGTGGAATGTTACGTGCATAACAATCTCTATGATTTGGTTGTTCGGATAAGCATGCTCATGTGGCAATTGAGATAAGCAACATGGGTTTTGGGTAGATTTTAGGATGTTCTTATCACTTTACAAGTTTTTAGGAAAGTTGCTATTGTTTAGGAGTGGGCACGTAGGGTGTTGGTTGCTAATGTTTAGGTGATGTGTGAGTTGTTTTCTCTTTAAATAATATGTAACCAGTCGTTTTAAGTTATGCAGAATTTATCCCAGAAACTGTGTTTGCGCACAAAGGAGGACAACCCTTCCCTCGAAGTGGGTCAAGAGGCCGATCTTCCCTCTAAGAAGATCAATCCGTTGCGAACCTGATCGGGTTCGTAACAATACCCATATTTTTGAATTCAAAAACGGTTATGTTAGATCGAGTCATCACTTGATAATTTGTGGTTCGGGTCAAATTAGTTACACGTAAACTGTCACTCTTCCACAATGTGGCAATAGTTGCCCTCAAACGAGTGGGGATGTAGCAACAAATTCTCAGTTGAGCGTTTCTCTTTAATTCTCTATCCTTCCCACTGGCATTTGCCTAAATTGTTTGTTAAGAGGTTAATTAGATACTTGTCGATCTCTAGTCGTTTGCATTCTGCGTGTGTCGACGTGCCATTTTATATTATGCTTGTATCGACATTCGAAGCCATCACTCTGGCCCCACATCATTCTAATATATACCTGTTGTCTAAAAGGGATTAGAGACTGAAGAAGAAGTGATGTTTGCCTCTTCTTCTCAATCACCTGAAATCCAATCCGAGAGGACGAAAATTGGTTGATCACCCTTAGAATTGAATTTTGGACATTTTAAAACCACACACACCACTCACACTGACCAACTGGTCATCACACAGGGGTAATTCATAACCGAAAGAGAATTTTTGGCACGCTTAGTGGGACCATAGAGTGACGCGTCGCCAAATGACTCCTAATACTAGAAAGAGCATTCAAATAACCCGTCTCACTCCAAGACATGCTGCTACATTTTTATGTATCACCTACATGAAAATTCTCATCAGTTATCCCAGATTGTAGCGCATCAAATTTTTGATGTGATTAGGAACTTCCAAATCCTCTAGCGAAATTTTTTTCCTGCAGGTCGACAGACTAGTCGGTTTGCTTTTTGATAGAGTTACACCAATAGTCCTAGTTAGGGGTGTAAATGGATATTCGAAAATTCGATTACCGTCTGAATCCGTTTAAAGTGAATATTATCCGAATCCGCTTCAAGCGGATATTATCCGAATCCGTTTAGGAGATATCTGGTTCTTAACGATCTGAATCTAGTAAATGGTGCATCCGATCCGTTTAACATCCGAATCCAACAAGTACATCCGTTTATCCCGAATATCCGCATCCGTATCCATATCCGTATATCCGAATTCGTATTCGAATTCGGATATCCGGATTCGCATGCAAACTCGGATATCCGGTTACGGATGCGGATATTCGCATTCGAATTCAACTTCAATTAGATAATTTTGGATATTTAACCAGTTAACTTAAAGTTACAGACATGAATCGAATTCGGATACGGATATGAATTCGGACATTCGGATATGATTTATTCGAATTTGGATATTCGGATATGATTTGAATCCCGATAAACGGATACGGATAATATCTGAATTCGAATAATATCCGTCGAATGCGAATTCGGAAACGAATAATAATTATCCGTCGGATTCGGATACGAATACGGATATTGAATATTGTAATCGAATTCGAATTCTGATATAGCACTATCCGATTCGAATTCGATCCGTTTACACCCCTAGTCCTAGTTCTACCGCCATATGGCAAGGTAAAAGGCTAGCCAGGCGATTTGGTAAAAGAGTTTATCAAATGTTTTGGAAAACATTATTTGTTTTTTAAAAGAATTTGCAAATGCCTTTGTGGACTGTTGTGGGACCCGATCCCGCGAGAGGGGAATGGCCCGCAAGCCGCCACGCTCTCTCCTGGTCTCTCGTACCCACACGATTGGCGTGTCTCTTTTATTATTATTGATTTTAATTACCCAACCAAGCAGGGAGCAACCAGGCCATAGGGTGCAAACAAACATGCAACCCAGTACCCATAAGAGCAGGGGTAAGCCGCCGAGCCTAGCAAGGTGTGATTTAATTCATTCTTTCCGTGAACTTGGGATCACTAAGGCAATCCGAATTCCACGCAAAAGAGAGTGACAGACTCGCCACCTAGATGAGGGATCTAGGACCCATAATTGACCAGAAATCTAGACTCGTTACCTGGTTACGAGAATGGAAGGTATGGGGAGTTACCACCACATGCACCATTCTTGCCCGATAATCGGTCTTCAATTCCAAAAGTTAACTCTTTTGAATTTCTTTTAAATGGCTCACTTAACTCTATATTAATATGCGAACTACGTGACATGCATCCTAAAATCTAATTTTAATGTAATTCCTAAATGTGTATCTTGATTTTCTTAATTTGTTTGAATTCAATCTAAGTGAAAGTTCTCCTAAAATTCTAATTTCATGGCAAGTCCTAAGTGATTTAATTACTTTTAATTTAAGGATTAATATACAAAACCCAACCGCTTATGTGTGGAGCCGACTCGGGCTTGGTATGCCACTCAAGTATCTAAGTTGCCTACATATCCCAGCCTCACTGGAATCAGAGTCGATCGTAGTTCGGTGCACATAAACTAAGCTACTTATGCCTAACTCATCTAGGATACCGATCTAGACTAGGTTGACTGTTTCAACAGTTTTAAGAGAAATTATTTAGTTCAAGTTGAAGATTTTATTATCCTAGGACTTCATCTAAGATGCTATATGGTCCTAGCTAAGTGTAAGACGTCCCTTTGACTAATGCAGATGAACCTACATCCTAGGTAACTAGGCCTGTCTTATGGGAAAATTGGGTTACTAGTGTAACTAGATCTATGGCACGGTTGCTATCCATAGCAAACGGCCGTGATGAGGCTGAACTCCTAACTCAAGGACTCTCTAAAACCTAGGACACAACATGACGTAAGTGTTCCTAAGGGGCCCTAAAGGTTCTTACGATGGGAAACCGTAATCCAACGGTCCCAATGACAAGGATTAAATCAATTCAGTTTGCCGAAGTTAATGATTTTCAATTCTTAAAAATTTTTTGATTCCTAAGCTCTATGGAATACCAAAGGCTCTAGGGCTTAATTAGTTTCAGCTTTGGATTGCATCCATGGAAGGGAATCGTGCTCTCTACCCTTGCATAATTTAGCACATAAGTTATAGTATATTATTGCCTGCCATGTTCTCAGAATTTTCGTGGACATGAGACCTCGGAGCCAACAACATACCATAATTTAAATGCTCAAATTATCCAGGATCGATTGCAATTAGTATACGATTATGAATGCGATCTCAGCAGTTAAACTATCACAGTATAGTGAATTTACAAAGGAAATCTATGACCCCTAAGGTTTCTGTTTCGAATGGCTTAAAGATTGAATTCATGATGAAAATTTAGAGTTTTCTGGAAGTTTTCATTGACTTTTATATTAATTTGCTATTAAGTTCCGATTTAATCATATTAAGACCAGATTGTTAGAATTGCAAAGAAACCCTTAGCAATCGGACTCCAAATTATTTGACAGTTTTATAGTAATAAGATATGGATGATTGTAACTAACTGAGAAAATTTCATAAATTTTGAATATTATTTACTAACAATTTTCTATTTTTAAAGATTCAAGTCAAATTATAGATTTACACAGCAGCCTAGAGCAAAAGGATTCCAAAGTAGCTCAAACTTTTACGATATCGAGATGATCATGATAGTAAGCTATTGTAAAAATTTCATGAATTTTTATTATGATTTGTTATTAATTAAAAATCACACAAAAACAGGATGAATTTGAAGAATAAATCAAAAGGCATGCTTAATGATGTTCTAAAAAAAAGATAAAATTACAGTAGACATAATATGCATCATGATATTTTTTTCTCCAAATTTCATAACTTGAAAATTGAAATTTCTCCACGAAACCTAATTTTCAAAGAAGAGATCACTCGTTTTCTAGAAAATCAAAATCCGCTTTATTAAAAAAAATTAAAAACCATATTAAATATTTATAAAAATTCATAATAATTTTTCTAAGATATACCAATAATATATATTACTGGTTTGTGAAGAAAAATTTTAGAATTAATTGATTTTATCATAAGAAATAATTATGGCACGAAAAACGAAGCTTGGGTTGGAAAACCAGGAATAAATAAATTTTTCTAAATTTTATTTTATGAAAAATTCTACTTATATATAAACATAACATTTGAAAAGTTTCATGAGTTTTTAAAATGGTTTGATATTTATTAAAAATAGCTGAAATTTGAAATAATTTAAAATTGGATTAAATAAATTCTAAAAAATCCGAAATATTTTGAGTGGTCTGGAAATCGAAACATCGGTTTAGAAACAAATTTTCTTCGAATGTGGACTTGATTTGACCCGTTTTCTATTTTATTCTTTAAGAAATAACCCTTTGCTGGGTTATCTTTCAAAAAATAAAACGGAAAATAAAACGATCAAACCATAGTAAAAAATTATACTTTCCAGTAGTTTTTAACTTTTTATTAATATCAGAAAATATTAGGTTTTGGAAAACACAACGATTTGATCGACTTGCTTCGAAAATCCCATTCGAAACCCATATTGAACAAAAACCGAAGGAAATTAATATTTTAATGAAGAAAGATCAATTTTCCAGCAAAAATCTGGAAAATAAAATATCAAGATTTATATTTTATCATACATAAATTTCATCCCAGAATTCCATCGTTTCGATCATATTCGAAAGCTAAACCCTAAAACGACCTAAACATGATTTCTAAATAAAAATCGGAAAGAAAAACGAAAGAACGCTTACCGTTGATCGCGATCCTTGTCTCTAGGGTTGGTGATCCAAGATATACGCTTTGTCCAACTCTTTTATATGCTAAAAAAGATCCAAAGAACACTCCAATAATCCTTGATTGTGTGATGCCTTGGAGAAGAAGAAGGAATTTAAGATTCCCTTTTGTGAAGAACACTTGAGAGAGAGATGAACACCAAAGCAATAAAAGAGATAAATGAATTCCAAGGAGGAAGAGAGAAAGAGATGAATTTTCTCGAGAGAGGCCAAAAGTTGTGCTTGCTTTATTTTTATAGAAAAAGTTAGGTTTAGATTGGATTTGGAAGTTTCCAATGTGAGAACTCCTACCTTTAGTTAGTTTCCAATTCTCACATATGGCTTGCTTTTTCCTTGTCTTCTAAATTGGATTTACTTCTAATATTGATTTCTTGCAAGCCAAGCAATGCTGAATTACACAATGAACATCCTCCAAGATCAATCTAGAAGCCTTCTTACATAGAAAACTAGCTTTTATGAATGATTTTCGTCTAAAAAGGGCTATCCGAAGTTTGACCTCATTTTTCACTAATTTAGAGGCTGATTCAGGAAAATTCATAAACTAAAAAGTTGTAGATCTTTTCCAAACGTTCGAAACAAGTATTATTACGAATTTGTTAGACAAGAAGGTAAAAAGTTATGATCATTTTACTAACCTGACCTTACAAGTCATTTCTAATTATAACTCTTCTTTCTTTATTATTTTTTCAAAACAAATATGATGTCACCAACCACCCTATCACATGTTGGACGTTTTTGCATGTGGGGCACCCACTTATGTGACCACCCACATAGGCGGGTCCACATGGATCCCGACCTTGTGGACTTTAGCCCAATGGGCCCTCTCACATGGGTTTTAGGTTTTTTTCATAAAAAAATAATAAAACTCTTTTAAATTCAATATTTTATAGATGGACCTAACCCATGTGACCTTTATAGTGCACCCCTAACATATGGTTGAACCATCCCCTTTAAAGATATAAATGTTTTGGACCAAAACACCCCTATTTGACCATTACCCACCAAAATGCGACCAAAATACCTCAAATTGGTTCATTTTTTAAAGGGGAAAGTTAAAAATGGAAAGTTTTCTTAGTCAAACCTCAAAAATAGAAAATTTTTAAGTTCGCTTTTTTTGGTGGGTAATATCAAACAGGATCATTTGGCATTCCCTCAAAATGACCAAAATGCCCTCAACACTCTAAATTTTCAAATCGAGCGAAACCCCTAAGAAGTCTAAATTTAGGAGGCTTTTCAAAATTCATGGAATCACTCAAGATTTTTTAGATACAACTCGGGGGTCAAATGAAACACATTGAAAATTACCAAATTACCCCTGTGGTGCAAAAATTGATGAAATTAGGAAAAATCCTGAGAAATTCCAAAAATAGCAGGTTTTCTTGCTTGATTGGAAACTTGAATTCTAATCTTCCGGAGACTAATGGAATTCCCTAGAGACTTTCGGGATCGCGAATCAATTTCAAAACTCCTATAATGAGACGAAACTTATCCTAAAAATGCAAAAATGCAGAAGACGGACTCAAGACTCAATGACACTACCGAATCGTTTGCTTTTTAAAGTGTAGCAAAATGGCGGTGTCTACAACTGTAAACTGATAGATCGAATTGTATACCATAGAGTGGGCCAGGGGGGTAAGTAATGTCCACCTCCCGTAGGACCCAACTCGGAAAATGGCGAATTGGAGGCAGGACATGCACTCAGAGCGATTAGGGTAGTTAAATTCAATAATCTTCTTTAGGTAAATGTCCTTCACGGGGGGAGGCACTTTCCTGATGTGATCGTAGTTACACTACATTGCATGAGATGACAGTGGGCCCAGCAGGAAGGACCATTGAATCCCTGCGGCGATCCCACTCACGACTCACTAGACCCTTGGTGGATTGTTAGACAATCCGGGTTCTGGATTTTATTGTGACCTAGGAATGAATTAGATCCATTGCATATGATGCAAGGAGGAGATGCACTATACATGGGAAGTGCAAACATCAATTAGAGAAGAAGCGGCGCACCATTGGATGGTGGGCCATATTTAATTATCATGTGTGCATTAAATACTTAATTCATATTGGCTGGAACTTAAGTGATTTAATTGTGAATGTGATTAATTAAAGCTTGAATCCTATTGGTCGGGATTTAAGTGAAATCCTACTGGCCACAAGATCGGTGAATTCCTATTGGTTGGAATTCTAAGAAGGAAATGAGAGACAGAGATTTGTGGAAACCCACTTAACTTGAAAGCTTCTACAAACTTCCTCTCAAGTAAAAAAAAAATGGTTTTTTACCCTTTGCTTTATGTAAATTAAGAAAAGTGGTGGAAGGCTAAAGTATAATTACACAACAGTTGACAATTCTAGTGGGTTTCCTAGTGGGAGAAAAACTTCCTAGGATTCTCTATATAAGGGGACATGGGCTGAACGAAGTTTCCACTCCACAATATCTGTTCTTACTATGATGACCTCCTACTGCGACTACTAGGGAGTCGTCTAGTGTTCCTGCTCTATTTCCATCTGCCATTATTTCTACAGTCATTGCCACTCAAAAGTCCATAACTGTTGAAGAGTCTAAAAAACAAATTTAATTGAAGAGTCTAAAGAACATTTCCTTTGTAGCTACATATTGCACAAAACTTGCCAATTCTAGTGGGATTCCTAGTGGTAAATAAACTCCCTAGAATTCTCTATATAAGGGAACATGGGCTGAAAGAAGTTTTCACTCTACAATCTTCATTCTTACTAGAGAAATCCATGCAACACCTCTCTCTCTCTCTCTCTCTCTCTCTCTCTCTCTCTCTCTCTCTCTCTCTCTCTTCTAGTTAGTAAGTTCTTGGTGAGTTCTAGTTCTAGTTCCACATCGGTTCTAGTTCTAGTTCATCTTGAACTTTGAATTGGGTTCATGAAACTCAATTTTAGCTATGATTTCAAGTTGGGTTTGGAACCCAAGGGACCTTTTTCAACCTCCTCCATCTTCGCAAGCTTTAGAAGCCACTACTTCGACTTTCGGAGGAGTATGCATCTGAGAAACCAAGCACAACTAGCAAGGAGTAGATCAAGCAGCGACTATCGGATCAAGGATAGTAAATTTTGTCTTATTATCTGATGTGGCTGCTCTTTCATGCAACAGCCGGTCTGCAAAATGCCTTCTGCGATGGTCCCTAGCAAATCCCTTAATTATTAAAGCCCCAGCTGAATGCATAAATTGAAGCTTCCCACTTTTTGTAGGACCATTGCTTTTAGTTGATCCAGTCCATCCATTATATAGACCCCATTTTGAATCCTAATTGTGGCAAAGATCTTGCCAATCAGATAATTCTGTAATCTAGTTATATTCATTTTTATCCAACACAGGTTTGTATCATATGGACGGCTAGGATCAATGGCAGAATTCTAAAGTGGCTTGATGGATTAAGGGGACAAAAAATTGGAACCAGATGGGGTCCACATAAAGACTAGTGATCACCCTATAACATCCACGTCACATGTGGGACCAATAAACTGGATGATAGGAAAGAGCATAGCAGTAAGCATCTTTTTAGCATTTTAGAAGTAGGGACGTGAACACCTGCTTATCTCCGATATTTTATGATCTAAACAACTCACAACTATCTCCGAAATTTTCAAAATTATTAACATATTTTTGCAAATTTAATCCGAAATTTTTTTCCTTGAGATTTTGAAAAATCATCTACAAACATTCATATATTTTTATTTTTATTTTGATAAAGCGATGAAATCCCACTTTTTCGAGATTTTCAAAAATCAACAAATATTCATAGGGAAATGATATTCCCCTTTAACGGTTTCTGTGAGAATTGTTGACTGCTTGAGGATAAATCCACCCCCTTTAACAGTTTTCTTTTGCCTTTAAAACTTAACGAATATGAGAATGGTTCACTGCTTGAGGATAAATCCACCCCCTTTAACTGTTTTCTTTACTTTTAAAACTTAACGAATAGCGTTACAGAGGGGGGGAGGGAGGGATTTTATCCATCGCAGTAGGGGGGATATCATTTCCCTTACTCATATTTTACTTTTTGTTCGAAGATGTCACGAAAATATTGAGATAAATTCACGATATTATTTATTGTTCTAATTTTACATTATATATTTTTTTCTCTTATTGATTCACGAAAATATTACCGAACCGAAACTCCAGACCAAAATTTTGGCCGACCGAAATTTCCAATTTTGGGAAATTTCAGTTTCAGTCCCCACCGAGCGTGATTTTAAATTTCGACCGAAATCCAAAATTTCTGATTTCAGTCTATAACGAAACCAAAATAGCACGAATAAGTCATTTATTTCGACCAAAATTTCAAAAATTTGTTTATCCCAAAATTTCATTCTAAATTTAAGGGATTTCACCCAAAAATCTCTCTTCTCGATAATTATCTAATATTTTCCCGAAATTTTGGCCGAAATTTCGGATCAATCTGAAATAGAAGGCATTAACTAATTTCTCATCCAACTTTTGAAAATTTTCTTCGACCTACGATGGAAATAATGACAATTAGCAAACAAAAACATTAATCATGGAATGGACAACCCCTTTTTTTGCAGTATAAAAAAAGAGACGGAAAAAATCAAAGTAAACCCTCTTCAAGTAGTCGTCATACGGGATGATACCTACAAATTACGTCTAAAAACATCAAACAAAACATGAGATAAAATAATAACCCTTAGCACGGATCAGGGAAAAACGTGAATGAGATAAACATAAGAAGAAAATAGCAAAAGATTAAAAGAAGGGGGATTCATACAGCCACAAGAGACCTTCTTTCTGCCCCTTTAAAAATTCGTAGCAACCCTGGAAAACAAAACAGATGTGCCAGGTCGAAATTCATGAATTATACTCTCCCACGAGCTTAGAAAACCCCTTTGTTGACAAATACATCAAAGGCGACAAGGACTATTCATCATCTACTATCAGCAACAACCCACCATTGTCAACCTGAAAAACCATACATTGGCTAATTTCACGTCCAACAGTAGACTCCACTAAACCAACCATTCAACAAAAATTTTAAAAAAAAGTAACTCTTGTTGACGAGATGTAACAAATTCTTAACACCCTCTGGAATCCGTTGCTTAGACGTCACTTGTGATTCTCCTTGTTACAACCCTAAAGAAGAACTGAGACAACAAGAAATTCATGGACGCAAAATTATAAGCGCAAAACCCATAATAAGATGGCTCGAATAAAAACCAGCTCATCTAAACAAGTAGATAAAACTGAAAGTCAACATCCTTCACTAAAAACCTGTAAAAGCTTATGTCCTTTAGAGGAGGGGGAATCCATACAGCCTAAAGCGACCTTCTTTCAGTCTCTTATGGCAGTCATAAAAATCCTGGAAAATTGAAATACCAGACTGAGTTCCGTGAAAATTGCTTCATCATACAAGCAAAATAATACAAATTTACAAACAACATCTGTAAGGATAGAAACCCCCTTTATTGACCAATACTTCAAAAAATCGATCAAGATCACCATATAAGATCAGCAACAATCCATCGTTGTCAATCTGAAAAACAAGGCATTGACTGATTTCTCATCCAACCGTAGTTGCTACTAGCATAACAATTAAATAAAAATGAAAAACAATTATTCGGCAAGAAATTGGTTACAAAAAACCAATGCTTATTGACAGGAAATAACAAGTCCTTAAAACCTCCTGAAATCCCTTGCTTTGGCGTCGATTGCAATTCCCCTTTTCACGGCCCTAAGGAAAAAATGAAACAACAAGAAATCCTTGGTCGCATAATTATCAAGGACAACGCAAAATAAGATGTCTCGAATAAAATCCTGCTCCCGTATACAAGTCTATAAAAACGGAAACAGAAGCTCCTTCAATTAAAACCTGCAAAACCGAATGTCCATTTGAATTTCATGAAAATTTTCTTCGACTTAAGATGGAAAGAATAACAATTAGCATACAAAAACATTAAGCAAAGACAACCCCTTTTTCGTAGTATCAAGCAAGATTGATACAGAAAAAATCAAAGTAAACCCTCTTCTAATAGTTGACACACGCTGATCATAGGAAATGATATCTACGTATTACGCCTAAACACATCAAACAAAAAGTGAGATGAAATATAAACCTAAGCACGGATCAGGCAAAAATGTGAATGAGATAAACACATCAAGATAAATAGCAAAAGATTTAAAGAAGGGGGGATTCATAGAGACTCAAGAGATCTTCTTTATGTCCCTTTAAAAGTAGTAGAAACCGTGGAAAACAGATGTACCGGGTCGAAATTCATGAATTATGCTTTCCTCATAGAAGCAAAAAATAGAAATTGATAGAGAAAATCTCAAAGCACAGAAACCCCCTTTGTTGACAAATAAATCAGAGGCGACAAGGACTATTCATCATCTACAATCAGCAACAATCCATCATTGTCAACCTGAAAAACCAGACATTGGCTAATTTCTCGTCCAACAGTAGACGCTACTACACCAACCATTCAATAAATACAAAAAGCAACTCTTGTTGACAAGATATAACAAATCCTTAACACCCTCTGAAATCCGTTGCTTGGATGTCACTTGCAATTCTCCAAGTAACAACCCTAAAGAAGAAAGAAAACAACAAGAAATCCATGTTCGCAAAATTATCAGCGCAAAACCCACAATAGCATGGCTCGCATAAAAACCTACTCAAGTAAAGAAATCGATAAAACCGAAAGTGAACGTCCTTCACTAAAAACCTGTAAAACCTCATGTCCGCTAAAGGAGGGGAATTCATACAGCCTCAATCGACCTTCTTTAAGTCCCTTATAACAGTATAAAAAATCCTGGAAAATTGAAATACCAGATGGAATTTCATGAAATTTGTCACGCCCCGAACCCATAATTCTAGGTAAGGCGCACGTGACAGCCGCCGCACGCCCATAGGGTCGCCCCCACAAGCATGCAAGGCTCCTTTTTCGATCAACTATTCTCAACAATCAGAGTAACTAATAAATGCGGAAATTTTAGTCTCATAATGAAATACAAATATAGATTAGGTCCATAAGTCTAAATCCAACAATAATTATTTCAAGACAATCACCTTAATAAAATATCAAAGGTTTCTAAATTGGAACAATGAAATAAAGAACAAATCTCCTAGGCTCCAATCCAAGTGCCTGATCTCAGCAAATCTACTGCCGCTCCTCTGTATCTGAAATTTGTTAAACCACATAATGAGCTAACAGCCCAGCCGGTTTTCCAAATCCAAGCCAGCTAATAGGAAAACAAAAACAAACTTGTGCGGAAAAGACGTAGCATGCCATAAAATTTAGCCAATGCAGAAATTGATAAGAATTAAAAAGATCATTTCTACATAAGCTATATAAGAAAAATACATGTTTTTACAAAACAGTTCCAACCACTCGGTTATGCAGTTTTTCACTTGGAAATCAATGACAAGAATATATATTTTCAAACACTTGATTTTTGCATTTTTCCACTTGGAAATCAAATACTTAACAGTAATATATTTTCAAACATAACAGTCTTCTCTGTGGCCAATTTCCAACCTTATTGGCAAGTAGCGTAACCCAAGGCGAACACTCGTTCGCAGGACTCACAGGTCCAAAAGTGCGCAATGTCACAATATCAATAGCCAGAGGACTCCCTACTGGCCGCCCGAGATCAACCTTACGGGTAGATAAAATTTGACCGGTCTACGTGATCACGTCCAGTGTACTCACCCACTGGTAGGTTGGGCACTAGATCCCCACCAGAGATCAACCTTACTGGCGGAATCCATTCCATACCAAGACTGTATGCAATTATAGAGAGAAGCAATTTTAATGTTTGCAATACCATGCCATAAATTTGTAACGCTTCAAGCCATAGGGAACTTCCCTCATTTCAAATCTACGAAAACATATCGTAAACAAAGTGCTTTTCAAATTGTTGCTTCATGAATTCTAGTTTTCTAAATCATGTTCTTCATAAAGCTTTTTATGTATAGGGATGAAAACATGTCAAGACTAAAGGATACCATGCATAATGATATTCAACTATGTAGAATGACATACTAAAAAAAACGTTCAGTAAAAATCTTCTCCAAAAGAAGTTCCAAGTCAAAGTAGATATGCAAAAATTGAAATAGAAAGCTTTCAACTTAGCTAATGTAATTATTTGATAATACACTGACATAGGGTAGGATCACCTACCTCTTGCACGAATTTCTGAATTTGTTTTGTTTTCTCTAGGACGACGTTGATCTGAAAAGAAAAGAAATTAGGACGCCTCTAAAAAGAAAAGAAATTAGGACGGCTCTAAAAACTCCTTTCTAACATATCGCACCTAAACTCCAATCCCATTTGCCCAACCAAATTTATTTAATTAAGACTACTCTTTTCCTCCTTTTTGTTCTTGGCAAGGAAGGGAATTTGCAAAGCTGAAACTAGAAGGGAACTGGGTAAGAATATGAACTTACAGAATTTTGGCAATTGTTCGTGATGAAGATCCACCCAAGATTTTGGCAATTGTTCGTGATGAAGATCCACCCAACCGTAGTTGATCTCAAGAATATGAGGTCTTGTAGGCCTTGATTCTTGGACACAAGGTTATGGCAACAAGATGGTGGAAAGTAGTTTATTTACCGGCCGCAATAACAGTTTGCAGAGGTTTCTAGGACTGTTTTGCAATGGCTTCTAGGACTGTTTTGCAATGGCTTCTAGGACTGTTTTGCAATGGTTCTAAAGTGGTGTAGAACTTGGTCTTGTAGGAGAGTTACAAGCATCCCAATGTAGGAGAGTTACAAGCATCTCAATGGCCTCAAACACCACCTATATTCCCTCTTTCTAAAGCCCACAACAACTACATCCAACACCTATATTTCTTCTTTCTAAAGCCCACAACAACTACATCCAACACCTATATTTCTTCTTTCTAAAGCCCACAACAACTAACCTTCATCAACACCACCCCTTTCTAAAGCCCACAACAACTAATCTTCATCAACACCACCCCTTTCTAAAGCCCACAACTACTAACCTTCATCAACACCACCCCTTTCTAAATCCCACAACAACTAACCTTCATCCAATGAGAGAAGAGAGTGGAGAGAAAAAGTTGTAGGCAAGAGAGTGGAGAGAAAAGGTTGTGGTGAGAAAGTTGTAGAGAAGAGAGTGGAGAGAAAAGGTTGTAGAGTGGAGAGAAAAGGTTGTAGCCTCGCAAGGTTCCAAACATCCTACACATTTCTTTCTTTTTCAATATTGAAATGATTGCTACCTTAAGATAAAATATTGAAAATGATTGCATATTTGATTCCTAATTTAACCAACTAACCTTCATCCAATGAGAGGAAGAGAGTGGAGAGAAAAAAAAGAAGAAGGTTGTAGTCTCGTAAGGTTCCAAACATCCCACACATTTCTTTCTTTTTCAATATTGAAATGATTGCTATCTTAAGATAGAATATTGAAAATGATTGCATATTTGATTCCTAATTTAACTTTAGTCATTGATGATAATAGCACATGATTGTTACCTTATGATTGAATATTGAAAATGATTGCATATTTGATTCCTAATTTAACTTTAGTCCATTTGATATTATTACCCATATCAAAGAAAATTCACAACTTTTATTTGATACTAACACCCATTTCTAACAATTAATCTTGGCTTAATTTTTTATAATGACACCCATTATAAAAAAAAATCATATGTTCACTTTGATAAGGATAATTACCCAAATACTTGGGACCGGGTATTACATCATACCCCCCTAAAAAGAATTTCGTCCTCGAATTTCACATACCTGGTGCTTGAAAAAGCTGGGGGTATTTTTCCTGCATCTCCTCCTCAAGCTCCCAAGTTGCCTCTCGCTCAGAGTGATTTCTCCACTGTACCTTGACATAGGGAATGGTGCGTTTTCTAAGAACTTGGTCCTTTCGATCAACGATACGCACCGGGTGTTCCTCATATGACATATCCTCTCTGAGTTGCAAAGGGGCCAATTCTACTACACGGTCCGGGTCCGGAACATACTTCCTCAGCATAGAGACATGGAAGACATTATGCACCCCAGCCAAACTGGGTGGTAGTGCAAGGCGATAGGCAACTGTCCCGACCCTTTTAAGAATTTCGTATGGCCCAACATACTTGGGATTCAACTTTCCTCTAATGCCAAATCTGACCACTCCTTTAGTGGGAGACACCCTCAAGAAAACACGATCTCCAACTTCAAATTCAAGCTCACGCCTCCTGACATCAGCGTAGCTCTTCTGCCTGCTTTGTGCTGCTCGGAGACGCTCTCTGATCAATTGAACCTTTTCTTCTGCCTGATGCACTAGCTCCGGGCCCAAAATTCTGCCTCTCACCAACCTCATCCCAATGGATGGGAGACCTGCACTTTCTACCATAGAGGGCCTCATAAGGGGCCATCTGAATGCTGGATTGGTAGCTATTGTTGTATGCGAACTCCACCAAAGGTAACTGCCGATCCCAAGAACCTCTAAAATCCAAGGCACATGCTCTCAGCATGTCTTCCAATATCTGGATCGTCCGTTCTGACTGGCCATCGGTTTGTGGATGATACGCTGTACTGAAGTTCAACCTAGTTCCCAAAGCCTTATGGAAACTCCTCCAGAACTGAGACACGAACCTTGGGTCTCTGTCAGACACAATCGACACTGGCACTCCATGTAGCCTGACAATCTCCTCCAAGTACCACTCTGCCATCTGATCCAATGTCGAACCCACTCTATAAGCCAAGAAGTGAGCCGACTTAGTCAACCTGTCGACTATAACCCAAATGGCATCATTTTTCTTCAATGTCTTTGGCAAACCGGTCACAAAATCCATAGTGATGTGCTCCCATTTCCACTCTGGAATAGGGAGGGGCTCTAACTTCCCGGCAGGTCTCTGATGCTCTATCTTGACCTGCTGGCAGATTATACAACGAGCCACAAACTCTGCAATCTCTCGCTTCATGTTATTCCACCAGAAAATTTCTCTGAGGTCCCTGTACATTTTGGTGCTTCCAGGGTGCACTGAATAAGTAGAACTATGGGCCTCATCCATAATCTCCCTCTTGAGATCCACATCAGCAGGCACACACAACCGAGTTCCGAACCTCAAGGACCCATCCTCATGGACTCGAAAATCTAATTGGGATCCTGCCTCAACTTCTGCCCTGATCTTATGGAGTCTCTCATCAGTACTCTGAGAAATCTTTATTTTCTCTAACAAAGTGGGCTGAACTCTCAGGTTCGCAATTTGCAGACCAGGCTCGTGCTGTCTTACCTCAATACTCAACCTCCTCAAGTCCTCAATGATCTGCCTTTGATTAGTTATCAAAGATGCCATCTTACCCTGGGCCTTTCTGCTCAAAGCATCTGCTACTACATTAGCCTTCCCTGGATGATAGCTGATGGTCAGGTCATAGTCCTGTAGCAATTCAAGCCATCTCCTCTGACGCATATTTAGCTCCTTTTGCGTGAACAAGTACTTTAGGCTCTTATGGTCAGTGAAGACCTCACATGGCTCCCCATAAAGGTAGTGTCTCCAAATTTTCAATGCAAACACTACTGCTGCTAACTCTAGATCATGCGTCGGATAGTTCTGCTCATATGGCTTCAACTGCCTGGAGGCATAGGCCACTACCTTTCCGTGTTGCATCAACACACAACCTAAACCACTCTTAGAGGCATCACTATATATGGTGAATCCTCCACTCTCAGATGGTATAGTGAGGATTGGGGCCGATACTAACCTTCGTTTCAACTCTTGGAAGCTCTCCTCGCACTTATCAGACCATTCAAACTTGGTTCCCTTATGCGTTAGACGGGTCAGTGGTACGGCAATCCGTGAAAATCCCTCTACGAATTTCCTGTAATATCCCGCCAGACCTAAGAAACTGCGAATTTCGGCGACATTAGACGGCCTGCTCCAATCCACTACGGCCTCAATCTTTTGGGGGTCCACAGACACTCCATCCTTAGAAATCACATGCCCCAGAAAAGCCACTCTATCAAGCCAAAACTCACACTTCTTGAATTTCGCATATAGCTGCTCTGCTCTCAATACCTGCAACACCTGCCTTAAGTGATTTTCATGCTCTTCATGGCTCTTTGAGTAGATTAGGATGTCATCTATGAACACTACTACAAATCTGTCTAAGAATGGCTTGAACACCCTATTCATCAAATCCATAAATGCCGCGGGTGCGTTAGTCAAACCAAATGGCAACACTAAGAACTCGTAGTGTCCATATCTAGTCCTGAAAGCTGACTTGGGCACATCTTCTGGCTTGATCTTCAACTGATGGTAACCCGAGCGAAGATCGATCTTAGAGAATACTTTAGACCCCTGTAACTGATCAAATAGATCCTCGATCCTGGGCAATGGATACTTATTTCTCACAGTTACCTTGTTTAGCTCTCTATAATCGATGCACAACCGCATACTCCCATCTTTCTTCTTCACAAATAGCACTGGTGCACCCCAAGGAGAAACACTAGGTCTGATCAACCCCTTATCAAGAAGTTCTTGCAACTGCCCACTCAACTCCTTAAGCTCTACTGGAGCCATTCGATAGGGAGCCTTAGAAATGGGACCCGTGCTAGGTACAAGATCAATGGAGAATTCGATCTCTCTATCTGGAGGCAACCCCGGCAAGTCTTCAGGGAATACATCAGGGAAGTCTCGTACAATTGTGATGTCCTCTAGCCTGAGGGCCTCCTGACTGACTTCTGATATAGAGGCAAGAAATCCCTCACAACCCTTCCTTAACAATCTGCTAGCCTTGCAAGTCGAAATGATTTGGGTGGGCGCACCACCAGGACTACCAATAAAACTGAACCTTCGCTGTCCTGGCATCTGAAAAGTCACTAACTTACTGTGACAGTCTAGGCTGGCATGATTAGCAGCCAGCCAATCCATCCCAAGAATAACATCAAAATCCTTCATCTCCAAGACTACCAAATCAGCGGGTAACTCCCTGTCACCGATCTTCACTGCACACGACTTGCAAATCCTGTCGGTAATCAGGCTACCTCCTACAGGTGTGTCTACACATAACTCTACATCTAAAGGCTCATGAACTAATCCATGCTTCACAACAAACCGGGATGATATAAAAGAATGTGAGGCACCCGAATCAAATAATACACATGCATAGACCGAAGCTATTGGAAGGGTACCTGTCATAGGTTAACCCATTCCCACTATTAACTAAGCAAACATAGGTTAACCTATTCCCACTATTAACTAAGCAAACATCAAAATGCAATACGTTGAAATTTTATAGACATTTATATGAATAAGAATATCAACAACTAACTAATGACATACCTGTCACCACTGCATTAGAGGCCATAGCGTCCTGCTCGGTTAGTGCATAGACTCGGCTTGGGATCCTCTGCTTCTTATTCCATGCCTGATTCTCTCCTGTGGGCGGGACTCGCACCGCTGGAGGTGCCCGATTCTCTCCTGTGGGCGGAACTCGCGCTGCTGGGGGTGCTCCTGAAAACTGAAAATTTCTCTTCCGAGGACAATCTGCTACCTTGTGACCCAACTGGCCACACTCAAAACATGCCCCAGTGATCCATGGGCAATCCTTTTCTGCATGATGTTTCTTGCATTTGGCACACAAGCTAGACCTCTGACCAGCACTCTGATGCTGCGGGCGATGGTCGCCTGACCTCTGCTGTGATCCACCTCCCTGGCGGTAGGAATTAGGCCTCTTAGATGGCTCTCCTGAAATCTGGCCATCCTGCTGACCTCCTGCCCTGAATCTCTTCTTCTGCTGGTCCCTATGCTGTTGGGACCTGATGACTCCTTCCTCAACCTGTAAAGCCTTACTCAACACATCTGCATAGGTTTTAAGCTGGAAATCTTTTACTCGATGCCTGATAGGCTCCCTGAGTCCGTCTTGGAAACGGCGAGCAAGAAGCCCGTCGTCCTCCATGACCGATATGGGTGCAAACATCCCCAATCTCGTAAACTCTGCCTCATAATCTATGACAGATCTGTTCCCTTGCTTTAAATTGAAAAAATCATTTTCCTTAAGAATCCTCACACTATCAGGAAAATATTTGTCATAGAAAGCTGTAGAGAATTCATCCCATGCAATGATAGCGCTCCCCCTGACACGCTTCTCCATCTTCCACCAAGCATCTGCACTTCCTCTAAGCATGAACGTGGCAGCTACTACTTTGTCCGGCTCTGCCATCCCCAGAAATTCAAAGATTTTCTCGGTCTCTTGCAACCATTCATCAGCCACGAGAGGATCAGTGGTCCCTCCAAATGTATTGGCCATCCTCCGAAACTCGGTCATCCTATTCTGCTGACGAGGCTCGACCTGTGGCGGATGATGCTGAGGCTGCTGCTGCTGTTGGGTCACCACCCCAACCAAAGTCTCCATCATCCGCTCTAATCGGGGTAACCCTTGCTCTTCCTGATGAGTCCCTCCCTCTGCAGTATGGATGATAGGGGTGGGAGGCTCCTCCTCTTGCGCCTGATTTGGCTGCACTGGAGCCGGTATAGGGTTTCGCTGAAGTCGGGTCGTGCTACGAGCAAGGTCAGTCATTCTCTTGGTACGAGCCATACCTATCCCAACAATAGCAAACACTAGTAAGGCTCTAGATTATAAAATACCTACATCTAATCGGAAGGTAAGTAGTAAAAATTGTAAAAATACAATTTGCCTTTACCTAAGTAGTAAAAATACAATTTGCCTTTGCCTAAGGTCCTGTAGTAAAAATACAATTTGCCTTTGCCTAAGGTCCTACCGGTTCTTAAACCTATTGCTCTGATACCACTTTACTGTCACGCCCCGAACCCATAATTCTAGGTAAGGCGCACGTGACAGCCGCCGCACGCCCATAGGGTCGCCCCCACAAGCATGCAAGGCTCCTTTTTCGATCAACTATTCTCAACAATCAGAGTAACTAATAAATGCGGAAATTTTAGTCTCATAATGAAATACAAATATAGATTAGGTCCATAAGTCTAAATCCAACAATAATTATTTCAAGACAATCACCTTAATAAAATATCAAAGGTTTCTAAATTGGAACAATGAAATAAAGAACAAATCTCCTAGGCTCCAATCCAAGTGCCTGATCTCAGCAAATCTACTGCCGCTCCTCTGTATCTGAAATTTGTTAAACCACATAATGAGCTAACAGCCCAGCCGGTTTTCCAAATCCAAGCCAGCTAATAGGAAAACAAAAACAAACTTGTGCGGAAAAGACGTAGCATGCCATAAAATTTAGCCAATGCAGAAATTGATAAGAATTAAAAAGATCATTTCTACATAAGCTATATAAGAAAAATACATGTTTTTACAAAACAGTTCCAACCACTCGGTTATGCAGTTTTTCACTTGGAAATCAATGACAAGAATATATATTTTCAAACACTTGATTTTTGCATTTTTCCACTTGGAAATCAAATACTTAACAGTAATATATTTTCAAACATAACAGTCTTCTCTGTGGCCAATTTCCAACCTTATTGGCAAGTAGCGTAACCCAAGGCGAACACTCGTTCGCAGGACTCACAGGTCCAAAAGTGCGCAATGTCACAATATCAATAGCCAGAGGACTCCCTACTGGCCGCCCGAGATCAACCTTACGGGTAGATAAAATTTGACCGGTCTACGTGATCACGTCCAGTGTACTCACCCACTGGTAGGTTGGGCACTAGATCCCCACCAGAGATCAACCTTACTGGCGGAATCCATTCCATACCAAGACTGTATGCAATTATAGAGAGAAGCAATTTTAATGTTTGCAATACCATGCCATAAATTTGTAACGCTTCAAGCCATAGGGAACTTCCCTCATTTCAAATCTACGAAAACATATCGTAAACAAAGTGCTTTTCAAATTGTTGCTTCATGAATTCTAGTTTTCTAAATCATGTTCTTCATAAAGCTTTTTATGTATAGGGATGAAAACATGTCAAGACTAAAGGATACCATGCATAATGATATTCAACTATGTAGAATGACATACTAAAAAAAACGTTCAGTAAAAATCTTCTCCAAAAGAAGTTCCAAGTCAAAGTAGATATGCAAAAATTGAAATAGAAAGCTTTCAACTTAGCTAATGTAATTATTTGATAATACACTGACATAGGGTAGGATCACCTACCTCTTGCACGAATTTCTGAATTTGTTTTGTTTTCTCTAGGACGACGTTGATCTGAAAAGAAAAGAAATTAGGACGCCTCTAAAAAGAAAAGAAATTAGGACGGCTCTAAAAACTCCTTTCTAACATATCGCACCTAAACTCCAATCCCATTTGCCCAACCAAATTTATTTAATTAAGACTACTCTTTTCCTCCTTTTTGTTCTTGGCAAGGAAGGGAATTTGCAAAGCTGAAACTAGAAGGGAACTGGGTAAGAATATGAACTTACAGAATTTTGGCAATTGTTCGTGATGAAGATCCACCCAAGATTTTGGCAATTGTTCGTGATGAAGATCCACCCAACCGTAGTTGATCTCAAGAATATGAGGTCTTGTAGGCCTTGATTCTTGGACACAAGGTTATGGCAACAAGATGGTGGAAAGTAGTTTATTTACCGGCCGCAATAACAGTTTGCAGAGGTTTCTAGGACTGTTTTGCAATGGCTTCTAGGACTGTTTTGCAATGGCTTCTAGGACTGTTTTGCAATGGTTCTAAAGTGGTGTAGAACTTGGTCTTGTAGGAGAGTTACAAGCATCCCAATGTAGGAGAGTTACAAGCATCTCAATGGCCTCAAACACCACCTATATTCCCTCTTTCTAAAGCCCACAACAACTACATCCAACACCTATATTTCTTCTTTCTAAAGCCCACAACAACTACATCCAACACCTATATTTCTTCTTTCTAAAGCCCACAACAACTAACCTTCATCAACACCACCCCTTTCTAAAGCCCACAACAACTAATCTTCATCAACACCACCCCTTTCTAAAGCCCACAACTACTAACCTTCATCAACACCACCCCTTTCTAAATCCCACAACAACTAACCTTCATCCAATGAGAGAAGAGAGTGGAGAGAAAAAGTTGTAGGCAAGAGAGTGGAGAGAAAAGGTTGTGGTGAGAAAGTTGTAGAGAAGAGAGTGGAGAGAAAAGGTTGTAGAGTGGAGAGAAAAGGTTGTAGCCTCGCAAGGTTCCAAACATCCTACACATTTCTTTCTTTTTCAATATTGAAATGATTGCTACCTTAAGATAAAATATTGAAAATGATTGCATATTTGATTCCTAATTTAACCAACTAACCTTCATCCAATGAGAGGAAGAGAGTGGAGAGAAAAAAAAGAAGAAGGTTGTAGTCTCGTAAGGTTCCAAACATCCCACACATTTCTTTCTTTTTCAATATTGAAATGATTGCTATCTTAAGATAGAATATTGAAAATGATTGCATATTTGATTCCTAATTTAACTTTAGTCATTGATGATAATAGCACATGATTGTTACCTTATGATTGAATATTGAAAATGATTGCATATTTGATTCCTAATTTAACTTTAGTCCATTTGATATTATTACCCATATCAAAGAAAATTCACAACTTTTATTTGATACTAACACCCATTTCTAACAATTAATCTTGGCTTAATTTTTTATAATGACACCCATTATAAAAAAAAATCATATGTTCACTTTGATAAGGATAATTACCCAAATACTTGGGACCGGGTATTACAAAATTTGTTTCATCATACAAGCAAAATAATAATAATTTACAAACAACATCTGTAAGCATAGAAACCCCCTTGATGTCAATTGGAATTCTCCTTCTAACAGCCTTAAAGAAGAAATGAAACAACAAGAAATCCTTAGTCACATAATTAATAAGGACAAACCCAAATGGCTCGAAAAAATACCTGCTCCTATATACAAGTCAATAAAAACGGAAATAGAAGGTTCTTCAATAAAAACCTGTAAAACCGAATGTCCGATTGAATTCCATGAAAATTTTCTTCAACCTAAGATGGAAATAATAAGAAATAGCAAACAAAAATATTAAGCAAAGACAACCCCATTTTTTCCACAATTAAACAAGAGTGATCCGATAAAAATCAAAGTAAACCCCCACTTCTAGTAGTCGTCATGCGTTGTCATGATGTTACGTCATGCGTTGTCATGATGTTACGTCGATCAAAGGGAATGATATCTACATATTACCATCTTCTTGGAAATCGTTGAGCACAGAATTCAAGTAGAAACCCAAAACAACATAGCTGAGAGAAAACCCTTTAGCACCTCTATCAGTCGATAAAAACCCTAAACAGAAGGTTTCTCTTTGATGCAGATGGAGAAATAATAATCCAAAATAAAAAATCTTAGATGAATCAAAACCCTATCAAGTGTTTCTTGGGAATGAAAAAGAGAGACAAAATAACCCTAAACTGAGTTTATTCCTCAATGTGAGGAACATAAACACTATCAAAATAGATAGTAAAATATTCGAAGATGGAGCCTCTATATACCATCTTTCAATCCTGAAGTCCAGACCCTTCATAAAGTAACAGATACCCAGGAAAACCTTCATAAAGAAACAGATACCCAGGAAAACCTAAATATTGGATTAAGTTCCGTTAAAATCCACTTCATCATACAAGAGAATTAATAACAATATCCAAAAGCATCTCTGAGATTAGAAACCCCTTTACTAAACCATGTATCAAAAGCAATCCAGATAGGTCAGCATACACGCTCGACGACAAATCATTGCAAACCTGAAAAAACAAGGCATCCACAAAAAGTTGACACCTAAACAATTCAAACGAAAGCAAAAGTCCAATCTAAACCCTTAACACGGAAGGATTGCTAAACAACGCCTATTGCTTAGGGTTTTGAGATGCCCAGTTCCAGAACCACTCATCTGAAGATAAATTAAATAGCAAGCTCTGTACCCGCTCTAAAAACTCAATGGTTTGATATCAGTTAACAGTTATCCTTAAAAGCCCTCTGAAGAAGAAACAAAAGAAAAGGGAAAAGTTCACCGCAGAGAAAACTTGGGCGTAACAAGTGTATGATGATATATCAGAGAAACCCTTCTTCTACCCATCAATCGATGAAAAACAAACGCAATCTAGGGCGTAATGAAGCGTAAGATATATCAAAGAAAACCCTTGTTGTATCCCATCAATTGATAAAAACCTAAGAGATTCCTTGCAAAAGGAAATAAATCCAAGCACGTAGATACCATCTCTAACTTAAGAAAATTGACAATCAGCAAGAGAAAATTCATCGAATTGATCAAAAGAACACAACATAATCTCTTACAAAACCGAAGAACCGACCCGATCTCCTGTCGTAGGGGGGAAAATACTCAGTCGCCTCAAGAAACCCTAGAAAAAAAGTAAAGCCTATTGCAGAACCTAACTATGGCAAACAAATGCAACACAGGGCCTGTATTTGTATTTATGGAGAAATTGGGATTGAATGGACGGTTGAGATCAGACTGCAAGGACGGTCAGATCTGTCATGCGTTAGGAGTTAGGAGAGAAGATAAGGTCGGTAGAGAGTCCTCCAGGAAATTAGGAATACGACTAGCATGGTGCAAGCTCCCTGGTATGGTGCAACCTCTTGCTTTGATGAGTGGCACTCCTATTCCTAATGAGAGATATAATAGGGCCCACCGTTAGTTGAACAAACTTAATATTAAATCAAGTCTATTAATTACCTTTGTTGATGGTTGATTATTGCCCAGACAACCTTGGATGGTCCAAGATACTTTTGCATAGGCATTTCCATATGCTTGAGAACTACCCAACTTCCCAAAAACTACTGCTTGATGCTCCAGATACTGCTTCTAGGATCTAGAAGCTCTGGACATATTGAACACAAACAGACCTAAGAATTGGATACCAGATAGAGATCAGACACTATTTTAAGCAATATTAGACCTTTTTTCAAAGATCAAAATAGAACAGTTAATCTCACCCTCAGAATTTGAAGATGAATAAGTTAGTGAATGTGAGGTGGTACTGTTTTGTATAACACGGGGAGTTAATTCTCATACAAGTCAATTGCAATATGCTAAATGCTCAGTTCCTTCACAGTATTACAAAGTTGTTCTGAGGAATTCGTGTGGGGCGGGGCTGGCCTAATCACGCAAGTACTCCAACGTACATTGTTGGATGGATTCTATTTGCTCAAACAGGCCTATCGCTCATTCCGCCGAAAGAATTTCTACAATTTTTCAATAGCAAAAAATAGATACACCATAGAGGTTGGTATGTTCCTGAAGTAATACAACAGTTTCAAGTTTTAACTCAAGGCCCATGTTGTCATACCTAAGAAGACAATCATTCCTACCCTAGCAGGTCACAGTCTCAGAAAGTGCCACTCAATAATGTCCTTTTAGGTGTCATAACAAACTGTGGCATCATAAATTATCAAAACAAGGGCAGTAAATAATCATTCTCATCCCCAATTCTTGGAGGTGAAGACCAATATTCATGCGCTCTCTGCACCAAAGGTGATACATCCGCACCAGCTAAGTATGAATATTGTCAAAGAAAGACTAATGGGGTTGAAAGTAATGCCTACAGAACATGATAGGAATCGCAGAAGCATTCACGAAATAGATGAATAATTTGTAGAAACACAAATATCAAAGCAATGAAATTCAAAAACGAATTGGTTGGATTCTATGATTTGTGGACATGGACACGAGTGTCAAGTGTTGACACCGATGCGGAGTGTCGGACATGGCAAACCCCCATAATTTAGAAACAGAAACACGGCAAAAATAGAAAGTGTATATAATCATAGTGTCGATATGGATTTGGGTGTCGAGTTTTGACATGGATATGAGTTGTCTGACATGGAAACATATAAAAATCTAGAAATTGTGACACATACGTACATATAGAATTATTGTTTATTACACAAATATGTGTCCACACACCCACATTAACTAACACTCCTAGCAATACAATTA
This sequence comes from Tasmannia lanceolata, assembly GCF_043159265.1. NCBI lineage: Eukaryota > Viridiplantae > Streptophyta > Magnoliopsida > Canellales > Winteraceae > Tasmannia > Tasmannia lanceolata. Next base: position 52,605,108 of record NW_027518692.1, read on the forward strand.
AAAGTGTCCAAAGGAGTGTCGACAGTTATTTATATCTTCTTGCCTCCTCCTGTCAAAACATTCATATACGCATTTGAAGTAGGCTTGCTGCAACAATAATTCAAGCAAATTGAAGAAAATGCTATCATGTTAAACCCAAAAAAACAAAAGGCAAAAAGCTATGTGTTCTTCAGCTGCTGCTATGTGATTCATCTCTCTCTCTCTCTCTCTCTCTCTCTCTCTCTCTCTCTCTCTCTCTCTCTCTCTCTATCTATATTGCGATGGGAGGAAGAAAGATAAAGAGAGGAAACCAGGGTTTTAGGTTCTGGGTTTTTGACGAAATTGCCGAAATGCCGATTTCAGGGTTTTGTCTCTACGAGAACATCCAACCCGTTCGATTCGTCTTTAAATTAACATTTTACAAAAAAGAGGAATGATAAGAGTGCGAACCATGCTTTAATAATGACACGAAGTCACCTTGTTTTAATATGTTTAAACAGTTGTTGAGGATATTACAATTCCCAGAAAGCTATTAACAGCTGGTAAAACAAGGTGAGTTCATCCCATTATTAAAATTGTGGTCGTGCAGATTAGCCCTTAGAGGAGGGGGAGAGAGAAGTTCTCTACTTTTCTTGTGGACTTTTTCTCGGGCTTCTCTTGTGTATGGTCTTGGATGAAAAGCAAGAGAAAGGGTTGTGGGCTTTTGGGTTTCAGGTTTATCCATTGGAATCCTTGTAATTTTGCTTTCTCGTGGTGAACATTGTGTTCTTGCCTGTGGATGTAGGCATCTTGGACGAACCAAATACACTCTCAGCATTCATCTTGTGGCTTATTTTTAGTTATACTTTTGTGTTTGTTTGTTCAACATCGGATCAGATTTGTCCGATGTATTTTCTCAACATTTTTTCTCTTACAAGCCATTTAAGTGAATTTCGAAATCTCTTGGCTAGTGCAACAGCTTGGGATTCATTCTTTGTGTATTTGGCATCGAGAGAACAATTTTCTTCTCTTGAATCTCATCTTATCCCTCCATCTAGTTGGTTTTATCACTAGATTTTTGCATTAAGTACTAGAAATAAGAGTATAAATTAGATTTGCAATGGTCTAAGCAATAAGATATTAGAGATTATAAATTTACAAAACATTATTTATTGTGATGTGCTAGGGACCATCGCAGAAGGCAATTCACAGACTGGCTGTTGCATGAGAGAGCAGCCCCATAGGCTCACTTTCAAAAGATTTTGTCTTATTATCTGATGCGGCTGCTTTCTCATGCAACAGCCGGTCCGCGAAATGCATTCTGGGCTGGTCCCTAGCAAATCCCTTAATTATTAGAGCCCCAGCTGAATGCATTTTTTTTTAGCAGTAAGCGTCTTTTTAGCATTTTTTCAGTATAGAATTGTAGGCACGTGAACTCCTGGTTATCTCCGATATTTTCAGATCTAAACAACTCACAACTTATCTCCGAAATTTTCAAAATTATTACTATATTTTTGCGATGACAAAACAAAATCCGAAATTTTTTCCTTGAGATTTTGAAAAATCATCTACAAGCATTCATATTTTTTTTACCACCAATATTTTCGTATCTAAACATATACACAAATATCTCTGATATTTTAAAAAATATTATGATATTTTTTTTTCCTTTTTCTTTATAAAGCGATGAAATCCTATTTTTTCGAGATTTTAAAAAATCGACAAATAATCCATCCCTAACCACCACCACCCCCCCCCCCCCCCCCCCCCCCCCCCCCAAACTTAACGGATAACGTTGTGTGTGTGTGTGTGTGGGGGGGGGGGGGGGGGGGGGGGAATGGATTTTATCCACAGTGGCGGGGGTTGGGGTTGGGGGTGGGGCGCGGGTGCCCAATTCCTTATAAGCCGCTCCACATCCATTCACTTTTCCGATGTGGTATATTTGCTTTTGTGAGGAATCCCCAACAGTGTCTATGATCAGAACAGGTGGGGCCATAAGTCTATCCAAATGCGGCGGCTAGGAACAACTTGAATACTTGATCAATGATCTTAGGCCCTTAAGTCCTGTTCAGGGCTCCCCCAAGAAGAGCTAAATAAAAGCTTTTTGTAGTCGTTTATCTTACACATGGTGAGATGGGATGTCCTGGACAAAGATCAACGATCTAAATTTCACATACAAGGCCCTTTGTATTGCAAAACATAGAATGGAAGATAATTTCTTTAGAAGCTCTTTTCATTCCTGCTCTACAATGAAACCAATCATTGTTCTGTATAACAGGCTTCACCTCTGTACATCAGAAAAGCAAAATAATTTTGGATCATTGGAGTTGTGGGAAAAAATCAGAAACAACTTATTTGTTCTCAAAGGTTTCTATTGGCTTTGCATTGAAACTAAGGACAACTTATTAATTTATGCCACAAAAATATTTTCTATTTTAACAAGTAAGAATAAGAAATAAGTACATACCTTGGGGACAAAGTCCACTGTGCGCCAAAATTATAAACACCATTGTTAGAAGAAAATGTACCAGCTCTCCTATACATGAAGTGATATGCACTGCCTTACCACGCATCCTTCGCTCTACGAATGACACCCAACGCTTCCGCATCATTTGCATTGTCTGGAATATTCAACGCCTGCCGGATCTCCATGCTTGAGGTGCGGAGAAATGGATTACATGACTTTTCCGTCTTCAAATTCGTCGGAATCTAACATGAGATAAGTATACAGTGGAATGAATAGAAATATATCACGGATATGCTGCTAGTTTGATGAAAAATTTGAAACCCAGGATCTGAATTCCAAATTTAACCAAATGCCCCCAGAGCCAGCAAAATCAATTGGGGACTGGAAACAAGGGTTGCATTCTTTAATTAATGCTAAAATCAAGATTCCAACATGTAGGTCTGTGATTACCGTTGGCAAGCCCTTACTGCGAAGATGGGTTACATGTGCAGCATACTCTTGGAGTGCCTGATTTTTAGGCTCTATGGACAGCGCAAATTTTGAATTACTCTGCCCAATGTTGATGAAAAAAAGGGTTTTCATAGCCATTAACTTCAGAACTACTCAAAAAAGAGTTTTGAAAGTTGAAACATATGTAGAGCTAAGAGAAAAGAATGTGTACCAATGTATACTCATGACCACAGTATACATTTGTTTCTTCTGGCAATACCAAAAATTTTTGGAGTGATGATAGCATCTGAAAAAACAATGTAATGTTATGAATGCTCAAGTTAAAAAAAAAAATGCATTGAAGAACATTCATGTATCATGAGCATAACAAGTACTCAACCAGATGTTATATAATTGTGGCTTCTAATCTTAATGTCCTTACTTTCAAATGGTGAACACTTCAAAATGTTCTTAATATTATATGATCATAGAGACTATAAAACAACAACAACGTGCACGTCCACAAATACACATGTACTGTACGTTTGAATGCATGTATTTAGCTGTCTGAGTTTCTGTGTGAATGCATAGGGCGAGACACAATATAGCTGCAGACCAATGTTCCCTTCCCTTTTTGCCTTTGGTCAACAGCTAACGTCTCTCCAACTGATGGGTTCTTTTTTTTTTTTTTCAAGATTGATAAGGAGGTATTCTAGATGAGAGGGAAATCCGTTTGCATTATTTTTATAGCATGTGCAAATCTATGCTATGCATATATACATCAAGAGAAAAAATCATCACCGGAAAATACTCATGCAGTGCACTTCTCAACAGATGCACATGGTTGTTCTTCATCTGCATACATGATTGTAAAATTACTTTGTGGACGTGAGTAGGGAAGGGATAACCTGCTCTGGGCTTCCTTCGAAAAGCTTGCCACATGATAGGCTGAACAGCGTATCTCCTGTGAATACTGCTCCCGATCCAGGAAAGTAGAAGCTAATGTGGCCTGTTTAAAAAAATTAACCAAATGGATAATTAGAGTGTCTGACACTGTCCCAATAGAAATAGCAGGATGCCTCTGCAATTCAATACCAATATAAGCATAATACAGTGAGCTAACCCAGAATCATGCATATGGTAAACAGCACCAGTTTACTTCTAGTAAAAAAGTGAGGATACTCAGCTAAAGGTCAAAAGACAAGAATTTCACCATAAATCCTTTTTGATAAAATTGCACCCTGACACTAATGTTAAATACACGGGTCTTCGTGACTCGGTAAAAGCTCAACTTCCAAGTTTAACAAAATTTACATGAACACACTACAATTTTTGTGTTTCTTTCTTTCTTTCTTTTCTTCCCTTTCTGTGTGAACAGTAGCACCACAAAAGAGAAACATAAATTTGGCTAAATCTAGGTGTTCGTGCTACAAATTTTCCAAAGATGGCCTCACAATGATATTAAAAGAATTTTATACATAATCAACATATATAAGGATCAAAGTTTTCCAATGTTTTTAAGATTTGCAAGATTTGGATGATAAGATTTCAGGTTTGGAAGATTTAGAAAAGCAAGATTTCAGGTTTGTAAGATTTAGAATAGAAAGAGTTCAGGTTTGCAAGAACACAATCAGCTTTGCACGATTTGAAAAAGCAAGATTTGGAAGAAAAGATTTGAAAATCGTATATTTCTACCAATTTAAAACAAACAGAAGAAATGGATACGTGTAGATGTGATTAACAATTTAAAAACAATTGCTGAAGATAATGATTTGATTGGATCACTGTTTCAGATAATAGAGTTAATAGACTTAACTTTAGAAAATGCCCGTGTCTCATGAGAAGCATGCAAAAAATATCATAATCCATACATAAATACTAGAATTTGACCTCGTGTATGACCAGCAGTTTCCATTACAAGCACCTCATGGCCTGCAAACATCCACTTTTCTCCATCGGAGAGTGCTATGTCTATGCCAGGAATTCTGTCCTTGTCTGAGACTGAGCCAATTACCTACATGTAAAACATGGGGGTTAAAATCATCAGTCCCTAAGAAGCCTAATGCTTACCAAATGTAAAACAGTATGAAATCGCAAGGAAAGATGACATATCTAAGCATAAAACTGTAAGCCTTTTACCTATTCAGATGGTATACATCCACTTTTGGCCAATTATAGAATAAGTATGCATGCCATGCATCGACAGCTTGTCATCCTATATGTCGTTTCTGGAATAGTGTGAAGTGAGGGAAGACGAAATTATGGACCATTATGATTGTATTCCTTCTATTTGTTTTCCTCCAAGAAAATATTAAAGAAACATAGAAAATATTAAAGAAAACTGGGAAGAGCTGGAGATTGTACCCTCTCTCATAATCCTTCAAATTTTCGAGACTAGACATTATATAGGTCAATCTTTCCTAAGAAGCCTTCGAGAATCAGGAAAGAGTTTGCAATGAAAGATATGAATTGATGGGTTTAAACTTTAAATACCATGGACGGTTCAAGCCTAAAAGATCTTGCCAAGATGTTCCATTTCAAGATCCAGTAGATAGTTCGAAATGTTGGAGCACCTGAAGACTTACCTACCATTATAATGTGTGGTTAAATATGTTGGAAGACAAACATGCTAAATTTGGAGTATCTACACTCCTAGTTTTTTTTCCTTCCTCTTCCTAATTTATTTTAGGGCAAGCCATGGCTCAACGGTAAGGTTGCTCCATTGTGAGCTGGTGGTCACGGGTTCGAGTCACAAAAACAGCCTCTCTGCAAAGCAGGGGTAAGGCAGCATACATCTAGCCCTCCCCAGACCCCGCAATGGCGGGAGCCTCGTGCACTGGGCCGCCCCTCTTCCTAATCTATTTCCCATAGAGGGCTCTAGTTCCCTTGTGTTCTCTAATGTTGACTTGTGTATCTGTTTCCATTATGCAACACAATGTTTAAAAACCCCGCCTTGACTCGAAACTTAAAACACTCGGAATTTTAAACCATGGTTGTACCTACTTGTAAAGTTTTTCTGAGCCAAATGTAAAAGGTTTAATTCATTAATGGTGGCTGGGTTACAATATGTTAACTAACCAACTTCTCCAAAAGCTTAAGCTTTTGGAGAAAAGCGTTATTAATCTTTTATACTTTAACACTCCCCCGCACGTGTGGCCCACTTGGCAAACACGTGGCACATGTGGTCCCACTTTGGGCCGACCATTGCATGTGGATTTTTGCTATCCGGGAGGTTTGAACTCGAGACCTTTGGCTCTGATACCATGTTAACTAACCAACTTCTCCAAAAGCTTAAGCTTTTGGAGAAAGGCGTTATTAATCTTTTATACTTTAACACAATAAACTGAATACATGAGAGAGAGAGAGAGACATTCTTCTCTTTTCCTTCCCTATTTCCCCCGATCCTCCTTACATTCATATTCGCACAAAGAGGATTTCTTCTTTTCATTTCTATCTATATTCTTCCATTTGGCATTACTCACTGTCAGATATGCACAAAAACATGAAGAAAGAGAGATACATGAGGTTTTCCTTAAAATAGAAATAGGGGTCAAATGGGACCAGTCTGATCTTCTTCTTTCTTTTTTCTTTTTTCTTTTTTTTCGAGTAATAAGGCATCATCCTGATCTATTTCCCTTGAAAAACTCACCAAAATAGAACTATATATATATATATATATATATATATATATATATATATGAGGAAAGTGAAGCTACACCGCCGGTGTAGCTAACTTAGCTACACCGCCGGCTTAAAATACGATGGGCCCACATTGTTTTGGTGATCCAAAGAATTCATTTGATTGGCCCTCACATAGATAGGGCGTCCACCAAAAATCAGCTCCATAGGATCATCCCAACCCTACGATTTGTGGAGGCAAAAATGAACGTGTAAAAACCTTCACAAATTTGTCCATTTTTGCCTCCACAGTTTGAAGGGTTGGGATGATCCTATGGAGCTGATTTTTGGTGGACACCCTATCTATGTGAGGGCCAATCAAATGAATTCTTTGGATCACCAAAACAATGTGGGCCCATTGTATTTTAAGCCGGCGGTGTAGCTTCACTTTCCTCTATATATATACTAGTAAAAAACCCGTGCGATGCACGGGCCGACAAAGAACGGTACGGACCACGTGATAGGTTGATCCAAACCGTCCATGTGATGGAACACAACATAAATAGGTTGTGCCCCAAAAATCATTTCCATAGGCCGATCCTAGCCCTCCAATCTATAGATGTTTCCATAATTCCTCTTATCTTAAATCGGATGGTCAAGATCACCCTATAGTTTTTTAATTAAAAAACCATAAAGAAGGGGGGAAGATCGAAATTATACGGCTCTAATGGGTGCCTTTGTTAAAAGCATAAAGGAGGGGTAGGATTGAAATTATATGATCTAATGGGTGCCTTTGTTAAAAGCATAAAGGAGGGGGGTAGGATTGCAATTATATGAGTTGAATGGGGGCATTTGTTAAAAAAAGTCAAAAAATGTGAGGTGTAATTCTCACGGATTTTTCAAAAAAATCGAAAAAACTCTCTTTTCATCCCGTCTTATTATAGTATATATATATATATATATATATATATATATATATATATATATATAGAGAGAGAGAGAGAGAGAGAGAAGGGTTCCTGTGCTCGAGTGCAGATAGCTTATTTGCGCTCGAGTGCAGGAAACAAGGGAGCGGCCACATTGTTGGTGTGATCCAAAGCATTCATTTGAAAGGCCCCATCATGGATTGGGTGTGTACCAAAAATCAGCTTCATTGGATCACCATAGGGCGATCATTTGTGGGGGTGAAAATGGACAGATACTGTTTGTCCACTAATCTGCCCAGTTTTTTACCCCTCAAATGGAGACCCTACGATGATCCAATGGAGCTGATTTTTGGTGGACACCCTATCCATGAAGGGCTTTCCAAATGAATGCTTTGGATCCCCCCAACAATGTGGGCCCACCCCTGTTTTTGCACTCGAGCGCAGATAAGCATACTCATATATATATATATATATATATATATATATATATATATATATATATATATGCACTATTGCAGAGGTAGCAATATGCTACTTTTTAAATGTAATAGGAGGAGATGGTACTTTTTTTTGAATGATGGAAGAGATGTTACTATTTAAAAAAAATGCTCCACGACACAATCTATACTTTTTTACAAATATTAAAAAAATAGAAATAGCAAAAGGGTTACTTTTCATAAAAGAAGGGCTTCTTTTTATAGAGATTTGACTTTTTCGGTTCAAGCTACCAAATAGCTAGAGATTTGACTTTATTTCAATAATATCCCCTTTATTATTAAAAAAGAAAAAACAAGATAATGATGTGATATCTCAAGATATGTTTCAAGTGATGTGAGATCTCAAGATACGTTTCAAGGGGTGTAGTTGAATGTCAATGGTCTTAGCGTCGGAGCTTAAAGCACTTTCATTACAGGAAGGTTTCTTAGTTTGGTTTGTGGTTTTTAAAGTCCGCAAATGCTCACAAAACCCCAAATCTTGTGATTTGGTTTTTGGAACTTCTGTTTCTAAGAAAAAATATGCCACCTCTAACTTATGCTTTTTATGGATATAGTGGTTTGTAACATTTATGGCATGTTTTATAAGAGTTTTTTGAACTAAAACTAATAAAAATATGAACATGAGAAGTTGGGTTTCAAATTTTCAAATTTCAGATTATACTTCATTCAACATTTATATGTGTGGTTTACTTAGCTACTAGCAAATTGTGATTTCTACCATATTTGTCTTTGATCCATCTATCTGGGCAAAAATTCAAAAAATTAATCGACATGATTCAGCTATCACTCTGATGGGGACCATTGTAGGGCCCATATTCTAATTTTTAGGGGTCACTCAGGCATCTTTTAAGTCACTAATGTTATAGTAGGGATACCATGATATTTACCCACCAATATCACTTGGTTTCTTCAAGTTAAGAGTGCTTTAAATAGGCCCCCCACACATGTATTACAAAAAAATTTAATGGGGAGAGAGTTTTTAAGTTATTAGAGGGCATTTTAGTCCAAAAGTGTTAGGTTTTTGTTTAGGGTATTAGATATTTTGAGTTCTTGTCTCTTTCTTATATATTGTTAAGCTCATGGCCCTTTTCTTTTATGGCTGCTATGGATGAATGAATTTCAGTCAGTTTTTTTCTTACTTTCTTGTAAATCATGGAGGTGGAGTCTACTTTTGTAAGGTGCAAGGCCTTGACCCCTTTGAGTGATGCCTAGGGTTCCCTTGGTGTGATGCTTAGGGTTCCAGGTGCAAGGCCATGCCCCATTTTCAACATACATCTGCACCCTTCTAACCCTACCCTAAACCTAATAGTATATTTTTCCAATCCAATCACATATTTAGGAAAACCATAATTTTCACCTATCCTTTTCACCCCTAACATCATTTCCATAGATCTGTCTTGTATCACAATCAGGTCAAAAGTCAATCTTGGACTTGGGGACCCTTGTAGGGTTTCTAGTTGTTTCAAATTTTTAAAGCCTTGGAAAATATTACAACATGGATGATTAGAATCATGCATGATGATCTTCATGCTTAGCTTATAAAGTTAGATTTATAAGGAAATAACGAAATTAAGGGATTATGTTTCCAGTACTTCGGTTACATAGGGAAAAAAATTATAATGCTATATGTTAGATCAGGCGGCCAAGAATATCCAATCAACATGATTTTGGGTAGTCTACAATGAGGTCCACTCGACAAATACTCTAGACCAGATGAATGTGCACCATGTATGTTGCATTGAACTGAAAGAGAAAAAATGTCACATTCTCTTCCTTATAAAAATATATGCTAAGCATGAAGAAAATTAATCTGTACAAAGTGAATAAATTTGAATAAAAAATAACTTAAATTTTAAGATTTGTGCAAGCTCTTGGAAGATGAGAATGACACCAAAAAGTAAACAATCATAAATTAAAAAATAGCATTGTAGAAAACAATATTTTCATACCTTTGCTCCATACCTTGCTTTTAACTCCATATTACCACCAGTATGATCATAATGATGATGGGTGTTGAGTATGTATGTTAGGTTTCTCCTTTTCCGATTCAATGCTTCTATGATGGGTACAGCTTCAGAAGGGTCTACAACTCCAACTGTCCCAGTACATGCATCATGCAAAAGATATGCGTAATTATCCTTAAGGCATGGTACCTGAGTACAAAAATGCACAAGGCGTTGGAAATGGAAAGAATTTAGAAACATTTACACAATCATAAACAATGAGAGGTCTCCCCACAATATAACGAGGCTCGATGTATAAATTTATACCAAGGGGAAGAGAATCGAAAAGGAACCATAATCAACAGTATAAATGACCACCATTATCAATCTATAATTCTAAAGTAAGCCTTCAGAAGGCAATGATGATTTTGTGTCTATACTCAACTGAACTCAACAAAGCCTTTGTCCCAAACTAGTTGGGGTCGGCTAAAATGATTTTGTGTCTATGTTAGAAATTAAAAGGATCCTTGTTAATACAATATTATAAAGACTTTGTTATTCGCCATCACATTACTAGAAGCCATAGCAATAATGAGAAGCTTAGAAAATTCTAAAGTTTATGCATGTATTATATGAAACCGATTCAGAAGCAAAGATTATATTATAGGAAAAGTTCCAAATTAGATGAAAATAGGGTGTAGTTCTAAAGCAAGAAACTGAGTACAATAACATGATCATTCTCATGACTTTCAGACATCAATGGATTTAAACATATGCGCTGACTCCCATGACCCCCTTTTTTAGTGTGTTAATGGAAAGCAGAATTAAAGGCAGTAAATAAAATAAAGTCACAACGAATGACATCATAAAAGTTGCTAAGACAGATCTTTAGAATTATAAAATAATATAATATATTATATATATAGGGAGCTAATATATCAAAGAGGAAAATAAATTCAGATTTTGGTTTTACCTTAAAAGTCATCCCATCCCTAATAACTTGGGAGATTTGGAGGAAGCGGTGTAAACGACGTATGGAGGGAATTGCCAAGCCTATTAATGTAATCATTGGCGAAATATTGATATGGTGTAAGATGTTATGTCCTTCACGCCATCCCTAGAGTGTTCTCATTGGGAATGTTGGGCGTTAAGTGCTATAGGGATTATTCCTAAAAAGGTAAATTTTCCCAAGATGTTGAAAGTGGTGTGGGTTAAAGCGAGGCAAGGAGAGGTAAAGCTAAATACTGATAGCGCATCTAAAGGGAATCCCGGAAATTCTCGTGGGGGAGGAGTTATTAGAAATTATATGGGTAATATGATCTTTGTGATGTCGGCACTAGCCTACAAGCGGAAGCAAGAAGTATGCTTGACAGACTTGGGTATTGCAAGGCCTTATTGCAAGGCCCTAGGAGTTTCTAAAGTTTGGCTTGAATCATATAGAAAAGTGCTAATAGACGTCATTAATACCAAGGATGCACAATGATCTATTATAAATTACTGGCAGGAACTTCAAGATCTTCTTCTGGATATTAAGCCAAGGATACCTCATCAATATAGAGAAGCACGCTTCCCAGATGCTTCGTAAATGTTTCCTCTTAATAGAATTACGCTTCTTGCTTATGTGATTATCTCTTCCCAAAAGAATATTTTCTCATTTTGGTAATGTTGAAGGGCGTATTTAAAATAGAAAACTCATCTTAAGTTTCAAATAAAATTATGCAGATTTTTTCCAAAACATCAAATATACATGAATAAATCACATGAAACTATAAATTTCTAAAAACTTGTAATCCAATTAGTGACGAAGTCTTATTTTCTACCTGCAATCCTTACCTATATTAATACTTCTTCCCTAATCTACTACAATCCTACTCTTTCTATGTACTTATTTGCTTCCCATGAGGCTTCTTACATGTTTCATGTTGAATTTCAATGATGCTTCCCGCACATTTTCTTTTTACTTTCTTTAGATCTTTTCACTTCCCACATTCTCTTTTCTAAGCCCCTTGCTTCCTACTTTTGCTTCTCGCACTCACTTCCCACTCTGGAAACTATGGGTAATTCAACGTGGAGCCCACCATGAAAATGGTTCAGAACAGTGTACTGACCCCTTTTGAACAAATAATGCATTGATCAGAAAGACAAAAAATAGTCCAATAACCTACAACACAATAGCTCAAGGGAAAGGAAGCATAAATAACATCCTTTGGTCATTCACCTCAAGCATATATGTGTCTTTCAGAAAGTATAATGAATAGGAAACTTTATGTGGAAAATTACTAGCAAATTAGTTCCAATCAGAACACCAGGAAAAGATGCTCTACATGGAAACTATCTCAGAAGTCTCTCAAAAAAGAAAACAACGGAGATTTGAAGTTAAAAGAAATTTCACCAGTTCAATTTGCAATGTGGAAGCCATATTGGAAATGCTGCAGAAAAATTGAGCAGCTCTGAATGGTTGATTACATCCACGCAAGATTTTGAAAGGCCTCAAGGCAAATGTCCCAAAGCCATAAAACAATCTTTTTCTAGGCTGTTGTTGCCTCATATTTGGCCATGTACAAAATTGGGTCCTCACCTACAAATAAGAGAGAGAAGTTTGTAACATCAATAACATAGATTGAAAAAGCAACTCTTAAATCAACCTCCAGAGTTAAGTAGAATGGCTAAAAATGTAATCCCGGTTGCCATATACAAGCCACCTATATTACTGAAAGATAAAAGTAAATGCAAAATATAACAGCAAGAAAAGATCTTAATACATTAAAGTACATAACCATCTAGCTCACAAATTAATCACTGATGAAACCAAGTTAAACAACACAATAGATCAGGCATTTTGAGAGAAACGGTGGACCCACATTCAAACAGAAAATGGTATAGTTATATTCATGGGTTAGCCATAATAAAACTCCTAACAATATCAAAGTTATAAGATCAAGGGTTCATCTCAATTTCATATTCAAACCAATACACATGCATATGTACCTTTCCCCAAGACCTCTGCTAGAGCTATTGATGATTGTTTTGGTGTCAAAGCGATGAATTAATCAAAACCGGCCAAAAATTAATATAGCCCGACCATGGTCCAGTCCATTTAGAAGGAAAATTTTGAATCCAATTGGTCTAGCCAGTCGACACCCATATTTTTTTAACTACTCCTTAGTCTTGGTGTTTTTAAAGTATTATTTAAAAGGTACACTATGCCAGCAATTAGTCTAGTCCAAAATTTCTTGTTAACAACACCATGAGGAATCATTTCTATCATTTGTCTCGCAGATGGTATTCTAGGAACCTTCTCCAATCCATAAAATGCTACAACCTATCAAGCGACCACATAGCCTGAAAAGAATGCAAGTAAGTTCGAGAACCTAATAGCCTGTGCAAATAAGAAAAGCCACACAAAAATCAATAAGTTCCCAGATGCATATAGGAGAAATAACACTGAGTCCCACTTCTCCTGCATGGAAACTGCCTCACCCAACAAACCACACAAGATCAACCATCATATGTAGTTCATGGTTTCCCATTTAGAACTTGGATGTAAAAATTAAATATGACTAAACATTGAAACACTTAAATGCTTATTAAACTGGAAATACATAGAAAAGACAAGCTAGGATGTAGTATAGGGAGCTGTTGCCACTCTCATTAATTGATGAATCTGTCCCATTTCGCTTTTTGCTTTTCAATAATGAATTATTTAGTCAAAATGGTGAAAATGCTGATATCAATTCCAATGCTCATATACAAGAAACAAAGGAAGGAATAACGGAAGCAAGAAAAGGAAAAGGGAAAGAGAGCAAGCGAGAGAGAGAGAGACCAACATTGCCCAATGTGTTCATGGCCACATGATCATGCCTCACTAACAGATCGGTGCCGGGGACCAGGGGCACATGTTCACCTAAAACCGAGGATGAGACACTAGACCTAATGCCCCTAAGCCATGTCCCTAAGAGCAAGCTCAGCTTTCACCTCGACGCTATGTCACAAATATCTTCGATATTTTCAAAATATAGCGTTTTTATCGCGAGATTTTGATAAAACGACAAAATCCCGAACTAATCCCGAGATTTAAAATATATAGCGATATTTTCCCTTTTATCATAAAATATCCCGATAATATCACAATACTATCCTGATATTTTTACGATATTTTTATTCTATAATTTTTTCTTAGATTTAATATTTTTATATATTTTTAAATGATTTTGTTTTTACCGTTTATTTCCCGATAGAAACCCGAAAAAAAATAATAAAAATTAATATATCCCGAGATTTTTCCTTGCCGAGAAATTCCTGAGAACGACATTTGTGACATAGCCTCGACGAGATCTAACTCACTATCAAGTACCATAGTGATGACAGTGCAACATTCCCCATTTGCATCCACACCAGCCTCATTCCACCGAGTACAAAAAGATCATTCACCCATGACGACCTCAAAAAAAAAAAGATCTTCACCACCAATGGAAAAGCTTTGTCCATATAAAAGGCTTACTATGAGGATGGATAAAACTTCAAAACCTGTGCTAATTGTAAATTTGTGTAAGTTGCATTTAGGACAAAATAAAATAAAATAAAAGAGATCTAGAAGTATCACAACGAAGTCATGAAGTGTTGGAATATTGACAGATGTCCCACAAAGGTACTTTGCCTACTCAAAAGAATCCATATAACATAGAGGCAAACAAAGCCTAAATAAACATTATAGTTGACAAAATTTGGAAAGAAATCACAAATTTATTTATTTTTGGCAGGAAAGCTGGGATTGAACCTCTGACCTCTAGGTCGAAGAACAAAGTCATGATCATTGAGCTAGAGGCTCAATGGTCAAGACCACTAGGTTGAAGCAATCGCAATTTTATTAGCAAAGAAAGTAAGGAAAGAAAATTTGCGAGTAGTTCAAAGGTTCGCAAGTTCTACAAAAAATGCAAAAATTCAAATTATTCATGAACATTCTCTAATTTATTGAAAGCATCGCCTCATTGTGTTCCTAGTTTTCTCATGAGTTATTCCTCGATGAAAAGTTATTACGTATTTACGTTTCTAATTTTTCTCTAACCTTTGTCTTGCTAAGTAAAAAGATTATTTCGCCTTATTTCTTAGGAGAAGGCTTGTCTTGTGCAAGTTAAGAGGTGTTTCTCTTATTGCTTAAGATTAGGTTAAATTAAGTAGGCATTTTTCATTCATTATTTGAGATTTTTCCAAGCAGAATCGCCATTACAAACAAACAAAAAAATCGCATCTGATATGATTAAAATTCACATATTTGATTAAGCGATTAAAATTCATCGATTTAAAGGTCCGAAAATAATCTAATACATCTAAAATTCTAACAGAAATTAAGATTCATCAAGCATTCATAAGATATCATCGATTCCTCACGTCAACTCAAACCCTCTGAAAAAAAAAAGGCAGGATAATCTCAATTTATAGAAACGTGAAATCTAGAAGTGTAAAATCAAAGAGATAGGACATCAAAGGGAATTATACTGTAAAAATAAAGCAGAGAAGAGAGAAAGGATCAAACCCTAGAACAAGGCAAGGAAACCACGGCTTTGGAGAACATGGCTGAGAATATCGCTGCAACAAGAGCTTGCCCAACGCCAAATTGTAGGGAAGGTTAAAAGACTATAATAGCCCTTGTCGCGATCTATTTGGATTGTATGCACAGAAATTTTTTAATGGAATTTCTTTTCCATGAAAATTTGGATTTTCCAGCGTTTGGCAAACTCGTCAAAAATTTCCCTAATTTTGGTCTTTGTTTCTTTATGTGGCCTATACGACTTAATGAACAGTCCAGATTGTGCTTATCGCTGTGCTAGAGCGTAGATGTACAAAAGAGATAGTTTTTTAATGATTTTTTTTTTTAGTTATTTACTTTTCAAAAAAATGGCCAAGGGCTCATCCCTGTTTGGGATTTTGAGAACCGATTGTGAGTTCAAGACTGATTATTAAATAATTTTTTAGTCTAATAATTAGTTTGGACTGAAAATCGGTTCTCAAAATCGAAAACAAACGGGGCCTAAATCTGATTTTAGATTTACATGTTACTGAGTAATTTACAAAAATGTAATGGATAAATATATATATATATTTTTTTGATGGGTAAGTTGGGGTTAGGCAGGACCTCTACCAGATAAAATAGATAATGAAAACAGATTACATCTAGGGGGCTCCAACGCCAACAAAGAGGGAACAAGCTCCCACTTACAACTCAAACACCCAAAATAGGCAAAGAAGACAAGAAAAAATCTACAAGCGAGGGTATAGCCGTATAGAGTCCCATTAGAATCAGCTACAATGATGTCCAGCAAATCGGAGGTCAACGACGGGTATATCCACTCCCTCAATGCAGTAGGTGGGTTTAGAGATAAAATCAACAGCAGTGTTAGCTTCCCTCCACACATGGGATAACTTCCAGTTATCCAGACATAAAAGAGCAT
This sequence comes from Tasmannia lanceolata, assembly GCF_043159265.1. Taxonomy (NCBI): domain Eukaryota; kingdom Viridiplantae; phylum Streptophyta; class Magnoliopsida; order Canellales; family Winteraceae; genus Tasmannia; species Tasmannia lanceolata. The sequence goes on from NW_027518692.1 coordinate 52,621,395, forward strand.
CCCGAATATCAACAAGAACCGGGATGGCCTTCCAGGGACAGGTTCAATCATTATTGATGACATTAACAGCAGTGAGAGAATCAGACTCAAGCAAAGTGAAAGTGAGACCCTTTTTTTGCTGCAAGTCTAGCCCCCAGAAGGATAGCCTTCATTTCCAGCAGATGAATTTCTTCAGCAGGTAACCTGACAGAAAAAGAGCAACCTCCTGCCCCGACGAGTCACGAATAAGCCCACCCAACCCAGCATTATCACCATGGATGGCCGCATCGGTATCCAGCTTGAAATACTGAATGGGGGGGCGGGGGGCTTATCCCAAGAACAATACTGAACATCGTTGCTAGCTTGGACGCACCCCAAACCAAGAGGATTATCATTCATGAAATAAGTTGTGTGATTACAGCATGTTTACAACTATAACCAAGAAGCCTATTAAGTATGTAGCAGCTCTGTACATATTGGGTTGGACATAGCAAATTGCAGGACAAGTAGCAGTTCCCTCAAACAGAAAAAACTTGCATAACAACTTGGACAGGTACATACATACTCTGCATTTTAACAAGAATGGCGTTTCACACCCCCTCCCCACTCACTGACTGTAACTCCCTTGTAACTATGTATACATACATAATATTTATATTAACACGAATGGGGTTTCACACCCCGTCCCCACGCCTCATTGACTGTAACTCCCTCGTAGCTCTCATAGAACTGGATCCAACTGAAGATATTCTGAAGTATACAACACATACAAAATTCAAAACTGTAAACTCGGAGTCATCATATCAGAGCAGCACTCGAGAAGAATTTAAGGGCACGTTCCCAAGGCTACAACCTGCTGAGTCTCCCTCCAGTAATGATCCCGCCGACAAGACAAGTAATTACTACTCGCAGAGCTGCGTTTAGCACAAGACAAATCATGGACGAGAATCCTCACACTACGAGACCCAACAGACTCCATGATCTCGATGCACTCCTCCAAATCAGAGCCACTCATCAACATCACCCACTCTTCTTCCTCGTCCAAATACTTGAGTCGGAATGTCCCAGTAGGCAATTTGAACCTCTTTCCAATTTCCTGAAACTAGTTCAAACAACCCATGGACGGCATGAACTTGAACCTCACTGTATCTTCTTTGTATGTAGCCTTCACCGTAACCATAGAGACACCCTCTCCCAAGTGGGGATCACGTCTCTGTGTAGTGATGTTTGGGGAGCTTGATGAACTCCCATTAATCATTGATCCAGAACCATTAGAAGAATCTGTCTTTATGCCTTTCATCTGAATTTGTATGGTTGTGGTCTACGAACCCATCATCAACATCTAGTCTTGTATGCCTTTCATCCACTCCCGCCATAAAGCTTGAGCTCCTAGGTGTGGAAGGACCTACAGAGCTATCCAAAGTCAAACCGTCTTTGCTAGGAGCCCATCCACTGGGTCTCTCTTTCGAAAGATAAGAACAATGTAAAGCGTCTTTTGAATAAGCCCGCTAACACCTTCACAGTCAACTTGCTGAGACAATCCAGTTTTTAAACCACAAAATTTGGATTCATGACAACAATCAACTGAAGAAACACGGACTTTGTCTTTTTCACCCTTATAAGTGTTACCTAATGATTCTATTGGCATTACATCTGAGGATGCTGGTTCTGGGTTTCTTGGTCCTAAGTGTTTTGAGAAGAGAAAATGTTGTTGCGAGCTTCAAGACCATGGCCAATGGAGACTGCAGCAACAAGATCCCTGGTAACAGGGTCGTACTTCAAACCCCCCTCTACCCCTTGCACAGATTCCATCACGATCTGGATTTTCCTCAATGAACGATTCACCTTTCTTATCTTGCGAGATGGCCATCTTGAAATTCCATGTTGTCTGCAAATCCGTTTCAGCGTAGTAGGGCAAACTGGAAACACAAGATATCCAAAAATTTAATAAACAGACAGTCCTCATCTAGCAAATTGTCCGTATAAAAGATACTTCATTTTATAAAAACTGAAATGTCAGACACAACTATTAAGAAAAAAAGTAAATTTATTTCTTTCTTACATTGATATATTACTCATATAGTCTATATTTAGATCCCTTGATCAGTGGTTTTTATGAACCGATGTTTATGTGTACTTACATTATAATGTATCTTATCAAATTAGCACTATTCCAGGTTGTCGTGCCCGCCCACATGTCCATGTCTTAATGTGAAGTATGAGTGTTCGTTCGTAGGTTACATATGAAGAATCATATCCTTTTCCCAAAAATGAGAAGTCTCTGCAGGATGATAAGGACTAAGAACTTAGAAGGTTCTTAGTCATAAGTAATCTAATTATAAAAGAAATAGCAAGATGAAAAGGACTAAGAACTTAGAAGGTTCCAGGCTCTTCGATATAATGGTAAAGTCTTTTCTATTCAGAAGAAACTGTTAATTATATTACTTTTATACAGAAGAGAAGTCATAAAATAGTTTTATCACTGCCAACAAAAGTTTCACCCCCAATGCTTTTTGCAGCATCCTTGAGACTCCCTGAAAAATATTGCTGAAGCACACTCAAGCTGATGTTCTTCTCCGCTGTACTACACTTTTTTCTCCAGCTGTCTCCTTGATCCAGGTGAAGTCTGTAACAGAGATTTCACACATTATCAGACCATTGTGAGTTTGTGACATGCCACAAATTTCATACAATCTCATAATCATATAAATCATTCAAATCAATGTGCTAGGAAGATCCAAGAAATTATGTACTTCGTAGTTTGTAACAACATTTTTTGTACAAACAGCCTGCCAAAAAAATTGACAAAAGCACTGAGCAAGACTGGATTGCTAAGGCATCTTGCTTCTAAGAAGGATGATCCAGCTTTCAGCCCCAAACAGATTCACTGGAATTAATAAATCATTAAGCCGAATGATTTGAGGTATAGTTGCAGCATATATTGTTCACATCATATGTTTACTGAATCACGTATCTATAAAAAAAACAAAAATGCATTTCTTAATGAAAAGTTTATAATTGCTTTTTAATCATACTCTGGAGACAAAGTGAAGATATTGTTTCCATTGGAAAAATAGTTCAAAGCAAATTATATTGGAAGACCACATGTTGGAGTACAATATGTGCACGAAGAAATCCACATTCCCGACAAATACAATATAAACAGATGCAGAACAATGGCTGATAAAAGAGTTGGAATCAGTAAGGTTTATGGAAGTATACTCAATATGATAACAATATGCTTTTACAAATCGCAATTATGAGACTCCACAACTTAAAAAAATCAAGTGACAAAATAAATTCTGAGTGCTTCAATCTAACAAATTTATTCGCAGGACCAAATAGCATATATGGATGCTTGCAAGCCATTCATCATATACCATATAGGACTAAGATCAGAACCTGGTAAAGACAAACATTGGCTTCCCTTTCTTCACTACCAGGTTTTTGAATCTGTGAGGCCACCTTTTCCCTCAAATCCAGTTTGCTATCCGACAAAATTGGTTGAGTAATTTTCTCTGACATGTTAGAAGAAGGGAAAACCATTCCTGCGCCCTTCTGAATGTTTACTTCGCTTTCCTCTACGCCAACTAATTCTGCATCTGAAACTGTTCTCAAACTCTTACAAAATCTCTGCATTGTACATGCGAGATCGTTCAACAAGAGCTTCTGTTCTGAAGTTCCTTTGCAACTGACAGGGAGAAAGAACTCTAATATATAGTCATCCTTTCCAGTGTAGGCACTTCTACGCCTGGTTGCGACAGCAGTATTTAGGCCAAACTTGCGTGCATGATGTGCAAGTGGGTAATCTCGTATGTCATATCTTTTTACATCAGGGGAGAAAAAAGTTTGATTTGTTTGAAGTGTTTTCCCAGCAAGGCCTTGGCCTATCTCAAGATGATGTTCAACACATGAATTTACGAAGCCATGCATGTGCTTATCATTCACATAACATGCTGAATCCTGGATATGCAGTGAAGTTTTCTTCCATGGACTCGTGCATTCATTAGAATGAAAACAGGTAATCCATGTCAGTACCAATGGCAATCTATGTGCATGACAAACAGCTTTCAAAACGTCAATAATCTCAGCAAAGGCAGCTCTCTGGCTCTTCGAGACGTTCTGCAAATCAAAGGATGATCAAATGATAAGCCCAGAGAGCATGACTAATAATTCAAAGATCCATAAGTATAACATAATGATTCATTTTTCATTTTTTTACAGTGCCAGTGAATACCTGTTTCTGTGTATGAACTCGAGCATTCACTGTCCTCGAGTCCACAGCCTGAAAACATCTAGAGATTAGTATACCAAAGATAACTAATTTGACAATGTATACACATGGATGCATGTGTATGTACTAGTGTATTTTTTTGGGCAATATACTAATGTGTTAACCTTCAGGTCATAACTTTACAATTTTAGATATTTGTGCTGATCAGCAACTGCAAATCATGTGATTGAGTATCAGAAGATACACGTTTGCAAGAACCTACATACACCTATACAATTTCAAAACTAGTGGAACTTCTGCTCTCAATCCTAAAGCTATTAGGTGGTAATTTGGCATGGAGCAGATGTGAGTAAGCACCTCAATGTAAAACCCAGATAGAGGAGTAAGGAGAGAATGCATAGGACATAGTGCGTGTTTGGGGTACCGTTTAAAACACCGTTTGGCGTTTGAAACACCGTTTTGGGGCCAAACGGCCGTTTGGGACTGTTTGGGTGCGCAGCCACCGTTTGAAACGCCGTTTTGAACCCTCAAAACGGCGTTTTGCAAACGGAGGGGGGGAGGTCCGTTTGCAAAACGCCGTTTTGAATGGAGTTTTTGAGTGTTGGGTTTTTACATGTTTACCCTCACCAAACCCATTTTTACACCTTTGTTTTTTTGGAAGAGCTTACATTACACCATACAAAATCTCTGATTATGGTTAATTTGGAAGGATATTATCATAAATTGTAAGTCTCTCTAAACAAAATTTGAATTGGGTTTGTTCCGATTATCTTTTTTTCAAGCCTAAAAAAAGTAAGAAATTTTAGAAATATTTTTCCTTCCCTAACTTTTCCACAAAATTCTTGCCATACAAACATGACCGTAGTTCTTTAATTGGATTTTACCACCCAATGAGTTGCAAATTCCAATCAAAGAAGCTTAAAATAGAGAGAAAATGTGTGCTTATAAAAAAAACAAGAGGGTATTAAGAAAGAGAAATAAGAGAAAACTTGTCAATTTTTTCCTGAATTGAAAATGATTCCCCACCTCCTCTTTAGCATATCCTATACCTTTTGTTTTGTATTTTTTTGGCAATGATGTTTAATTTTAGTAGTGTTTGAATGAGATCCTAATGATCTTTTAATATTGGGCCTAATGAGAGAGTAGTTGAGTTACATTGAGGCCAACCAAACAATGCCCTTTTAGTCATTTTACCACTAAAACTCTGTTTTGTGGCATTTGCAACCAAACACACAATACCTCCGTTTGCCGTTTAATATGCCGTTTTGATCTGGCCAACCAAACATGAAAACGCCGTTTGGCAAAACACCGTTTTGAACCAAAACACCGTTTTGCAAAACGGCGTTTTAAACGCTATTTCAAACGGTACACCAAACACACCCATAATCTACTTGTATCAAAGAGAAGAATAAGCAACTGTCAAATGATAAGGCACATAGAAATTAAACTAACCTGAATAGCATGGCAAACACTTTCCATCTCTGAATCAAAATTAGGTTTCTCCTTAGTCGTGACAAGTTCCAGCACGGCACAACACGACTGGTCTAGTGGGTCAAAAACTGGTACAGCGAGTGATCCACGGACTTCATGATTGAGTGCCTGATCGACCCGCAAGTACTCGGCCTTACTGTAATAGATTACGTTTGAGGTCCACTCAGGCATTCTAGACATAAATACACGCCCAGGAAGTCCAGGGAAAGAGCCAGTTGCAGAGAATGTAAAACTCGTCAACACTTCACGGTACCCAGAAAGCATTTGGTCTAGAAGATAAGGTTGGTCACAAGTACTTAAAACAAACTCATCTCCTTGTTTAACAGGCACCCAAACTTGGGTGAGTATTCCCCCCTACATGATTTCTTAACTAAGGACAATGCTAGGAGCATCTTCTCAGCAAGAGAACACCCTGACGACCTAGGAATTATACTCTTCCCGCTATCAAAAAAACATTGGATGGAGGATGATTACTAGACATTCTGTTGATAACCATTTCTTCTTCATCATAAGAATCAGATAGAAAATTACTGGGCATTGACTGAATGGAGGATAAACCACACAAAGGGGAAACTTGGTCCATGTTTGAAGGAGAACATAAGTCAGTATAACTATCAAAATCCATAAGCTCAGAGACACTAAATTGAACCTCTGAAACCAGATTCCCCGTCTCGCCCTCCTCTGACATTAAACCCACCATTTGAGCTTCTGAAGAAGCCCCAAAACTGCTTTCTTTTTCCCTACTGAAATAAGGGAATTCCATCTCAACCTACAACACTAAACGCTAACATGAAAAACCCACTTCAAATTTTCAACAGAAAATAAAACCCAAGATCCCTTCTATATTAAAAATCAATTCCCCTCCCAATTCACATTCAATTGACTATTGAAATTAGACAAAAACCCTGATTTTCACCACAAAAGCTGCTGATATCCCCCAAACATCCGTACACTGCAGAATCTCCAACGTTATTGAAATCCCAGGAAGAGTAAAATTTCAATAAGTACAAATGGATACAAAATCCATGTTTTGGATTCATGTTTGGATAACCCAAATTTCACAAATCCCAATCCCATACTGCAAAAGAGTCCATGAGTCTGTAGATGCAGAATCGGGTTTTTTTTTTCCAGATTCAGTTCAGAAATTCGAAGAAAAACCAACAAAACGAATCACGAAAGTATGGCTAGATTGAGAAATCCAAAACCGCCCAAAAACCCGCGAATTATTCTGTAGGGCAGTGGAATATGTGCCGAGTGAGAACAAACGAGACCGAAGGATTCAATACTTACTAAAATAAGGAAGTTCCAATGCTTTTCTGATGAGAGAGAGAGATTCCTTAAATTTACTAAAAAGGGAATATCCTTCTGCAATATTAAAATCGGTATAGTTTAAAGGGGCGAGGTTAGGCTCAGCCTGAGCAAGCAACAATAAACACACCCTCTCTATATTCACAAAACATCTCCATACAATCATTCTAACCGCTTGATCTGTAGAAGTCCACTTTCTAGCCATCCATTCTAAAACTCCACAAATCAATAGATACAATGATCCTATGGAGATAATTTCATAGGGACACCCTACGTATGTTAGGTCATATAGAATGAACAGGTTGGATGAGTCAAACAACATGGGAGATGGCGTATATAGAAGGCTCCGCCATACCTCATAAACCTTTTCTTGTAGTTTAAAACGCTGGAAAGATGTATATCTGAGCGGCCAAATCGTAGGCAGAATCAAATTGAAAAGTGTATTTACCAACATAACCCTATCTTATAGGAAAAGTACAATAATATCCTCTTATTATTTATTGGCTACTGATAAGGGATTTGCTCGGGACAATCGTGAAGGCATTTTGCTGACGGCTGTTGCAAGAGAGAGCAGCCACCTCATATGTATTAAATGAGTAAGACAAAATCGTAGCCTATGTGGCTGCTATCTCATGCAATAGCAGGTCTGCAAAATGCCTTCTGCCATGGTTCCTAGCAAATCCCTTTTAATAATGGGTTTTGTTAAGGGCACTCGTTAAGGTGCATTGATGATGTAAATCTGCAGTAAATTTACATAGGGATTTAAGCGTTTAACATGGCTTTTGAGTCTTCTTTTTTTCTCAAACAATGTGTAGACTTACATTTTCAACGCACCTTAACGAGTGCCCCCGTTAACAAAACCCTTTTAAAAGTTGTAAAACAAAGAGGTTACTGCCATTATAAAAATGTGACAGTGCGTTGCATAAATCAATCCCAGAGAGACAGAGAGATTTTTCACCTCCTAAGATCTACCTTAAATTGGCTATTGCCCCACACTACCATTTTAACTATTCCTTCATAGTCTTTATTGGCTACTGATCAAATATATAGAATCATCCAATCTTCGTATCAAAATAAGGCAAACTACAACATGGGGGAGTTGTGTTCGACTTCCAAATGAGTGAAAATGATCACGTCTTTGCATTCCTTACTATTTTTCCTATTATTATGCTTTTTTATTTTATCAAGGAAAAATAGCCAATGGGGACCTCAAAATACGAGAATTCCCACGGGGGACACAATTTCGAAAAATTGTTAAAGAAGGTTGATAACCCCCTTTTGAGAGTTTGATAACCCCATTTTGAGGGTTGATAACCCCCTTTTAGAGACTTGATAACCCTCATTTCGTCCCTCTCTAACAATTTTTCAAAAGTGTGTCCCCCGTTGGCAATTCTCGTATTTTGATGTCCCCCATTGGCAATTTTTCCTTTTATCACCACATCTCCTTTGTTTAAGAGCCAGATAAATCAATAAAAAGGAATAAAGGGTATTTCAGTAAATTTATACGACAAGCCAGAACTAGAACTCTCTCTCTCTCTCTCTCTCTCTATGAGTTGGAATCTAAGTAGCAGGCAAACGAGCAACAGGCCATGTCTGGAATCTCAGTCCAAAAGTTTTAAATTGAAACGGTGACTGTGGTCGGTGGCCCATTTGTCCTTTTTTTCTTTACTGAGAATTCACAGCCCCAATTCTCAGGGGACTTGTCTTTGGGGATATGCGACCTTCACTGAAGCTTCATTAAAAAATGCAAATCCTTCATATTCGAGCCCCCTTTCTTATATATGTCACGCCCCAAGTCGTATTACAGAGGTTCGACACTCATATGTACCTTGGCATACTAGTGGGTGTCAGAGTCACTAGTTCAAGTGCTAAACCAAGGTAGAACTACTCATTTACGGATTTAATATCAAAGTTCAAGACAAACCCTGTTTTTTCTACATAACCATCAACTATACATCCGGAAGTTCCATATTCACAAGTTCACCTAATAGTTTTACATTTCAAAACTAAGACAGTGACAACCAAAAATTCTTATACATCGCTTAACTGAAGCTTTCTTCTTTCAACTCTCTACAAGATGATTCAGGAAAGGCTATCCACTTAGTCAGCAAAAATAGTCAGTGTTGTCCGATTTCTGGCCTCCTTAGGTCCAGGTGTGTTTGATTGTGTATTATGCGTGTATGTGTGGGTATGCTAGCCTTTCCTGAATCAAGGACCAAAATCCAATTCAAAGGGCGTGATTAAAGACCTTGCATTCCCTGGGATTGGATTTCAAGCGATTGAGAAGAAAAGGAGAACGGGACTTCTTCCTTGGGATAACTTGCCTTTACACAGATGAAAAAGGACTTTTTCTAGGGGAAGGGCGGCGTTTATCTTACTAACGCATGCAAAACAAAACAAAAGAATGCAAAAATGGAGGGGGGTACGCCACGCACACATGGGGCATCAAAGACCCTCAGGGTTGACAGAACATCCAACTTAAGCCAGACAAGTTGGTGTCTCCAACGGTGAAGTGGCTAAAAATCAAGAAATAAAAAACAAGAAACTAGTCTCCTATGATGAGTGGCAAAAAATTAGGAAACAGTTGATTGGATTTTGAGTAGGGTTTTTGTTTCCAGATTTTCAGTCACTCATCACCAGGGACGCGCTAGATTCCTGTATTTTGTTTCCTGATTTTTAGCCACATCACCCTTGGAGACACCGATTTATCATGAAAAACAATTCATTGTAGCCAAATGTGCCCTAAGAGAAACAAAGAGGATAAAACAGGAAACCGGCTTCACGGATCAGTTATGGCCGAACAAAATTCTCTTTTTTTCCATCAAAATTGTAATGGACACAAATCAGTCGAATCACGGACCTTCTCAAAACCGGGAGATGGAGGAATAGAAAGGAATTGGCCATTGCCTAAAGAAAAAGCTATGGATTTCACCGGCGTCACTTCCATCGTTTGAAGGATTGGCTCCCACTACCTATCCAATTCCTTGAAGGATTGGCTCCCACTACCTATCCAATTCCTACAGTTCGACCCAGCAGAAAAAAGGCAGGAGAGCCGCACACGAGGGTTACAAAAAAACCCTGGGTGTGAGCTTCCCAATTGATTAATCAGTGAAGAACTGTCTAGTAGGTCGGGGTAGGGAAGTGGGTGTATCAGCTTCCTTTCAGTAAAATGGTCCTGCAGAATAATAAGGGAGCGTCTTTACCAGACTATCCTCCTCTACTCATATTTACTGATAGAAATTATAAAAGAAACTTCTCTTTTTCTAAAGAAAAATAACGAGGAAAAATTATAAAAGAAACTTCACTTTTTCTAAAGAAAAATAACGAGGAAAATAATATCAAGTCAAAAACACTTCTTCAAACACGAACAATATCATACCCAAAATTCACCACGAAGTTCATGCAATCACTGTTAAAAAATAATCCAAAGACGCTTCCAAATTAAGCAGAAAACTCCAGTCTCTCAAATCTCTTGTACGCTCAAACCTGCAAAATAATAAAAAAAAACACTTACAATTAGTAGCAAGCAAGATTAATGAGAGCTATACAACTTAGAAAAAAAATAAGTTATATAAAAAAACGTCTAAAATCAGTAGGGCTTATTTACCCCAAAAAAAACATTGTTTTAATTGTAAGGCCTCTTCCAAGATTAAGGCAATATCTACATTTCTACACAGATTACAACCATTATTTGCAAATAACCATATGTAACTTCGAAATTATTTGCACATAAACGATTACAATCAAATCATTTTTTACAAGTATCAAAAGAGGCCCTCAGTAAACCTTAGAATAGCCTCATTTTGAGGAATAAGGCCTCCCATTTTTTAAATCGTATGTATCAAAGCGTGCAAGTCCTGTTTTATTAGGGTTTCTACTTTCTAGGGAACAAGTGGATATACATGAGACAGCCTTCCCTGGTTTTCTTACAGGACACCATTCCCAAACCTTTACACAACTGTTTAAACTCCCATCTCGAGGATCACCAACGAGTAAACTCCCTTTTACCTAGGCCAAGTTCTCCTCTGAGTCCGAAGTTTTTCCCTATGTAGATCATACCACCTTTAACTCTCCCAAGTCAAAATAAATGATCACACAAATCATTAACTAACTCGGGGCTTCCTTTTACGATGGCAGAATTCTGGTGAAGCCCCATAAAATGATTCCCCAAAGTTCACGCATGTATGGTTCATATTCAAACAGGCCTGTAATGTGCATAAATATAATTATAACCCTCTTCAAATGCTTCCCTCAATCATTGACTCCCTGGGAATCAATGCAGGAGTCAACTCTGGTTTTGGCCCTCGAAAATTATCAAAAACTTTTTTTACTCTGCCCAAGTCCATTTTTTTGTTCAAAAAGAAAACGAATTCTATTCAAATGGCTGAAACCAGACTACAGCGGGACAAGGTGCCCACCAGATGCAAACAGCAGATGCACCAATCCACAAAAAGTGTACAGCAGCTACCCAAAACTCCCAAAACAAACCCACTATGATTTATTATTTATAGTTTTATACATATCCCAATGGTATGCCCAGCCTCTAACCAGAACTCGATGAATATCACAGCTTCATAACGGCTTCATCATCTATAACCTGAATCAATTTCAGATCCTCAAGATAAACCCATGGTGCGATGACCTGCCAATCAATAAGGGTTAAAGAATGACACCAAGGCCAACTCCGCACCTTCCTTCGCTAGCTGATCAGCTTGCTTGCTAACTGATCACTTCATGTCGCTGAACTCCGGACTGATGATCATGTACAAGTCTCGAATCTCCGAGCTAGTTACAAAAGGCCTGGGGCTTTCATACTTGCCCACACCAAAGCATGAGAGGAGTTCCCTTCACTGACAACGGGTTCGTAACTGGATTTTGAAGACCAACTCAAGCCCCACAGGAGAGCTTTTGATTCCACTTCATTGGAGCGCCACTCTCCGGCTGGGCCAGACAAGGATTGGATGGCCGCCCAAGTCCATATAAAACCCACTAATTGTATCACAGACTCACCTGAGTCAACTAGGTTTAACATTTGGCAAGTTCTTGTCCTGGGGTCAGAGTTTTTCAACACTGATATATCTAGACATACCCATAGTGAGTATATTATTTTCAGATAGACCACCCAGCAAGTACATAAACAGATGAATATACACACTACACGGAAAGCTTTAGAAGGCCCAAACAAAAGCGTCTGCCACAGGCTTAGACAGTGCCTTGTTTGCGTGTAGTGTAAAGATAAATGGAGACAGTCATTCAATGTATTACATGCACATTTACTTGTCCCTCGTATTTATTTCATGAACAAAATGATATTTAAACTATTGTTTTGAAAGGCGCAACTTCTTTGTTTCATTAATTATGCTACTTGAAAATTGTAACAAGCAATGGAGGCAGTTCTAAAACAAATAGAAGGGTGTGTCTATCAAAAAAACACCGAGGTTTCAAATGTAGGTTTCTGAACTGTAAGGGGCCGTTTGGATATGCGGATTTTAGAATTTTGGATTTCTTCAAAATTGTAGACGGGAGACAAGAGAAGGAGACCATCCATTTCGCTTCTCTTTATAATCTTGGATTTTAAGTAAGAAATCCAGGTTTTATAAATCTCTCCCCCATCTGAGATTTCTAAAACATGGAAACATGGGATGATCTCCTACTCTCTTGCTGACGGAAAGAAGGGCAAGAAATCAGAAAACGGCAGCTGGTCTCCTTCTTCTCGTCTCCTATCTACAATTTTGAAGAAATTCAAGATTCTAAAATCTGCGTATCCAAACGGCCCCTAAATATAAACTCCATTCAATAAAAACTATAAATATAAATTTACCTGGTGGAAGGGACTGCTTCAACTTGTCTGCCTTCTCAGAGTCAAACACGCAGAGCGTGTAGAGATACTTGGAGCATCTGACCTTGAATTTCACCACATCTTTGCTCCTTTTAATCTTCACGGACCGTGCATCCTTCCTTCTAGCCGTGAGAAGGAAATCTTTGATCTCATGGATCTGCTTCGGCTGTGAATTACAAAGTAAACACGTGAGATTTCTGGTAAACAAATACCAACGGAATACTAAGTGCCAACTAGAAGTAGCTTCAAGTGCCTACTAAACCTTCTAATTTAATAATGTTATTTTCCATCCATTTCATAATGATAGAATTTCATATCTTTTTGAGCTAAAAGCATTTCATCAACCCGATCTCAAACACTTAAAAGCTGGGTGATGAAGTTGAGAAGGAAGTTTTCTGAGTCTAAAAGAGATGGCATCAGAAATTACAATAATAGTGACGTCAATGTTACTAGCATTGGGGCTAGAAATGGGGCCTTAGCATAAAGTGCAAAAGAAATGACAGAGCCATCATTGTTAACAAAAAAAGGGTATGTCTGGCATGCGGAATGCAGTCACTAAATAAAGAAAGGAATAGAACATGCCACATGAAAGGAATATTATAGATCAAACTATATAACCAGATTGCTACAAACATAATGATCATTAAATTTTGCTAATTGGTAGGGACAGGAGATAGTCATGGAGATATCCAGACAGTGTCACAAAGTGTGAAGAGAGATGCGACATTTCTGAAATCTAGGTAAACAATGCTAAGGCACAACTGATTCTATTTCAGTCAACAGAACGATGAGGTGATCCCCCTCAATTCATATCTCACAAGAGGAAACTCTAGAAAGGATATGTAGTTCTTTATTTAATATTGCAATCTGCATAAATATTATAATAATTAAACTTATTCACTGTGTTTAATATTATTTATGACATGACTACTTTTCTGTACTTCTTTTTTTTTGACAGGTATGACTACATTTTCTATACTTCTACTAGAACAAAGATAAGGAACTAATAATATAAAAGAACTTCGTGCTCAACTTAATGCACTTCGATTAACAAATAGCAGCTTGTGCTTTTGCTTAACATTCTTTAAGTTCTTGAAGTTAATAACTGTTTTTTAGCAAACCAAATCGCACTTCTCCAGAGATGAATGAAAACAATCCGTATTTCCAGACCTCCACCAAAACTGATTGACACAACTGAATTTCAAGTAGGATGCGACTATCCATGGAATGAGGCAAATTTTGAGTTCATAAACCTAACCGGACAAGATTGCTATGCTGAAGTCTTACCCACGATGATTTCAAAATGAGTTGATTTTCAATCTAATAATTTAATTTAATCTTCATGATACCAAGCAGCTGATGTATAAGCCTCTTGAATAAAATACACAGAAAGACACAGCGAAAATGGGATAGTGGGTGCAGATTCAATTGGATATAATTCCTTTTAGTACTTCATTCTGAACAAGAACCACCCATATTCCATTCCTCCCAAATAAGAAATGTGGTTAATATATCTAATGGACCAAAGCAAGTGTAAAATCACGTAATAAGATTGATGACATAGAACAGGTCACAACTTAAATAATCCTATAGCTTTTGACACTACGACCATAACTAGGACATGTGTCTACTATTGGTAAAATGTTGGGAAAGTGTAGAAGTGGGTAAAAAAGGACTTAAACACCAATCTCGATTCTCAAGACAACCAGAAACCCCATAACAAACAAAAGTAGTAGTATCCTCATATGAATAGCAAATTAAACCTTTCAAGGAAAACTAGATCAAAGCACCATAAAACAACTATGATTCCACAAATCCTGTCCGAGCTCTCGTTGAACAGCTCAGGATTACCTCAATTAAGACCAGCGTGTCATAGCTATGAGTACAATTCCTAAGTCTGATTTACAATGTGGGAAAAAAAATACTCAGCCAAACAAATGATTGACTACATTTATGTGGGCCATCGGGGTTGGGCTTGTAGCTCAATCGGTTGAGGGCTTGTAGTTCAACAACATAATTTACATTTAAAGATTCATCCTCAGCTCTCTAAACAAATAGAGTTTTATAATTCAACATAATTTTCATTTAAAGCACATGTATCGATCTTTAAGGGCCAAAGCACCTGTAGTTCAGTACTCCCGTTTAAACTAAGGGGCCGTTTGGATACGCAAATTTTGGAATCCGGGATTTCTTCAAAACCGTAGGTAAGAGACAAGAGAAGAAGCGGACCAGCTGTCGTTTTTGACTCGTTTTTTACTTCTCGCCCTTCTTTCCGTCAGCAAGAGAGTAGCAGATCCTCCCATATTTCCAGGTTTTAGAAATCTCAGGATGGGGGCGAGATTTTTAAAACCTGAATTTCTCACTTAAAATCCAAGAAACGATGTCAGGACAGCATACCTCAGCTTGATCATAAACCCTCTTTTACACTGTTTTCAAACTAAAAACCTGGATTCTAAAATCCGTGTATCCAAACGGGCCCTAGTGGACAAATTGTTCCTACAAAGAAAATCCAAAATTGAAATGCTTTTGTTTCACATCCAGTAAACCTTAATTCTAACCCCATCACGAATTGCCAATTCAAAACCCAAGACCCAAAACCCCATTTTTGTATCTAATTATAAAACTCTAATATAAAAATTCAAATCCACAGAGTAAAAGAGATCAATAAATACTGAAATTACCAAAAGATAGAAAACTTTTAAAGAGTATTCTACTAAAATTGTTCATCTCGGTATTCCCAAAGTAAAACCTCATTTGTTTCAAAACCCTAGACCCAAAAACCCATTTTTTGCATCTACTGATAAAACTCTAATATAAAAATTCAAATCCACAGAGTAAAAGAGACCAATAAATACTGAAGCTACGAAAAGTTAGAAACCTTTTAAATAGAACTCTACTTAAAATGTTCATTGCAATATTCCCAAAAGAATACCTCATTGTTGGCAGCTTCAACAAATATTCAACCCTAACCCCAACACTACCTATATATCACGAGAATCCCAACCCTAAACATAAATAGTGTATCCTGCTCCTTGAAAGGCATTTTTCACAAAGATAAGGCCCATCTTAATTAAACTTAAGAAAACACAAAGGCAAGAGCGCTGTGTAGGTTTATGTGGGTAGCTAATACTTCTTAGGAAATGATATCAGCACTCTCGTGTTATGATATTTCCGCAGAAGCTTCTTGTCTTTTAGTACTTAAATGTATGTTAAAAGGTTATTACAGTTCCCAAAAAGCTCTCACAAGCCCCTTTTTTTTTTTTTTTTTTTTAAAAAAAAGACAAACTAGAACAGTGGAAATATTAAAACATTGCATTGCTAATATCATTTCCCCCCTATGGGAAATGATTACCCCCCCCCCCCCCTTTAGCGGTTTCTGTGAGAATGGTTCACTGCTACAGGATAAATTCACCCCCAGTAACGTTTTTCTTTGCCCGGAAAACTTAACGAATAACGTTAAAGGGGGGGATTTTATCCGTCGGAGGGGGGGGGGGGGGGGGGGGGGGGGGGGGAGAATATCATTCCCCCTTCTTCTTCTTCTTCTTCTTCTTTGCTACAAACTTAAAGTGGGAAACTCAATCCTAAATTCAATATGGAATATGACAGTAAGGATTTTGTTTCCACTGTACTTTTCTTATTAAATCCGGGGCTGAAACATATGACTAAGATTTGATCACTACTTTTACTCAAAGCATTTGTTTCCACAGCTTCAAACAATTCCTATATAACTCAAGAAACTTCTAGTCTGAAAAGTATTATTTGAGAAAACCCTAGGAACTAACTCAAACCCTAACCATAAAGCATACATCTCACCAGTCTAAAGAGTACTACAAATCTACTGAAATAAACAAAAAATCTAAAGGGAAATAACTTCAGAACACAAACTAGTTGCAGCGATGAAGACCTACTGAAAATATACAGAGAGAACAAAAATATTCATAAAGAAACAAAGATCAAATGTATAAACTCCCAGCACAAAATCGTACCATTTTTCAGAGATTCGAAGAAGAGCTCCCCCAAAACCCAGAGTCCTAAAAAAGAGGCAAAACGGGGCATTTATAGGTATATATGAGCAACCCTAATGCGTACCGAGATTACGATAATGCCCCCGATGTAAAATAGTGAAATGCTATTGCTAAGGACTTTTTTTGATACTAAGCCACTAAGGTTAGGGCGATGATAAATTCGCACCCCTGTAGGATAATTCGAACCCCTGGTAAACGTCAAAAGGAGTTAAAGTCTGCCACAATTCACGTTACAACGGGTGAGAATTATCCAACACGGGGAGTGAATTTATCATCTCCCTCAGGTTAATGTAACCTTTCACGAGATCCACCCTACACGTGGCACCTGTGCTGACGTTGTGGATGGACCGAAGTGCTCTACGCCCCCACAGACTTACTGTATCATTGTAGCCCACCATAGGCTGCGATTGGATTGTCCGAATCAGGAATGGGTACAAACATATATTCCAATTAATTCTCCCTATCTAACGATAAAAATAAATAAAATTAAATTAAAAAAATTATTCAAAAAATCTAATGAAATTTTAATTTCAATTGGAGCGGAATCAAGATACCACCTCTTGGGATGGGGACAGGATTTAGGCATGTATTACCTTCTAATTTCGCTTTGGTGTCAGGTCTACCCCTTTGATTCTATTCTTCTTTTAGAACTAAGTGAATTGGCCGGAATTGGAATTAGATCCCAATTATATCACTTGATTCAGACGTGTTGAGCCGCGGAGGTCGGCCCTTATGTAGCATTCATACGTGTGGAGGTTGTCCCTTCCCCACCCATGAGGTTGTTGGATTTTGTCAGTGTTTGCTAGATTATGGTGGGTCGATGATAGCAGTTGATATTTTCAGTTTTTTGTGAATTTGGGATATGTAATATGAATTCCACCAAAAATGATTGACCAAAGTCGTCACTTAAGTTAGGGCCTAGGATTCATAAGTGACTCTGCGAACTGTGTGCATTCTTATATGATGGGGTCCATTGTTTGGTTACAAGAATGGAAGGTGTTAGGCATTATACTTGCCTGGTAAAACCAGTCTTTACATTTGAGGACTTTATCTACTTAAGTGTTAATTAAAAGGGATTATAAGTCTTTTTTTATGTGATTTATGCAAGAAAGTTATTCAACCTAATAATTTATGCAGTTAGCTCAGCCGTTCACAATTTATACTCATGTGGGCCAGGATATCGGCGTCCTGGATGCCTAACTACTTGCCTATGTGCCCAACATGGGATTTATGTGCCTGAGTGTGTTTTGATTGTGCCTTTGAATACTTATTGAATGTTTGACTGAGAGTTGGGTGTTGTGCTATGTGAGTGGTTATGTGGTTCCTATATGCCTAGTATGCCTATTCTACTTCTAGTATGATCATAGAATTAGTACAAGTGAGACTTGAAATCCTAGGAGAAATCAAAAGGAAGATGGACGGAGGCTTGAGAACTAGGATACGGATCGAGGATTCAGTATTGGACTAAGGGTAGGAGACTAGGATAAGGATCGAGGATTTTAAGATCGAAAATTCTAGGATAGGGTATTCTAGGTATTCTAGAATAAGGTATCATGGTTTCTATCGGTCATGTGATCCTTTAAACGGGTTTGAGCATCATCACAAACCATTTGGCCGTCATTATCATTTAGGCCCTGTTTGTTTTCTATTTTGAGTCCAAAACTGATTATAATCGCATGTAAATTTGAGTACAATTATTCGGTTGAACCAATCCTCGAAATCGAAAACAAATAGTCCCTTAATTAATTGTATTAAGAGAAAAAAAACATCTCAACAACTAAGTTCCATAAATCGATTCACTTGACATAAACCATAATTAAACAATATATCCAAACCATGATCGATAATCACACTCGGTAAACATGATAAGGAAGCCGAGGCTCAACAACTACCTCGAGTGGGATCTTCCTTGGAATCGAGAGCCCAATGATCTCCTCCATGTTCAATTCCTCTCGTGTTATCTTGTTTGGCAATTTCCATTTGAACCCATGTAACAGATTAGCCAGCGTTAATTTAACCACTTTTAGCCTCAAGTTATAGTATGGACACATCCTCCTCCCTTACCCAAATGGCAACAACTCGAAATCCTGGCCCTTGACGTCGATCTTTCTCCAGATAAACCTCTCAGGATGGAATTCCTCAGGTGCGTCTGAAACAGTAGGATCCCTTCCAATTGTCCATACATTTAGGAACACCCAAGTTCCTGCAGGTATATCGTGGCCACCGATGACTGAATCCTCTGTGGCAAGGCGAGGCGCTAGCATTGGTACTGTGGGGTGCAACCTCACCGTCTCTTTAATAATAGCCTCTATGAATGGAAGGTTAGGAATGTCTTTTTCTTCAACCCATCTCTCTTTCTCTATTAGCTCATAGAGCTCTTTGGTCACCTTTTCAAAGATCTATGGCTGTTTCAAGAGTTTAGATAATGCCCATTCAATTCTGAAGATAACCGTCTAACCGTCAATTCTTTAATCTCATCATATGCACGTCCCTCCACCAAGACGTAGCCCTACATTTATTGAGCTGGGTCCTACCCCGGTGACCGAGATAAGCCACCCCATGACTCGTGCATGGAAGCGAGACTGGTGCTGGTTGTGTACACGAAGAAATGTCCAATCTCGACCCTAACAAAAATCATTTAAGTCCCAGAAAGAACTAGAATACCATATCTCCCTACCCCTTAAGATCTTAGAATCTCTGAGCATGGAATTCCTACTATGATAACAAGAGATGAATATGTGTTACAAAATAAGCACATCACACACATTCCAATAAATGTATCCAATGAATTTCATGAAATATAACTTTTATTGATATAGGAAAAACTTAAAATACAAAGATGCACTGGCTTTTAGGGCACATACTCTAATGAGAGGGACCTTCAGTTTACGATAATATCCGTGTAGATAAACGATAATCATATGGTTTCCCTCCAAAGGAAAAAATTTCAAAAAGAAATGTTATTCTTGAAGGAATAAAACTCATTCAAGAGATAAGGGCTCTGGGTTCATTAATTAACAAGAAGACGGAAAATTTTATTTTCTGCATCCATTTCGATCTCTTTCTTTCGTTTTCTTCACCAAAACAAAATAATGTGGTCCTTTTATCGAAGGAATGGCTATATGTGTGCCTTTTAAAGATAATATAATAAGGCCCACCTTGTTTGAACCCAGACAAAGCAAATAAGTTGTGTCCTAGATGGAATGATCCTAACGCTCCATCATCTACATAGAATGATCTTAACCCTCCCATATTTTAAAAAAAGAAAAAAAGAAAAAAAGCTTGCATAGATAGGTTAATGTTGCCATGTTGGATCTCCATTAGCCCAAAATCAGAGGAATCAGAAATTTCTAGCATCCAATTAAATATAATGATTGGCATGATGATATTTGGGGCATTAGAGATCCAATTTAATGCCGATAGAAGAGCGGTTAAGATATACCAGAATACTAAGACATGGATCATGTGTGAAATTAAGACCATCATTCTAAAAGTGAGCCTAATAGATCAAAAGGCTAAGATCATTCGGTTCAAGGTAATTGGACCAGCGGTTCAGATCATCTCCATGTCCGCACACGTGGGACCAAAATCAATCGTTAGGAAAAATAACGGTCAGAATCAACCAAAAACAACAGTCCTTAAAAAAAAATTAAAATTAAAAAAGTATCTAACTGATATCGGCACGAAGAAAGTTTGATACTGGAACGAGCTCACCACAGCCAGTCAAAACACGTAAAACAAGATAAGTTCGTCCTATTATGGAAAGCGGTCGTGCGGATATCAGTACCCTAAAAAGTATTCCTCCCTTCATATCTTATCACTGCAAGAAATTCCCAATTGCAGAGAATCCATTCAATGGAGTTCCGAAAACACTCAATCTCTCTTCTTCCTCTCCTCCTCTTATTGGGCTTCAACTTCTTCAGTAGTGGGAAAGGAGACGGAAAAAACAGCATCGTCTTTACCACGCTGGGAAGATCACGATACAATTTTGATATCTACACCCTCCCTATCTCCCACCCACCCGCCAACCAAGAAGAACTTCAGATAACAGATGGCCAATCCGTTAATTTTAACGGATTCTTCCCCACTTCAAATCCTCAAACAATCGTTTATGTTAGTGAAATAAACGGTTCTTCCAACATCTATCTCGATTCCTTTTCTCTCACAAGTAGTCGAAGGAGATCCTCGCTTCAAATTACAGACCGGGTCCCACTTCTAACTGGACAGGAGGGGGGTGTCTCCATGAAAGATAAGCCGTCCATTTTTGGCGATCATCTGATCTATGTATCCACCCACGAGAAATCCGACTCACCAAGAACGAGTTGGGCTGCGGTTTATCGGACCCACCTAAAGACTGGTGAGACCCGGCGATTGACCCCACCTGGGCTCGCCGATTTCAGCCCGGCCGTTTCACCTTCCGGCGAATGGACGGCCGTTGCATCGGATGGAGAAACTGGATGGACGGGTGAGATTCAAGATCTCAAAACCCATCTCTACATCTTCAAAACCCTTGACGGGTCTCACCGAGTTAAAATCGTAGAACTCGGTGGGTGGCCGAGTTGGGCTGACGATTCCACTCTTTATTTCCACCGTCAAAGCGATGATGGTTGGTGGAGCGTGTACCGAGCGATTCTCCTACGAGAAAGAGGAAAACTCGTCCGAGTCACCGTCGAACGAGTCACCCCACCTGGTCTCCACGCTTTCACTCCAGCAGCATCTCCGAGTCACGGCGGGTTCATTGCTGTTGCGACTCGGAGACCCACTTCCGAGTTTCGTCATATTGAGTTGTTTGACCTTGCCCGCAACTTGTTTGTTGAAATTACCCGCCTAATTTCTCCACATACCCATCATTATAACCCCTTTATTTCCCCAGATAACACTCTAATTGGCTACCACAAATGCAGAGGAAACTACAAAACTTCTCTATTCCTGGAAAATCTCCAAACCCAATTCCCCAACATCTCTCTTTTCCGCGTTGATGGCTCATTCCCGTCCTTCTCGCCAGACGGAACCCGCATCGCCTACGTCGGCCTCCCGGGGCTCTACGTAGTCAACCGAGACGGCACCGGAAAACGGCAACTCCTCACTGGAAATGCATTCTCCACGGCGTGGGATTGGAAACGGAAAGATGTTATCTACACATCCTACGGCCCAGATTTCGCCTCAGAAACTACCAAAGTAGACATTATTTCTATTGATCTCAAGCAAGAAGAGACAAAATTACTGACTATAGGAGGGGAGAATAATGCCTTCCCTTCCCCTTCTCCGGACGGGAAGTGGGTCGTGTTCCGATCGGGGCGATCTGGGCATAAGAATTTGTATGTGATGGACGCCGTTGATGGAGAAAGGTCGTATATCCGACGGTTGACAATGGGTCCATGGACGGATACGATGTGTAATTGGTCTCCTGATGGAGAGTGGATAGCATTTGCTTCGGATAGAGAGAATCCTGGCGGGGGTAGTTTCGTCATTTACTTAATACACCCCGATGGGTCTGGGCTAAAGAAGGTGATTCATAGTGGTGAGGGTGGGCGGACCAATCACCCGTGTTTCAGCCCTGACTCGAAGAGCGTTGTGTTTACGTCCGACTATGCTGCGGTCTCGGCTGAGCCTATCTCGAATCCGCACCATTACCAGCCTTATGGTGATATCTTCGTGGCTAGATCTGATGGGTCCAACATCCGACGGCTCACGCATAATTCGTACGAGGATGGTACCCCCACTTGGGGTCCCATCTTCATGGAGCCCTCGGATGTGGTGCAACGGAGTAATCCTGATGGTTCGCAATGCGGGTTTGATGATTGCCATTGGCTCAGTCAGCCGATTGATGAAGTTCTGCGTAATGCAATGTGTGGTAGATGAAGTATATGTATGTGTGTATCACTTGCTGTGTGTGTATATATTAGTAGTAGTAGTAGTGGAAGTTATATGTACGTAGTAGCTTTTATTGTTGTTTCTTTGTTGTGTTACCAGAACTCAGATCATTGTAAAGGGTGTTTTTAAGTTATGGATGCTACATGTACACCAACATGTTTGGTGGGTGGTAGTTACCTTGTAGAGTTGTAATGTAAGTACTGAATAAAGGGGAGACAATTCTTGTACTTAACTGCTACTGAATAAGGGGGACGCAATCCTTACGCTTAACTGCAACTTATCTCGTAGAATAGTAGTTAGTGTTTGGTTGACAGTGGTAATTAGTGTTTGCTTGTCAACCTCGTAGAGAGAGAGAGAGAGAGAGAGAGAGAGAGAGAGAGAGAGAGAGAGAGAGAGAGAGACTCATCCCCAATAACTCTTGTTTTTTTTGTTTTGATTTTGCGAGGAGGGGAGAAGCACACCACGTCATCAGACGAACTTGAGACAAGCAAGGAAATCTTCCTATATTTTCAAAACCTGGATTTTCATACTCTATAGGCAACCAAATGGTGGTTTTTTGGTGAGGTGGCATCCAAAAACCCAACAAGACACTTGCAGGTCCCTGGCTTTTGTGCAACCAATAGTCTTGTGCATGTTGGAAGTTGGGATCACAGGTATAATCACTTTTTAATAGTTGCTCAAGACATTCACAAGGGAGGAGGAAATTCGCATTCCTAAATTCTTGTCCAGAGGTCGTAAGTGGTTAAAATGGTGAATAATTGCAAGAAAATAAATAAATGAAGGTAGACTCTTGACTGATGGTACTTATATGGACGGTTAGAATCATCTTGATTAAAATGGATTTTGATGCATGGCCCATTCATTACAAGTCTTAGCAGCACCTCATATTTTCACATGCATTCCCTCTGCAATGGTATTTGTATGCCCTGTGATTTTCTTTAAACTTTCTAAAGAAAAATGCTAAAAAGAGTTTCTTAACAGAGATATTAGATGGTGTCTACATGTACTCGCATGCGGTTTTTTTTTTTTTTTTTTTTTTTTTTTATAAAAGTGAAGTGGGCCCACAGGATTATATCATCCAAACCTTTCATTTGTTGGATCCTTCATTAAATAGATTCAGAAGCCATCTCCATAAATCTGAAGAGGTTCTATAATGCTGGAGGGTTAAGATCAATTCATGGGGATAATTTTCTAGGCACAACATATTTATGTTGGCGCCCAATAAATGAATGTTTTAGATAGGGGAGAATCGGAGATGATATTTCCCCCCTCTTTCCCCCCTCTTACGGATAAAATCCCCCTTAACATTATCCGTTAACTTTCAAAGGTAAAGAAAACCGTTGAAGTGGGTGAATTTATCCTCAGCAAGTGAAACATTCTCACAGAAAACGTTGGATTTTATCAGTCAAAGGAGGTGAAAATATCATCTCCCTTTAGATAATCCAACCCTATAGACCCTACTGCATTTTTTTAAAAAAAAAATGTGTGCAACTGCGTACGAAAACAGTTTAAAAACTCATGTTAACAACTCCTTTTTGGGCCCTACGCATGCCCCCATGCACATGAACAGGTGCAATGGATTATCTTAGCCCGTCGATCTATCAAACCTCGATCAGGCTTCCTTCGGGAGGTCATAAGCCAGTCTTTTTTGTTGGCGTTAAAAAACAGAGTCTCGATATCCCAGATGGAATATTTGTTGATTTTGATCGAACGGATGACATTGGCATTATGTCCTAGTATGGCCATATCGTCTATCCTGTCAGCAAGGCCATATCGGCAGATGTACCTGAAATGGGCATGCCAATGAAAGTTTATAGCTTTGTCTCCCTTACTTTACATTATCACTTTTTCTAGGAAATAAATCTATGAATTTCAGTGTACAACCTTGAGGCGCAACAGAATTTTAGGTGTAAGAAGTCAATATATCCTTAATTTACATTATCACTTTAATGAGAATGAATTAATAACTACCTTAATATCTGATTTCAGCTGTTATTTAAGAAAAAAAAATCTATGAGTTCATGGGTTATATAAGGCAAGTTCTTGAACTGAGGGCCTCTGGTTCAACCTTCTCATCAGAATGCTTGTTTGGGTTCAAGGAGATAGAATTCTCCACAGGTCTCCAAACTTGTTTCCCCGGGTCCGGATTCTGAACAAGGGGGCATTTCTCAAGTCTGTGACAGAAGTCATTACAATGTTTGCATCCATTCGGTTTCCAATCATATAGAATATCTTGAACAATCTCTCCCGATGAAGACTTGAGCTTGATTGAGTCAGGGAGGTGTTGATTTGCACTTACCATGACACAACATCTAGCAAAATTAAGCCTAGTTGCTTTCACCGTATGTTGATCCATGTAGAGGGGCTTTCCAATCAGACTCACAATTCTACTCAAGCAATGAGTAGACTAGTATTTAAGATGAAGGCCGGGGAGGTGAATCCAGATAGGAACCTCAGAAATCTTCTTCTTTTCTAGCAAAAAATTCGGGTTCCATCTCTGCAGAAAGAGGGGTCTCTACCCCCATAGAAATGGCATGTGTCCTCGAGAACACGAGTACAGTCATCTTCCTCAGAGAACTTAAAGAGGAGAAACCCATTCTCCAGAGTAAACATTTGCAAATTACCTTTTAGGTTCCATTTTCTGCCGAGGCTCTCTTGAAGGGATAGAAAATAAGGCCTCCGTGTTATTATTTTAATACTAAAATTAAAAAGTAATTTTTTACTTTTAATAGATTATTTTTGGTTTTGAGTTTCTCACCCAAATTTGAAGTTTTCAAAGAGATTCTCTTACTTGTAGACCTGGCAAACGGGTGGGTCGGGCTGGGTGAACCCGCGGGTGATGTGGGTGCGGGTCCACAGGTCGGGTGAGAAAATGACCCGCATTTTGGCGGGTCAAAATTTACGTGACCCGCGGGTGGGCCGGGTCAACCCGCGGGTCACCCGCAAATATGCCGCAAATATGGGATTGTAATAATTATTTTGATTTGACAGCCTCTATTTTTCCCGTAATTGTCATATCCGATATGTGATTTGGTATTTTTTTCGTAATTTTAAAACCCTTTCTAGGTAATTTTTCATTCAAAACTTTATAATTTAGCTAATTTACTTTTTGTGGTGTAATGATTACTTTTTTATCTAGGAACATTTTAGCAACATTTGGATGCGCGCATCTTTGCATACATAAAGGATGGCGCGCATCTTTGCATACACAAAGGCCACTTGCCGAGAAATTGCCAAAGGAGAAGCTTGATAGCAAATTCTAATAAAATAAAAACCACATTTAAATGTTATCAACACTACTGGGCACTCTCACTTTATGTATGGCCCACACCATAGGATGATCCAAACCGTCCATTAGTTGGGCCATAGCCTAAATAGGTTATGCTCCAAAAATCATTTCCATAGGATGATCATATCCCTCCAATCTGAATGTTAGAGGGTTGATCCTAACCCTCTATAGATCGGAGGGTTAGAATCAACCGATGGAAATAATTTTGGGGCATAACCTATTTAGGGTATGGCCCATCTAATGGACGGTTTGGAACTTTGGATAATCCTACGGTGCAGGACATACCGTACTTTTTATAAAGTGAGGAGTTACTCATAAAAAACAAACAGCAGTGATGATAACATTCTCAAAAAGATAAAAAAATACTGTAAAAATGCGGGTGCCCGCAGGTTGACCCGACCCGACCCATGTTTTTGCGGGTTGGGTCACCCGCGGGTTGGTTTTCGACGGGTCACGGAAACTTAGACCCGTGCCCGCAAATTTGCGGGTGGGCCGGGTCGACCCGCGGGCACGGGTCACTTTTGCCAGGTCTACTTACTTGTACTTTTCCCACCAAAGAATTCAAATGTTTTGAAGAGAACTCTCTTACCTCTTTAAAAAGATAGTTTAAGATGGGAAAGTGAGAAAGATTTCTACACCCATATAAGAGGGAGTGTTGAGACAAAGGCTTGGGCATTTCAAGGGCATTCAATTTGTTTGCTTTTGGGAATTTAAAAAAAACAACAAGAAACAAATAAAAACACGTGCGCACACCAAGCTGTGTCGAGTCGGGGTGTGGGCGCGTGTGCGTGTGGGTTTTTCCCTAAATGGGATTATCTTTTTTAACCACCAAGAGTTGTGTTTTTAAACCCAATCATGTCTTTTCTTTTTTAAAACCAAAGGTCATGTTTTTTTGTTTCAACTAAATCCGACCGTTAGAACCCTTTTTTCTAATAACGTAAACCCTTTGCTAATAACGTATTTAAAAAACGGCTAGTTTTTTTTTAAAGGATGCATTTGGGGCTATCTCTTAAGCTGCCAAGATCTAAGGGAATAGATTGCTTTGAGGGGTTCACAAGGTGATGCTCAGATAGAGTCTCTGAAAACTCATCTGGGTTCACTAGAGCTGGTGTAGGGGTAAACGGGTTTTCAGATTCTCCAGGGCGGGAAAACACAGAGTGGGAATCACACCCAGCAGAAAGAGGAGCTTGCTTCTTTATACCTACCTAAGGCCTAAGGGTGTTCTGCTTTTTCTGAACTATATACTGAAGGGGTGGTAGACTCTTTAGTGAGGGTACCTTCCTTTCCTTCTAGCCAAACACAAATCAGCACTGAAAGTAGGAGCTTTCTTATCTTTCTCAGATTCAAATTTATTGCAGACTTTTGGGACCCAACAGGGGTCACAAGAGAAGTTCTTTTTCAGATCTCCTTTGCATTTAAAGTCCCCATGTGGCACGGGGGAGTAGGTTTCGAGGCAAAGAGGGCCTGATTTACAAGGCTAGATCTGTGACTAGGGACAGGAGCTAAAGCATTCAAACCAACAGCTGATGGGGGGAATGGTTTTAAGGATTTTGGAATATTTCTCAGAGGGGTAAGGTCTTTAGAGGAAACAACATTAAATGCAACATTTAATGGGTTGACAGAGCTATCATCAGATATTCAGATGGACGAGCTGTTTGGTTGCCGGGTTTTTTTGTTCCTGGGAGTTATGTGGGAGAAAAAAATACCCTGGGAGATAGGTGGGAAAAAAGAAGTCCTAGAAGTATCCTGGTAAAATAAAAACCCCATATTTGGTTGGCCGGATTATGGTGGGAAAAAAAAAACATTTGTTTGGTTGCTTGAACTGTTGGGTAGAAAAGAATTCTTCTCAACCTTATTTTTGGTTCCTGAGTTTATTTTTGTTCCTGGGGTTATTTTGGGATGGGATGTAAAGGCAATCATTACAAAAGTGGGATTAAAAAATTCACCACACAAGCAATCATTACAAGAGTGGGATTAAAAAAAACCTAATGCAAAAAGGCAACCAAACATGGGATGGGACCAAAATTTAACTAACTCTTCCTGGGACAAAAATTTAACTGGCAACCAAACGGAGCCTGAGGGCTTGAGGCTCTAGCTACAGAGTAAAGGGCTAGAGAAGGGAAATCCGTCTTCAAGGCGGTATTAGACATTTCAGGAGTGGTTTCCTCGGAAAGGTTGGTGGCAGGACAGAAATTTTCCTCAGAGGAAGAAAGAAACAAAGCATTCTGGTTTGCTGAGTTTAGGATAGAGAATAGGTCCTCTTCATTGTCCATCAAAAGTTTCACTTGAGCTTTGGATTTTTTCCTCCCAGATAAACTTCCCAAGGCTGGCGATTTAATCTCCCTATCAATGAGCTTTAGAGAGTTCATTTTCTCCTTAATAGAGAGCTGAAGATTATCCAGATCTCCTCTCCATTGATGATCCACTCTTTGATTTTCTGCACTTTTCTATTTGGAGCAGGTGAGGAGTCAATTTTATGCTTAATCAACTCCAAGAAGGAAGTTACCTCTACTTCATCACCAGTAGGCACCGCCGGTTCTTCTGCTTCTGCATTGAGTGATGAATCACATTCAGTAGCACCTGTTGAAACTACTGGGGTTGAGGTTTCTTCAGACCTTTCAAAAAACCCATCTCCTTGTAAGACGCTAGATACCAAGGGGGTGAAAGAAGCTCTGTCATGCCGGAGGGGATCTAATGAAGGCACTATACCTGTAGACCAATATTTTAGACCTCCTATTTCCTAATCAGAAGGCCCCGAAGAAAGAGAGTCAACATGAAGACTTGGCTCTGGATCAGTTTGCAATGGCCTACCCTCCATTTTCGATGAATCCATGGGCAAGGAGAGTTGGAGGAAAGAACTGAGCTAAAACTGAACTAAGTATGAAACAACAGATCATATAAAACTAAACTGAACTGAACTAGAACCAGTGAAAACTGAAGAAGGACAAGCTAAAACCAGTGAATGACCACCATTAAAACCAGGGTTTCAATCTAATCTAAGAAAAAAAAAACAGAGAAGAAGAACCTAACCCATCTCTCAAACCATCTTTTTTTATTTGGAATTGGACGCCAAGATGTGGGACGTTCAAGTCATCTCCACTGAAACCATAAAACCATCCTCTCCAACTCCAGATCACATCCCTAGCTTCAAACTCTCCATGCTAGATCAACAACTTTCTTCACAATATATTCCTCTGATTCTTTTCTACTCTATGAGGATAGAAATGGCTACAACAAATTAAAATGAAAAATGTTGAGAAAACTCAGCAACTAAAGAGTTCTCTATCAGAAACCTTACCCATTAGCAGGTAGGATCAGAGAACCTGGCTTTGTAGAATGTAACGGCGAGGGCGTGGAGCTCATCGAGGCTCACGTTATTGAAGTGGACATGTCGCACCATATTGGAGATGGGACTTCCTTGACTACATTCTTGAACAGCTGGGCCGCAATTGCACGCAGATCGAACAAAGCGAGTCCACCCGGTTTCGACTCAGCCGTGCTCTTTCCACAGAGAGAAACAGCCACTGTTCCTGGACACATGTTTCCCATAGGACAGAAAATTATTGCCAAGAGGTATGTATTCGAAGTGGCGAAGATAGAGAAACTAAGAGCTAGAGGCACTAAGGACTCTAATCTAGTGCGGCCGAGCAAGTTCGAGACAGACACTGCCCTAATTTGCCGATGTGTAATTAATATTCAAAAGGAGGTAGGGTTCATGGGTGCATATGTTGCAGTGCATATTGTTGGTCTGCGTAAAAGGATGACCCCTCCTCTGACAGAAAATTCCATAGGAAATGTCTGGGTTCCTGTATTTACAACAGGGATATTGGAAAGTGAGTGTAATGAAGACAACATGAAGAGTTGCTTAGAAGTGCAGCTTAAGAATGCTATTACGAAAGTGGACAGTGATTACATGAAAGAACTGCAAGGACCAGTTGGGATTCAAAAGGTTTATGAAAGTGTGAAAGATTTATTTGAGAAACACTCAAAATCTGGTATTGGGTTTTGTAGTTTCAATAGTTGGTGTGCCTTTCCCATCTATGAAATTGATCTTGGTTGGGGAAAGCCCACTTGGGTCGGCCTTCACCCGATTCCTATCAAGAATGTGTTTCTTCTCGTTTCAACTAGGAGTGGTGATGGAATCGAAGTTTGGGCCAACATGGAGGAAGACGAGTTGGTCAAATTCGAACAAGATCAAGAACTTCTTTCCTTCATTTCTCTACCAAGCGTTGCTTAATATCTCTACCAAGCCATTGCTTAATATCGTTAAAATTTGGTCATTATGTGGTGAATTGTGGTATTATTGAAGGCAAAAATAGTCACTGGGCATTTATTTTTATGTTAACCTGATCGAATTAATTAAGTTCTATCCAAAAATATATGATAATAATGATTATGATCTTGGTCTAGTATTCCTTTAGGGTTGGATATGCGGATTTTAGAATCTGTGATTTCTTCAAAATTGTAGATAAGAGACAAGAAAATAAATGGACCAGCCGTCGTTTTTTGACTTCTCGACCTTCTTTCCGTCAGCAAGAGAGTAGCAGATCATCCCATGTTTCCAGGTTATAGAAATCTCAGGATGCGGGAGAGATTTTTTAAACCTGGATTTCTCACTTGAAATCCAAGAAACGCTGTTAGGACAGCATACAACAGCTTGATCATGAACCCTCTTTTACATTGTTTTCAAACTAGAAACCTAGATTCTAAAATCCCCGTATGAATACGGCCTCCTAATGTAAACTTACTGTTATATTGAAAACACTTCTAAAACAGGATACCCTGCAGAAAATAAAGAAGGGGTGAAAATGAGCAATCTATTTAGCCATTTTTATGTTTTCTTTTTTCTTTTTTACATTTGTAGTGATACACACTCTCTTTTTGTTTGTTTGCGGCTTTGCGCACGTGTCACAATGGTGGACTACTTCGTGCTTTTTTTTCAGCACAAGATCCCGCTTTGCTAGCAACTTTCTTGTTATATTTACATATTTGCATTAGCATTAGGATATGTATCTTTTGGGCGCCCTTGCAAAAACTAGCTTCAAGGACACCCTCATTGGTCAATTTCAATAAAGTGCGTTTAAGGCGGCACTGAAAATTACGGAAATTGCTTTGACTTTGATGGAGTCATAAATGCCCTTGCTGAAATTGACCAATGAGGGCGCCCTTGAAGCTGGTTTTTGCGAGGGTGCCCTTGAAGCTGGTTTTTGCGAGGGCGCCCTTCATTCTATCATTTCTCGTATCTTTTACATTGTTATATTAACATAGAGAGCTGCTAGCAAAATGGAAATCCATCTTGTAGAAAAAGACAGAAACCCCCTCTTGTGATACATGTCACACTCCGAACTGAGATCTAGGCTAGGCAACTGACAACGTTGTATTGAATAGGGATTTAAGTCGCAGCAGAGAGACTTTGAAACACTATACAACAAAATTTTTGTCCCTTATCAGAACATAAAGAGACATTGAATGAGGAAGAGGCCATGCCATACGAAAAAGGAACAATGTCACGTAAGGATATGTACTATTAGGAGAGTAAATTGGCAGACAAGTCAATGAAAAAATAAATACAAGTATCTAATTGATACACATTACTAGAATGCATGCTTAAGTATTTCAAACTTAAGATGGTTTTTTCTAGAAGGACTCGAGGGGAAGTAAATGAAATCCCCAACAACTAGAACTTGACAAAATCACAAGCATGCAACAATCGCAGCACTTGATGAAGCACTTGGGGTGGTGGGTCATAGTTCTTTGAATGAATAAAGATAAAAATTGCAGAAAAAAACATAGAACACGGGATGCAGAGATTACCGACAACCAATAAACCTCTAAGAGCTCCTTCAGCAAAAAAGTTAGCAGTGCAATTTGCATGTGTAATTGTGAGAGAATGTGATGGTTCTCCCATGACAAACATCAGAGCTCTCATTCACCAATACTTGGACTCAACATGTCAGGAAGGGATATGCACAAAGAAGCAAAATCCTCTCATAACAAATGTGAGTTGACGTGTGCATATATATGCTAGTTCATTATTTATCAGATGACAAAAACACAGAAATAATATATGAGTTTCTCTGCCATTTGATTAAAATAATAAAAGGAAATCTGCATCCAAGTGACTACTTAGAGCCAAACAATGGTACTAGAACAGATTTAAAGAAAAATGGGTCTTAGAATTAAGAATGCTGAACTTAGCAACACATGATGTAACTTAAAATATTACTACAAATGGTAACTAAAAAAACTATTCAAAGGTTTGACTAGAGTTTCTATGAACAAAAAATGCAAGAGAATCATTTTGACATAGTTCTAGATTAAGAGGTCAGAAGCTCTACCTTTCCATGGTTCTTTCTGAGATCTAGGAACTCAAAAATATCAGCATTCCATGGCTCCAAATACACAGCAAACGCACCTACAAGTAGCATAAATATCAGTCTATCAACAGGAAATCCTTAGATAAATTCCATCATGCAAACAAAGTACAAAATAAAGCAGAAATGTCAAAGAAAACTAAACTTGATCAACATAACGAGCTGTATCATTGAACACCCATAGCATTGGAACAATGCCATTGGAAGTCCCATTTGTACCACGAATATAACTATTAGTTGCACGAATGTTATGAACAGAAACACCAATTCCTCCGGCGGATTTGCTAATGACAGCACATTCCTTCAAGGTATCATATATTCTTTAAATACTATCATCTTTCATGCAAATAAGGAAGCAGCTACTCAATTGTAAACCAACATGAAATAAGAATAGATAAGCAAAAACAAAGCACAGAGAAAATATATAAAAGTTACTAACAAATCAGAATTAAAACAAATGTAGCAAACGGCACATGTGGCCTTGGCATCCCAGCATTGAAAAACGTAGGTGATGCATGGGTGAACCAGAGTCTATATCATCCTTATGAATTCCAACAGCAACCCTCATCAACATATGTTGAGGCCTCGCTACAACCCTCCCCGAAACCTTCAATAGGTAGGATCTCTCTAGAGTTTTGAAAGCAAAGTAATCATAGTCAAAGTCCGTCATAGATGATCTCACTGTCCAGAAGGGCAGCATTCTGAAAGGAAAAAAACAGATTACTTAGAAAGCCATGTTGACAAGCCTCAACAAAGCAATACAACACATTATTTGATTCTCTATATCAAGCTATGGTATAATGGTACAAAAATTGAAAGGGGAAATCAACCAAGGGTAAATCCTAACTCTATTTGTAATTTAATTTTCTGCCACGATCAATTGATCTCTTCAATCATCGTTTAAGTTTCACAGCAGATAAGCTAGCAATACTTGTTCGTGAAGGAATTAATTTTCCCAAACTACTTTAAGTCATACCAAGATATAGACCAAAACAGGATACTTAGAAACCCTGCAACTGCATACCTTAACAAAGCAATACAACTAATCCATTGATTCCCTATATCAATCTAAGGTACAATATCATGAACTGGTACAAACATTGAAGGGGGAAATCATCCAAGGGTTTCGTAACTAATTTACCTAGGGTTTGTAACTAATTTACTTTTCAAGAAATTAGTTGAACAATCTAGATCTTAAACCCCATTTTCAGGTCAATTAATTCTAAATCATAATCCAGACAACATATCCAATGCAGATGAGATTCAAAATCAATACTTCCAAAATCCAAGAACCACGGGAGGAAACAAAACCATGAAACAAGAAAAATAAACATCACGCCTTCACTGAAAATTATTGGAATATCAAATAAACTGTGATCGATTTGGCAAATGCCAGACCAATTCGATAAGAAAACTATAAAAATGATTGCAAATTGCCATGAGACAAGACCATAAAAACCTAAAGCATATATAATGAATGAAAACCTACACTTAAATGCAATTCAGTCTTTGATTCAAAATATTTCTCGCAAAATGATAATAATCGAAATGCATGAAGCAAAGAAAAATCTAAGATGCGCACAAAAATAAAAAAGACAAGATCTCAAACCCACCTTATCACCCTTGAATCTCAACCAATCAACAGAAACAGATCCATCTCAACTCAGCTCAACAAAGCCTTTGTCCCAAACTAGTTGGGGTCGGCTAAATGAATCCTTTAAAAAAAATAATGAAGAAGGTAAAAGGAATCTACACGGCTCTAATCCTATCCAACAGAAACAGATCCATAACTTAAAAAAAATAATAAGCATTTTCCTAAAATGAATCACAACCGAAAATGCTGAACAAAATCCATCCAAGTACTCTAAAAAGAAATAACCAAAGCAAAAAAAAATCTCAACAAACCCTAAAATGTTGCAAAAGAGAAAGGAACAAACCAACATTTGAAGCAAAAGAGAAAAAAAAAACCCTAATAATCATCTTCATTCTAAAACCTAAAAACAAAAAGAAAAACCACAGATCCTGATAAGTAACAGATCCATCACATCAACCGATCTGCAAGTTCTTACATGGATCGATCTGAGACGGTCACGACAGATCAATGCGAGAAATCTCAAATAAATAGATAAATAAAACAGGAAAATGTTCAAGAGAGAGATAAATACCTTTTGAAAACCTAGATTTCGAGTTCTTACGCCTCTCTCTCTCTCTCTGGTTAGGGTTTCGCAAAGTCCCTCTCTCTCTCTCTCTCTCGCTTTAGAGTTAGGGTTTCGCAGGTAAGGGAGAGTTAGGGTTTTGCGCGCCAATCTTTTTCTCTGCTAGGGTTTCACGACAATAGATCAAGAAAGGGATATTTACATCAGGGTAAGATTGTCATTAAGGAAAATAATTAAGGGTATTAGTGGAAAGTGATTCGGAATTTGTAAAATCCCCGCCTCCCAAACGCGCCCAATCGGTTTTAAATTTAATCACCAAGTTTCGTGATTTATAGCTCTCTGTGTATTCCATGAGAATCGGATAATCGGATTGTGGTTTATAAGAGATTATTATACAAGTGAACCGAACACACTTTCAAGAGTAATCGATTGTATAATAGATTATTCTACTAAAAAACCCTAGCAGGCCTTTAGCTTCTCTTGGCAGAACCCTAATTGAAGACTTTTTTTTTTCTTGCAAAAGCCCTAGCAGGCCTTTGCTTCCCTTGGCAGAACCCTAAACAAGCCGATCTCCTCTTCAACGTGATCTTCGACAAGCTAATCCGGTAAAATTCGTGGCCTTGAAGCATACAAAAAATGGGCATCTAGATACGAAGCATTTTGCAGCCACCAATACCATGCAGGCCTTAGCCTTCTTAGCCCGTCCACGCCCAAATCTCTCCTTATTCCTCCTCCTCCCCAGTTTCTCTGATGTAAACACAGAACCCAAATCCCAAATCCCCCTCACCTTCTCAAAAAAACTCTGCAAATACAGTTCCAAAGTCAAATCCTCAGGAAATTGTTACTCTGTCAAATCCCCAAAATACCGTGTCGGCATCTCCTCCGTTGTTTACGAGGGTTGCACTTGTATCAGCCACCTGGTGCGCCTTGCCAAAGGTGCCGAATATGGGGTTAGGGAGAATGGAATGCATGGTTTTAGGTTTAACGCGAATGGGCGTAGTGATTTTATTTCTTTGGGGACTAGGGATCTTATTGCGGATGAAATTGAAGCTGTTATGGTTGAACAGTCGTACCACGCCAACTTATCTATTGCCTTTGACAAAAATGTAACATCTTTTCTTTCTTAAACCCTAAATCCTATTCTCTCTATTGTACCGTTAGTCTGGGGTGTAATTGAGGTTTTTGGGAAGCTTTGTTGATTCGATTTTTCAATGCAAGGTGTTTTATGGTAATTAAGGAAGTAGGATTCGGTTATGTCATGGTGCAGTTACTGAAAAAATACGTGAAAACCATGGAAAGCAAAAATAAGTGTTTAAAGTTTCAAGTTTTATAGATGTTGGGCCATGGTGATGATGACGGAGAGTAGGGAGTGGACATTTTGGTTGTGCTTTAGTGTGTGATATTTTTTAGGGTTGTTGTTCATTGAAAAATCTCTCAGGCTTAGGGTTTAGGAAAAAAAGAGAGACAAGGCCCTCAGGTTTGGTTCTGCTGAGAACTTCTTTCTTTCAGATTTTGCAACAATCATTGTTAGCAACAGAGTCTAGTCTGGGTAAAGGGCACCTATGTGTCGAACCTAGAGATGGTTTTCGGACCGGCTACTGAATTTCAGAGACTGCTGTGGCTGGCAGTTTTTGATAAATTACTAGCAGATGTTGGCGTGCGTTTTGTTCTATGAACTGCTAAAGTTTTGGAGAATATCAGTTTTCTGGACTAAATCAGTTTTTGGTAAAGGTCTGGCTAGATGTCTTCTATTAAATTGGAAAATGAAAGAGAAACCCATAACTGGTTTGATTGACTGAAAGAAGTTCCACAGAACACAACATTGCAATCTGGATGCTAAGGTAGATCATCGATTATAAATGCAAAAGGATTTGATTTACCCCATCCCCTTCACTTACCATGTAGGAATATAAGATTGTATAAGCCAACACTCCAATGACTAATCCCAGCCAATTAATTCAGGTCTCTGAAATCTATGTACTGCATGTATCACGTCTCCCTGCTAACCCGTACTATAGCTGGACTTAAATATAAACTTTTTTGCAATGAGTCTAAGTGACTAACATCCTATCGTTTGTCTGAAAGCTCATGCTTTTGTATGTGCATGAACCCCAGGTAAACATTCTGATTGTTAACTACGTAGTGTACTATAAACCCCAAGTAAACGATCTGATTGTTAACTATGTAGTGTACTATAAACCCCAAGTAAATGTTCCGATTGTTAACTATTCAGTGTACCCTATTTCATAATTTTCTTTTCTCAACAAGAAGGAGGCATTTATTAAAAAAAATCAAAGGAGGTTACAACATGGGCAGAGATTGACCATAACTGACGTCTCTTTAGCTTGGGGTCCATCTTTCAAATCTAGTCTGGCACATTGATGCTTATTCAATTTGGTTTGCTTGACATTCAAGTACGCTCCACAATTTTGTGGGACTTGAGTCACTGCAAGCTTTCAATGTGAACCGGCTGCTCTTCTCTTTGAACCGAATTTCTATGTGAACCCACTGTTCTTCTAGGTTGTACTTCACTTTTTTGCTGATAAATGAATTGCTTATTACTATCCCTTATTCCTTTTCTTTTAGAAATAGGGGAAACATTTATTGAAAAGAAGACAATGAGAACACTCCAACAAATAAGGGTGAGGTTGTCCCCAGCACTACCCAAGAGTGAGAACACTCCAATGCATAAAATCTACATGTCATTCCCTCCTGTTTCTAATCCACCATCCCATTAGTACTATGAGGGACGTGAACATACTTGGGAGAGAATCATCTATTCAGGTCTCAAATATCCATAGTTAAACACGGTAACCTCTAAGGACTCACTTTTGGTTTCAAATCTTTCGATGTCCAAAAATGTTTTTTTTTATTTATGCAGGCCTCATTTCCCTTTTTCTACTTGATCGCAAAACAATTTCATAAAGTTATTTTTTCATTAGTCATTGCACTTGAATTGTTGCTGCAATTGTGATTCTTTTGTTCAAGTGTTTACATGTACCTGTGTAGCATCACTTGCCTAGCATGTGAACTCAATGTATTAATCCTTTTGACATCTGATTCTGCCAGTAATATTACTCTCTAAATCAATAACCAAAATTTGGATTGCCTTCATGTTTTGAGGTTGTCTTGACAAAGCATGCTTTCTTTTCCATTTCAATAATATTTTGATGAGTGACGAAAAGTTGAAAACTATCTTGTTTGTCTCTTTTTTCTTTTCCTAAAGCCTACCACCCCTCCCTATGGTGCAGTTTGTGTTACGTTGAAATGTGCATTTTGAATCTGATTTTGCGCGTCTACAGATTGCAGGTACAATTATGGCAATGGGACGGATAAATCTACCCAGTATCATGCACTATGGTGGAACTATTAAGGTGAGTGTTTAGGAAATGTTGTACACAGATGACTTACCTTCTACCTTCATTATTGGGACTTTTGAAATTCAGGATTATGACCTTTTAATTTTTCTAAGTCTCCATGATTTTGGTCGCTTAGCAATGAATCTTTATGACTGGAAACTAGCCTTACAAAACAGTGGAAAAGAGTACTACGGTATGTAAATTTTGAAAGTAATACTTTCCATTTTGCCGGTCCAGATAATTTTGCTGCAGATGGAAGTGGTTTATATGTGTGCATTATTAGCACAGTCACATCTGCAGAATTCAAATCTTTTTCCGATGAGCTAAAACTTGCTGCAGATGGAAGCTCACCTTTCTTTTTTTTCATTCCTTATGTTGTTAATTCAGTTAATGCTTATTTTTATCCCAAGTTGTAATAGGGGTTAGGTGTTTTCTCTCTTCTCATAAGTTATAACTAATTGGTTCGAACTGCTGGCTGTCAAAGTCCTGCATTTATTGTATCTAAATTTTATGCAGTCCGGTCGCGTTGAAGACAATTCTGTTCACGATATAGTTTCAGTATGCTCATTCATTTGCCATTTTGTAAATTTGATATGAATGGCTGAACCGCATGTCTCTTTTTGGACTTTTAAGCTTCACATTGTCAGTTCTTTAATGTCTCTACAATATCATGATGCACTCATGTTTCTTTCTTTCTTTTTTATTTTATGTATTTACTTTTTGTTCCACGTATCTTTACATCTGCTTTAACCTGAGCCATGATTTCATCTCTTCACTAATATAGAGCCTTTTATCCTCATTTGTCTAAAATTTCATATCCACATATGTTTTCACGTATTAAGTAGATTTAATGAAGTATTTCTTTTTCAGAGTTGTACTAACAAAAGCATTTCAAACTTTTATTCATTGAGGTCGTGTATGAAAAGTGAGAGACTTGCAATGAAGGCAATGCTTCAGATCCCCGTTTTTGGGATACCCTTGTGTAGATTCACTTTAGTTTTCTATCCACTTCTGTCTTCTTATGGGTTGGTACTTGAATAAGTTCCAATGTATAAATCTTCTTAGAAACAGTAAGCTTTTCCTAAATGTAAAATTTTATAGCATATAGAATATAATACATGAAGAATTATACTGGGCATGAGCAAGGTTAAAAAAAAGGGTACATATCGGTGATATGCCGAAACGATACATATCGGTGATATGCCCGTAAATTAGGTGATACAGATTCTCAAGGTTAAAAAACAAAGCTATATGCAATGTTTTGACACATTGTTCTGTTGACTAATATTTTTTTGGCATTTTTACTTGAACTAATATTATAACTTGATAATTTCAAAATGATTTATTAGATTTTTATTTCTTTGATCAGTGTATAATCTGCATGTTTGTCTGCTTATCTCATGTTTTTTTTAATTACTACATGAACTAATAGCGTCAAAACAATTATTTTAACTAAAGAAAATATCAAATAAATGCTAAAAATATTTACATTGGTAAAATGCTAACATAATTACAAAAATACTAATAGGTCTGCCTCACAGTTAAGAAAATAGCAAAATATATAAGAACACGCTTATACACAAATGTCAAAAATTATGAAAGGGGTAAAAAATTTTTTTCTAAATTTCTTATACACAAATGTCAAAATTTCTAAAACATCAAAAACAAAATGTCAAAAATTATGAAAGGGGTTAAAAAAAAAAGTTCACAAAAATGAACACATAGACCAATACATACATGGATCATGCTCCGTAACATGTAGATCTTGTAACAATTAAAAATAGAATATTAATATGTAAAAGAAATAAATAAAATGAATAAAAACTTGCATGACTGGATAGGTTTAGCCTACGAGTGCCACTACGAAGACCGAGAGTGGAACTGAACAAATCCCTATATGCCACATGGCATGGGAGGATTAGTTTTGCCATTTAAGGAAAAAAGCCAAAAAAAGGAACCAAGATTGCTTATGTGTGAAGACGGTATTTGTTCGGTTACACTCTCTGTCCTCAACTCGGTTACCATATCATTATTTTTAAATATATAACACAATCAAACAATACAATATGCAAATTAAATAAATTAAAAAATAAATAAAATGAAGAGAAACATAAAAGCATGCATTACTTGATAAAGATAGCCTAATAAATATATAAGACAATCAAACATATATAAGACAATCAAACAATGTAGTATGCCTATAGCTCTAGTGATAAACTATAAATGCTAAAAAAATGTAGAAAAGTCACTCCGAGCATTATTGCCTTTTTAAATTTTGTTTGTAGGATTGAGTTGATTGATGTGTCGCTCATGGTCGTCAGATTTACCTAGGAGTGTGGAGGTCTCTCAGGTGTATACTGTAGATCCGTTCAATCTTGTGATGAAGAGAAGTATTATTTGATCATCCATTAAGAAAGGCATTATCACGACCAGGTCTCAGAGCTTTCACTGTTTGGGAGATTTTCTCTTCGTTCTATGGTTCATTTCATTATGAACTCCAAAGGTTCTCCCATACGTTTCGTAAAACGATCGATCTTAATTATAGCGTATAATGGACTGGGAAAACAAATTGGGGCAATGTTCAATAGAAGAGGACAATAGTGAATATCCGAATGCTCATTGCCTCTCAACCGCTGACCACTCAACACTCTTCTCTATTCTATAAAAAAATCGAAGGGTGAAAAATGAAGTTCAAGGTATTGAATATGAGCATATGACACGTTACGGATCCCATAGCGGTCTCATATTGGTCGTATCAATCCCGTATCAGCAGATACACCTTATGTATCAGTTGATGCAGTTTTGATTTTTTGTCATTCCGATATGTGGGTACCCTATTGTATTGGACCCCGTCATTATGGATATTTATCAGCCGCTATTTTGAATCATGGACCTGAAAGGCCTTATGCATTTTTGCTTTTACCTAGTTCAACCGTAGAATGCTCTTTGTCACTCAAATATAAGTTTCTGTTTTTCTTGATTATGGTACCATTGGTTGTGTCAAATTGGTCTATAATTTCATAAGTCCATGTCTCGTGTAGGGGTGGCAATGGTTCGGTTTCGGTTCGGTTTGACCCCCAAACCAAACCGAACCTAAATTTGAATCGGTTTGGTTCTACCGAACCGAAATTTGAATCGGTTTTGTTTAACCAAACCGAAACCGAATTTTCGGTTCGGTTTCCGTTCGGTTTTGGCCAATTTCGCCACCCCTTACTCATATTCATTGGAAATCGGGGGCAACGGTTCGGTTTGACCCCCAAACCGAACCGAACTGAACCAAAATTTGAATCGGTTTGGTTCTACCAAACCGAAACCGAATTTTCGGCTCGGTTATCGGTTCGGTTCGGCCAATTTTGCCACCCCTAGTCTCATGCGATAAATTAAGATGTATTTTAGATGGATTACCAAAAAATTCATGCCGACGATGTAGCTAACATGACATGTGTGTGTGTGTGTGCGTGCATGCGCGCGTGCGGAAAAGTGACCGTACTCGGTCAAGTAGATAAGCTTATCTACTCGGTCAAGCTAAAAACAGTGGGGGCCCACATTGTTTGGGTGATCCAAACCATTCATGTCAAAGGTCCTTACCTAGATAGGGTGTCCACAAAAAATAGCTCCATAGGATCATCCTAACCCATCCAAATGTGGAGGGAAAAATGGACAGACACAGTTTGTCCACAAATCTGCCCATTTTCCCCTCCACAAATCTGCCCATGATCCTATGGAGTTGTTTTTTTTTTTTGTGGTCACCCTATCTAGGTAGGCCCTTTCATGGATAGGGTGTCCACCAAAAATCAGCTCCATTGGATCATCTTAGGGTGTCCATTTGTGGGGTGAAAAAATGGGCAGATTAGTGGACAAACAATATCTGTCCATTCACCCCCACAAATGGACACCCTATGATGATCCAATGGAGCTGATTTTTGGAACACACCCATTCATGATGGGGCCTTTCAAATGAATGCTTAGGATCACCCCAACAATGTGGCCCCACCCTTGTTTCCTGCACTCAAGCGCATATAAGCTATTGGCGCTCGAGCGCAGGAACCCTTATATATATATATATATATATATATATATATATATATATATATATATATATATATATATATATATATGTGCGCTCGAGCGCATATAGCTTATATGCGCTCGAGGGCCCAAACACATGGGTCCCACATTTTGTTTGGTGATCCAAGCCATTCTTTTGCAGGGCCCTTACATAGATAGGGTGTGTACAAAAAATCAGCTCCATAGGATCATCCTAACCCATCCAAAAGTGGAGGGCAAATGGGCAGATTTGTAGACAAACAGTGTTTGCCCATTTTGCCCAACACTTTTGGATGGGTTAGGATGATCCTATGGAGCTGATTTTTTGTACACGCCCTATCTATGTAATGGCCTTTCAAATGAATGCT
Organism: Tasmannia lanceolata; assembly: GCF_043159265.1. Taxonomy (NCBI): domain Eukaryota; kingdom Viridiplantae; phylum Streptophyta; class Magnoliopsida; order Canellales; family Winteraceae; genus Tasmannia; species Tasmannia lanceolata. The sequence continues at coordinate 52,663,738 of NW_027518692.1, forward strand.
TTGGATCATCCTAACATTGTGGGCCCACATGAGTTTTGGGCCCTCGAGCGCATATAAGCTATATGCGCTCGACGCACAATCATTTTCCTCTCTCTCTCTCTCTCTATATATATATATATATATATATAGAGAGAGAGAGAGAAAACGGTTCCTACACATATGTGTAGATAAGTTATCTACACACTAGCTTAAAATACAGTGGGGGCCACATTATTTGGGTGATCCAAACCATTCATATTTAAGGCCCTCACATAGATAGGGTGTCCACAAAAAATCAGATCCATAGGATCATCCTAACCATTCGAACTGTGGAGGCAAAAAATGGACTAATTTGTGAAGGTTTAAAGACATCCATTTTACCTCCACAAATCGTAGGGTTGGGATGATCCTATGGATCTGATTTTTTGTGGACACCCTATCTATGTGAGGGCCTTTAAAATAGATGGCTTGGATCACCCAAACAATGTGGGCCCCACTGTATTTTAAGCTAGTGTGTAGAGAACTCTCTACACATATGTGTAGGAACCGTTTTCTCATATATATATATATATATATATATATGGAGGAAACTGTTGGTGAGCTTAAGCTCACCAAACTTATGGTGAGCTAGCTTGCCCAATCACATGGGTCCCACATTTTGGGGAGTGATCCAAACCATTCATTTGCAAGGCCTTATCATAGATAGGGGGTGTACCAAAAATCAGCTCCATAGGATCATCCTAACCCCTCCATTTGTGGAGGACAAAAATGGGGCAGATTTGGCTCACCATAAGTTTGGTGAGCTTAAGCTCACCAACTGTTTCCTCATATATATATATATATAGAGTTTCTGAGTTCGAGCTCAGATAAGCTCATCTGAGCTCGAGCTCAAAAACAGGTATGGTCACACATTGTTGGGGGGGATCCAAAGCATTCATTTAGAAGTCCCTATCATGGATAGGGTGTCTACAAAAAATCAGCTCAATTGGATCATCCTAACTCTTCCATTTGTGGAGGGAAAAAATGGGCGGATTTGTGGAGAAACAGTATCTGTCCATTTTTCCCTTTCTATCGCCGCTCAAAGAAACAAGAATAATGGAACTTCCATTTCTATTTTTTGGACTCAAGATTACTGCTTTTTCATTATTCATCATTGCATTCTTGAGCAATATTTCCAAGCCTTGCAATTCATTCCTTGGGGTTGTTGGTATGCTTTGTAGGACTATGGAGACCTCGTTAGGAGTGTTGATTAGATAAAGAATATTATTCGGAATCCCTGCTCCGGAGCATGGGCTTGTGGTGGCATGTACACGTCCAATCCAATGGCTTTTGCAATTGAGGCGATGGGAATGTCAGCTCCTAGCAAGTAGAAATTTTGTCCAAGCAGGGTTTTTTGTAGACATTAAGATTTAACATTTCTTTGTCTTTGAAACTCTAATTTTGAATTCAAGCTTTGTACACACCGATTGAGCTTTTTGTTCTGATTCTTATTTTAATCCTTGTTTTCATATATTGTAAAGATCTTCAACACGAGGAGTAGAGTCGTATAAGTCGCTTGATTTTGGATCTCAGGGGATTGATAGATTTGGATTTGAAACCACGAGACATTATCACGCAAAAATCATTACGGAACGCAATGGTTGTTGTTATGGCCCTTGGTGGATCTACCAATGCCGTGCTGGATTTGATTGCTATTGCTAGGTAGGGTTCACTATGTTTTTTCCATATATATGGAGATTGGAGACCTGTGTCTAATACAGTTGCAGTAATTGGTGATGCTTGTGCCTCTTGCAGGTCCGTGGGTCTGGAATTGACTCTTGATGATTTTCAGAAGGTTAGTGATGAGGTTCCCTTCCTTGCAGATCTAAAGCCTAGTGGGAAATATGTCATGGAGGATTTACACAAGGTCTGTAGAATATGAATGCCTGAGGAATTTAATTTCTATCATTTTGTATATTTTTCTAATGTTTTCTTATATTACATAGTTTGTGGAGTCTCATGATTGGCTGATAAACTTTTTTGTTATAGATTGGCGGAACACCTGCTGTCATGCGCTATCTTTTGGAGCAAGGGCTTTTAGATGGGGATTGCATAACTGGTATGCATAGTAAATTGGTGGGTGTTTCACTCCTTGATAATATTGTTCATCTACCCCTCGATCTTATTGCTAAACGCTAACTTTATAAAATTTAAATATAGTCAAGAGCATTACACTGGCAGGAGAGGCAATGTTTTACCCTACTTTTGTCTACGGTCAGGTAAGATAGTAAATTTGTAACACTTTGGGTTCTTAGATATGACTCCTGCACAATTTGAATATGAAAGTTGCTATTTTGTTATTTTCCAGAAAATAATAAGACCAATAGAAGACCCCATCATGTCAACAGCCCCCATCCAGATATTTTATGGCAATATAGCACCAGATGGCTCTGTGGCAAAGATTACTAGGAATGAAGACATCTATTTCTCTGGTGCTGTATTCTATACCATTTCTACCTTCTTGCTATCTCTTGATCTCTGCTTATTTTGTATTGTATCATTTCAGAAACAATTGGATAGTGTCGGCATATGCTTGGCAGGTCCTGCTCTTGTTTTTGAAGGTGAGGAGTCAATGTTAGAAGCTATCTCAGAAAACCCTACGATCTTTAAGGTAATGGATATCTGATTTGGCATTTGTAAACCCTCTATATCTGAAATGGTGCTTCAACTTTAGTTACTGTTAGAATATGTGAGATCCACCGTTAGATCAGGTGTAGATCTCACCGTTAGATCTTCTTGTGGGAGATTAGGCAAGTTGGTTAATGAGGCAGCCCACTAGAATAGGCAGCTAGATTTAATTAGTAAGTAGATTAGATTAGGATATTCCATCATTATCTCTTTCCATAGTCTGCTTGATCTCTTTCTATGTTTATCATGTATGTGCTCAATATAAGCACACCTTGAGCTCTATGGTAAATCATCCAAGATTAATATAATTTTCTATTATTTTACAGTTACTTTATTAGAGTATATTTATGTTAGATTAATTAATTATGAGTGGGTGCTGCACCAGCCAAACTGATAGTGTTGGCTGAAGATCTCTCAGTTGATCTCTTTAGAGTTTCTAGCTATTTCAAAGAATGTAGACAACTCCACATTTGGCTTGGCTGGCAACCTGCCATTTACATGCTTGTAGCCGGTACCCTGGTAGATGACGTAAAATCATTTCACACCAGAAAAATACAGAAAAGAATGCATGTCCCACATTTACGACTGCCTTGGCATGGAAAAAGGTTTTATTTATGGAGAGGGAACTTTATCTTAGACTAATTCAAATTCTTACATTATCTATATGTTCCAGGGCAAAGTTATTGTTATTAGAGGAGAGGGACCGAAGGGTGGACCTGGCATGCCTGAAATGCTAGCATCAACAAGTGCTATAATGGGGGCTGGAATTGAGAAGGTATCCTCATTCAACCTGTAGCAAGTTATTATTTTTTTGTATGCAATCAATGATCACTAGTTTAGCCCAGTGTTTAAGAACTCATAATGGGACAAGAAATTGGCCAAGGTAAAGCTAAGTCGACTCGGGTGAGTTTATGATTGACGAAATCAGTTTTTCATGACTCAGACAAGTGAAAAGAGTTTTCAGGCCAAAATCGTGTCTACTTGGGTGAATCTATGAGTGATGCGAGATGAGTTTTTAAATGGTGATTTGGCCCTTGTTACAAGTGGGTATTGATTACTCTTCCCGTGATTTACCAAATGAAGTACTTGCAGTGTTTTTTGTAGCAAGACACCTTGGTATTGAACAATAATTTATATTAAAAATTGGATCCACCCGGTATTCGTCACAAACACTAGTTGGTCATGAGCATACATATATGTTTATTAGCCTTGCATTTCCCTGTGAAAGATTGACATGATAAGAGTTGCTAGTTACTATGCAGTCATTTTGCCATTGGTCCAATAAATTACCTTCCTTTTTTTTTTTTGGCTGAACTGAATGTTTTTTGTTCTATTCCTAAAAAAAAAAAAAGTTTTTTAATAACTTGCTTTAAATACTGCAGGACATGGCCTTGTTGACTGATGGTAGACTTTCAGGAGACTCACATGGATATGTTGTTGGCCATATTTGCCCTGAAGCTCAGGTATTTTAATGTTTTGTTTACTGGTTTTGACTTATCCTTGTGTCTCAGAATTACTTAAATTGCAGGCCTTAGCTTATGTTATGTGGTGGGGATGACCAATGTGAGCAGTGGAACTGTACTTATTTACCAGATCATTTTGACCATTCACACCATTCAAGCATGCTCTCACATGTCACAAATCTTCTGTGCTGTCACACAGGATCAAAATACTTACTCCGTTGTAGTGAATGGAAGGGTTGCGTATCTAAGAGATTCTACTATGGAAGCCCTGTAATTTCCTCGTCACTCCTTAGTCTAATAATGTAACCAACTCACTTCTTAATATCATGAAATCTAAATCGGACCATGGTAGTTAAGTGGATCAAAAGCAACTATCTGTATCTATGTTGGGCAGGGACATTGGGATCAGAGAGACTGTAAACTATCAAAATTGCTGGAGCAAAAGCAATATTTTTTTTATAAGATGACTTTATTAATATAGGAAAAACCCAGGAGGGGGACAAGAAGTCCCCCAAAATCGCAAGTACAGCAGTAATAACATCCGCGTGGGGATTACACAACCCGTATTATCTTGACACTTCAACAACAATAATGACATAGAATCCAACAATACGCCAGCTTTGGCAAGGTGATCAGCAGTTTCATTTGCAGACTGTCTCCTGTGTTCAATCGAAGGATTGATCATCCGAATTACGTCCCTGATTTCCATCATGAGAGGTCGAATTCGCCATGGCCCTTTGGATTTGCCGGCTGCCCATGTGTTTGTGTTGGACGAATCACCCTCGACTACAAGTGGCCCTTGTTTATTAGCGGTAAGCCATTTCAAGCCGAAAAGAAGAGCTCGAACTTCAGCTTAGTTAGCGTCGCAAAGTCCCGCAGGTCTCGAATAGGACATCGGAATTGTCCCATTTGAATCACGGATTGCACCACCAATTCTGGCCTTTCCGGGATTGCCAACAACACTACCGTCAAAATTCAGCTCGTAAGACCTCGGTGGTGGTTGTTTCCATTTGGGCGTGGCCTTATCCATAATCTTACGTTCCCAAATTACATCATGCCAGTGTCATAGAAACTCATCCACACTGTACTGAATTCCATTTTTTTGCAGTAGCCCAAGTGATTAACTCAATTTTTGATTTGCAGGCATACCCAATTGATATCTCTCTGCTTATCCTGAAATATCCTCGAGTTTCTTTCCGTCCAAATGTTCCACTTGATGGTGTAGGGCAACATCTTCCATAGCTTCTGTCCGATGTCACCAAAGGGGGCACCCCCCCACAACTCAGATGCCTTTCTAAAGGCACTCAAGGTGGTGTAACAAGCTCGATATTGCCCTTGCTTATTATTTCTATTGCTAGCCCTTCGTACTCTCACTACAATACTACAACATCCATCCTATTTATTATATATGTGAGGAAAATTACTACTATCCTAGGTTAAAAATCAGCCCAATCTCCAAGGCAGTCCCCGTGTCCACATCACTGAATTCCACAAAAGCAATAATTTAAACAGTACAAATATAAGTTCAACAAAGTATTCGGGTCACAAGTGACTCGGGGAATTCTATAATTAGTTTGAGCTGTAGTCACTAGAAACTTCCTAGTTGGATAGAACGCTCGCTTCGGAAGCTAAGGGTCTGTTCGACAATCATCATTAGAAGGGCTTCCGCCATTTTTTTAGCTGTATAGAAAGAAAAAGGTAAAGAATCCTAAAAAATCAAGTTCGGCTCACCGGCCCACGAAAGCCCGTTTCGTAAATTTTCTCCCTTGGCTAAAGGATGGGATTTTGCTGCTACTTGGAGTTGCTCCACAGAATTCTCATCAATCCGTTTCTATCTGTTTTTTTAGGCAAGGATGAGAAGCTTTTCTGAACACACCCTAAGTTGTTCTTGTATCCATATTTAGAGAAGAAACCCACACACTTTCAATGTGTTTGCTCTTAATTGAAAGTACGCCTCTTATTTAGTTGATTATTATTTTTTTCTAAAAGAGTGTTTTTTCCTTTTGGTAATCTCAAATAAGCCTATTTAAAACTTAAAAGCTCATCTTAATTTTGAGATGAAACTTATATGCATCTTTTCCAAGAACTTAGCATTAAGTCTGCATGAATAAATCATGTAAAACCATAAAGATCTAAAACTTGCAATTAGTCTTCTTCACTACTCGTAATTTTTACCTACATTAACCCAAACCAACTACAACCTCTTAATTTACTCGCTTCTAATGAGGCTTATACATGCTTGATGTTGACTTTCAATGACTGTGGGTCCCGGTGCGGGGCGCTAGCCCACACTCTCCACCTTGCGAGTGGCGTCGTCGTTGTGCCTCTTTTTGTTTGTTTTGCTCTCTTTTGGTCGAGGGGGTATGGTTGTAAATGAAATATGAACTCGAGTACACTTCGTTTTCAACCCGTTTGGACCGTTAAGCGAATTGTACTTGTTTAATCCACCCGAATAGGGTGTGGATTGTTATAGCACTTCCTGTGACCTTCAGATGGAAATCCAAATTCCACAGAAAGGCGAGGGGTCAGGTTCGCCATCCAGGTTAGGGCATGGAACCCATAACTAACTCCCTTTTAGTATGGTCTTGTCAGAAATCTGAGTAAGGGATATGGTTACATGGGGGGAGGGTGTTAGGCACCCCTCATGCTCGGAAAATCCGCACTCTTAACTTGAATGGGTGGATATAAGGAAACTTAAGCAAAATTGGTTTTAAACTCCTTTTAAGATTAATCTTGGTCCTTGGATTTTGAACAGAAGGAAAGAGACAGAGGGAAATAAGACTTGTACTATATGACATGGGGCAAAAGGATCCCCAAATCTTATAGCTATCCTCATAGAAATATGATGAAGAAAACAATAATAAGAGAACCTCTATAAATTGAGCTTAGCTATATGACTTGGGTCAACCGGACATCCAAATCTTATATCCATTCTCAATTTAGGCTCCACAAACAACAATGCCTAAAACTTGAGAGCTTCACTATATGACCAGGGTCCACCGGACATCTAGACCTTATAGCTATTCTCAATCTAGTTGATTGCTGAATGTAATTGACAGACAATAAAAGAATCTCCTTAATTTAGGCTTTATAAACAACAATGCCTAAAAATTGAGAGCTTCACCATTTGACGTGGTCCAACCGGACATCCAGACCTTATAGATATCTCAATCTAGTTGATTGCTAAATAGAAATGACAGAAATTAAGGGAACATCCTTTATTAAGGCTTTACAAACAACATTGCCTAAAAATTGAGAAATTAAGGTTCACCTGTAGCCACACACTACTGGTTTGTAATGAAAGTACGAAAATGATTAAAAGTTACCAAGTCTAGTGGTTGGTGCCGCTCCAAATCCTCAAAAGTTCGCAGACTGCCGATTTTCCGTGATATATCAAAGAAATTTCGGCAAAAACTAGGTAGTATTTGTTTTTGGGGAAATCCCAACAAGCTTCTCTCACTTTCTCTTTCTTTGTCTCTAGTTTATAAAACCGAAGGGGGTCGGGGTGTGAATATCAAAAGAGGGGGGTTACTGATGCAGGAGCATCCCCTAGATTTACTACATCAGCCCATATTTTCTCCCTATTGTAGTTTTCCTTTGTGTGCTCATGTCATTTGTACTCCTTTCCTATGTAGTAGGGTAGTTTAGTCATTAACTAGTTGATGAGTCATTTATGTCATTTTACTTCACTCGGGGTAGTTTGGTTATTTTGTTGCTACTTATGCACTTTTTAGTCATTTTCCTTTACTTAGGGGTAATTAGGTCATTTTATTTGTAAGTGGTCTATAAAAGGGACTTTTCCCTCCATTTGTTAGGACCTTTGTTGTTGCTACTTATGCACTTTTTAGTCATTTTCCTTTACTTAGGGGTAATTAGGTCATTTTATTTGTAAGTGGTCTATAAAAGGGACTTTTCCCTCCATTTGTTAGGACCTTTGTTTGAATTGGAAATAAAAATCTCAGATCTAGATGTGAAAATTAGGTTTTGGTGGGAGCTTTTTAGCTTGAGCTGAAATTTCTACTAGAATCTCCTTAGTTTTGCTTGTAGAATAGAGAATTGAAGGCTGGAATCCCAGTTTTTTCGCTATCCATCTCATCCTTAACCTTGTAGTTTGCAAGGGTTATAGAAATCTTGCATCTCCTTGCAAGATTTTTTGAGTTTCTTGAAGTTATCATCAAGAAGATCACCGAAGTGCATGATCTGCCCAAAAATTGAAAATTTTAGAAAGAATTCGAAGCTTTTGCGCATTTTCCGCAGCATCAAATTGGTATAAGAGCTTAGGCTGCTGAAATTCTCTAATTTTGGCCGATCTGGGAGCATAAAACAAAAACCAGTTCGAAATTTGAAGATTTTTCGGTGAAGAAGACTGGCAATTTCAAAAACTTTAATAGAATTATGTTTTCTGCTGCAGCACTTGAATTTTCTTTCCCCTTGCTTCGAATTTTCTTTTAGTTCATCGATCTGTAAGTTCATTTCATATTCTTCAATATCCTTTTGGTTTTGGTGAGGAATTATCTAAGATCAGATAAAACTTGGTAAGAAAGACTTCAAATTACAATTTTTCTGGTCAGATACCGGAGAACCACACATTCAAGCTTTAGATCTGAATTCTTGGAAAGTTTTTCTTAGATCTGGAGCTGAAGAAGCTTCCTCAATATTTTGAAACTGGCCTTTACAGGATTTACATGAAATTGCAGGAGTTTTAACTTAGATTGTAGCTAATCGACAATTGAGGCTCCTATTTTCTTGAAAAAATTTCAAATTTACTCTATAAATGCTACATGAGATATCCTACCATCTAGAGCTACAAGATCTCGGGTGAGTTTGCTTAGGGCTGTCATAATTCCACAAGCCAAGACCTCACTGTCGAATGCATCTTCAAAACCCTGCAGAATGCCAGAAATCCTTTTTTTTTTGTTAGCAATTAGAAACCAGAAATTTTTTGTGATTCTTCCAATCTTTTAGGCTGAATCTTGCTACTATGGAATGTCTATAAAGAGGCTTTTTTCTCTTGTATGTTAGTTATATACTATTGCAAGTTTGATCCAGAGACAATGTCAATGTCAAAGTTTGAAAGGTTCAAGGTAGGCCTGTACTCAGGTTGAAGAATTGCTAGTCAGGTTGAGGAATTACGAGAGAGAACATTCCACACAGATTGGTTCATCAGGTTGTTTCTACAACAAGCTATTGATCGTGTGGTTGGGATTAATTGCTCTTGGCTCTATTCAACTTGAGTAGGCTAAGGAGATTACATATAGAAACCTTGAACTTAAAGCATTTCCTCCATGCTCTTGAATGCCATTTGTATTCAATGGGTAAAGCAAAGTGACACTTGTCATTGTTTTACATATTGCCAAAGCTGATTGACATGTGTGGGGTTGATTAGTGTGAAAACTCTTAATGAATGGCAGCACCAGCTCTCAATTGATGATGTGGTATTGATGATGATGATGTGCCGAGTGATGTTTTCTCTCATAATTGTAGCCTGTAAGTGAAGAAGAGAAAACCTGTTAGTATTTTTTACCACCATTGATAAGAGGCTTCAATAAGTTTCTAAAGAAACTGACCATCATTGCTTATTCATATTTCTTGGAGTGCTTTTTCTACACTGAATGGTGCCATTTAATCACTGAGGCTAATTGGTTCAACCGAAGCATCCGGCTGTCCAGCCATTCATTTGGCTCTTAATTTCAAAACGAGTTGGAATGGGAATGAGCTCAATGAATTGGAAATCCTATATGTTGGTTTATTCTCAGAGAATAGCCCTGTTAGTGCAAAGGATATAGTTCTGATCTCATTTCTTGAAATCAAATTCATTCATCAAGAGTAGTTGAAATTTAAGACTTGAATAAAGCAGTTACTTCTACACTACAGGTGTAGGAGTTTGAAAGCAATTTGATATGGCATAAGTTATTCAGATTACAACCAGTTCCTTGCGTAGTTTATGGAAGGCGAGAGGAGGATACAAGAAGGATTGTTAGCAGTATTCCAGCGTGTGAACCAAAAATTCGACGAGATGCTAGAGTTGAAAGAAGGAGAGCGACACAAGTAGGGGGCGGAACCGGGCATGTACGAGTACTCTAGGCATGTGCCTTCACTTCCACAGCCAGTTCGGAAATTCTCTAGTCCTACTTTTGTTACTCCACTTATGAGTGGCTATATGTATGACGGTTTTGGCCATTGCTTGGAGAACTGTCCTAAGCAAAATCAGCCCATGCTAGTGCAAAAAGATGATTGTGACGGACATCCACAACTAGAGAGCCATGATGCTAGTGACAAGTGTGTTGTCCTTGGTGATAAGGTTAATGATGATGGTGATGTTGATCTTATTGCAGAGTCGGTAGAGACAGAGCTAGAGATTGTAGTCATTGATGATGCATTGTCAATGCATGGAGAGCAGGAGCACCTCATTGAGCAAAGTGCTAATACTGATTCCACGTTAGATGTCCAGATTGAGCAGGTTGATGAGTCTTTTATCGAGACAGCAGATTCTAGTCCCCAAGACCATGTCCTTAATTGACGATTGTCTTGGATTGGTGTTGACTCCAGTTATTGTGCCAGCCGAAGAAGAGTACGTGCCAATCTTTCCAGCTTCTATGCTAATCATGAGGGGATTTCATATTTGTGGATCTTCTTTGATGGTATCTGCATCATTGTATTGCATGCATTTCATGCTATTTCCAAGGGAATTATTGGCTTCTTTACAGACGGGCGCCTTCGACGGGTTATTGCTCCTACTGCTACAGTGGATCATTTACATATTTGACCCAGGCGGACTTCCACATTGGCGAGGCTGATGGGGAGCTTGGGACGAGTTCTTTCAAGAAGGGGAGTTTGATGCAGGAGCATCCCCTGAATTTACTACATCAGCCCATATGTTCTCCCAAGTGTAGTTTTCCTTTGTGTGCTTTTGTCATTTGTAGTACTTTCATATGTAGTATGGTAGTTTAGTCATTAGACTAGTTGATGAGTCATTTTATGTCATTTTACTTCACTAGGTGTAGTTTGGTTATTTTGTTTCTACTGATGCACTTTTTAGTCATTTTCCTTTACTTAGGGGTAAGTAGGTCATTTTACTTGTAAGTGGTCTATAAAAGGGACTTTTCCCTCCATTTGTAAGGACCTTTGTTTGAATTGGAAATAAAAATCACAGATCTAGATCTGAAAATTAGGTTTTGGTGGGAACTTTTTAGCTTGAGCTGAAATTTCTATTAGAATCTCCTTTGTTTTGCTTACACAATAGAGAATTGAAGGCTGTAATTCCAGTTTTTTTCCCTAATCCTCTCATCCCTAACCTTGTAGTTTGCAAGATATCTCCTTGCAAGATTTTTTGAGTTTCTTGAAGTTATCATCAAGAAGATCACCAAAGTGCAAGATCTGCCCAAATTTTGAAAATTTTAGAAAGAATTCGAAGCTTTTGCGCATTTTCTACTGTATCAGTTACAGAAGGCTAAAGGAGTGTTGATATCCAAAGGAGTGGGAAAACCAGAGCGAAATTGTAAATGGGGTGAAAGAGGGATGGAGAAGTGATAAATGAGAGAGAGAGAGAGAGAGAGAGAGAGAGAGAGAGAGAGAGAGAGAGAGGAGGGGAGGGGGGTGACCCCTTTACATAGCGTGTTTGGACCCTCAAAATCGCAGGCTGAGATTTTGGGGACCTTTCCTGTGGTTTTGCTGGCGATGGGTCTAAAATCGCGAGGGAAGGTGTTTGGGGGGGGGGGGGGGGGGGGTTGTCCCGAAAAGCGGTTCCCAGGTATGGTTTTTGGGTTCCCCATTGGTGGTTTCGGGTTCCTGGTTGCTGACAAGTGGTCTTTTCGTTCTCAAGAAGTTGTTCCTGGTAGCCAAAAGTGGTTTCCGGTTCCCAAGTGGTTTATGTTGACTGAAAAAAGTGGTTTCTGGTGGAGTTTTAGCTAAGTTTTGGTGATTGGATATTTGGGATCTTGTGTTGCCGTAAAAGGCGGGTGCTGAGCTATCGGGCTGAAGGGTTTTGATCCTTGGGACCTCTGCTTGGCCAATTCAGGTCTCGGTCAAAAGATTTTGGTGAACTCGAATGGTTTTGGATGTAGGCTTGGTTGCTGTGTGTCTTGGTGTTTTGGTGACTTAGTGTTCTTGAAATGTAGAGAGATATCGAGAGAAAGACTAGAGAAGCTTCGGGACTCATCATAGGATTCATCCTCGCGGCAACCTATCATTAGTCCGATCCTAACAAAACGGGGTGTCTATAACGACGCTTCTTACATTTTTCCTTCTTTATTTTCTTTAAAACTTGCTTCTTGCAAAATTTTCTTTTTTAAACACTTGAACACATAGCTTCCCAAACTTTTCTTTTCTAAACCCATTGTTTCTTGCTTTTACTTCCCGTATTGCTTCTCACTTTGGCAACTATAGTTTGAGTCAAATATGCAATATGTCACTCTTGGATTCACCAAACAACACCATGATCCTTATTTATCCACTACATGGATAAGAAGAGACACAGACATTCATGTGGCAAAATCTTTATTTAAAAGCAATATTACTTAAAACTTGTGATTACATTTTCTTGAGAAATGGATGGATCCATTGCAGGATGGCGGGCCAATTTGTTTGGTTCAGAATGGGGACATAATCACAATTGACGTTCAAAAGAGACGAATGGATGTTCAATTGACGGACGAGGAGTTAGCAGAGAGAAGAAATAAATGGGTTGCACCCCAATACAAGGCTAGCTCAGGAGTTACATACAAGGTCTGTAAATACCATATATACCCCTTCTCTGATAACAATCACTTGTTAGTTAGTATTTTTGCCTGTGCTGGATTTGTTCATAAGATAAAAACTAAAAAGGATCTGTCACTTGTTTTCAGTACATCAAGAATGTGCAACCTGCTTCAAGAGGATGCGTGACTGATGAGTAAAAGAGGATAGAGGAACTGAATTGTTGGCTTATGTGGTACAATTCACAATGCCAAACTTCCATTTTTGGCGTCGGCAAGTGTAGTTTTAGAGGTGAATGGTATTGTGAAAGTTTTTATTGTCTTAATATACTATTTTCAATAATAACTCAAATAAATAAAATATATATATATACATACACACACAATAGTAAAGCACCCCGCACGATGCGCGGGCAAGAAAAAAACTTAATGGTTATAAAATGAAGCCTTAATATTGTTCTTTAACCAAAAAAAGGAAAATAAATGCACTGATTATGATTATTTCAATCAGAAAGAATATAATAGAAGGAAGTTTTGATCCAAAGAGGTTAAAAGACAAAAGATGGGAAGGGAAAATGTGACTTGACTACTGAAAGCCATAATTCATCCCTTATTTTAGCAGCAACATTACCAATTCCAATTTATTAAGGCCCAAATTAGGACTAACGAATTCCTGAAAACAAATACTTAGAATTCATTTCATAAAAAGAATCAACTTCTATTATTTCAATGAAAATAGGGCTGGTGGTTATGTAAAGAGGAAAAGTTGGATTTGTATGTGATATTGGATTCAAGAATATAGACCAGCGTGTTCAGCTAGGTTCCATCAAGATGCAAGTGGAGCTATGGCTAGGTCAGTAAAAACCTGAAAATAATCCAATGTAGGCCTCGGAAAAACTTGGTAAAGCAGGCAACAAACCAAGGACCGTGCTGACATGGTGAAGTTGTAAGGAAAGGGAAAAATTCAATTTAAATTCAATTTCGTCCATTTCTTATCGTTGTTTGATTATACTTACATAAACTACAATTTCAAAAAGAACTAGGGGTGCAACTCGGGTCGGGTTGAGGCCAACCCGACCCGATTTTCAATTTATGCACATGTTTTTTGTGGGCCCCACTGTTTTTTTTTTTCTCACATTCCCACACAGGCATCCACCATATAAAAACTCTGTAACTGAATTGAAGGATAAATTTATGTTGAAATTTAAGCACATTTCTAGCTTCAATGGGAAATGTGTTTAGTTGAAATCGGGTTTTAAGCACATATCGGAAACGCCAACCCAACCCAACTCGATTTCCAATTCGAGTTGATTTTTCCCAACCCAACCCAAATTCGGGTTCAACCCGACCCAAGTTGCACCCCTAAAAAGAACAAAATTGGCACAAAAGAAAGAAACAACAACCGATGTTTTTCATAAAAAAGCCTGCATTTGCAGCCACTTATATCTGATTTTTTTTTTTAATTTTCATGAAAGTAACTAACAAATGAGGTACCACACATGGTTTTCATATGGCTACGTGGCTGCATTGAATTTTTTTTATTTTTGCTTTAAAAAATAAACCAATAACCCATTTGATATGGTATTTTGATATCATTTTTCACAAAGAGAGATGAGAATTAGAATCAGGTTTGTGAAAGTTTATAGGAAATCTAGATAATGGTAAATTGATCTTTAAAAATCTTTATTTTATACAAATTTTCTTTGTCTAAGATTAATGTGGGATGATTTTTTTTTTTAATGAGATTATTCAATAAGGTAGGGGTTGCGTCTTAAATTGACTCAAGACGACCTAAGATGGCAGCCATAACCATTCAAACTTTAGCATGTAATGTAGAGGACCATTGTTAAAGATAGATAGAAAATGATATTTGCACTTCGATGGAAATGATTTTTTGGGGGCAACCTACTTACTTTCTGGCCTATCAAATGGACGGTTTGGATCATCCTATGGTTCAGACAGCACTGTACTTTTTGAAGAAATACTGGACCGTAAGGGCTTACACGATATAAAATCTTTCCATTTCAAAACAAAACACCATATAAGATCTTGGAACCCTTTTTTTTTTTTTCTAATAGTACTATACGGCCTGCACCACGGGATGAGCCAAACTCTATAGATAGGAGGGTTGAAATCATCATAAGTAAATAATTTTTTGCGAAAAACCTTTTTATGTTATGGCCCATCAAATGGACGGTTTGGATCATCCTATGGTGCAGGCCGTACAGTACATTGAGAAAAAAATATGGGACTATAAGGGCTTACGACAGATTTTATATGCGGTGAGCCCGGACTATAATTTTAAAAATATACTGTGGCTTACACCAAAGGATGTTCTAAACCGTCTCTTTGATGGGCCCTCAAAACGTAGCTTTCTGAGAAGTTGCCTATGGGACAAAGAAAATTAAGGTAAATTTTACCTGCGGTAAGCCCGTATAGTCCCGTAATTCTCAAAATATACTGTGGCTTACACCGAAGGATGATCTAAACCGTCCATTTGATGGGCACTCAAAACGTAGCTTTCTGGGAAGTTGCATGAGACAAAGAAAGTTAACGTAGCATATTTTATTATAGGAATGATAGAGCCAAGGGCGCCCTTGCATAAAGAGCCAGAAAAGGGCCTTGATTGGATCGATGTCAAGTTAAGCAACTTTTTTAAAAACGTCTGAGAAAGTACAATCAGTACTCGCTAACGGCGTGGATCCAATCAAAGGCCCTTTTCCGGTTCTTTATGCAAGGGCGCCCTTGGCTATATCATTCCTCATTTATTAATTACGATATGGAAAAATTTTCAAGTGACGTCGAAAAAATAGAGAAATCTCCATTTGAAGTCACCCAATTCCAACATGTCGAAGTGGTGTCGATATTTAATTCCCGCCCTATAAAAAGACTGAAATTGCCCTCACGTTTGAAAATAAAAAGCAAGCGAGACTTACTTTTTACTTCAGTCATTTTTTTTCACCGTTTGCAAACCCTTGTTTTCTTCTTCCTCTGAAACCCAAGAGTGGCCGGAGAATCGTGGTGGTCCCGTCGTTTGGAAACCCTCATTTTCTTATTCCTCCAAAACCCTTGCCTTTTCATCTACCTTCGCAGCCGCCGCCACCCTCACCATCCTCTTCCTTCCGGCGTTTAGTCTCCCGGCGTAAATAGGTAAGTAGGAGTTTTTTTCAGTTTTTTTTTTGTCACTGGTTTTTCCAACTACTTTCCCGGGAAGACGGATGCTGGGTACCATTGAAAATCCCCCGTTTAGACTTGATACCCCCTCTAAATATTGGATAACCCCATATATTGAAACATTGCTTTTCTTATGATCTGAAACCTATTTACAACTAATAACTGCTATTTAGATTTTTTAGCATTCTTGGGACTTGAAAAAATCATGATAGCCTGTGTAGATAATTGATAACCCCAGTTTACCATAGAAAATCTTACTTTTATGGTGTGTTCTGAAAAGTTATTTAGTTTCCTTTAATTTTGTTGGTGTGTTCTGAAGAAGTTGGTATGGTATAAATTGATAACCTCAGTATAGAATTGGATAGCCCTTGTTTATAAATTGATGACCTCAGTAAAAAATGGATAACCTCTGTATAATTAGATAACATCCTACCGGACCATCCTTCACAGAAAAATCATCTTGAAACTCATCATTGATGTCTGCATCCGGAATTGCCTCATTTTGTCTATCATCGAAATATTCCCCCGCATAGTCCGCAGCAAACTCCACATGGTTCGAAACTGCCTTATTTTGTCTATCATCAAAATATTCCCTCGCATGGTCCGCAGCATACTCCACATCGTTCATACACGGATCATCGGTAAATCCTTTGTTTAAGAGGTCCTGAAACATTCATGAAGAAGTACAATACCATTGACTGTCATTAGGTTGGGCTGAATCACCTCCTGTAACACTATCAAATTCATCTTCAAAGTCTTTTTTCAAATCCACTTCCAAGATTGGGCGTTTCAAATTTTGGCGTTCTCTATCCCTTACAGGTGTAATCGAAACAGAAGGTATTGGTGGATGATGAGAGGGTTCAAAAATACACACTTTGTTCGGAGGAAGCATATAGTGAGACATACAAACATTGTTTGAGGGAAGCATAGACGTATTCATTGAATTAATACCCCCCGGGCTTCTGCTTTGGGTTATGTACAACATCACAGAATTGACCGCATCTTTGTCAAAAATCCTCATCAGAGATTGGAGCATATCGTCTTTACCAACATCAACTAAAGTGGTTATGTACGGATCAACAATATATCGATATTTTATCGATAGTAACACCTCCCTACCTATACTCCCCATTGTTTTGAGGATAAGATCTTCAAAATCTAGAAAACTAATCCGACGGCTCACCGAAATCAATGACTTCCTCCCTCCGACATATTCCCAAGAAACTTCATCCTTCAAATAACCATCAGTGTAAAAGAAACTCAGGCATTTACGAATACCTGCAACGACACAAAATGAACACAATTTCAATCATGTGTCAGGATAAAAAATTCAATAAGGTTGCCAGTTATAAAGAGGGGTTATAATGGACAAATAGGGCTTACCTATTGCATACATTAACAATTTCAAAAATGATCCCTTATGTCAAGTCTAGAACAAATTATAAAGACTATACATTATAAATATCACAATTGCAAGCAGATTGGCAACTCTAACCAAGTGGTTATGAAATACACAAAGGTGTTATCTATTGAATACAAGGTCTATCTACTATATAACCTCACAATTTATACTGAGGTAATCCAACTCCATACTGATCTTTATTCTATACTGAGGTTATCCAATTCTATACCGAGGTTATCTAATTTATACTGAGTTTATCAATTTAGAAACAAGGGTTATCCAATTCTTTAATGAGGTTATCAATTTTAGACTAAGGTATCCAACTTCAAACTGATCTTTATTCTATACTGAGGTTATCTACACTGAGGTTATCCAATTCTATACAGAGGTTATCCAATTTATACTGAGGTTATCAATTTAGAAACAAGGGTTATCC
Source organism: Tasmannia lanceolata (assembly GCF_043159265.1). Classification (NCBI taxonomy): domain Eukaryota; kingdom Viridiplantae; phylum Streptophyta; class Magnoliopsida; order Canellales; family Winteraceae; genus Tasmannia; species Tasmannia lanceolata. The sequence goes on from NW_027518692.1 coordinate 52,681,552, forward strand.
AATTCTTTAATGATGTTATCAATTTTAGACTGAGGTATCCAACTCCATACTGATCTTTATTCTATACTGAGGTTATCTATACTGAGGTTATCCAATTATATACTGACGTTATCAATTTAGAAACAAGGGTTATCCAATTCTTTACTGAGGTTATCAATTTATACCATAACAACTTCTTCAGAACACACCAACAAAATGAAACTAAAAAATCAAAATATCAGTTATTAGTTTTAAAATAGGTTTCAATGTAACCCACCATCTTCCCTGGAAAGTAGGCCGAAAAAACCAGTGACCTAAAAAAACTGGAAAAAAAACTTCCACCTATCTATTTAGGAGGAGACAAGGTAAAAGGAATTCGAATTCTCCATGATTTGAAAGAATACAGTTGAGGTTTTCTTCTTTCTTCTTGTAAAAAAAGCTTGGGGTGAAGAAGAAGAAGACAACATGGTGATTATACAGTTGAGGTTTTCTTCTTTCTTCTTGTAAAAATGGCTTGGAGTGAAAAAGAAGATGAAAACATGGTGATTATACAGTTGAGGTTTTCTTCTTTCTTCTTCTAAAAATGGCTTGGAGGGAAGAAGAAGATGAAACCTGGTGATTATACAGTTGAGGTTTTCTTCTTTCTTCTTCTAAAAATGGCGTGGAGTGAAGAAGAAGATGAAAACATGGTGATTATACAGAAGAAAGAAGAAAGGAGAAAGAAGAAAACCTCAACTGTAAAAATGGTTTGGAGTGAAGAAGAAGATGAAAACATGGTTTACTTGCAAGGGAAGTAAGTAAAAAACTTTTTGATTTGACAAGGGGCATTTTTGTCCATTTTTCAGGCGGGAATTGGGTTTTGACACCACTTGGACATGCGCAAATTCAGTGACTTCACTCAGACATTTCCCTATTTTTCCGACGTTACATGAAAATTTTTCCCATACTGAACTCATTGTATGAACTCTACAGATGACTTTTGTACTGAGTTCCAATTCATTTCCTTTAGGGGAGAATTGGAATAGGAATCGGAGTATGATCTCGGGTTCGTTTCCTGATTCCAGCAAGAGCTTCAGGAAAGACTTGGAAAGTGATGAAAAGGAAAACCCTTTACCCTTTCCAAATTTTCAGCACTTTCCCCCTGTTTGGTTGCACTAGGAAAAGACTTCCCAAAGGCCCTGTTTTGATTTCAAGAAAAAACATTTATGATGAAAAAAAATTTGTTGGGATTTTTTTTTTCTTCCCACGATTTAGAGGGAAATGATATGATTATGGCTAATTTCAATGGATATTATCATAAATTGTCAGTCCCTCTAAATAAATTTTGACTAGTGTTGGTTCCAATTATAATTTTCCATTGTTAAAAAGTTAGGAAATTTTAGAAACATTTTTCCTTTCTAAGATTTTACACAATTTTTGCCATCCAAACATGCAAGAGATCCTCATGCAACTAAGACTCTAATTTGTTGCCAAACGCTCGGCAATCATTGGAGTTCCAAAAGGCCAATGAACTTCTAGACATCTTTCAATTTATTTTTCGCTGCCAAATTTGCATTGAAACTCCATTTGACTTCTAGACATGTTTGGGACATCATCATTACCTTTTTTCTTACGTGACGCCTATGTGGCGCTAATGTTCCCTTGCCTAATCTTCTAACCAAATTCTACCAATATGGAGATATTTGGATGGAAAAAGGGTGAAAAGTGTCTTGTCTTATGCTCTCTCTCTCTCTCTCTCTCCTAAACTCTATATTGGTAATGACACCCCTACATTTTCCACTACTCTTCTAGAGGATTGCCACGGAACCAAACACTACTTACTACTCTTCTAGACATCTTCTATTCTTGTCTACTCCCTTTTGACTTCTTATTCCACTATTCTCCTAGCTATCTTTGAACAACAAGACAGAGCCTAAGCAAAAAGTTACACCTTTTGGATTACTTGGTTGTGTTTGTTTGGCAATGTATCATCCAAACCCCTAGAGACTAGAGATTAGCAGACAAGGAATATGAAGTAATAATTGCATGTATGGTGACATGGCATCACTAGCATGGCAAAGATAGACCAGCATGCATGGCTGAACACATGCAAGTTCGATAGGTGATTAAGCATTCTTTAGGGAAGCAAAGTCCCGGTTAACTCACTCGCATCCAAACAGAATAAAGCACATGGCTTTACCAGAGTTTGCATGGCATCCAAAATCCTGCTCCACGCCGGACTTTGCTTCCCTAAAGAATGCTTAATCACCTATCGAACTTGCATGTGTTCAGCCATGCATGCTGGTCTATCTTTGCCATTAAACCATTTGCTTGGGGATACTGATTTTTACAGAGAAACTGTTGAAAACATGAATGCATTAGATTTCAAGAAGGAAAAAAATCCAAGGGCTCGCCAAATTAATCGGGCAGAAACTGTCTGGGCTAGTTGCCGAACACAATCTCATATATTCTTACCATGCATATAGAAGAATGAGGCGGAGAAGCCTTGGCGAACACCAAAATCGGCGTATTACTACGGACACGGCATGTTTGGCAACCATGAAAAATTATTCCATGGAATATTTTTTCCATCGTTGCCAAACGTGCCCCTTGTTGTTAGAATAACCAGACGCTCAAGCATTTCAAAAACCAGGACAAATGCTTGAGTGCAAGAGGTATACAACATGTTTCATAAGGTAATGTTTGAGAAGGTGGATGTTTTTCCTTGAACGGGCAATCTTTTTCAACGTGCCTGAATCTTTTGCAATTTCGGCATTGCGGCTTTCCATGAAACCAGCAATCTTTTCCAGGTGGCACCATTTGCTGCATTCTCCTGAACGTGGCTTAGGTCACCTCCTCATCTCCATAAAACCAGCAATCTTGGTGAAAGGTTGTGCCTCTCTGTATGGTATTTAAAGGGGATCGGCGTATTACTACAGACACGGCATGTTTGGCAACTTCCATCATTGCCAAACGTGCCCCTTGTTGTTAGAATAACCCGACGCTCAAGCATTTCAAAAACCAGGACAGATGCTTGAGTGCAAGAGGTATACAACATGTTTCAGAAGGTAATGTTTGAGAAGGAGGATGTTTTTCCTTGAACCGGCAATCTTTTTCAACGTGCCTGAATCTTTTGCAATTTCGGCATTGCGGCTTTCCATGAAACCAGCAATCTTTTCCAGGTGGCACCATTTGCTGCATTCTCCTGAACGTGGCTTAGGTCACCTCCTCAAGGGCGGTACTTCTCCATAATTAAGATTAGACCATAAGGATGATAAAACGAGAGCATGGCTCAGAATGCTTACAGAAGTGCCCAAACAACCACAATAAGAGCCACTTCCAATTGAAAAACAAATTATAGTCATTTATGCCCCTGACGCTCAAGCGTTTAAAAAAAATTAAAAAAAAAAAGACAGATGCTTGAGTGCAAGAGGTATACATCATGCTTCAGAAGGTGATTTATGAGAAGGTGGATGTCAGATTGCGCTGGTTCTCCCTCTCAGATTATGCTGGTTCTCCCTCTCAAGAGAGAGATGGTAGAAGTTATTAGAATTCCATTTATCTAACAATCTCCATTTTCCTGCAACACATAATGGAATATGAGCTTAGATGAGGAGCAAAAACAGTGCATAAACCAAGATGATACTAGTCACACCTTAGAATATTGGATCATACAAAGCATATAATCAGACGACTGATATGATATCCACAGCATATCAAATCACTGATATTTATTGTTCAATAGTTCTTTAGTACTTTATAGATGATCCATGGTGTTAAATCTATAAAGGGGAGCCCAAGATACATAATGCCAATATGCCATTATAAAGATTTATTCAAGCTACTCTTTTGGAGCTCCAAACCCACAAACGGAGAGAGGACTTACTCGCAGAAACTTTCCAAGCTTTCAAAATCAAACCAGTTCTCATTCAGCTAAAACACACAAAAACATCATGCATGTTCGTAAGCTATAATCCAGCTGATTTGATGGACTATATATAAAAGCATCAAGTTATGAATAAGAAACTTACAAAGTAAGGGTATCCTTCAGAAATGCTAAATACTTTTGGGGCACTCTGAAGAAACAACTTTATAAAATAAAGAATGAAAATGCCACATTCCTCGCCATTTCTCTGTTGTGGCACCTGATAAGTATTTGTTCCAATTGCGTAAATGACAATGCGAGATCATAGAAAAATTCCATAAAGGAGTTGCAGCTAATGGTCACCTTTGGAACCAAAAGGGGGATCTTTGAAATCAACTCCTTATCCTCGCACCTTCCTTCTGTTCTATAAATATCCAATACAAACCTAAAAACACCAAATGTAAGCATACCAGGCATCTTAAGTTTACAACTATATCACAAATATCGTTCTCGGGAACTTCTCGTCAAGGGAAAATCTTAGGGTGGATAATTTTTTCAATTTTTTTGGATTTATATCAGGAAAAAACAATAAAAATATATTTTTTTATAAAAATATATAAATATTTAAAATTTAAGAAAAAATAAAAATAAAATATTGGGACAATATCTTGATATTATCGCGATATTTTATGATAAAAATGAAGATAACTCTATATTTTTTAAAATCTCGGGATTATTTAGCGATTTTGTTGTTTTATCAAAATGTAGCTAAAAAATGTGATATTTTGAAAATATCAGAGATATTTGTGACAAAGGTTTACAATTATGACGAAAAAAAGAAAAGAAAACTAGAACATACTTTCTAATATCAGGTTCAAGCCGCTTTGGATCTGTCATATTGAGTGAATCTAGAAGCAACATGCATGGTTTTCTTGTTTTCGACTCAAGTCTTGCTCCAAAGTGACACAAGATTAGCAGACTCCAATGCCCCCTGCAGATTTAACATTTAAAAAAATCAATCAAATGACACTGACCCAAATAATTGTAGAATGATTTGGCAAAAGAAACCTCACCAGCAAATGATGGGAATAAAAACATATTTCTTTATGAAAATGCGCTTTCTCTGAATCCACATTAACACCTTGTTTTTATCCCAACCCTTCGTGTACAAAGAAAACCACAAGCAATCAAGATACGCACAGTAGCGCTTCTTTTTCTTTGAAAAAGGCCTCCATATTTTCCTACACAAACCAGACTATTTTTAGTGTGGGGCCACCTGGCAGTACTATTTTGAAATGGTAGATCCCTGAGATATGGAACTCACTCCAAATGAGATTGAAACATGTTGGTGTCTATCATATTCAGTTCTTTCAAAAATTTAGGCCTGCTTTTTACAACCCTCTTTGACTTCTCATGGTGGGGATAGGTATCAGAGAAACATGGGGAAGGAATCTCGGTGCACTCTTGAGCTGCTTGTCGTGTCATTGTCCTTGAAAACCTCTGCTTGGACACTGTAATGTGGATCCAATATGATCAATATTTAGAGTTTCAGTGAGAACAAATTCCATTATAAGACAACATACCAAAAAAACTGAATTTGAGTTTTTGGAATTAGATTGGTTATCCAAATTTCACGATTAACGAGATACCATTGGGAGTTCGACATTTCGTGTTTTGTGACAATTAGTTTGACACTTTCACTAGCAAGATCAAGATATGAATACTAAATAAAGGTGAGGCGCTCATGTAAAGCTCCAGTGCAGTGACTTGTATACTCTGGTACATTTCAACTTTATCAAAATATAACAAGAGCAGTAGTTCCTGTACGGAAGTATATGAATGGTAGTTTAAAAAAAAGTAATGCACCCTCCATAAGTAAAACTTTATAAGCTAGTTGAGAATGATTTTATAATAATTGGTATGATTCAACTTGACCTTGATGACCCCGACTCATAAAGCTTGACTTAATATTTTCAATAAGGCATGTACTATGAGTGTTTCTAGCACAGTGCCTACAACTTATCCCACTTGTTTGTGCATACTAGGTGCTCTTTTTTATGGTCTATGTGAAAAAGAAAATAGCACACACTACGGACGAACATGATTCGAGCAAAAAAAAATTTTTTTGACTAATTTCTTATGGAGCCCAATACTATAACACCCTTAGGTCCCACGTAGCATGCATTTGCAGTCCCCATGAGACAACCCATGTGCTTTTGACCCCATGGCATATAACGCAAAATAAACAACAATTGTAGGTTTTGATAAAACATAGAAATGAGATACAAAATGCTTAAAACAGATACTCAGCCACCAAGATATGCCATCAGGAAAGATGTTTGGACTTGGTGACCTAGATTTTGCATTGCATCACCTAACAAACTAACACACCACATAAAAAACTCTGAAGCTTTCAAGAGTGAATAAGACACCATGCCTAATGAAAAACCAGTTACATTATTCTGTCCCCCTCATCCTAAAAGTGACAATCAAATAATTCAACAAGCGCCTATAATTTCTGCCTACGCAACACTTATCTTCCTAATAAGACCAATCATTGTTTTGAAAATCTTATGATTCAATCAAATCCTATGGATTTCGATTTGAATCCCATGATTGAATCTTAATCTGTATGAATCTTGCAATTTTTTTGTTGAATCTTACGATTCGATTGTAAATCGTACGATTCATGAGATTTATCCTTACAAGTTTTGTATAAAAGAAAATATGACCACTGTGCGTTTTGTATTGAGGATGGGGAATCAGTGGATCATCTATTCTTACACCGCAAAGTTGCCAGAGTGGTTTGGAGCAAGGTGTTATGCAGATTTGGGATGGAGTGGGTGTTTCCTTCAAGCCTTATGGACCTTTTCCAAGGCTGGTCCTCTCATTCCTTGGAAGAGAAAAGGTAAAATCCTGTGGAACATGTCCCTCGTAGCTACTTTGTGGGTTCTTTGGAAGGAAAGAAATACAAGAATATTCAAGGGGGTGTCCAAAGGTCCATCATTGCTATTTACCAAAGCTATGACATTAAGTCATTAACAATAGCATGGGTTAAGGTCATCCCCTGTTTTAGATTCATCTCCGCTTATGATTTATGGGAAGGTTGGAGAGAAGTATGCTATAGTGTGGAATTAAAGAAGAAGGTGGTTGAAGTATAGGCTCCTCCTCCTCCAAGTTTCCTCAAACTTAACTTTGATGGCTCAAGTTTGGGAAACCCAGGCCCAGCCAGCATTGGAGGAGTGCTAAGGAATGATTGGGGAGAGGTCTTATGGGATTTTCGCCGGGCCCATTGGGGAAGCGGAAGCGTTGGAAGCCGAAGTGAGAGCAGTTCACCAAGGGATAAAACTAATGGAGCAATCCCAATTGGCATCATTCGTAGGTTAGAAAGATCACATAATCACCCTTGGAGATTCAATACGCTCTTTGATGAAGTGTTTGATCGGATTGGTTCATTGCCCATAAGTTTCCAACACGTTAGAAGATCCGCTAATTCGGTGGCGGATATTTTGGCAAGGGATGGTGTCTCCAAAGAAGAATTACCTTTATTTGATTCTTTCCCACCCTAATTTTGTTTTAGATTTTCCCCAGTTGTTTATCTTTCTTTTCCTCTTTGTAATTTGGCCATCTCGGTCTTTTTGTACTTAATATATTCTTGGCTCTCATTCAAAAAAAAATATGACTTTCTTTCAAAAGACCTCATTTCCCTTTTGCGTTAGAAGAAGCCTTCAAAAACCCTACGAGAAGGAAGAAGGTAGAGAAAGATGAGGGGTCTGTATGAATTAAACTAGTTTGAACTTGTCATGCACAATGCATGTGCTTGAGGACATTACTTTCATCGAGGACATCATCAACGGCTTGCCAGTTGTTTTTTTTAAAAAAAAATTGATATTTGTCATTTGATGTTTGTGACTTTTAGAAATTGATATAGTATTGCGTCTAAGATTACTTTTAAGATTATTATCCCATATGTATGGGTTTGTATAAGAATAAATGATTACTATGTGACAAATTTGTTAGCAAACAATTCCTATTATGATATTGAATAACTAATCATAGTAGTCTCTATTTAAATTAATGGATTCCGATGAAAAATGAATAATTGGCTATTTAATTTTTCTCTAATTTTGATAATTTTTCATACATAAATCTGCATGATTCAGAATGAATCTTACGATGTACGAAACAATTTATGATCCGATACGATTTGACCCCTATTACGATTTACGATTTGATTTCGATTTTCAAAACATTGGGACCAATAATAAAAGACAATACAATATCACCTTATCATGAACTATTCACCCGAAACTATATAGACACATGCTTAACGTTTTCCAAAGTGGGTATCCATTTGTAACCAGAGACCGCTTAGAATCAGATTTAACCTTTTCTTAATGGGATCTCCACTCCTTTGGAAATGCTCACATGAGATTAATTCAACTTGTTAGCATCAAAGGATAGGAAATATGAAGGAAATGCAAATGAAACATGCTGAATACCAAAGGAAGAAAGTTTTTCACAAAAGAAATTTGGAATTTTTATTTTCTTGTCCTCTCGTTGTTTTATCTAGTGTTTCTCGAGCACTTATCATACATTCACTCTTGCTTCTCACTTTGCTTTTATTGGCCTGCCTCCAAAACATAAGATCAACAAGAATATCTGCCGAAACCATAGAATTTAAATATCACTTCAGCCACTTGAACCCACAATCCTTCAGACATTAGCTTCTACTACAAAATACTCCCTAATAAATGACCTGATATATTATTTATTCCTCAAGAAGAAAGCTCACTTCGCCAATGATTTCTCATTTCCACTTTCAACAATGTCCTACTTAACCAAAGAGTTAGACAACACTAGGAATAAAAGAAACCAAAGCCTACATAAAAAGCAACCATAAACAAATAAGTAGATATCATCTCCTCCTACACCCCCCGTAACAAAAACATAAGGCGCAGAAAGTTGATATTCATTAGTAGTCTGCCATTAGAAAATGTTCCCAAGAAGTCGAACTCACAAAAGGTACAACCTTATAAGCAACACTGGCCAAGCCTTTATATATCCAACAAGCCAAAAAACCAAACAAAACATGCCCTATTGGAAAACCTTATAAACAACCACGCATCTTGAGATTGTTTATGCCATTCATATTGAAGGTTTGAAATTTCGGTTTCGATTTTGGTTTCGGCCTCAGAAGGAAATGCAATTTCGGTTTCAGGGGAAATTTTGGTTTCAATTTTAAATTTCGGTCCGGGTGAAATTTAAGTCGAAATTTAAAACCATAAATAATGTTTTAGATCATGGCCGTTCATCCACAATACCATCTTACATCCATCTAATGCGCCATCCAATATACCTTTTTTTCAAAAGGTTATGCGAGCAAAAAAGGAAATACACAGATCAAGGAGGGGATGAAGATTTTCCCACAAACAACACAAGTTTGGAGACACCCACTTTAGTAAATGTGTCCACAATACCATTAGCACTGCAATGGTGTAGGAAAAATATGAAGGTTGAGGACAACTATTCAGAAATTGCCTAATTTCATAGATAATAGCAACAATTAAATCTCCATGGGCCGAAGATTCGCCCATTAGCACTGCAATGAGATTCACACTTTATCTGGGAAATGACGTCGAATAGAGGAAGATGTTGTGGCTAGTGGAGAAGAGATGAAGGCCTGTCAATAGCACACAAGCCTCAGCTTCATTAGAATCTGCCAACACGAAATATTTCGGTTTCGGCAACCAAAACGAAATTCACATGAAGTCATTTTTTTCCAAGATTTCGCTGAAATTTTAACTAAAATTTTATTTTTGGACATTTTTACAAAATTTGCACCAAAAATTTTAAAATGTACACCGAAATCTCATAATTTCTACTGAAATTTATGAAATTTCCACTGAAATAGCCGAAATTTTAGACATTTCAGTCGAAATTAAAAAAATAAATGAAATCATAATCATATTTTTATATGATTTCGGCCGAAATTTCGAAAAGAAACAGAAACATTTCGGTTTCAGTGGTGGCCGAAACCGACACCAAAACCGAAATTTAAAAACTTGTCTGCCAATCGGTCCAAACTAGGAGCATGGTTTTAAATTTCGGATTTCGGTGGCGACTGAAACCGAAATTTTCCAAAATTTAATTTTTCGCCATGAAATTTCGGATTTCGGTCCGAAATTTTGGTAATTTCGCTAATTTCAGTCCGAAATTTCGATTAAATGCCATTATTTTTATTTTTTTTAAAGTTACAAAATTTCGGTCCGAAACCGAAATTTTAAACCATGACTAGGAGAACACCACATCACCAGTATGGTTTTTTATCACGCTCACATTCCCTCCGGACCTTGCCAAAGGAGGCCCTATCAAAGTTGAGTTTAAGTGTGTTTGTGGGTGGGGGTATGTCTACAAAATGACATCCTTCAAGGAGAAGGGGGAACACAACAAAATACATCACAACATGAGTAACTGATACCACACCTCACAAGCCAGATCGCAATGAATATTGGGGGGCGGGGGGGGGGGATTCATCCACAGAATGTCGAACAACCCAAGTAGCTGATTCCACACCTCGCATGCCATATCGCAATGAATGGTGATATGGGTTAGAATCATTGTCT